>NC_056679.1:194374002-195007502 GCF_018350215.1 Panthera leo
GCATATGTGTTGCTGATAAAACAATTTTAATTTGTATGTTTTTAATTCCTGGGTATTACAGGGAAAAAAGGGACATAAAATCTGTGTTTGTTCATAATTCCTATTGTGTTTGTTTATACACTAGAAGAAACTGTCACTTACAAAATAAAAGACATAAAATAACATCTAGTTGGTATTGTTTTCACTTATACATATAATGTATTTGCAGAGGAAATACAGAAGACTCCCTAGAGATACTGAAAAAATACTTTACTACCCCCAAGTGGACACATATGTTATTTTTACAGAAATAAAATACAAAATTGCCATTGTTTTCCAACAACAACAAAAACATGGCATGCAATGATTATACATCAGATTTAGGATTTCAGAACTGGTAAGGACTTTAAAATTTATGAGGGTGGGTGGGGGTAGGGGAGAGGAGAAAATGGGTGATGGACACTGAGGAGGACACTTGGGATGAGCGCTGGGTGTTGTATATAAGTGATGAACCACGGGAATCTACCCCCAAAACTAAGAGCACACTTTGCACACTGTATGTTAGCTAATTTGACAATAAATTATATTAAAAATAAAAATAAAGTTTAAAACCCTAGAACTGGTGAGATATTTGAATTCCCTCCACAACCTATCTTAGACTGGTACATTTTAGTTATGTAAGTTTGCTGCCTGCCAAGACAGCTCATTCTCTTTGCAGATAGCTCTATTTTAGTTGTTCTAGTAAATCTTCATCTCTCTTATAAACAGTCTGCAAACTTGTTGAGCTCTCTCATGTCATCTAATATTCATAATGTTCTTAATAATTTCCAGAAAAGGAGATGTTATAACTTCCCAGAAAGCATATTCAGATAACCCAAAGAACTGAATCTTAGGCTATCTGCGGTCTTACCCTAAAAGCTCCTCCAAATATTGGGACACCTGGGTGGCTCAGTCAGTTGAGCGTTCAACTCTTGATTTTGGCTCAGATCATGATATGAGCCACAGTTCATGAGCTTGAGCCTTGCCTTTGGCTCTGTACTGACCATGAGGAGCCTGCCTGGGATTCTGTCTCCTTCTCTCTCTGCCTCTCTCTGATTCATTCTCTTTAAACAAACAAATAAACAAACAAACAAACAAACTTTAAAAAAAAAGACTCCTCCAAATACTTTTTTTTTTTAATGAAAATGACTCAACTGTTCATAACATACAATGAATGCCTATAATCTTTAAGACTTCCAAATTTTCCTAGGTCCAATTTGTTAATCATGCCTCTGAGAGTTAAGTTTGCTCAAATATCAAACTAAAAGTCTAGAACATATGCCTACCTGTGTCAGAGGTTTCCCAAGAAGATATTTGATTTTGGAGTAAAATTCAAACTTAGTTCCCCAGCCTGGAGTTCTATTCCAACCTTCTCTGCTGAGTTGGGTAGGATTGCATGTCAGCTTAAAGACTCCTTTTGTACCCACTAAATAAAGTAGAAAAGAAATATAATTGATATGCTAATACACACACACACACACACACACACACACACACACACACACATAATGGATCATATAAAATACTCAATTACAATCACAAAAGGCAAAAGAAAAAAAGAATGGAAGACAAAAACAGGAACAAAGAGCAAGGGCAAGAAACAGAAAACAGTAGGAATATGACACATAGATATTAATCCATTTGTACCAATGATCACATTAAATGTCAATGGTCTACATGCAATTAAAAGACAGAGATTGTCAGAGTGGATCCAAAAACATGACCCAACTGTAGGTTGTCTACAAGAAATCCATGCTAAATGTAAACACACACATAAATTAAAAGTAAACGGGCAGAAACAAATATACCATGATAACACCAATCAGAATAAAGCAAAAATAACTATATTAATTTCAGACATAACAGACTTCAAAGTAAGGAAAGTTATTAGGGATAAAGAAGAGTGAAAGTGGACTTAGCTTTTTTGTAAATATATATTGCAAACTCTAGGAAAACCACTTAAAAATGATAGTTTAAAAGAAGACTTCTTTTGCTTCTCCAGCCAGTGTCAAGACAGTTGATCCTCAAAATATGACCAACGGACTACCTTATTTGGAACTACTTGGGGAGTTTGTTAAAACAAGGCAGATTCTTGAACCTGCTAAATGGAACCTCTGAGGTGGAATACAAATACAGGAATATGAATTATTATTAAGTATCTCCAAGAATTCTTATACCTACTAAAGTCTGAGGACCACTGGCTTAGGCCAACTTTCTCTAAGGGTGTGTCCTAGAAGATTCATGGTGGTCTCACGATGAATTCCATAAAAAAACAAAAAAATATGGAAGTCAGAAAAGTTAGGGAAAATCAGCAAATTATAAAGAAAGGCACACTACAGCATCCTCTCACCATGCCAGGGCACTTCTTTGTCTCCACCAACAGCAAAGAAGGAGGAATTGCATGTGGGAAGGAATTACATATCCAATTGTTCAGAGTTGCGGAATACTGACTGGACCATTGTTAGTATCAGATACAAACACTGCACCTTGAAAGCACAAACAAGATTCTACTCTCTCTCTTACACTTCCATTTACAAACTGGTGCTTTTGTGCAGGCATGACTCTGATCATTCTCTCGTCTTTCCCAAGCACATAATTTAGGCTAGGACCCGATCTGCAAAGCTGCCATACTGCTCCCCAACAATCCCCTTAGAATGCCCTTTATCTATGAGTCTAACATGAGATGGTAATACCCCAAGATTTAAGTCAGGGGGAGGGTAGGAAGCACTTTATGTAACTTACATTATAAGTTGTGTGTTTCACTGTCACCATTTGCAGGAGAGCTCTGCAGTGAGGGACTAGACACTTGAGCAGCTGTTAATACTGTGGCATTTTGGTCTCACTCTATTTTTCTGTGTGGATATTACTTGTCCAGAGACCTCATGGAAAGAAGAGGTGTCTTTCAGGCCAGAATTTAGGCATTTTTAGAAATCAAAATCATTGTACCATCTTAATTCTCTAAGACTTTATTCTGAAACCTGCAAGGTACATTTTATCCCCTTTTAGAGACTCACATCCATAGTGAAATATTAAAGGCTCTGTAAAGTCCTACAGTGAGGAAATAAGCTTAATCTTGTTTAATTTGGAGTTTCCATGCCTGTGTGTTCATTACCACTGAGGTAACGTCACTGAAGGCAATTTTGGGAAATGTTAGTACAGACCAGGGGGTGAGCAAACTTTTCTGAAAATGGCCAGATACTAAACATTTTAGGATTTTGAACTAAAAAACAGTTTAAACTAATTCTTTTTTGCAACTACTCAACACTGTTGTTGTAGCATTAAAGCAGCCACTGACAATATGTAAACAAATTAGCATGGCTATGGTCCAATAAAACTTTATTTACACTAATAGATAGTAAGCCAGGTTTGGCCCATAAGTTCTTGGTTTTTTGTTTATTTTGCTTTGTTTTTAAAGTTTATTTTGAGAGAGAAAGAGAAAAAAAGCACAAGCGTGGAAGGGGCAGAGAGAGAGGGAGAGGGCGGGAAAGAGAATCCCACATAGACTCCACACTGACAGTGTGGAGTCCAACATGGGGCTCAAACCCACAAACCTGAGCTGAAGTCAGATGCTTAACTGACTGAGCCACTCAGGTGCCCCATGGCCCTTAAGTTAATGTTTGCTGGCCATTAGTAAAAACTAAAAACAGTCAAAGGATTGCTTCTTTTCTTTCTTTCTTTTTTTTTTTTTTACATTTTCTTCTGTCCACAGCCTGATAATATACATATATTTTTAAGATGTTATTTCTTTGGGGTGCCTGGGTGGCTCAGTCGGTTGAGCGTCTGACTTCGGCTCAGGTCATGATCTCACAGTTTGTGGGTTCAAGCCCCATGTCAGGCTCTGTGCTGACAGCCCAGATCCCAGAGCCTGCTTCAGATGCTGTGTCTCCCTCTCTCTCTGCCCCTCCCCCACTCTCACTCTGTCTCTCTGTCTCTCAAAAATAAATAAACATTAAAAAAAATTAAGATCTTTTTTTGCTAAGGAAAAATACAAAAAGAATTGATTCCTCATTCTAAACTGAATCAATTAGAGTTGTTTTTTTGCCTTGTTTTTTATTGTTTTAATTTTCTCTCTCTCCTCCCTTCTCACTGCCCCCCTCTATCCTCCTCTCTCCTCCCCCACCTCTCTCTATTTTTTTTTCAATCTTTAATTAAGAGTTCTGGCCAGGACAACCGGCTTTCTGGAAAGTGAAATTCAAAAGCACTGGGCAGAAACCCAAAAAGAATATCATGGCCAAGAAAGGATGGGAATAAGAAGGAGCAATTCTAAAAGGGACAAGAGAGACTTCGCCTAGGACAAATCTACAGGTTTTCCCTTTATTGCTTTCCTCTAGAACTTACTATTAGCAAGATGGGCTGGCTGGTCCTTAGAGTCCCTTTCATCCCTGATCCATAGTGAGTTCTTTCTCCTCCCCCAGCACAGAGAGAGATTAAAGAAGCAGAAAGAGAAGATAGTGGAGAGAGGAGGTCTTCTTAACTGAAAGACCTCAAGCTTCCACTTAAGATTAGAGTGAGTGACCAATAATTATCAATAAATCCATTGCCTTCTATCTTTCCTTAGAAGTGTTGGTTTTGAATTTCAATCCATTAAGTAATCATTTTTATGCAAAATAATACTTTCTTTCTCCACTTATCCGCTCCTTTTTTATAGTAAAATTCCATCACAGTCTATATTCTCTGCCCCCACTTTTCATCTTCCATCTTTTCTTGGAATCTCTCTGGTCAGGATTTTGTCTGTACTACTCCAGGGAAACCATATTTATTCAGCCCACCAATGACTAGCAAGTCTCTGTTTGCTCAGCTCCTCCAAAGCATTCATTTATTTGGTCCTCCTCCTTATTGAAACACTTTCTTGAGGTGCCTGGATGGCCTAGCTGGTTAAGTGTCTGACTCTTGATTCCAGCTTAGGTCACTGACAGTGAAGAGCCTACTTGGGATTCTCTCTCTCCCTCTCTCTCTCAAAATAAATAAACATTTTTGAAAAAAGGAAAAAAGAAAGAAAGAAACACTTTCTTCACCTGGCTCCCTGGATGCTACACTCATCACTGATCTTGCAGCCACTTATGAAACACCTCTTCACTATCATGCTAATCCTCCCTTGTCTGATCTATCAAACAGCTTCTTAACTGTTTTTTTTTTTTTTGGTTCCACATTCCTTCCCCACAGACTATTCTCTACACAGAACATGGAGTGAGAGCTGATTTGATGATTTAAAGAATCTTGATCTGTTCAAAATCTATTAACGCACACTAACAAAATGTAAAACTACTACGCAGCCTAGAGAGGCCCTGCGTGAAATGTGGTCCCAATTCCACTCCATCCACATAATAGTCTTCTGGTTCATTACCATCTCATGGCCTTTGTGCCTGCTGTCCTCTCTGCCCAAAGCATACTTTTCCCAGATGTTTTACGGCTTACATCTTCATTTCAGCAGCTCTCTATTCAAATATCACATTTCAGAAAAGCCTTCCCTGACTAACACTCCCTCTTTGCTATGTATCTCCCTTACTCTACTTTAATTTTCTTCAAAATGCTTATCACATCTTAATAATTTTATGTATTTATTTGTGGGGTGGTCTGTCTGTCCCAGTAAAAGATAAGTCTCACAAGGGCAGGGACTCTGTCTGTGTGTTTACTACTTTATCCTCAGCACCTGGAACATTGCCTAGAACACAGATGTTCAGTAAATATTTGTTAAATGAGCTGAGCACTGGGATATAAAATACTTATGAGACCTAATATTTAGTTTTAATAGGGTTCTTAAATCTAATTCAAAGTATGGAATAGGAAATAATGGAGAGTCATGCATACAATTACAAAGATAAAAGGGTATTTTCTATTAAAAAAAAAGAAAAAAATAAAAATTTTTGAGAGCATGGTTAAGTTAGAAATTACCTCTAATTAGGCAAAGGCTTTATAGTGAAGGTGAAATTAAGCTGAACATTAGGCAATGTATAGTATTTTGTTTGAAAGAAGAGGAAGAAGGAACAGCATAAAAAATGAAATGGAGGTAAAAAAAATGTCCATTCTTTCATTTAGTTAATATTTATTGATTTTCTATTATGAGCTTGTTAAGCATTGCTCTTAAACCTGGGGATTAAGTAATGAATAAAACAGAGAATACAAATTACAGCCTCCAAAAGTTTACATTGTAGTGGGAAGAGTTAATACATAGGAAAACAGACAAAGAAATTTACCAAACAATTTCAAAACACAAATTAAGCAGTGTCGTAACACATTGGAGGAGGAGACATAGAACTCAAAAGGATTGCACAAGAGGGAGAGGCACTGCTTGGGATGAACTTGTTATAGAAGTGCTCTCAGGGAAGTCTTGGGAACTAAAGTGTGAGAAGTGTGAGAAGCCAGCTCTGCACAGAGTTGAAGAGAAATCATACCAAGCCCAGGGCACAGACAACAGAGTCACTGGTACGCTTGCTGCCCATTTCTGGTTCTCTACCTCCAAGGATTATCCTTCTTTGTTCTTCTATTGGATGGGGACTTGTGACTAATTCTAGCCTCTAAATTCAGAGCAGAAGTAATACGTATCACCTAATTGCTGATGTAAGATCTGCCACAGTTATGTTTTCCCTCTGGAACAACAACTAGCAATTGTTGGTAGGAATGGTAGCTGCTTCATCATTCCATGTTCTCAAATGGACAGCAAGAAGCAGAGCCCCTATGCTGATCCACAATGGACAGGTAACAACATTCAGGTATAGTTTTAGTATAGACCTATGTTTTCATTTCTCTTGGGTGGGTATCTCCAAATGGAATTGCCCAGTCATGTAGTAACTCAATGTTTAACATTTTAAGAAACTGCCAAATTTTTCCAAAGTGACTGTGCCATTTTATGTTCCCACCAGCACTGGGAAGGCTACATTTTTTTTTTTTTTTTTTGCACCCTCACTGACACTCATTATTGTCTTTTTCATACGCTGGAATGGGTAGGTGATGGTATGTCATTGTGGTTTTGACTTGTATGTCTTTAATGGCCAAAGAACACATGATTTAACTGGCACTGGGCAAGAACGTACACAAGGAGACCATTGAAGAGGCTCCTTCCTAAGTCCAGAGGATAAGTGAGGATCAGGTGGTAATAATGAAGAGGGTATGAACTATAAACTCCTTTGTGGCACAAAGGATTTGCACAAACACTATGCTAAGAGATTTGACTAAACTTGAGCCTGGCTTCTACCTGTACTAGGCCATGTCCCTAAAGGTGACGCTAGCTGCATTGCTGAGTCTTTACTCACAGAAAACACAAAATGTGCATTGCTCCAACTCACACTGCCAAATCATTTTTGGTAATTCTCCACTTACTCCTTTCTGTAATTTTCCACTTCCCACAGCCCCCAGTCCCTTTTTATCACCCTCCTTTCACTTCCCCATGGTCCTTCCTTGTTTCCTGTCATCACTTTAAAAATCTCAGTTACCTTTGTCTTAACTGGAGGTGAGCTCAGTTTATACTAGAGTTTCTATCCCCTGCTGAATAAAGCCTGAATAAAATCTGTCTTGTCACCTTTAGTAAGTTTTTGGTACTGTTGCTCTTTGACCAGAGAAAGAAGATATTTTTCAGAAGCAGAATGAAACACCATAATTCTAAGTCGGGAATGAAAGTAAGGAACATATCAAGGTTGACTCCTGGGGTTTCGTCTTGAGTGGGTTCTGAGCGGACTTGGGTGGGTGAAGGTGCCATTTAATGATATGAGAGAGTTGGAGGGGCATGGAAGGAGAGGAAAGAAAAATTCAATATTTTTTTTCTGCTTTAATTTTTTTAAGTTTATTTATTTATTTATTTATTTATTTATTTTAATTTTTTTTAACTTTTTTTTATTTATTTTTGAGACAGAGAGAGACAGAGCATGAACAGGGGAGGGGCAGAGAGAGAGGGAGACACAGAATCGGAAGCAGGCTCCAGGCTCTGAGCCATCAGCCCAGAGCCTGACGCGGGGCTCGAACCCACGGACCGCGAGATCGTGACCTGAGCTGAAGTCGGACGCTTAACCGACTGAGCCACACAGGTGCCCCTATTTATTTATTTTGAGAGAGAAAGAGAGCAAGCAGAGGAGGGGAAAAGAGAGAGGGAGAGAGAATCCCTAGCAAGCTCTGCACCATCAGCAGGGAGCCCAACATAGGGCTCAAACCCACGAAATATGAGATCATGACCTGACCTGAAACCAAGAGTCAGGCATTTAACTGACTAAGTCACCCAGGCGCCCCCCAAAACTCTGTTTTGAAAATGGCATCTTACATTCAATTATACATAGTAAGGAGTCAGATGGATATATAAATCTGAAACAGAAAAGAATACAGGCTAAAGATTTGATGAAGTCCTTCATCCATTTGATATTTAAAGCCATGCGGTAGATGAGATCATTGTAGGAGAATGTATAGGCAGAGCATGGTCTAGGACCAACCAGTGGAGAACGCTAACAATTAAAGGTAGGATTGAAACAACAACAACAACAACAAAATAAACAAACAAACAAATAAACAAATAAATAAAAATATATAAAGATTCAAGAAATTTGAGAGGATGACATCCTAGACACAAGGAGAAGGGTTTCATGAAGGAGAGACTGGCTACCGTTAATGGTGAATAAGGAGTTCAGAGAAGTGTCCATTAGTTTTGGCAACACGATGACCATAGACAGGAATGGTTTGAGAAGCAGCAATGGTAAAAGCCAGACTGGAGTGGATGAAGACACAGTGGGAGATAAGGACCCAGATCCAGTGAATGAAAGTAGACCAATCTTTCAAAATTTACGGTGAGGAAGAGAGAAATATGATGATAGAAGAATAGAAACTGCACAGTTAGAGGGTAATGTAAAATGTGAGAAACTAGAGTATATTTATATGCAATGGGAATGATTTTGTTAAAAGGAAGAAATTGTAATGCAGGGGATGGGGGAACTACCGAAGGTAAATGCTTGAGGAAGTTACAGAAGCTGGGAGACGAGAGACTTGGCCCTTTACAGAGGGAGCGAAAAGATACAAGATAGAGAATTGGGGTCCAAAGAAAGATGTGTTCTGGATTTGATAACGTGTATATGAGAGTTCCCTCTGCTTCTGTTTTTGAGGCAAAGTTATCAGATAAGAGTGAGGGTACAAGTGTGGTAATACTTCTGAGCGGGTGAAAGACATCTGAGAGAGTTGTCTCAGAGAGGAGAAAACAAAGTCACCAGGATGTGAATTCTAGGCAACGTGAGTGCCCCTTTGAGGTTTGCGGTCTTGAATTTAAACTGCAGTGGATTAATCACTATATTGTATGTGTCTTTTCCACTTAGGTGCAGATGTTCATCTGTTTAGATACAGATACAGATAAGGTAAATAATTAGATTCAATCTGCATTGGGTTTAGCCAGGCAAACACATTACAAGGTTGGTAAGGCAAGGGTATTGAGGGCTTTTACAAGGGAATGATCACCATGATGGACAAATAAATCTGAACTGGGTAAAGAGACAACTAACAGAAGAGGGACATTGTCAGCGATGCAAAATGGTGACATCAAATGTATTAGAGACATAGGTGGTGTCTAAATATTGTTGGGAGAACTAGATGAGAAATCAAGTCAGAAGCACAAAGGTTTGTGATTAGAGAGAAAGATATTTGAAATGACAATTTCAGAGGTGATACAATTACTAATGATAACAAGGTCTAGGATGAGGTGGGCTGGAAGATAAGAACAGTTGTGGAGATCAGGGTGACCAATGGATTATCCTCTTAGACATTAAAGTCATCAGATATTCTGATAGGCATACAGCTTCTGCAAATTCATACCAGTGAATTTAAATGTGGAAGGCTCTTATTCTATGAAGATCATTACTGGGGCACCTGGGTGGCTCAGTTGGTTAAGCGTCCAGCTTCGGCTCAGATCATGATCTCACAGTTCACGAGTTCGAGCCCCACATTGGGCTCTCTGCCGTCAGCACAGAACTCACCTGAAATCCTCTGTCCCCCCTTCTCTCTTCCCTTCCCTCACTCATGTGTGCTCCGTCTCAAAAATAAATATTTAAAATATTTTTTATAAAAAAATTTATTAAAGGACAAAACCTTGGATTGCAGATATTATCAAAATCTGAAAAAAGTTGCCCCAAACATTATTGAAATCTATGAGCATGGCACTCTGTGGAATTGTTACTATACAATTTGTGTAGCTGTATGCAACAGCCCTGTAGACATACTTAGTCTGACCAATGGTCTAGTCCACTTGTTCTCAACTGGGAGATTTTTTTCCCTTTTTCGTCCAGGAGGCAATTGACAATGCTTGGAGACATTTTCATTGCCATAACTTGGGGGTGGGAGGGTGGAGAGAGGAAGAATGGCTACTGGAATCTAGTGAGTAGAAGTCAAGAAGTGTTAAACATCCTACAGACAGGATAGCTCTCTAAAATATAGAATCATCTGGCCCCAATTGTCAATTGGGTCTAGTCCTAGAAGTTATTTTGGGGCATTACCTGTATTTTCCTCCTACTAGGCAGATAAATACATTACTCAGATAAGTATAAAGACCACAGTAATTTTTTTTTATTATTATTACAGCATGGGATCTGTGCAGGCTCTGATCAAGTGGCCCGTGCCCTGATCTCTCCCACTCCCACCTACATTTCTGATGCAACTTGTTTTCATTCCAGGCTGGAGATAGAAAAAGCATCTGTAATCACTAAGTCATTCAATTAATTACCTGATGCATAAAATTAAGGTACTTAAAAAGGAAGAATTAGGTCAATCCTTCTCAATTGGCTACACTCTAGTTATCCTATAAGCTGTTAGTCTAATTGTGGAGCCTCCATGGACTCTGAGAAATGCCCCAGAGGTATTTCTTGTCTTCTCTCAGACATTTGCAATTTGCCAAAGGGCTTGCAGTGGGAGTTCTATGTTAAGTATCCAATACCTGGGGGGCAAGTTCTGAATAATGTGCTACTTGTCCTAAGAACTTTACTTGAAGTTTTGTGCCACAGTAGGTATTTATTTCAGAGACCAGTTACTAGCCCCAGCTTTGCCACTAAATTCTTAATGTTATCCTGGAGAGGTCACTTTCCTTCTCTGGATTCAATTCACTGCCTGAAGCTTAAAGAAAAGGGGGAAATTAGGCCCTGTCCAATGCAGAGTATTAAGGATCTCAGATTCATTTTGATGGGTGCTAAGGGATTTAACAGTGAAACTAATAGGTCCAATATGGTCTATGGTCCTCCGGGACACAATCACCAGTAAGGGAAAGAGATTTACTAAACACAGAACGATAAAATGTGATGATTGCATATAGGAGAAGGGCATATTGTCAGAGTCTTGCTACTCAAAGTGTCATTCTTGGACTAGCTTTATCAGCTTCATCTGAGAACTTGTTAGAAAGGCAAGAACCCAGGTTCCCACCCCAGACATACTGAATCAGAATCTGCATTATAGCAAGATCCCCCAAGTGAACCATACGTGCATTAAAGTTTGAAAAGCATTGTCTATGGGTCAGGAGGATCTCTCTGCACTTTTAATAAGCAGGAGGTAGGAATAAAGCTGCAAAGATTGGCTAGGTCCAGGTTAAGCGGTTTGGGCCTCCCTCTGTAGACATTTGTAGACAAGATAAAGCATTTAAGTGGGGGAAATACATAATCAAAGCTGAGACGTATGAAGATTCAGTTATTTATATGTAGAACAGATTGTTTAAACTAGAAAAAGGTAGATAGTTACTTAGCTATTCCAAAAGTGCAGGAAATTGTATCATGACAATAAAATGAAGAGAAAGTAATGAACAAAACCTAATGCTATTTTTGTATTTCAATGGCATGTTTACAAAACCACAAGATTTTTTTATGATTTTAGGGTTTGTTTACAGTCTCTGAGAGCCTTGAAATCAGCAGTGCACTCTTAAGTCTCTTTCCAAAGGGCTAAGAGTGAAAAGTTTAAATGGCAACAATATGTAAAATAATATATACATTTCATATCTATGAGTAAAACCGGTCACCAGCAACTTACAGACATGGATATTTTATCATCCATGGGTTTCTCTCCATTGCCAAGATGATCAAGTTAAAATAAGTAAATAAACCCAAGAATTGGGCAACATGAATAAATAAATTAAAAACATATAGGTAAGTCACTTCTGCTTTCTGGAAGAGGGTGTCTCCCCACACCAACAAGCAGTTCTCAAAGTCAGAATTCAATTCAATTTACCCGAAAATATTATCAGATCCCATAGGTTGAATCCCATAAGACTGTCCTCCTACAGACGTTTTTGATGCCAGTCAGAAGCCCAGCTTGTTACCTGTACTTCTGACTGACTGGCTATAGATCAGTTTCCCAAGACCTTCTTCTCAGGTTCAATTAATTTGCTAGAGGAGAAACACCTTACTTACTAGATTACCAGTTTATTATAAAAGGGTATAACTCAGAAAAAATCAAGATGGAAGAGATTCATAGGGCAAGATGTGAGAAAAGGGCAGGGAGCTTCCATGCTGTCCCCAGGCATGCCACTCTCCAAGCACCTACATGCATTTACCAACCCCAAAGCATCTTGTTCTTTTTAGGTTTTATGCAGGCTTCATTACATAGGCATGGTTGATGAAGTCATTGGCCACTGGCAAATGAATTCAATCCCCAGACCCTCCAGCTTCCCACAGGTGGGGGGCAAAGGGACTGAAAGTTCCAACCCTCTAATCATGAGGCTGGCTCTTCCATCAGCCAGGCCCCCAGTTTTAGGTTAGTTGAGTGCTTTCCAAAAGTCACCTGATTACCTTAACAAAGATACCTCGAAGCTCTCATCATAGGAAATCCCAAAGGTTTTAGGATCTGTGAGCCAGGAACGATGGACAAAAACCAAATATATATGAGAAATATATTCTGGTCATCTCACTGGCCAAATATGTATTTCTTAAAAATTACAGTATTGCACCTATGATGACACCAAGAGCTATCCAGGCACGTGGACACTATGATGAGTTAAAGCAGATGTTGTTGCCCTCACGGAGCTCTTCCACCTTATGATCCTTGTGGGTAGATAAACCTTAAGCTACCAGAAAGATGCCCTGAATATTTCAAAACTTAAGTTGGAAATCTTGGAAGATAAGGTGCATTTCCTGTGACTGCTGTCACAAATCGGTACAAATTTGGTGGTTTAAACCAACAGATATTTATTCTCTCACAGTCGTAGAAGCAAGGGTCCAAAGTCAAGGTGTCAGCAGAGCCAGGCTCCCTCTTAAGCCTCTACAAAAGAATCCTTCCTGGCCTCTTACAGCTTCTGTTGGCTCCAGACATTCATTGACTTGTAGCAATAAAACTCTAACCTCTGCCTTTATCTTCACATGGCCTTCTCCTCTTTTCCCAGTGCCTTCTCCCTTTCTATCTCTTATAAGGACACGGCCCATTGAATTTAGGGATAATTCAATGGATAATCCAGGGTGATCCCATCTTGAGCTCTTTAACTTAATTACATTTGCAAGGACCCTTTTTCCAAGTAATGTCACATTCATAGGTACCAAGTCTTTAGATTTGGACATACCTTTTTTGAGTGCTAGCATTCAACTGCTCAGAATATGATTAGGTACTGTTAATCCAGTTATATAAATAACTCGCTCAGAATATGATTAGGTACTGTTAATCCAGTTATATAAATAAAGCTACAAGTTTGCCAACAGAACCGACCATTGGTACTGCCCCCAAGTCACTCCCAAAACATAATGTAAAAAGACATAAACCAAGCAGAGAGCTGGGGTATTAAAGAGGCACACACTTTGTCATTTCTGTAAACCATCTAGCCCATGAACCTTGACGATCATGTCAGTGATCCTTCAGATGGAGCTTTTAAAGAGAATCAATACTTAACTGAGAGGCCAATAATTTAACCCTCATAGGGAAAGCCTTTCAGATTCACTCATTAGTGCTCCTCTGTTTCAGTAAACAGAGGAACAAAACTTAGCCTGTGAGCCTGTGAGAGTGAGAAGAGTCAGGGAATGAATTTTAAAGCTAATAAAGGCTCTATGAGATTGGTGGGCTTCAGATCTACTTTAGTATTTTCAATACACTGACATAGTTTTCAACAAGTATGTCCCCAATCCCAC
The DNA here is from genome assembly GCF_018350215.1 of Panthera leo. Classification (NCBI taxonomy): domain Eukaryota; kingdom Metazoa; phylum Chordata; class Mammalia; order Carnivora; family Felidae; genus Panthera; species Panthera leo. Next base: position 194,388,069 of record NC_056679.1, read on the forward strand.
CATGTTTATTGAATGAGTATCAACAGACTTTATTTTTTATTTTTTTTCCAATAGACTTTAAAAGCATGGGATAATAAGATTTATGTTATTATTATCCCCAATACTAAATTGTACAATTTTAAATAATCAGAATAAGAAAAAAATTATTCTATGTAATATATGTAATCACTATTATTTGAGAGAATAAGTTGACTGAAAACCCATTCATGTAGCATGAAGCACTGAAATCTTTCAAGACAGAGAATATCTAATATTATGCTTCTCTGAGTTTTTATGCTAACTACAAAATTATCTGAAGATAGAGATGTATGTCATGTATGTATATGACCAAAATATAATTATAGCCAGAAAACAAAAAACAGGTTTCTAGCCCAGGCCTTGATCCTAATAAAATTATTAACCTAGTCTAGAGCAAGATACTTTCTCCTCTGTGAGCTTCAGTTTTTGCTTATATCAAAAGAAGGAAATTATCTCTGAGGTCATGCAATATAGGTCTTGGGGAGGGGGGTGGGAGGGCAAGGGGAGAACACTGAAGTCAAGTAAGTTTGGGAAATGCTGCAAAGTGTATATTCTTCTCAGATATTCATAATGCACTTTAATATACTAACGGTTCTGCAAAGCCCTGTAATAAAAATATACTTATGTAAGCTATTTTGTAGATATCAAGAAACTAATTCTAAAGTTTACACAGACAGGCAACAGACCTAGAGTAGCCAACATAGTACCATACCAAAGAAGAAAAGCTTCAAGACACAATACCTTATTTCAAGACGCATTATAAACTATAGTAATCAAGATGGTGTGCTATTTGTAAAAGAACAGAAACACAGATGCCTGCAACAGAATAGGGTTCTTAGAAATAAACCCAAACAAACATTCTCAACTGATTTATGACAAAGACACAAAGGCAATTCAATGGAGAATGGATAGTCTTTTCAACAAATGATGCTGGAACAATTGGACATCTATATGCAAAAAAATAAACCAACACAGAGCCCTCACAACTTTATATCTCCCACAAGAATTAACTCAAAATGGATCATAGACATGTAAAAGAAACACTATAAAACTTCTAGAAGAAAAAATAAGGGACTTTGAGTCTGGTGATGAGTTTTTAGATACAATACAAAGAGTATGATCTAGAAAAGAGAAAAATTGATAAGTTGGATTTTATTAAAATTAAAACCTTTGATCCATGAAAGCCATTGTTAAGGTAATGAAAAGAGAAGCCACAGACTAGGAGAGTATATTTGTAAAGGATTTGCATTCAAAACACATACAAAAATTTACAACCCTTATATGAAAAACAAACAACCTAATTTAAAAATGAGCAAAATGTGTAAATGTACACTTCACCAAAGAAGATATAGAATGTCAAGAAAAGATTTTTAACATCACTTACCATTAAGGAAATCCAAATTAAAACAAGGAGTTACTACCATGCACTATTAAAATGGCTGAAATGAAAATTAAAAATTAGATAATACCAATTGCTAACAAGGATTTAAAGCAATGAGAACTCTCATTGATTGCTGGTAAAAAAGCAAAATGCTACAAATACTTCAGAAAACAGTATGGTCATTTTTTGTAACACTAAACATAATCTTACCACACTATCAAGCAATCACACTCCTAGATACACAACTGATTAGAAAACTCATGTCCATATAAAAACTTGTAAACAAATGTTTGGAGAAGCTTTGTTAATAAACTCTAAAAACCAGAAGCAACCAAAATGTCCTTTAATAAGCAAGTGGATAAACAAACTGTGGTATGTCCAAACATGGAATACTATGCAGTGATAAAAAGGGTTGAGCTATTGAATCATGTAAAGACATGAATGGATCTTAAATGCATATTGCTAAGTGAAAAAAGTCAGTCTGAAAAGACTACATACTATATGACTTCATCTGTATGACGTAAATACAAGTGTTAACAAAGAAGGCCTAAGATTGCTATCCTTAGAAAGGCCTGTTTCCAAGGTTGCTTCTTGGCTGGTGTTTCAGGACTTGGATTTCAGGGGTTTTCCCACCATTCCAAAAATTCATAAAAGTGAATCACTGTGAAACTGTTGTGCAAACAATGTGGTGTAAGCTGGACATCTTTCCTTGCATGAGTCCAGGTCTTTGGTACATGCTATACAGAGTATACCTATATGACCAACCTCTTTGAAAAACCCTGGGCACTGAGTCATGCCCTGACTCAGTGAGCTTCCCTGGTAGACAATATTTTATGCATGTTGTCCTACTCATTGCTGAGGGAATTAAGCACACCCTATGTGACTCCATTAGGAGAGAACTCTTAGAGTTTGTGCCTTTATCCTGACTTTGCCCCATATGCCTTTCCTTTTGCCAATTTTACTTTGTAGTCTCTCTTTTGTATTTTTTAATAAATCTTAGCTGTAAGTACTATACGCTAAGCCCTGTGAGTCCTCCTACTGAATCATCAAACTTGGGGATGGCCCAGGAGATCCCAACATATATGACATTATGGAAAGGCAAAATCATAGAGTTGGTAAACACATAAGTTGTTTCTTTCCTGAAGTTTGAGGTAGAGGATTAAAACAATGAATTTTTTTTTAGGGCAGTGAAACTATTCTGTCTTATACTGTAATGGTGGATATATAATGTATTTGTCAAAACCTATAAAATTTTATAGGACAAAGACTGAAAGTAACATATGCAAATTTTAAAAAATGATTTAGATAATCAGGGAATCTCAGGATGGAAGGCATAATGTGGCCAAGGAATCTAACTGTGGTGCAAATGTATGAAGCAACATCAGTCATGAGGATGAGATAAACCTACCTAACAATTAGTGCAGTCTGTAAGAGCAGAGGCAAAAGGAACTATATACATATGCAATGTCCTCTACTCGATAGTTTTTTTCTCTTCCATGGGAAGTCAGCTCTGAAACTATTAAGCACATATACTGGAATTGAACAATTAAATAACTGAGTCACAAATGGTGGGAGCCTGGTTTTTCCTGGTTGAAATAAAAAATTACAGATAATCAAGGGCAGGAGGGTAAAATACATGTGTATAATGGATTCAAGTTAGAGACATCAGTATAACCTTTATTCAGTTTAATATAGACACAGATGGTTAAATATATTGGTATTTATAGGTAGGTGTGTGTGTGTGTGTGTGTGTGTGTGTGTGTGTGTGTGTATACACATACATACACCAATTAGGATGCACACATGTATTTCCTTGCTCTATCAGCTGGAAGCTATGGCACCCTAGCTGCAAAAAGTACTTCTAGTATCTAGCACCCAGATCTTGGTTTCTAATATCATTAACCAAAAACAAACAAAAACAAACAACCAAAAAAACAAAAAAACAAAAAAACAAAAAATAAACAAACAAAGAGGAACCAAACCTCCTTGTAAAAATGACTGATTCTAGGACAGGGCAGGAAATCTCCAAGATGAGCCTGAAACATCTTACAGTGCCAGAAAGCAAGCAAGTGCTAAAAATAAATAAATACCCCCAATACTGAAGGTATGTCAAAAGAACACAGAAGAGAATCGGAAAAGTTCCCAATGGCCAAAGATTGAATAATTTGAGCAATAAAATAAAATTCTATTGCACTATAACTATAACAATTATTAGAATTTTAATACCTGGATTCATGGTACATCTTTCCAAATGGCCATATGCAAGCTACTGTTTCCCAAGAGCAAAAGAATGAAGGTCACTCAAGCCCTTCCTTAGTTGTGTCTAGTTCACAGTGTCCTTGAGGATCCTTCTACAACTCCCACTCAGCTATCCTGATTTCAGGGTTTGTGCCTCTAGGATATACAGTTCAAGCATGACTTGATTCTACTGCAAAAATGTCTCTTATTTGAGAGAGTATTTCAATTCAGATCCTTACCTGACAGGTGAGCAGCAACTGGTTAACTTTCCATTTGGATCCAGCTTCATGATGCCTTGTACTCAGTGCCATGTGGGTTCAAGCCATGGTTCTTCTCCTGACAAAGTGGGGAGCTTGGAAGCATCATTTTACCCAAGAGCTGGCATCTTCCCCCTGAAAAGGAGATCATTTTACTTATCATGTGTTTCTCCTGAGAACATCATCACAGTCAAATAAGGGGATGGATGGCAAGAGCACTGAACTACCAACACGTACCTATCTATGAAAGCAAAGAATGACTCCCTTAGACGTATTACTCTAGACCAAGCATTTTTAAACACCATCATCCTCCTCATAAGGAGAACAGCTGACTCCATATAAAAACTTACCCATGTTTCAAGGATCTTCTCAAATACCATTTCTTCCATGAAGACTTCCCCAATTTTCAATTCAATACTCTCATAGTCTCAGTACTGTTGTATACTTCTAATCATTCCTTCCTTCACATTTAATTTTTCATGCATCTTTCCTGTAGTGGTCATCTCATTCAAGAGCTATCTGAATGGTATTCTTAACCTCTTTTCTTTCACTCCCTACACACATCCAAGAAATACTTAATACTATAATTTCAATTCCTTGGTATTTCATCCCCCTCTTCCCATTGCCCCTACTACTGCTTGCATTACTGTCATTCATCACTTGGGTAACTGCAACAGAAATTTTAACATACTCCCCAAGCTCTGGTCTTACCTCTATTCCACTCAATTCCCCCATTGGGCTACCAGAACAATTTTTCTAAACTTTAAATACAATCATATCACTGTTAATAGCTTTCAGTAGTTCCCCATGCCCTCAGGATGAAATTCAAACTCCTCAGTATAGAATGGCCCTGCCATTTTTTTTTTTTTTTGGTCAAAAAAAATTGTATGGTAGTGCCACAGAAACAAATAGACCAATTAAACAGAATCACGAGCCTAGAAATAAACCCAAGAATATATGATCAACTAATATTTGACAAAGAAGTCAAGAATATTCAATGGGTAAGAGACAATCTCTACAATAAATGCTGCTGGGATAATTGGATATTCACATATAAAGGAATGAAACTGGATCCTTACTTTACTCCATTCACAAAAATTAAATTAAAATGGATTAAAGATGTAAATATAAGACCTGAAACCATGAAAATCATAGAAGAAAACACAGGAACAAAGCCTCTTGACATGGTCTTGGTAATGAGTTTTCAGATATGACCCTAAAGCACAAACCAACAAAATCAAAAATAAAGAAGTGGGACTATGTCAAACTAAAAATGTCTGCTCAACAAAGGAAACCATAAACAAAGTGAAAAGATAACCTACAGAATAGGAAAAAAATATTTGCAAACCATTCATCTGACTAAGGGGTTTATTCCAAAACATATAAAGAATTCCTAGAACTCAATAGCAAAATATAAATAAATAATCCAATTAAAATGAGCAAATAACTGGAATAGATATTTCTCCAAAGAATATATACAAAAGGCCAACAGGTATATAAAATGATGCTCAACATCACTAGTCATTGGGAAGATGCAAATTAAAACCACAATGAGATACCCATACCCGTTAGAATGCCCATTGTAAAAAAAAGGTAAGAGATAACACATGCTGGCATGGATTTGGAGAACAGGAAATCCTGTACACTGTTGGTGGGAATGAAATTTGTACAGCCACTATGGAAAACAGTATAAAGGATCCTCAAAAAATGAAAACTAGAACTACCATATTATCCAGAAATTCCACTTCTGGGGATATGTCCAAAAGTAATGAAAACACTAACTCAAAAAGGTATCTACACACCATGTTCATAAAAGTATCATTTATAATAGCCAAGACATGGAAACAACTTAAATGTCAATCGATGGATGAATGGATGAAGAAGCTGTGGTGTACATATCCAGTGGACTATTATTCAGGCATTTAAAAAAATGAGGAAATTCTAATATTGGTTACATTATATATGATTCTTGAAGGCATTATGCTAAGTGAAATAAGTCAGAGAAAGACAAACACTATATGATCTCACTTATACATGGAATCTAAAAAAAATTCATAGACAAAGAAATCAGACTTGTGGTTACCACTGGCATGAGGTGGGGGGGAGGGGGAATTGGAGGAAAGTCATCAAAGGATACAAACTTCAGTCATCAGATAAGTAAGTACTGAGGATGTAATGTACAATGTGGTGACTCTAGTCACACTGCTCTATGACATATAGGGAAGTTGTTAAGAGAGTAAATCATGAGTTCTCATCACAAGGAGAATTTTTTTTCCCTTTACTCTTTTTTCTCTTCTCTTTATTTTATCCATATGAGAAGATGGATGTTAGCTGAACTTATTGTGGTATTCATTTCACATAATTCATTTCACAAATCAAGCCATCATACTATATTCCTTAAACTTATACAGTGATGTATGCCAATTATTTCTCAATAAAACTGGGGGAAAATTTTTCACCTAGGTGCCGTCTTCTCTAGAAAACTGTCTTTAACCTCCTTCAAAGACAAAACACATTTCTGATCTACATTTTATAGCACTGTGTATTACACTACACGTACAAAAACTAAGTGAATATCCTATACACATCTTATTATTTATTATTCCCCATCAGACTGTTCTCCTTAGGTAAAGGAATAATAGGTACAGCATATTCCAGGGTTTTCCATCACCTGTTTGGTTTTTTCTAGGAAAGACTGCTCTGAAATTAGTATTTTCCTTTTGAAGTACCTGGGCCCAGAGCCTAGTTTCCAGAGAATTCACCTAGTTTACTATACTATGAACTAGTCTTCCCTTGGTTGTTGGTGACTTATGACAGATTAATTTCAGACATTAATCTGTTACTCATGGACTTTATGCTATATTTATTATTTTTTTAAATGAGCTGTCTTTCTTTTTTTTTCTTTTCAAATTTTTATTTAGATTCTAGTTAACACACAGTGCAATGTTGATTTCAGGAGTAGAATTCAGTGATTCATAACTTACATACAACACCCAGTGCCCATCACAAAAAGTACCCTCCTTAGTACCTATCACCCATCTAGCCCATCTCCCACCCACCTCCCTTCACCAACCCTCAGTTTGTTCTCTACCTTTAAGAGTCTCTTATGGTTTGTTTCTTTCTCTCTTTTTTTTTCTTTTTTTTTCTCCCCTTCCCATACATTCATCTGTTTTGTTTCTTAAATTCCACATATGAGTGTAATCATTTGGGATTTGTGTTTCTCTGACTTATTTCACTTAGCATAATACATTTTAGCTCCATCCACATTGTTGTAAATGGCAAGATTTCATTCTTTTTGATAGCTGGGTAATATTCCATTTGTATATATATACCACATCTTCTTCATCCATTCATCCATCAATGGACATCTGGGTTCTTTCCATAATTTGGCTGTTGATAATGCTGCTATAAACCTCAGGGTGCATGTGTCCCTTCAAATCAGTATTTTGTAGGGTAAACACCTAGTAGTGAAATTGCTGGATCACAGGGTAGTCCTGTTTTTAACTTTTTGAGGAACCTCCACACTGTTTTCCAGAGTGGCTGCACCAGTTTGCACTCCCACCAACAGTGCAAGAGGGTTCCCATTTCTCCACATCCTCATCAATATCTATTGTTTCTTGTGTTGTTAATTTTAACCATTCTGACAGGTGTGAGGTAGTGTCTCATCGTGGTTTTGATTTGTCTTGTCTTTGGGAAAATGTTTATTCATGTGCTCTGCCCATTTCTTCACTGGATTATTTGTTTTTTGAGTGTTCAGTTTGTCAAATTTGGATACTAACCCTTTATCAGATATGTCACTTGCAAATATCTTCTCCCATTCCATAGGCTTCCTTTTAGTTTTGTTGATTGTTTCCTTCACTGTGCAGAGCTTTTTATCCTGATGAGGTCCCAATAGTTCATTTTTGCTTTTGTTTCCCTGGACTCTGGCAACCTGTTTAGTAAGAAGTTGCTCCAGCCGAGGTCAAAGAGGTTACTGCCTGTGTTCTCCTCTAGGATTTTGATGGTTTCCTGTCTCATACTTAGGTCTTTCAACCACTTTGAATTTATTTTTGTGTATGGTGTGAGAGAGTGGTCCAGTTTCATTCTTCTGTATCTTGCCTTCCAGTTCTCCCAGCACCATTTGTTGAAGAGTCTGTCTTTTTTTCCATTGAATACTCTTTCCTGCGTTGTCTAAGATGAGTGGACGAAATAGTTGTGGGTCCTTTTTTTGGGTTTTCTATTCTGTCCCATTGATCTATGTGAAGGACTTTATGCTTTATATCCAGTTGGGTGATAAAATAATTTAATTGAGTGAAAGAATGTATTAGTTACAGTCACTAATTGGGTGTTTTCAACTCAAACTATCATCTTAGCTAAACAGAAAACCGTCTAATTTCGCAGAATCAAATCCTTAGCCACTCGGTCCAGCGCCTCCACACTCTTCTCAGGAAGCCAAGCAATGTCCTCTCATGCATGGGCTGAGTAGGTGGAAAACTAGCCAGTGTGAAATGAGGGGTAAGGAGAAAGCCTATGAGGGAGACCTTTCCAGTACCCCATCTAGAAAAATACTTTTCCCTTAGAGGATTTGTATTCCAAATCTGCTGCCCATTTCTTTTGCTACAGCAAATTAAATTCCTGCAATTGTTTTAGAGCAAGGGTCAGCAAACTTTTTCTTAAAGGGCCAGATAAACAGTTTAAGTTTTGTTGGGCCAAGCAACAAAATGGAAGCAAGTATATAGGTACTGAGAGGACTATTCAAAACGTAATCATTTAATTTGTTTTAATTGTTTTAATGTTTATTTATGTTTGAGAGACAGAGACAGAGGCTTGAGCAGGCGAAGGGCAGAGGGAGAGGGAGACACAGAATATGAAGCAGGCTCTGGGCTCGGAGCTATCAGCACAGAGCCTGATACAGGGCCCGAACTCACAAACCGTGAGATCATGACCAGAGCTAAAGTTAACTGAGCCAACCAGGCACCCCAAAAATGTAATCATTTAAAAATGTAAAAATCCATTATTAGTATGCAGGCTGTGTGGCTGGTTTTGGCTTAGTATGCAGGCTGTGTGGCTGTGGTTTGCCAGCCTATGCTCTAGAGCGTTGCTTATCCTCTTTAAGACAGCAATTTGGGCATTTGAAGATAGTGCTCATGGTAGCATACTCCCAAACACTGCCCCATATCCAATCCCTAGATACAGCCTTGGCTTCTTTATTTTTCCCCTTTCAGGGTCTCTGGAGCCCTCCAGCTTAGCAACACTTACAACAAATTATCTATTTCAAAACATGGCACTCAGGTTTAATGCAATACTCGAGCTCTTGTTTGTGAGGCATAAATTCCAGCAAGCATCACTTATTCAGAATCCATACTTTTATTTGGAATTCTCTTTTGTTCTCCCCTCCTACCTCTGCTTCACATAAGTAAGGTCCTAATCATCCTTTTTATCTCAACTTCAGACTCCTCAAACCAGCCTCCACTGACCACCATATCCAAAATCCTGCCCATTTCTCACTTCTATTTCAGTGCCTTTATTTGTTTTTCTTCAGAGACTCTAATGTAATTTATAATTATTTTATTAATTTGTCTACCTGAAGGATTTTTGTTTTCTGACCCAGCAAAATAAAGTAAAAGCTGTAAGAAAGCTACAATAATTTCTAGTTCTAGCCTTTATAGAGTAGCTGCTATCAGATTTAACCTGTGCTGTAAAAGCTGAATGAAATATATAAAACTATTGTTTTCCGGTATTGAACAATAACCAAGGTAAAGCTTTGAGCCTCAAGAGAAGGGAAGCATATGAGGTAAAACCCTCCCATTTACACACCAGCTTTCTTTGTGAGGGCATTTTTTCCAAATCACAATGCAGAAAACTAGAATCAAGCAGACAGCAGCAGTTTTGCTGGGTTGGGGAAACAGAGATCAGAGTTCACAACTGCTCAAAGGACTGGGATTTGTGCAGACACAAAATTCCCTGAAGTTTATAAATTGCTCACACACACCTTCCCTCATTGACCCTTCCAGCAGTCAATGCAGAGGAGGTGAAATGAGATGAAGACTCTAAGAAAGTACCATTAGATGCTGAATCTCCATGGTCTGCTCCCTTCCCCAGAGCCTCTGCCTCTGACTGGTGCTTTTTCATGCAACGCTATTTCCGTATTTGTGCTTCTTGGGAACTGAGATTGTCAGTAACCGGACTCATTAACACCATTTTTTTTTTTTTTAGTTTATTTGTCTAGATGTTACAAGTAAATCTGTTTCCTAGCAACTCTGTCCCCTGCTCCCTCAATTTTCCCTACTCATTATCTTCCCCATGATCAACTACAAATTAGCCAAATTATGGGCAGGTTTTAGATTTCCCAGAAACGGAAGGGGCATTTTCAAACATTTGTTCTTCTGGCATAAAGTGGCTCTAAGGGCCCATGCTTGCTGAGGACAAAGCAGGAAAATGGAAGTGGCCATTAATCTTAATGTGCCTGCAGATCTGGGAGCCAGGCCTCCCGGGATAGCCATTTAAGTGCAGTCTTCTAGCCATTTCATGTAAGAGCCAATGTTAACCCCAAGAGGAACCATAATTCTGGAGAAAAGGGGATCCCCCATGACATCCTCTGCAAAGTTAATTGTCAATATGGTGGCTTCACTCTCAGCTCTGTAGTGAAATCCCTGAATGACACTCCAATTCCACATCCCACACTTTAATATCCTAAAAATCAGACAACTATTCAAACCGACCTGCCAAATACCCTTTGAAAAAACATGAAAAAATGACTCCTATACCAATATAAAATGCAACTAGGGACTGATGCAGCCTAGATGCTTTTCAAGCTCAAGGCTTCCCAGCCATGAATAATCTACATTGAAGACGATTTCCCAAACATAGTTTTTTTTCTGTCATTATTTCCTTAAAGGTTCTAACAAAGATAATTTCAGAACTGTGTCCAGGAACTAAGGTTAATCCTAGGTGATATGAACTGTTATTTTACTTTCATATATTTATTCAAAGCATATTTTAAGTACCTACCATATACCAGACACTGTTCTAAATGCTAAGCATGTAGTAGCAGACAAGTCAAAAGTCCCTGTGCTAGACATTATGAATAGGTCTCTTCTTCCAGGGCTATAGTAGGATTATACTTCCCTGCCTATGTGACGGGAGTGATTTGGCCAATGAAATGTGAACTGTACTATTATATATCACTTTGCGGTAGAAGCTTAAAAGTCAAGGTATACTTTGCCATGTTCTCCTTTCCATCTGCCTCAGCAACTAGCCTAGTTCCTGGAGTTAGAAAAGCTCATAGGAGAACCCCCGGAAGATCCAGCATAGATATGTAACATCTTATATGTTATCGTGTGCCATTGAAAAAATATTTATTAAAATCTAACTTTTTCTGATACAGCCCAATTGTTGTGGACGCATATATTCAAAATTCTCTCTCTCGTGATATCCATCTGAGTCCTACCTACCCTGATCATATGGCATAAAATCTAATAGTCACAGCAAGACAAACCCTGTTTCTCAGGTACAGAAGAGTGTTGTGATGTCTTTCAACTATAAAGGCAGCAGCAGAATACAAAGGAAAGAGCCCTAGCCTGGAAGTAAGAGGAACTAGGCCCTTGAGGCTGTTGCAGGTTGGCTCAGAATCAGGTACGTGCAGGCATCTGAAAGCCTAGCGCGTCACAGGTTTCCAAACCTAACTGTCCACTAGATTCATCACCTGATACTGTCAAAAGAATTCTCTTAGCAGATCACTAGATCTGGGCAGATGCCCTGAAATTAAGCTCCTCAGCTGATTCTAACGCATCATGCAGCTTATGCAGTCATTGTTTGAAGTCATAAGCCTCCTCATAACACGTCATGTTGTCCCATCCATTTGATAGTGCCTGTACCTTGGTTCCTGATTTTCATACCTACTCCCATTCTAGGACTGGGATTCTGTTCTGAACATAAGCATACCAGGCTGGAGCCTTGGCCACATGCATGCCAATCCCCCTGTTCTGGTAACTGAATCCTGTCAGCCAAACTCGCAGCCACTGGTTTGAGTTCTGCTTAACAGAGATGACAGGGGACAGATACTTGATACCTCTGTGATTCAGGGCATAATCACTGCTTAAAAAAGAGGCCCTTCTGGGACTCACATTTGGGATACAGTGGGATACCAATAAGCCCACATTCCCTTCTCAGACACCTTTGCTCCCAACACCTGTTAAGGGGCGTTTTAGCATGTGACCTAGTCAACTGCACACCTAACACACACAAAAAGGCAACACAAGAAAAGTCAATCTACTAATTGACTAGGAAATAATCAGTGCTCTCTCTTGAGAGTTTTAACAAAGGGGGGGAAATGTATAATCAGGCACATGTATGTTTAGACTGAAAGGTCATGTAGAGTCATGAACAGGATGGTCATTTTTAGCCACACACTTACCAATTATCTTAGAAAGTGGTATTACTCAGAGAAACCAATCAACATTTTTTAATGCAGCTAGAGAGTAAAAAACAGACACAAGAGAAAACTCCATCCTTAGGACCTTTACAACAAAACCTATGCCTTTCTGAAGCAAAGTACACAGTTGTCTTTCATTTTTGTGAAGTGTCCCTGTAAATTTTCAAAACTCTCCTTTACTTGAACTAGCAAGAATGAGTTTAGTTCTTTGCAAATAAAAAAAAAATTTCCTATGTTGAATTCCCTTAAGTGGCGAACCCTGGTCTTATTCTAGCCTGGAGCTTCCTTTTGGGTGTAACAAAGTAGACTACTACAGGACTTAGGACATCCTTTCCTACCAGCCGGGGCCACTAAAGCCCCAACATTACTCCCATCTGAATCAATCTTAATTATGCAAATATTTCTCTTTTTCCCCCCAGCTTTACTGAAGTATGATTGACAAATAAAATTGTAACATATTTAAAGTATACAATGGGATGATTTGCTATAAGTAAACATTATTAAAGGAGTCACGCCATCCAGCTAATTAACACACCCATAACTGTGCATATTAATCTTTTTTTGATGATTTAAGAACACTCATGTTTTATTCCCTTAGCAAATTTCAATTATACAATACAGTATTATCAACCATAGTCACCATGTAATACATTAGATCCTCAGACTTTATGCATCTTATAACCGTAAGTTGGTACCCTTTTACTAACTTCTCTCCATATCCCTCACCCCCCCCAGCCCCAGGCAACCACCGTTCTACTGTTTTTATGAAGTCAACCTCTTTTTTTTCTTTTTTTTTAGATTCCACATATAAGTGCTACCATGCAGTGTCTTTCTCCATTCAGTTTACTTCCCTTAGCATAAATAATGCCCTCTGGGTTCATCCATGTTGTCACAAATTGCAGGATTTTTTCTTTTCTACAGCTGAAAAATATTCCATTGGGTGTAGGTGTGTGTGTATGTGTATACCTCACTAGTATATATAGGTAGGAATACATATATAGGTATATATATTACATTTTCTTTGTCCATTCATCCATTGACAGACACTAAGGTTTGTTTGTTTTTATGTGTTGGCTATTATGAACAATGTGACAATGAATAGGGACAATGAACAGGTGTGAAGTGATATCTCATTGTGGTTTGGACTTGTATTTCACTGATGATTAATGATGCTGGGCATCACTTGTTCCTCACGTGTTGCACGAGTACTTGTTGGCATTTGTATGCATTCTTCAGGAAAAAATGTCTATTCAGGTCCTTTGTTTATTTTTGATTGGATTATTTGGGTTTTTTGCTATTGTGTTGTATGGATTTCTTATATGTTTTGGATATTAACATGGTTTATCAGATACGTGGTTTGCAAATATTTTCTCTGATCCCATAGGTTGACTTTTCATTTTGTTTATGGTTTTCCTTGCCAAGCAGAAGCTTTTTTTTAGTTTGATGTAGTCCCAACTTGCTTATTCTTTCCTTTGTTGCCTTTGGTGTAGGTGTCAAATCCATAAAATTATTGCCAAGACCAAAGTCAAGGAGCTTACCCATTAAGTTTTCTTCTAGGAGTTTCAGGGTATTTTCCCAACACCATTTTTGAAGACACTGTCCTTTCTTCTTCTTCTTCTTTTTTTTTTTTTTTTTTTTTGTAGTTTTGTCAAGAATTAATTCACCATATATGTGCGGGTTTATTTCTGGGTCCTTTACCCTATTCCAGTGAACTTTGTGTCTGTTTTTATGTCAATATCATACTATTTTTATTATAATTTTGTAATATAGTTTGTGAGTAGGAAAAACAAATTCCTCATGTGTTTCTCCTTTACTCTCACGCTCCTACACTTCTGATACCAAATGTGTGGATTTTCCATACATCAAGCAATTCTAAGTGACACCACCTTGGTGTTCTACAATTTGAAGGTGGGCACTATCTACCTGGAGACAGTATCAGATCCCAGAGGTTAAGGGCTCAGTCTTAAAAGACTGTCCTCCTACTTCAGACCCTAATTCCAAGTCCAAGTTGTTACTTGTGCTTCTGACCCGTGGCTATAAATCAGAGGTTCCCATGACATCCTCCTCAGGTTAGATTAATTTGCTAGAATAGTTCACAAAACTCAGGAAAACCATTTACTTAACTCAATTACTGGCTTCTTAAAAATGACATAACTCAGAAGCAGCAAAATGGAAGACATACTAGAGCCAAGTATGTAGGAAAGAAGTGAGACGCTTCCATGTTCTCTCCCTGTACACCACTCTCCCCGAACCTCCACATGTTCACCAACCCAGAAGCTCTCCGAACCCTGTATTTTGGGGATTTCTATGAGGGCTACCTACCTCACAAAAGTATGATTGATCATTAGCTCATTCTCCAGACCCCTTTCCTTTTCCTGAAGGATGAAGATAGGGATGAAAGTTCTGAGCTTCTAGTCAGGATTTGGTCTTTCTGGTGGCAACCCCATCCTGAAGCTACTCAAGAGCCCTGAAGAGTCACCTCATTAGAACAAAAGATACTCTATCAAACAGGAAATTTCAAGGATTTAGGAACTCTCTGTCAGGAACCAGGGTCAAAGATCAAATATTGAAACAACAGATGTTCTTAGTGCTCTTATCACTTAGGAAATTATAAGGGTTTTAGAATATCTGTGCCAAGAACCAGGAACAGAGACCAACATAATTTTTTTCTAGTATTTCCCAGTTTGCTATCCAAAAGTGTGATGCCCCTAGCTTTGTTCTTCTTTCTCAAGATCACTTTGGCTATTCAGGGTCTTTGGGGGGTCCATATGAATTTTAATACTTTTTTTTCCCATTTCTCTGACAAATGCCATGGAAATTTTGATAAGGACTGTATTGAATCTGCATTTTTTTCTGCTCCCTCTTCACTGAGCCTAGAGGGGACAGTCCTGTGGGGTTCTTGAATGCAAGCCCCAATGTCTCTCAGAGCTAGGTGTTTTGGGGTCCTGTCTCTCTGGTGGTAGTCTTAAAATTTGGGGTGCCAGATGTGTGGTCCACACCCTTGCTCTTCAGGAGAAGTTGGGAGTTGGGGATTTCCCTCCTAATGGTAAGATGTTGTGACAGGGGTGAGGTTTATGGCAAGAGACTGTCTCAACTTTTCCTATGCATTTTGATGTGGGTATTTCCTCAGATGCCTGATGTATAGGAGTCATTCAACTTGTTTCTAAATTTCTCTCAGGGGGAACTGACCTGTGCATAGCTGTATATCCCCATCCATGTAAGAAGGGAAATTCAGGAGGTCCCCAGGTTGTCATGTTGGTGATATCCTCCCAAATACTAAGTACGCCAATATTTCAACAAGATTATTTGTTTACTTTTACTTGGCCCTACCCCTAAATTGAAATAGCTTATTGTTCTTTTGCTACTTTTGAAAAAGTATGAAAACAATCAACTGATATCTATTTGACAAAGTGTTAAACAGTTGGGTAAACAATATTAAAATGCATCCTAGCACCATAATCGAGAATTTTCCACCATACTTTCTTATTAATCCATATGTGCCCTGATTTAAGGAAATTTATAACAAAAAAAAATATTGCAACTTATCATAAATTATGAGGGCAAATTTGCTTTCCCAAAACAACTCTTCAGATTCAGAGCACTCTCCTCCCATGTGTAAGCATGTGCTTCAAAGATAAAAAACTACTCAGGAAAACTGAGTGGCAAAGAAAGAAATATGGTAGTGTCCACTGACTGATGGATATCTTTGTAATCCACAAAAATCAATAGGAAAGCAGAATGTGATTTGCATAGATCTCCAGGACATGCCACTTATTAATGATGGTGAGGCCCCCCTAGGGCTCCTGAGACTCTGGGATGAGTTTAGCTAACTAACCTCATTCAAACACACTCAAGACTATCCCCAGGAAATGATTTCACAGCATTATTCTTTCCAAAAGGCAAGTCTTGCTGTGAGTTAGTTACATCTGTCTCCTCTTTTCACAACACAGCTAATTTAATGCCCAGAGTCATGTCTGCTTCCACATCTTAATGTACTGATTTCCTTCTTTACTGAAATGCAGCTGATACGACCTGGAACAGTCATAGTTGAAAGGGAAACTGAATCTCCTACCAGACTCACCAGTGTTTGCTGAGCAACACTCCCCTCACTGTACCTTGTCTTTCTTTTGCAGAACAAGGAAAAAGTTTTAAAACATGGATTTACTGGAAGACAGGCATTAACAGTACATTTATTCACTCATTATGTAGGAATTAATAGATGTTTAATATAATTGTTAGTGATTATATGTTTGTTAAATTTCTGTATGAGAGTTTTATAAATCTTTTTATATTTTTAAGTTTATTTTTATTTTGAGAGGGTGGGGAGGGGCAGAGAGAGGGAGACAGGGAGAATCCCAAGCAGGCTGTGCATGGAGCCTGATGAGGGCTCTAACCCTCTAACCATGAGATCATGACCTGAGCCAAAATCAAGACACTTAACCTGACTGAGCCACCCAGGAGCTCCTATAAACAATTTTAAAACATTTAATATAGCATGATGGTTAAGGATATGGCCCCAGGAATCAGTTGTGTGGGTTTTAGTCATAGCCTTTTCACTCCCAGCTGTTGTTACCTTCTAAGTTTTAGTTTCTCCCTCTTTAAAACAGGAATGAAAATAGAAATAACCTTGCCCTGTGTAAATTGAATGATATTCATGTGTGCTGGTTAATTTTGTGTGTCAGCTTAACTGAGCCATGGTGGTAGAGGGAGAGAAGGAGGTACCCAGACAGTTTATCAGACATTAGTCTGGGTGCATCTGTGAGTACGTTTTTGGATGAGATGAACATTTATTTATTTATTTTTTAATGTTTATTTATTTTTGAGACAGAGAGAGACAGAGAATGAACGGGGGAGGGTCAGAGAGAGGGAGACACAGAATCTGAAGCAGGCTCCAGGCTCCGAGCTGTCAGCACCAAGCCCGACGCGGGGCTCAAACTCACAGATCGTGAGATCATGACCTGAGCCGAGGTCGGACGCTCATCTGACTGAGCCACCCAGGTGCCCCAGATGAGATGAACATTTAAATCAGTAGACTAGATAAAACAGATTGCTCTCCCTTATGTGGGTGGCCCTCACCTAATCAGCTGAAGGCCTGAATAGAACAAACAGCTGACCCTCTCTCAAAAAGAAGGGAATTCCTCCCACCTGGAGAGAAAAAAAAAAAACAAAACCAAAAAATACCTACCTGAGCTGGGACATTGGTCTTGTCTGGCCTTCAGTCTTGGACTGAAACATCTGCCCTTCTTGGTTCTCGGGCCTGCCAGCTTGCAGACTGACACTTCCATCATCAGCTCACCTGGCTCTCACACTTTTGGACTAGGACTAGAGCAACACATTTTCTCTCCCGGGTGTCCAGCTTGCTGACTGCAAATCTGGGATTTCTCAGCCTCAACAACTGCATGATCTGATTCTCTGTAATAAATCAGTATCTCTTGATGATAGACAGACAGAGAGACTCTAATAGTTCTGTTTCTCGGGTAAACTCTAATGCACCACACCGAGCACTTAGCACAAGCGTCAGACTCATACTGAGTACCTAATACAAGGATAGCAACTATCATAAATGAGAGGCTGTCCTGGGCACAGGAGGAGGCCACCACTGAGATGACTCAAAATCAAACATTTGCCTTCAGGGAACTCGGATTAATAGTAGTGATAGGGTGTGTGTATTACTAAATGTCATTCCTTTGTTTAAAATCATTCAATGGCAACCTAGGAGCTACAGGATAGAACTGCCGACTCCTGAGGATGGAATACAAGCCTCTTCATTATCTAGTCCTTGTAACACTTTTGCATGCCCTTCAGGCTAACATGGTCTTCTATTGCACTGAGTTCCCTCTCACCTCAGTGGGCTTTCAGAAACTGCACCTCTGCCTCTGAAGACGTGTTCTCTTTGTATTCCTGAAAACCCCCTATTCATCATATCTCGTGTGACTTTAGATGCTCCTCTACCCATGTTCCCTGTGGCACCTTTCCTTCTCCTTTAAAGCCCACACCATAGTCCATCACCACTGCTGGTTTTCAAATTCTGCAGAAGTCCCAGCATGAGTCCAAGTCACCCCCATCTAGGATGCCAACACATCGAAGAATTCTGGAGGAGCAACCAGAGGCCACATGATAGTGAAAGGGGCCCAGGAGCCTCTGGGGAGAACCCGACCTCAAAGAAGATGATGCAGGAACAAAGCCTCAGGCCTGGACAGGAGGGTACTGTAATTAACCGGATATTTACCTAAAAACCTAAAAAGCTAGTGGTCAGGAGCTGTCATCTTATTTCTCTTACTTCCCTTAGAAATACTTATTCCACTTGCACTTTCTCAGCCCAGACTTTCTTCTTTTAACTTCCTGGAGCATGGGACAGAATTAATTTGCATGACCAATTCAGCCCACGAAAGGTTTCAACTTATCTTCTGGAAACTAGTGTGTGGCTGGTTAGCTCAGTAGTTGGAAGCTCACAACATGGATCCAGTCTCCATGTAGACCAAAACAACTACTATGGCCTGAATGTATCCAATGCCAATGTGAAGGGATGTCAGTCTAAACTGGAATTGGAGGATATAAAATGGAGAATGTCAAGCATGTACCTTCAGCAGAACAGAATTTAAGAATGAAGCTCATTTCGCATGAACGCCTGATTTACAGAAGACCTTCTGACCAATGACCATCTACCAAGAATCTCCCCCTTTCCTCAAACCAATGAACTTAGTGCTTGGACTCTGGTTGGACTTCCTTCCTTTTGCACTCCTTGCCCATAAATACAGCCTGCCCCAAATCCTCAATGCACTTGCCTGCAGCTTGCTACGCATGACTTTCTTGAATTGCAACTCCTCTGCTATCCCCAAATACCCTCAATTTCTGGTCATTTGAGCTTGCCTCAGTTTACCTGTGATAGGAACATGTAGGAGAGCACACAGTACATGACATGAAAGAGTGAAGAACATCCTCTCTTCTAGCAAAACTAGAAAAACATGTTCTACTTGTGAAATGTTGCAGAAGCCTTGCCTGATACTTTGCTGTCCCCAGAGCCTTCCCAAAGCTTTCCAATCCCCATAGCTAAAGCCATTCCATATCTTGTCCCGGTTGAGATACACTTAAGACAGCTAAGACTTAAATTCTTATCAGAAATAATCCTTAATAATATTTAATATCATTGTATTTGATTACATGTCCAGCATAAAAAACAATAGAAATTATAGAAAAGCTCAAAAATAAAATTACCTCTATTTAAGACCCTCAGAATAATATATAGTATTTTAGTATATATTTTTTCCAGAATTATACTCATATAAACAAACACACAGTGTTTGTACACTGTGTACACACAGTGTACACACAGTGGTAGTATATCGAAATATTGTAGTGTGACTTGCTTTTTTCACTAACTACATGATTAGAACATTCTTTCATGTTATTAAACAACCTTCTACATTATTTTTATGGTTTTGAAATACTCTATTGAAAGGAAGAATCATAATATCATAATACCAATCCCTCTTTTGTTGTATAGCAAGTTATTTCTACTGTTTTTGCTATTCGAAATAATTAATGTTCTTAAACCATAATCTTTCTGAGCCTCCAGGAATTTCTTAGGTTAAATACTAAAAAAAAAAAAAAAATGGAAACACCGGATCAAAAGATATGCATATTTTTGAGAATTTTGGAGCTGATTTCCAAATAACCCCATAGAAGGGAAGTTTGGGCAGAGTATTTCCTCCAACAATACATGAGACAGATTCAGAAGAATTTAGGGAATCCTAAGCTCATAGAGATAACACAGCATCCATCTATCCATCTATCCATCCAACCAGCCATGCATGCGGCAAATATTTACTGAGTGTGTACTCTACACACGTGCTAGGGACAGAATAATAAGAAAGACAAACATATTTCCTGCCCTCCCTGTACTCACAGTCTAGTAGAGAAATCAGACCAGCAATGACAATACTGATCAGTTTAGCCTTATTACTGCTTCCATTCTGACACTAACTCTCATTTTAAAAACAAGGCCCTGCCTTGTTGTTTTTTTTTTTTAATTTTTTAATGTTTACTCATTTTTGAGAGACAGCGCGTGAATGGGAGAGAGAGAGAGAGAGAGAGAGAGGGAGACACCGAATATGAAACAGGCTCCAGGCTCTGAGCTGTCAGCACAAAGCCCAACATGGGGCTCGAACTCATGGACAGGGAGATCATGACCTGAGCTGAAGTTGGATGCTTAACCTACTGAGCCACCCAGGTGACCCCTTATTGTTGAAACTAAGGGCCCCATGCCAGGTCTTCTTATTTGTTCTGACTAGGGTCTTTTTCTCATGAATTCTCTTAAAGGTGCTATAGGGTACTGGAATAGCAGCCAACCCAGCTGACAGCACCTCTCTCCCAGCTGAGAGTCTGTGCAAGTTACCCGTGCCAGCCTCCAGCTGCACATTATTCCTTTTCTGGAGAGAAGTAATAAAAATCACGACCACTTTGGGCCTCATGTTACTCACTCTGTCCCAGGCCTTATACCAGGTCCTTAACAAAAATTATTTCATTTACTCCAAACAACAAGGCAAGGGAGATGATGTGTTGCTATTCCAATCTACAAATAAGGAACAGGAGGATCACAGAATTTCTAACTTGCCCATTGTCAGACAGCAGAGGCAGGATATAAATATAAGTCTCTCCTACCTGCACTGCACTGTACTATTTGCCTAGGTCTCTGTCCATGCCCTGCTACAACGTTTTGTCCTGCCCGACTAGGCATTTCCTGGTCATCCACTGCTAGAACCTTCTCCAAAGGCCTATCACACCCAATGGGCAGCTGGGGGCTGGCACTCTCCTAACTACTTGAGAAGGTATCAAACTGCCTGGAGGCAAACCCAATGATACCCACTGCCACTGATTCTCAAAGTGTGGACCAAAGGTCATCCCCCACAGAACAGAATTTAAATCCTTGTTTAAATGAATAGCAAAATATGGTATATGCATACAATAAGATATTATTCAGTCATAAAGAGAAATGTAGTACTGAAATATGCTACAACATGGATGAACCTCAAAACACCACGGCAAAGTGAAACAAGCTGGATGCAAAAGGACATATACTGGGTGATTCCATCTATAGCAAGCACCCAAAGTAGGTAGAACCATAGAGACAGAATGCAGATTAGTGATCACCAAGACCTGGGGAGCACTGGGGGACAGGGAGTGACTGCTTAATGGACACAGTGTCTCCTTTGAGGGTGTTGAGAATGTCTCGGAACTTAGAGGAGATGGTTGCACAACATTGTGAGTGTCCTAAATACAGGATATTGCTCACTTCAGGATGGTTAATTTTGTCATGCTAAGTTTACCTCAATTTAAAAAGGGAGAGGGGCACCTGGGGGGCTCAGTTAAACATCCAACTCTTGATTTCAGCTCAGGTCATGATCTCACAGTTTGTGAGTTCGAGCCCTACATCGGGCTCTGCACTGACAGTGAGGAGTCTGCTTGGGATTCTGTCTCCCCCTCTTTCTCTGCCCATCCCCCACTTGTATGCTCTCTCTCTCTCTCTCTCTCTCTCAAAATAAGCAAACATTTTTTTAGAAAGTAACATTAGGGGCAGCTGGGTGGCTCAGTTGGTTGGGCGTCCAACTTCAGCTCAGGTCATGATCTCACAGTTTGTGAGTTCAAGCCCCACATCGGGCTCTGCTTTGATGGTGCGGAGCTTGCTTGGGATTCTCTCTTTCTTCTCTCTGCCCCTCCTTGCCTTGCTTGCTCTCTCCCTCTCTCTCAAAACAAATAAATGAACTTTTTTTAAAAAAAAGGGGGAGAGCAACGACCTACTGAGTCTACATATTTGGGCTCAGAAATGTCCTTTTGTACAAGATCCCAGGTGATCCTGGCATACACTGAAGTGTGAAAATATTCCTTAAAAACACTCCCAGGATAGCTAAATAAGACAATCATCCAAAAGAACCCAAAAGTTCAGGGTGTTTGTTTTTCCAAAGCTCGAATGTAAGAAAACAAATCCTAATGCAAAAGCATGGTTATAAAGTAGCACAAAGAGCCCTAATGTGACGCAGCATCATTGATCTGCCTGGTGCCATTATTTTCAATTAGCAAGGAATCCAGAGGGTTTGCCTGAGTCACATGTATGTGTCCAGCCCCATCACTGGGAGGGGGGAAATGAGGACAGAAAGCAGGGGGCAGGAATAGAATGTGACATGTGTGAAGAAGGAAGAGTGCTAGGCCAGAGGAGGAGGGATACTGGCTAATCGATAGGACCAGGCAAAGTAACGGCAGAGCTCCTGCACAGCCCTGAATTCAAGTAAACGGGAATCGATGGGCTAAAAACTGTGGATTCAATAAAGCCATTAAGTCACGGCAATTCCTTTTGAGGCAAATTAATTCCTCCATGGCTGTGTCCCCTGTTGCTCCCAAGACTCAATACTCTACTGGCAAGGGATTTGGTTAGCACGGCTCTCTATAAAGGCTTCATGACCTCCTCTCCCCCATTTTATCCCGATGGGAGGGGGACTTCATTGCTTTGGCTGTCTTCCATCCACACATTGTTCTTGCGTCAAGCCCTAAGTGAATTGCTTATGTTGCAAGGGGAACGACCTGACTGCACCTGCTAAAACCTAACAAGGGGCCAGATCCTCAATGGTTAGTGCTGTTGGTGATAACCTTCCTAGAGAACCACACCAAGTCATTGTGTGTTCCCTTACTCATGAACACAGCAGCAAGACTAATCCTGAGACAGGAGCTATACTAAGAATATCATATACATTTGTCTTCATTAATTTCTGCAAAGGCAGAAATACCTATGAGGTAGCCACCATTGTGTCCATTTCATGGATGAGGAAACTGAGTCTTGAATGGTTTAGTAACTGTTGCAATGTCTTCTGACTCCAAAGCCTGCCTCGTGGTCCCTACACTAAACTGTCTTCATACACTGAAACCCTTTAAGACTCCAGGAAATGACAGGATCCGATTCCACCCACCACCCACCAGCAGTCAGGGGGGGATAAGTGAGAGCATGAAACATACAAAAGAGTGGACTTTCTCCCCACTACACAGTCTATGTTCTGAGGGACACTGACAAATAGACTTCCATAGTCCCCTGCACTGTTATTGGCCCAACAGTGCTGTTATTGGTGCTGTCGTTAGCACACAGCCAGGTCAAGAAAGACAAGGGAATATATTTCAGGTGAGTGAGTACTAAAGACCCACAACCCAGACTTGCTACAAGGACACATATGCAATACATTAAGATAAGTGAAAGCAATTGTTTTGAATGTGAAAGACCTGTGTCCTAACTCCCAGCAACTCCTTCAAGTTGTATGGCCTCTGGCAGTTTTGACCTTGCTAAGGATCTACAGTGCCATTGGTAAATTGGACTATGTTTATCTTACATGGTGGCTGGAATAAGTGAATGGTGTACTCCACTTAAGAGCATTTAGCACATGCCTGGCACAGAATGAATTCTTAAATGCTAGCTACCATTATTATTCCCAAGACCAGACCACTGCATGACAACCCTGCCTGCCTGCAAACATTAGAGCCTGTGTTCACGTAGACCTATGCCCACCCAAACCCGGGTGTCCTTTCCACTAAGCAGTGTGTAGCCTAGTTATGGAACCTCTCTTAATGTCCATTTACCTGGCAGCTAAACAGGGATAATAGTATTATCTGCCTCCCAGGGCTTATAGTCTGGAATATTAAAAAAGAGAGAGGCTTTAGTGACAGCCTGGCCCTTGATTTTATGGATTAGATCACCCATGGTAACACCCTCTTTACCCAGAGTTTTAGACTCCACCATTTTTTCCTGTCCCAATACTGCAAAACAGGTTGATCAGGAATTAATGCAGTGTTTTAAAACTCTGCAGGGCACAGAGCCAGAGGATAGCATGGAAGAAGCCAGGTGGGTCCTGGCTTGCAGCTCATGGCACTTGGAGTCACTGGCCACTAGGGGCCGTTGGTAAGCCACAGAAAGCAGGAAGGATGTCTACCTGTCAGGTTTTTAACGCTGCCTTTCTTATTTAAAGGCCTTTCTGGATTATCAGAAATCTAGCTCAGGGACCTTGCAAGGAGGCCTGGCTTTATTTTCTATAAGGGCGTTAGCCCCGTTGCCTCCTGAGATTGAAGGGAAAGGGACATGTATGCGTTTTGCATCTTTGAGGGGATAGCTTGCTCCTATCTAGTTAGTGAGCCACAAGGCTGGTCAGGAAAAAAACACCTGTGTGGTAGAGTTTGTGAAATTCAGGGAGAACCTCCACCTGTAAGAATGTTCCCAGTCCCCAGTGGCTGGAATCCCTTTAAGTCTTATATATACTGTAAACTTGTAAACCCCACTGATAAATGTGGAAATGCAGGAAGGGGACCACATGGCAGGCCACTGTGAGATGCTGTTATGCAGAAAAGGAACTGGGAGCACAAGAGAAAGCATGCAAGCCTGGAGTTGTCAGATGTGGGTCTGACTTTTAGGTTAGCCAGTTATTAGCTGTGAAGCCTTGGGCAAGTTACTTAACCTCTCTGAGTTTCAGTTCCCTTTAAATCCCCTATCTCCTGGGCTTGTGTGAGTTTAGTTAAATGAGATGACATATACAATATTTTGCACAGACAGACAGACAAAGTAATTTCTATTTAGTTGTCATTCTTCTTTCCTCAGGTCAAAGTAAGAGCTGAACTAAAGGCCTAGAGAGCAAATATGCCGGTGGGTATTGGGGGACTAGGAAGAGGAATCAGGGTACAAGGAAAGTTTAAAAGACAGGAGGTAATCAAAGTAGATGTCTCTAATTCATTGACGTCCAGACAAAGCACATCAAGAAACCCCAACGTGACTGTGCACATATTCAGAGTTCTTTTTCTGTTTTTAGGGTATGTTTTTAGGGTGTGTAATGGCACATGTATAAATGTGTGATATTAGTGGTGTTCAAACTACAGCTCAAATATACATCCCAGATGCCAGAGGACTTGAAAGTCCCCTGCAGGCAGGACACCAGAGGCAAAATGTGACTAGAAAAAAATATTAGTTGATAGAGAGATCAGGAAAAATGAGGAAGACTATAAGTCTACCCAATTCTGGACCCCACATTGTGAAAGCAAATCAGAACACATCCACAGGACAGTGAATGCCTTGGGAAGAGTACACAAACAGTCCCTGAAAGTGAGTTGACCAAAAAAATATGGCAAGAGAAACACGAAGGGAATTTGATCCCTTTATTTGGATCTACCTTCCCAGAAGGTAGACTTAGGATCACTGAGCATTGGAGAGTCCACGAATATTGTTTTCAATATTGTATATTTGCTGTAAGTGTGTAATGTATGTATTGTACATCTTTGAGGGGAAAAGAATCCACAACTTAAGTCAGATTCACATCAGACTTCAAAAACACTCAAGCATCCTTGATATAAGTAATAACAGCTAATATTTATCAAGCAATTACTAGGTACCAAGCACTGGGCTAAGCCCTTTATGTAAATCATTGCCCTTTATGTAAACCATTGAATCCTCACAAGAACCTTCCAAAGCCATCCAAAGGTGGGATAGCTGATTATGAATGCAGGCTTTGGAGCCAGCCTGCCCTAGTTGGTATCCCAATTCTGTCACTACACTAGCTACTTGACTTCTGGCAATCCACTTTCTCAGTTTCCTAGTCTGTAAAAGAGGGATAATAATGAAAACCTCCAAAGTTGTCTTGAGGATTAAGTTAGTACATGTAAAGCTCTTCAAATAGCAGATGACAAATAGTATATTTTATAACTGTTAGCTATTTGAGAGGCATGCTGGTAAATGTCTTAAAACAAGTTCCTGAAGGAGCAAAATAAGCTCTAATTTAGTATTAGAGCTTATGTGGTATATGTGCCATCCTGGCCAATGTCAAGCTAGCAAAATGAAGTCCACCAGCTCTAAAATTCCTAAAAATCTAACAATCAGCTTTCATGAGATGATGAAGCCAGTTCCAGCATACCCCTCTATTACAGCACCCCCCCCCAACAATAAGTGCTAAATGGAAGGGTGCCTGAGTGGCTCATTCAGTTAAGTATCCCACTCTTGGTTTCAGCTCAGGTCATGATCTCATGGTTCTTGAGTTCGAGCCCGGCATCAGCTGTCAGCATAGAGCCTGCTTAGAATTCTATCTCCTTCTCTTTCTGCCTCTCCCCTGCTCGCTCTCTCTTTTTCTCTTTCAAAAAAAAAAAAAAAGTGCTAATTGGACATGGCCAGCAGATATCCTCCTGGTTCCTTGAAGGAGTGGAGGTCATGCAGAATTGGGAGAAGCAAAGTTGATATTCTGTTAGAGTAGATAGGTTAGAAAGGGGGAGTTGAAGAAAGGCTGGCAAGAGAATGAAATCTGTTTGGGTGAAGAGTTTTCTGTAAGTGGTGGACACAGATCTTCTTTGGGGTAAGTGGAAATCAGCAGCGATCGCACATGGAGAGCTTATTACATGCAAGGTGCTTTCACTCCATGCCTTTGTTTAATCTCGAAGACAGCCCTGTGAGGTAGGTGGTCCTAGGTGGCACTTGCCCCAGGTTCACAGAAGACAGAAAGGGGGCTCCAGGACATGAAGAATCTGTCTAGGAATATAAGGCAGGAGGGAAAGGACCTGAGAGCAGAGCCCAGGCCTATGTGACCCTAAAGACCACGCTCTTCCTACTTCTTTATGCTGCTGTTCATACAACAGAGAAACACCCAGGCACTTGGGTCATTTTAAGGGAGGAGAGGGACGTCCTTGGAACCCTCTTGGGTAAATTCTAAAGGTGGATCCTTGACTTTCCATACTCTTTCCACAGCTTGCTCCAGAAAACCCCTTCATGGATGAATCCTTCAAGCTGTTCCATGAACACAGGGCTCCCCCAGCCACCCAAATCTCTAGGACCTTTCTTCTGCTGCCACCATGGGGTTACTTCCCTGGGAAGTTTTCTGGGACTATCAATATCCTCTGACTTTATCCACTAGAGTCCTTCCCACAGAGTAAGTTCAAGCACCCACCCTGAGGCCATTTAGGGAAACTGCACCCATGAAGTCATATAGGTGACCTAGGAAGCCATGCCAAAAATGCTAAATCTTTCACCATCCCTTAGGGACTGTCTCCTTCTATTTCTCTAGAGAGACAATATGGGTATAATTACGATGACAATTTCAGGAATTAGATTGCTCAGTTCCAACTATGGCTCTGTCATTTGTTAATGATGTGACTTTGGGGAGCGAACATAATCTTTATGTGCTTCAGTCTCCTCATCTGAAAAATGGAGATGATACAGGGTCCTCTTCAAAGCAGTGTCATGATTTACAATAAAATAATATTGAAAAAGGCCTTAAAGGAGGCTTAAAGTAATATTGTAAAAATATGACACACTCAATACATGTTACAGCCTGAGCATCTTCCAAGTGCAATTTTTTGGGTCCCATCCTCCCATTCTGGAATTCTGGTCTTAGAGCTCCTTGACTTGCTTATATTGAGCCCAAACCAGTGGTTCCTAATCTTTTGAAAAGCTACTGATCCTTTTGGAAAGTAAAAACTATATATCCTATTTCCAGTGAAATACACATATGCAAATTTTACATATATTTTTCAGGGGACTACTTTGACCTGTGAAGCCCATCCTCGGCCATGCCCACCAGCCTAAAATTCTCTGCCTTCCATTTCAGTTTGTCCATCCTTGATTTGGCTCACAGAGCCTTGCCTCTTCCCACTGCATTTTTATCTCCCCTGTTTTCTCGTATTTTTTCTACATGCAAGGGTTTTTCAGCATACCCTTCTTGCCTGCCTCCAATCCCTTATTAAGTAACATAGCTCGTCATCCAACAGCAACCCCAAAACCACTAAGAATCAAAATAATTGGGATGTTCAAGTGTACATTGGCAGTACTAGAGAGAATTGTAATATTGTGCAGAGAAGATCCCGAATTATCTTCCCTTCAAACGATCACAGTTTCTCCTCCTCTAATTTACATACCACCATCCCACTTTTACCATTTCTAAAGCCAGCTCTCAGTTCATAATAATACTTTCAGTACAGGGCAAGCTTGATACTGTAGCATCCTATCCTCCATGAAGATAAGTCCAAAATACTTATCTTCCAAAGGCAACACTTCGTTGGGATCTAGGCTGAAATTTAGCAGGTCCCCAGAAATAAGATACTGTCCATAGAAGTGTACAGCATAGTTAATCAGTAGAAAGACCACGGCTTTTTCATATAATATATATGTGTGACCTTAGTCAAGTCCTCTGAGCCTTGCCTTAGTCATCTGTAAAATGGAACTAAGAATGAGAGTAAGCGTGGTGGTGAGCATGAAATGTCACCAGCAGTCACTCATCAACTGAATATGTTTATTGAGAACTTGCTGTGAGTTAGGCATCATGGTGAGACTGAGAATAAATGTAAGGGAAAGATGTAGTGCCTACCCTCAAATTGCTCACAGTGCCTTTGGGAAAACATATCTTGGCAACTCTGTGTTAGAAGAATACACAGGATGCTCTAGAAATCTAGAGAAGAGACACTTAGCAAAATGCTTAGCACACAGCAGGCACTCAGCAAATGTGACTTCTTTTCCTTAGCTGACAGGTAGACCCTCCAGTAACCAAATCAATATATATATATATATATATATATATATATATATATATATATATATATTTTTTTTTTTTTTTTTTTTTTTTTTTTTTTTTTAACAGATGAGGCCCTCGAGGGTGAATCCTTGGTAATGCTTGTCTTCTCTGACACCAGAAGGTATCATTTCCCATCATCCACCCAAAATGCAAGGGGAGAAATCCCCCAAAGCTTCATTAGGCAGAGGACAGAGAGCCATACAGACCAAATGAGTTGAGCCCAACTGTTCACTCCATTCATTAGAGCACTTGCTGTTCTTAACTTGTGGCCAGGAGAGCAATAATAAAGAAAGCAGCCAAGAAAATTAATCAGGACCCAGAGAATTTTAATAAAATGTTATTAGAAGTCAGCACAAACTGTGGGGAGGAAAGGAGGTACAGTCTCTGGGGCATCTATTCCTGTTTTAATTGGATGACTCAGGTCTAGCCGATCTAAAAAAAAATGCCCCACTGATCCCTAGGTTTTGCTTTGCTCATTTGCCTACAGCCAAATCACACTTCTTATTTCTCCTTCAGCGCCCACCATGTCCATCACCTGCCCCATACCACTTTTATTAGTGACCCCCAACCCTCTATTTCAGAGGACTCTACTTACAGAACATCCAGGGCACTTTCTCTGGCAGACAAGTGCCCGGTATTAGAAATCAGAGAACCAGGCATTTGGTCTCAGCTTCTGCCTTTAACCCACTGTTAAAAAGTTCCCACTGTGGAACTTTGATCAAAACCTACATTCCCCACTAGGCCTCAGTTTTCTCATCTGTAAAATGGGGACATTGGACCTTTCATTCTACCTATTGTCTTTCTACCAGTCTGTGATTCTAAAAAGTACATTCATACCCCATGATAGGCAACAAAAGAGTTTTAATAACAGCTTCACCCCTACCTGGCATTAAAGGACAAGATGATCTTGCTTTATTCTTTTCTGCTTCCTGTGAAACCTCCAACCTGAATAAAGGAGTTGGCCTCTTTGCCAGCTATCTGATATGAACCAGCTTTCTCTTTGGAACTTCTGCACAGTGCTATCAACACGCTGGCCTTCCCTCGCTTCCTTACATTCACATAGTGCTTTGTCTGTCTCACTACTGGGGATTAAGGCGTGCATTTGTTGTGATGACCACAGGATGATGTATGGAAGTGTTAAATTACTGTATTTCATACCTACTATCACTGTATATCCCTAATATCACACTGTATGTTAACTAACTGCAATTAAAAAATATATATATACATATATATACATATACATATATACATACATACATATATGTATGTATATATACATATATACATACATATACATATATATACATATATATATATACATATATGGCTGCCTCACCTATTAACTTTATCAAGGTTTCTGTGAGGTAGGTAGAATGCACATTATTATTCCCATTTTACCTATAAGGAAACTGAGACTGAGAAAACTTAATTGAATTGCTAATGTTATACATCAATTAGATGATAGTCTAGACTCATGCTTAAGTCTCCCACCCACTGTTCTTATTACTCTATTATCACATTCTGCTTAGACAACTCCAGGGACATTCCAAAACTAATATTCTAACAGTCTAGGATAGGGAGAGTGTGATACTAATTTTAAAATTACTAATGAATACATACTAAAAAAAATAATTGTGTAATGGATAAAAGTATAGGAAGGCCAAAGACCAGATAAGAAAGGAAGAGGAGGGGCGCCTGGGTGGCGCAGTCGGTTAAGCGTCCGACTTCAGCCAGGTCACGATCTCACGGTCCGTGAGTTCGAGCCCCGCGTCAGGCTCTGGGCTGATGGCTCGGAGCCTGGAGCCTGTTTCCGATTCTGTGTCTCCCTCTCTCTCTGTCCCTCCCCCGTTCATGCTCTGTCTCTCTCTGTCCCAAAAATAAAATAAACGTTGAAAAAAAAAATTTTTTTTAAAAAAAAGAAAGGAAGAGGAAAAAAGAATAATTTTTCACCATAGAAATGGTCTTTGGTCTTTCACCAAAGAAAATGATACCAACCATAACGGACGTAGATCAGCTTCTTGGCAATAGGAAAAAATATTGCAAACACAGCTTTGAGATTAAATTTTTCAGAAAAAGCAACGTAAGGATTTTTTCCTCCTCTTTTAGTTTATTTGCTCTTTTATTAATATTCTATATTTCCTAGTTACAAAAAAAAAGTCTTCTACAGCGTAGTGAAAATAAATTGGTAATGTCAGCATTTTCTTTTCACAGCTGGGTCCCAGGTTGGTAATGTTTTTCTCCATAAAACCATAATCCCATAAAATTTAAGGTTATTAAGTTGCAGGTGAATAATTCATGAGGCAATTATGAAACATTTATGATGGAATATTATGAGCTTCCAAATAAAAGAAAACATTTGGGGTCGCCAAATTGACAAACTTTGGTAGCTGTGCTTAGATCTCCCATGAGGGACCTACGTGGGCATTCTCTGCTACCTTGGACATTGAAAGGGGCTACAGTCCCTCCAAGACGTATCTGGAACATATCCCAGCAACTCAGCCAGCTGGTGTTACAATCCACTGAAAGAGCCATAAGTCCTGCCTGAGGCCAACAGTAGCAGTGAGAACAGAGACTTGTGGAGGGTATACTCTGTGCCAGGCTCTGTGAAAATCACTTCACACGTACTGTATCTTTAATCCTCACGATGACCCTCTAAAATGAGGATTATTCTTACCAGCCCCATTACTGAGACCAAAAAACTGAGGCACAGCAAGTCTAATAACTTGCCAAAAATCACATATCCAGCCAGAAGAAAGGCCAGGATTCTAACCCAGGGAGTTGAGCCCTTAAGCCTCCACTCTCAACAACCATGATATACTGCCAGGCAAGACAATGGCTGAAGAATGATGAATTCTGGCATCGTTAATGTAGCATTTACACACGGACTGTGCTGTCCTTCAGAGCACTTTCCCGTGCATTATTCCATCCTCACAAGGCTTCTCTGTAACACTATTGTTGGATATTATTGGGCATATTGGATATTGGATATTGGGGATATTGTCATTTTTCTGTTTTGCAGATGAGTAAACTGAGGTCCAGAAAGTTTAAATGATGTGGTCAAAATCACACAGCAAGTTAGTAGAGGCACCATAACTAGAACTTCAAGGTTTAATCACAATGATGATCACCATAAAATAACAGAATTGGAAAAAAGTTCCTTGCTAAGACTCCTGTCTAACACAGTACTTCTGAAAACAGTTCACCCAGTCTCTACTTAAGCCCCCCAGGGACAAGGAGCTCCATGCTTAACACAAAATCCCCTTCTACTGTTGTAAAATTTGAATTATTTCCTTATCCTGGGGCAGTATTTGCCTCCTTACAACTGACCACTGTTTTATCTGGAAAAACATAAATCTTCCTTCTCTTAGCAGCCATATGGCCCCTCCTCCTCACAGGCTTTCCCTCCATCACTTGTAGTTTGTCACCTCCCCCCCAGGATCTTCGATTGTTCCATAGACAACATGGGTTTTCAACCAACATCCTTTCTTATCTCTTTTCCTAGATGTGCCCTACGACATTAACACTCCCCTTCCAAACAGAACTGACTCCCATCTCCAGGGATACCTGTTTAGAGGTAGGCACCTCCTCCCTCCTACAAGGACCTATAAGCATCCCTCTCTACTGATACAGGTTAGTCTAGCTGAGACCCCATTAACTATTTTCACAATGCATTTATATGAACTTGCTAACCCATCCCAAAACTTTTTCATTTGAACAGCTATCAAACTAGGTTGCCTTTACCATGTCTTCCCTCTGTACACATTCCCTTCATCTCCTGCAGGATATGATAACTTCAAAACCTCTTCCAGTGCAGGCAGAAATAGCGCTCCAGTGCCATTTCATTTGTCTGCATTTGTTCTGCTGTACTGAGCAGTGAGCATGGGCTGAGCATCTGAGGATGCCCAAAGTAGTCCAAGGAAATAGAGGGAAAAGTGCATACTGGGCAACAGGATGGACCATCCTGTTACAAGTTAACCCCATTCTATTAGATTCTCATCATGACACAGCTGTGGTTCAAGGGCTACTCATTGCCTTCCTTCCTGCTAGAGATGGGTCCTCTACTCTTCACAAGTGAGAGGGACCGGAAAGATGTCTTGTCTAAACTCCCTGTCTTAAAGGAAGCTGAGGCCCAGAGAAGGGAAACGACCTGTCCAGCCAGTGCTAAATGTGGGACTCAAGCCCAGACTGAGGGTTCCAAGCCCCTCTCCACTGCATTTGAGTCTCAGAGATCATCTGGCCCAATACCTCATTTATCACTGAGCAAACTGAGACACAAAGAGAGAAGGTCACCCAGCCCAGGGGTGCTCAGAAAATAGACCAAGGTTTATTAACAATGCATTCCGTTGAAAAGGAATTGTTATCTATTGCATTTCTGTGCTGAGGCTATCCAGCCCGTATCACGGATGATAACATCCACATCATTTGACTTCTTTCAGCACCAAAGGCATTTTGCAGTGAGAGCTGGGTCTCATCTTGACTATTACTTCACTGCTATGTGTTCCCCAATAAAAACAGATATGCTTGATTCTCTAGGTCACCTTGAAGTCCTCATCAAGTGAAGACACCAGGGAGGCGAATTTCAAATCAAGGTGGAAATGACATCCAAATGTACCCTAAGTCAGCACCTTCAGCTGCCCATCAGTGATGTTGGCCTAAGAAAAATCCAAGTGGAAGTCCACAGGGAAAGCCCAAAGAGGAGCTAAACTAAACTATTCTATCACAAAAGCTGCCGTAACGTCACTCCACTGTCAATATTCTGCAAATAATACTCAGCTGCCACTGCCCTTCGAGCAAAATTCCATTGTGCACTCTCTTCAGACAGCACACTGCTACCAACCTTCTGTCACAGATACTCATTTTTCTGCCTCTTTTCTGCCTGGATGTGAGGGTGATCAGTATGTCCAGACAAAACTGAATCCCCTTGCTTAGCAGTTAGCCGCGGGACGCTGTTGAATAAACAAAGAAGGATGAACAGGTGTCAGTGGAGAAGGCTCAACATAGGAGAGGCTTAGGTGGTAATCTGCCCAGCACTTGTCTTAAGTTACATTTATCTTACCTAGATTGTGCATGACTAATATTTTTTTTAAAAAGCCAAAGTTTAAAAAAAAAAGATGCTGCTTTCTTTCACATCTTTTAAATTTCTTTTTAAATGTTTATTTATTATTGAGAGACAGAAAGAGACAGAGCATGCACATGGGAGGGGCAGAGAAAGGAGGAGACACAGAATCCAAAGCAGGCTCCATGCTCCGAGCTGTCAGCACAGAGCCAAATGTGGGGCTCAAACTCATGAACCACGAGATCATGACCTGAGCCAAAGTCGGACGCTTAACCGACTGAGCCACCCAGGTGTCCCTCTTTCACATTTTTAAAGTTGAGAAAATATCTGTTGTTGTTCACATCAAAAAAATACATATTGCTTTAATTTGGGGTAAGTTGATTGGGGGCTGATTGGGTTATGGGGAGAGAAGACCACCTCCACCTCCCTCATGGACACTGTCACTTACCAACCACTAAAGCAAGGAAAAAGACCCTGAAAATGAAGCCAGGTGGCCAGCCAGTCCTGGGATTTCCCATCAAGGTATGTACCTTGTACTTTTCCGCCAGCTTCCTGCACCACATGGAGGCACTGCAATACTCTACATACAAACAACAGGAGGATGTACATGGATTCCAAGCAGGTGAGCTTGTCTCAGCTCTGGCAGTAAAGCTTGGGTAAAGCAAAGCCACCTGCAGCTTGTAGCACCTCTGAAGAAGGCTTAAGAAGACACTCTTGGGGTTAGCAGGATCTTAATTGAAATCCAAGTTGCTATCTTTGCAACCCTTCAGAGAACCTGGGGCCTTCAGGTTTCCCAAATGGTGAGCCACCATCACTCCAAGAATCCAGCTCATTTGAACAGTTCTGAGTGCAGGCCTACGGCAAGCACACATTCTTTAGCACAGAAGTTACAGCACTCTCCACCCCCCCCCCATTTGCCTCTGATTTTCAATTACATTGGTATAATGTACTTAAAATCTGGCTTTTATTTGGAAAGATAAACACAGCAGTTTGGTAATTTCATTGCTATGTCAATTTGCAAAGAAAATTCTATTTAAACTCAGTGACTGGCCCACTGCCACGATCCCAGCCAGCAGCAAGCTGTCTAAAGGGACAGGAGAGGTGCCAGCGAAGTCTCTTGGGTGGATGATGCAGCTGGCAGGAAACCTCTCCCTGTCCCCCCAACTGTCTCTTGAGATGCTCCAGAGGTTTTCTCTGTGTCTAAAGCCCAAACTTAGAAACAAAGATTGATTTTTTTTTCTTATTCTTTCTAGCTGGTTTGCGTATAGCAAATATTCATTCAATATCCATGATGCATCCAGCACTATACTAAGTATTTTTTACATGGTAACTCATTTGATCCTCATGACCATCCTTTGAAAAGTGTTATTATCCTTCATCTAATTGGTTAGAAAAAGGAAACTTGGGGAAATTAGGTGAGATGAACAAATTCTCATATTTTGTAGTCCCAGTGCAATCCCAAGGTTGTCTCTCCATACCTGACATGTTTAACCACTATTGTAAGCTTTTACTCCACTCACCTGGCCCACCTCTAACCTACCTGGAACATGGTAGATACTCATTAAACATTTGTTAAAGAAATAATAATTGAATGGCCTTGAACTGACTCCCTATGTTGGCCATAGTTTGAACCCTATGCACAGATTAAGCCCTAACCCAGATCACATAGCCCAGATCATAGCTTTAGACTCAGTCCCCAAGTCAGGTATTATTATACTGACTACCTGATTCCAGTCAGAGGCTAACTCTTCACCACCTTATGCACATCGTCTGTGACTCTGCCTGGATGAAAACTCGTCTTTCTGCAGCTCAAACAAACGCAAGCTCTTTCCACCTGTGGGGCCTTTGCAAAGGCTATGCCTTCTGCCTAAGCCATGTCCCTGCCCCTCTCCACCTAAGTATCAGTTCAGCCATCATTTCCTCAGAGACGCCTTCCTGACCCTGTGGTCTGGGTCAGGCTTCTTTACTAAACACTTTTACAGAGCTAGCTATATCTCTTGTATTTCACACTCCTCATCTCTGTCCATTATCATTCAGCCCCTCATACCAGCCTCCCCTGCCAGATCATGTGTTCACAACAGTGAATCCCCAGTGTCCAGAGAAGCACCTGACTTATGTCAGTAAACATTTGTCAGTGAATGTCTAGACCATGCTCTAATCACAGCCAGAGGCCTTTTTTTTTTTTTTTTTTTTAATTTTTTTTTTCAACCTTTTTTATTTATTTTTGGGACAGAGAGAGACAGAGCATGAACGGGGGAGGGGCAGAGAGAGAGGGAGACACAGAATCGGAAATAGGCTCCAGGCTCCGAGCCATCAGCCCAGAGCCTGACGCGGGGCTCGAACTCACGGACCGCGAGATCGTGACCCGGCTGAAGTCGGACGCTTAACCGACTGCGCCACCCAGGCGCCCCACAGAGGCCTTTAACCCCAGCCACGAACTGGAAACTCATATGGTTCAAAGCTAATGCACACGTATATTGGTATAGTTGAGTGAAAGTTCAAAATGGTGAAATAATTCAAGGTGTAGGTCTTCTGATGGTGAATGATTTTCCTAAATCAAAGACACATTATTACTGGGTTAAAAAAATCTAGAACTTCAACTCATGCATCGATGAAACACAAGAGGTGATTTCACTGGTTTAGCATTCTCCCCCTCCTCTACATTTTGTTCCCATTCTCTTTACATCATGTCAAAAGGACTTTTGGTAAGTAAAGACATGATTTCTTTACTACCTGTCTGAAGGAAATTCCATTATATAGAATGCTAAAGGATGGTTAAAATTATATTGTTGACCAAAGTTCTGTTGCAGAAGATAAATATAGGTTTGCCCTGTTCTCTGAAAGTAGAGTGTTCCCATGAAACCTTTTGAAAGTCAAAATGACATAAAGCCAAGAATCAATTACCATTTTTTTAAGTTTATTTATTGTATTTTGTGAGACAGAGAGGCAGAGAGAGAGGGTGAGAAATCCCAAGCGAGCTCTGCACTGTCAGTCCAGAGCCCAACGTGGGGCTTGAACTCACAAACCATGAAATCATGACCTGAGCCAAAATCAAGAGTCAGATGCTTAACACACTGAGCCATGCAGGTGCCCCTCAATTACCATTTTGTAAAAGTGAAAATCCCCTTTGGATTTCTTTCAGTTAGTTAGTGAAACCAGCTACTAATATAGATCTTTTATAAAAGCAAAATAACATAAAGCAAATTTTCAGAGAGTGGGGGAAACCTGTATTAGGTATCATCAAGTCATTTCGTAGGGTTGGAACTAAATGCACCATACAGAAATTTTCACTGCAACCTAATCTTTTGAAATAAGATTTAATACGTAAATCATTTTGAGAGAAGATAAGCTGGGGAGGGGAATGAATGTGTGATATTTATACCTGCATTGCTGAATTAATTACTTAATTCATCAAGTATTTACTGGCTGTCTGCTCTGTGTCTAGCACTAGGCTATGTTATTGAAACACAGTCCCTTTCTCAGCAGAGCACTTTGGTTTGGTTATGTGCACTCTGTATAAGGTAAGGAAATAAACACCCAAAGTGATTTAGTGCCTTGCTCAAAAGTCATGTGTGTGTATGGCTAACGCCAGAACTAGAAGCCTGTTTTCCCAGCAAACAGCAAACCTCCTCCAAATGACAGAAGTGACTCAGCACATTTAGGGTGCCTTGAGGAGGGTCTGCAGCTGGGGCTGGGCTCTAGGCCATAGCTTGAACCAGCAATCCATCTGGCTAAAGCCAGAGGTTCACCTTGAGAGAACAGGAATGATCTCGGACTTATAAGGAAATCAAACCAGTTGGTGTTATTTTACTTTTTATAGGCTAAAATGGGACAATAGGGTTGTCATCGGTTCAACAAAGAGAAGCAATCTGATATGGTAGAAGCAGCACCAATTAGGAGTCAAGAAATCTGAGTTCATATCCTATCTGAGCCACTGACTCTCTTGGGTTCCTACTTCCCTTCTGAGACAGTACCTCTGTGGAAAGCCTCAGTGTCCCCCAACTGTAAAACTAATGGGCTGGACTGCGCAGCAGTGATTCTCAACCTTGGTTGTATCCTGGAGTTACCAGGAGAGCTTTAAAACAGAAACAAAAACAAAACACTGATAGCCTGGCCCTAATTCCAGAGATTCTGATGACATTTGTAAGGGGGAAGCCCTCTAGCAGTGGGAGTTTTAAAATTCCCCCAAATAATTCTAAGGTACAGCATCCAAGTTTGAAAAACCAATGGGCTAGGAGAAACCTGGGGCTCCTTTCAACCCCAATGCGCCATAATTTTACAATGTACGATAGTAATTCTCACTTTAATATGCGTAAGAATTACCTGGGAAGGCTGATTTAAAAAAAAAAAAATCTGCAGAGACTCCAGTTCTATAGGTTTGAGATGGAACCAGGAATCTGCATTTTAAACCCTGTAAGCCCTAGGATCGCACTGTGAGACATACCAATCTAAGGATTAGCTGACAGGCAGGACTCCATCTCTCATCATCATTATAGTCAGCAAACAGGCTCTCAGACCCCAAGCTCACAGCTAGGTGGTAAGGCAGAGCTGTCCAACCACCAGAATCAGGCTATCACTTGGCCCATCATGGAGCTGACAGATGGCAGAGGGAGGGCCCCTTGGTTTTCAGGAAAAATAACACGGTGCCTCAGTATGCCAGCCACTGCAGAGGCAGAGACAGGCCGAAGGTTGATAGTCCACAATGCTGTTGAAACCCACCATCAACTGAGCATCTTGTGACATCAGCAACGATGCCAGTGGCCATTATCAAATCACCCAGGGTGCCCAAGATTGATTTCCAGCTGTAGAAATGACACCTACCATCTCTAGGTGCAGAGGCAGGAAACGAGCTCCAAACCTGACTGTAATTTAGCATTCATTTGCATTTTTAAATTAGTTAGGCTGTGGACCGTTGCAAACCAATGACAGAGAATTTTTATAATAATTAGCCTTATGGGATTGGGGGAAGGGAGGCAGGGAATGGCTCTGCCTCATGATTTCACTAGAAGGAAAACCACAATCACGGCATCACAGGTCACCAGATCTGATTATGGTTTCCTGGTGCTCACTAACCTTAAGGACCATGGTCGCTTCTCCTAAATCTTGGCCAAACATTCTGGTCTATATATCCTTTTCTGGGGTTAACTTCACCCTCCCCTCTTCTCTCTCCTAAGCAGCCCAACTAGCATTTCCTTCTGTTGGCCGAATGCCACTACATTCCCTTTTGTTCACTTTTTTAATGGCTGGATTCAGCTTCAGTCTGTACAAATACTCAGTATGTGTCAAGAGCATGATGAGTCTGCTAAAAATAACTGGCATTGATAGAGTTCTTCATAGTTTGAAAACAACATTCCCATCCATTATCTCAAATGAGTCTCTTACCATTCTCTGGGGGGTAATCAGGGGAGCAGTTATGGCCCCATATTTTATATATAAGAAAACTGAAGCTTGTTGAGATGTAGTGACCTCCCCAACATCGCACAGCTGGTAAATGGCTTTGCCAAGATTAGAATGGGATCTTGGAACTCCAAAATCTCTACCAAGTAGCTTCAATCTTAGGACACATTAGAAGGGGTATAGGGCTCATAATAAAGAAGAGTAAAATTCTGCTGTCTGTACAGTGCTAACATTCCAACGCAGCAATGTACTCCCTCATTGAGCACTGCACCTGAAGAGGAGTTTTGAGAAGGAAATTGTCAACTAGAAAAGCAAAGGAGATTTTTAAATCTTGTCATAATGGGAATGACAGAAACTAGAAATGTTGAATCTGGAGAACACACAGAAGGCTGATAAAAGCTATCTTCATGCAACTGAAGGAAATCCACAGGAAAAAGAAGACACACTTGTTCTGTATGACCACAAAGGAATTATAAAAAGGCAAATTTCAACTTGATATGAGCAAATCCATAACGTGCAGTGCTAAAGGGCTCTGGAATCAAACTGACTGGGTTCAAAACCAGCTCTACTACCTGCAAACTGAGTGACTTGGGTCACATTTGGAATTTCTGATCCCCAGGCGACTCGCCTGTACAGAAGAAATGATGTTGGTATCACCAAAAAAACTAATGCAAGCAAAGCCGTCAACACTTAACAAATATTCAATGTATACTAGTTACAATCATATCTTTGTTTTGTAGACCAAGAAAAGAGCTTCACATTCACTTAACCCAGAAGACCTAATAAGTAGATTTTGGTCCTTCGTATAGTTGAAGAATAGTTCCAAAATACAGTACAGGAAGGGAAAGCAACAAGTAATTCTGTCCAGCCATAAGAGACCCTTGCAAACAGTTACCAGACCATTAATTCCTTTCACTCTAGTTTCTGGAGACCAAATCAGTAAATAAGTCATGTTGGTTTGACGAACACATGCCTTAAGCTGGAAAGACCCTGGCTGTACACATGACCACTTTTGTTCAACACTGTATTCATCCTGGATACTGTAATAAAACAAGGAGCTTAAGACCCTCAGAATAGGAAAAATAAATGTATAAACTTTTTAAACCCTATAAACTTCTTAAATTACTAAGTAAATTTTCCCCCCAATTTTTCTTTAAATTCCAGTTAGTTAACAAACAGTGCCATATTGGATTCAGGAGTAGAATTCAGTGATCTATCACTTCCATACAACACCTGGTGCTCATCACAAGTGCCCTCCTTAATACCCATCACCTTAAGTGAAGATACACCCATCAGATACAAGGCTAATCTACAAAAATTAGTTGAGTTTTCATTTATTAGTAACATTAGAACTTAGAAAAATAAAATTTCAAAGAGTATATCATTTAAAACATAATAAAAAATCCCACCAACTTCCTAGGAATCAATGTTATAAAAGATGTATAAACCTCTACACTAGAAACTACAAAAAATTACTGAGAAAAAAACAAAAAAAAAAAAAAAGATCTAAGCAAATGGGAGAACATGCTCATGGAGCAGACATATCAGGATAATGTAAATATGTCCGTTCTCCCCAAATTGACCTACAAACTACGTAACCCCATTCAAAATCTCATAAGAATTTTAAATACCAACTGACTGCCTAATCCTAAAATTTATATGGGAATTTAAAGCACCATGGCCAGCCAAGGAAATCTTGAAAAAGAAAAATAAAGCTACAGACATATGCTACCATATTCCAAGACCTATTATAAAGTATGTGTGAATACACACACATACACGCACATATATATACCTATACCACAATTTTGTTTTTCTTTTATCTTTTGTTTTAAAGTTTCCAGTGTAGATGGTTGTGTACTTTTGCTACATTTATTCCCAAAAACTGGATGGATTTTTATGCTATCATAAATGATGTACTCTTTTAATATATACATATTTATTTCCTTGCACAGTATTTATGCAAGAAAGTAGCCAACTAATTGAGTACAATGGTGACACTGCAGGTTAGTGTGCAAAGAATTTTTTTAATTAAAGAAAAAGTAGATCAACTGGATAGCCACAGAGGGAAAAAAATAAATCTTAATCCTTACTCATATAACACACACACACACACACACACACACACACACACACAATCTCCAGATACAGCTAAGATTTAAATGTAGAAAAAAGAAACAGTAAAGCTTAAATAAGAAAATTTATAAGAACATCTTTATAATTTTACTGATGGCAAAGATTTCTTAAATAGGATTCATAAGGTGCTAACTATGGAGAAAAAATAATGAATTGGAATATAGTAAGTTTAGAAATCTCTGTTAATCAAGCAAAACTCTTAAATGAAAAAGCAGGGCACCTGAGTGGCTCAGTTAGTTAAGCAATTTTGACTCAGGTTATGATCTCACCAGCCATGAGAATGAGCCCCACATTGGCCTCTGCACTAAACTTGGAGCCTGCTTAAGATTCTCTCTCTCGCTCTCGCTCTCGCTCTCGCTCTCGCTCTCCCCTTCTGCTCCTCCCCTGCTCATGCACGTGCACATGCACATGCTCTCTTTCTCCCTCTCTCTTTCAAAAAAAAAAAAAAAAGGAAAGGAAAGGAAGAGAAGAGAAGAGAAGAAAAAGCAATCCATAGAGTAAGAGATGATATTCACAGATACATATGTGACACAAGATTCATATACAGAATGTAAAAGAACTTCTGCAAAAAACTAAAAATAGATGATTCAGTAGGAAAAAAGACAAAAGACTAAAACAAGCACAGCACAAAAGAGGATACCTGAATAGCCAAAAAAATTATAAAATGGTGCTCTACCTCTTAGTCATTAAGGAAATACAAATTTAAACCACAATGAGATTCCACCATTACACCCATCAGAATTGCTAAGAAAGAAAAAAAAATCAGCATTAACAAAAATCCAAGTGTTGACAAGAATATTTACTAGCAATCAGAATTCTCAAACACTCCCGATAAGAGTACCTATTAATATGAATACATTGGGAAATGATTAGGTAGCATGTACCCTATGACTTAACAATGACATACTTAGGCATTAACTCAACAGAAGTGCATATATAGGTTAACCAGAAAACATGCAAAAGGGTGTTCATAGCAGCATTATTCATAATAGCTCTAAAGTGGAAACCCTAGATGCCTATCAACAATAGAATTAATAAGCTATGGTATAATATACAAAATGGAATTCAGCAATGTGAATAAGCAAACTTCAACTATATGCAATGACATGGTTGAATTTCATGAATGTAATTTGAGCAAAAGAAGCCAGATAAAATGAATACTTAATTTTGTACTTATATTGAACTCACAGAGAGATAAAAGTGATTTATAATGTTAGAAATCAGGGTAAAAGAGAGCATAAAAAGGGCTTCTGGGGTATTGGTAATTAATGTTCTAGTCACAGAACATACATGCATGCCTCATTACAGAACATAGGTGTCTAGTTATAGAACATGGCTGTCAATCATAAGGCTACGTTGACATTTTAAAAATTCATCAAGCTATACACTTAGAACTGGGGTATTTATTCTATACGTATGTAATAATTCAATAAGAAGCTCAAGACAACTAAAAAATCATGAATTAGGTCCAGGGGAATAGAGGTAAATGAAACAAGAAGGGGTTGGGACCATATTGACAAGACTTCAAATGCCATAAATAGATGTTTGGCACCTTTCTCTAGACTAGGATGTGGCAAACTCCTTAAGTAAAGGACCAGATGGTAAGTATTTTAAATTTTGTAGGCCATCAGCTCTTTGCCACAAGCACTCAACACTGACATTGTAACATAAAGGCAGCCATAGATAATATGTAAATGGATGAGTGTGGCTTTTCTGATAAAACTTTATTTACAAAAACAGAAGGTGGGTCAGATTGCCCACCCAAAAAGATTGCTCTTTTTCCTTTTGGTCTTTTGGGTGCCTCCATAGCTGCTGTCAACCTCTCAGGGATGAGTCAAGATGAAAGGTATGAACACATCTCCACTCCTCAACCCAACCCTCATGCAATACACAAAGAAGAGTCATGATCATTTGGTTGGTCAGAGTCCACAAAACTGATTGGGCTGCTTTTTCTTGGATTGGTGCTCTCCAAGAGACACAGAGGTGTCCCCACTTCCAGGGGGACCTTTGGTCAGTTACCTCCATTTCAGGATGTTCTCATTCCTCTGGCATAGTTGCTAGGACTATGAGTTATCTAGCCTGGAATACCTTGAGGAGATAAGGGGAGTAGGATGCCACCTTTCCATCTCTCATTTTCTTCCTCTTTGTTATCAGCAGGTGTAAGTTATTATAGTGGTGAACTGACAGGTGTCTAAATTTGGGGGAAAATAGGACATTTGGATTTCAGTTGTCCTTTAGACTGCCTCTGGCCTCCAAAAGGAAAGGCTTAACACCTTATCCCGCCTACCCTTACTTTCGGGTTTAAGGCCAAAGCCCACCCAATAACAGAGTTGCTTCTGCATATATCTTTCTTTTAAAAGTTTATTTACCTATTTTGAGAGAGAGAGGGAGAGAGAGAGAGAGAGCAGGGAAGGGGTAGAGGTGGGGGGGAGAATCCCAAGCAGGCTCCATGCTGCCAGCACAGAGCCCACTGTGGGGCTTGATCCCATGAACCATGAGATCATGACCTGAGCCAAAATCAAGGGTCAGACACTTAACCAACTGAGCTACCCAGGAGCCTCTGCATGAATCTTTTTTAGGAAGGTCATGGAAAGAGGAATAGCTGGACACAAGCAGGATTTGTGTACTCCTGGGTTCTCTGGCCAAATATAATCATAGCAACCCCCCTTAATGACACACCAGTATCCCCTAACAGTTATATTCCACTTGTCAGGCAAGCCAGCCCTGCAGGTAAATAAAGGAAGAATGATCTGACCTAAACTTCCAGACAATGGGGAAATTGGAATAAGGAAATGCATTCCTCTATTTCTTCTTGCGTCTTTTCTTGTGTCCTTCTTGCTCCCTTCTTGCCTGCCCACCCCCCTCACCCCCCGCCACACACACACACACACACACACACACACACACACGATTAAATGAATTAGACTGAGAACAAAAGAGAGAGGTGAGATAATAAACCACTCCTGGCATCTGAGCTTACTTGAAATCCTCAGAGCTCCTGAAAATGAAGAAAGAAAGGCATGTGGCCTTCCATCCTAAGCCATTCTCCCACAGGCACTTCCTCTCCACCCTCCTTCCTTTGGGCAGATATATTCACCTTGTTAATCATTCTACCTGCATCAGAAAACATTACCTCCATGACCGCAAAATAGCAGCCTCATTACTGGAACCACAGCCTGAAGTCAGATGGATTTCCCCAAAGGCCCCCAAACCTTTCCCATTTTATTACCATGTCACTCCTCATTTTAACACATATTAATCACAAAGATACATTTTTCTTTGGCTATGGATTTAAGTGGCCCTTTCCAAGCACTTGGTAAAGGTTGGTTCAGGGGAGGAGGACAAAGGAACGATTAAATTTTCAAAGTCGTGTCTCTCTCCCAATTTGTATACACAGAAAGAAGGAACTATCGGGCTTGTTGCAG
This sequence comes from Panthera leo, assembly GCF_018350215.1. Lineage (NCBI taxonomy): Eukaryota > Metazoa > Chordata > Mammalia > Carnivora > Felidae > Panthera > Panthera leo. The sequence continues at coordinate 194,432,961 of NC_056679.1, forward strand.
ACTTCAAACATGTGTTAGGGACTCATTCCTCCTATGGGTAGGAGTCTGTAAAGCATGCTGAAGAAGAGTCTGGGGTTCAAATCATCCCAGTTTAAACCATGGCTCCACTACTTACTACCCATGTGACCTTGGACAAATGGACTACCCTTTCTGAGCCTGCTTTCTCATCTATAAAATAGGAATACCTCCTCCCCAGGAGGCTGTTGGGCTCAAATAATGCAATCCATTCCCTGGCTCACAGAAAGTGCTCAGTGTACAGTAGCCAACCTTTTTCTTCTTTTCCCTGGGTTACAGGAGCCACACTAAGAACTTCACCTTGCTCCATAAGGACAAGGACTACCCGAGCTAGTTTCCTTCCTCTTTCCTGCTGCCTAGAAAGACAGACTGCTGTCTGTCTCGGTACTTCTATTTTGTGTTGTTTTGTTTTGTCTCAGAATTCTCTGAAATCTTTAGGGGAAAAGCAAACTGTGTTCCCTATTTCTTTTACAGTTCCATGAACTTCTCTCCTAGTTTCTGTTATTTCAGAAGCAGAACCCCTCCACCTTTCTAAGATAAAGAAGTTATTGATTAGGGTTAGAAAATCCATGGCAAAGAAGAACATCAAAGTGTGCAACTCCTTCATGCAAAGCCAGTGCTTTGGTGGGGCTTGGGGTCTGTTTGTTGAGTGGTGGGTCTGGGTTGCAGGGATCCAGCCTGTCTCTCTCATGCCAACCCCAGCCCCTCTTCTCAACCAATAGCTTGGCAATGCCAGAGACCTGCTCAGGGGTGCAGGTGTGGACAATGACACAAAGGACACAAGGGAAAGCCCACTAGCTTTTATGAGGATCAAAACTATTATTGTGGCCTTGCAAAGGCTGAGCTCAAAGCATTAAGTCCACAAACATTAATCAAGGATGGTTCAAGGGGAGAGCCAGAGTAACAGTGGGCTCAATGTCAGGGACTCTGAATTCTATATTGAGCCACCAATTGACTTTGGAACAATGGCCAAGACACACTTCATCTCCTGCCCTCAAGTTTCTTGGATGTTAAATGAGGACATCTGATTGAACTCCCTCTGAGGCAGCTTTTGGCCCAAAGATTGTGTGTCTATGCTAGTGGACCCAATGCTTGTATGAAAGTAACTTGCTCTTCAAGGTGTGTTAATTAATAAATGTAGTCACATTATATTCAAAGTGGAGACCCCAATCTATGTTGGGGCATTTCTGTCAAATATCAGTTGGATGCTTTGCCAGCAACAGATACTATTCTAACTCTTGCACAGAAAAAAAGGAAGTTAAATATATCAGCACCAGGTAGTGTTCAGAATTAAAGGCAGATAGTGAATGTCATAAATGTCATAGTTTTGTGAAGTCAGGGAAGAAGGGGGGTCTAGAGTTTTCCATGGAAGGAATCTGTGGACTATCTTTCTCCCATGCAGCCTTAAGATGACTCAGCTCAGGCTTCTTGTCTTTCTTACATGTCTGCATCAAGATTTAAGCTCTGAGAAAGGAGAATCCGATTGGTCAGTCTTGGGCCACCTCTCTACTCTTGTAGGGAAGTAGAGGATCCTGTGACTGGCAACCCACCAAAGCCAAATGAGAGGAAAAGGAGGGTAGTCCTCCTGAGGCTGACAAAAGGGAGTTCCTCTGTAGCCTGAGGTCTATTGGAGAAATTCAACTTCCACCACAAAGGCATGGCCACTGTGAGATTTTGTCTACCAGTTAGTAGGGGGGAAGAAAAGGATTAGCGTTTGTCATCTCAAGCCTGAAATAGCTAGGTCATCACTGTCATGAGCAGATTTGCCTGTATGGTTTTCCTTATAGAACATCTATCCTGAGCCAGCCCTCTGTTTGACCCTTGACTTTCCAATTTCTGAGAGAACATTACTAACCCCTTCTGCATAGGTGAAAGCCAGAATTCAAAGAGGCTAAGTGAGCCGTTCAAGGCCACAGAGTGAGTAAGAAGCAAAGCTGGGATTTGAACACACATTTGTTTGGCTCCAAAGTCTGACCCTATTCATTGTACTCTGTACTAACAGAATAAAGGACCAGGGAGCAAGGCCAAGAATCCTGAGGGCTTGGATGAAAACTTTTGCCTTGGTCTTCCCAGGCAGCACACCCCTTCCAGAGAGGAGAGCCTGGAGACCAAGAAGGACCCTCAGGGAGGCACAGGGGATATTGAGACTTCACCCTTTACTAAACACAGTTCATACCTCTGGTTACTTTTACCAAGCATTGGAAGTTTATAGCTTTTGATAAATAAAAAGAAGGCAAATATGATTTTTCAACTCCAAAACTGAGGAGGGAGAGAGAATGCAATCATATTTCAATCCTCTCCAATGCTTCTACTCCTTAAGGTTTATTTGTGTTCCATAAAGGGACTGGGTTGAATAAGAAGAAAAAAATCTGAAACCCACCTTAAAAAGCTGGAAGTTATAGCTCTCCTTTTGAAAGGTGGTTTTTATTTCTGCTTCATTCCTATCAGGTGAGAATGAATAGCCTCAAAGTTCCCTTTTCTCAAATATTGAATCTTCTGTGTGCACTTTCGATTGAATCTGTGATTTGTCTCTCATTCATTTGAGCCGTAGAAAATTCCACTGCAGTGACAGGACTTTGTGCTTTCCCAACTAGTAGACTAAAGGATCCAAATATCCCATTTCAGATAAGAAAACTTAAGACCAGAGTGTAGAGGTATTTTCTCAAAATTACTGTCAGGAGGACAGCACCTTATAATAAAAAAACAGACACCCCTTCCCCCCAACAAAATGAGTGTGCATGTGGAGGTGTCTGGGTGGCTCAGTGGGTTGAGTGTCCGACTTCGGCTCAGGTCATGATCTCGTAGTTCATGAGTTCGAGCCCCGCATCAGGCTCTGTGCTGACAGCCCAGAGCCTGGAGCCTGCTTCAGATTCTGTGTCTCCCTTTCTCTCTGCCCCTCCCCTCCCCTGCCCTCTCTCTCTCTCTCTCAAAAATAAACATTAAAAAAAAAATGAATGTGCATGTGTATATGTGTGTTCCTCAGTTTAGAATCAAGATAACAAATAAGGGGGCACCTGGGTGACTCAGTCAGTTGAGTGTCTGACTATTGATCTCGGTTCAGGTCACGGTCTCACAGTTCGTGAGATCAAGCCCCTCATCAGTGGGCTCTATGCTAACAGCATGGACCATGCTTGGGATTCTTTCTCACCACTTTCCCCCTCTGCCCCTCCCCCACTCACTCTCATTCTCTCAAATTAAATACATAAATATTTTTTTTAAAAAATAACAAATAGGCATCTTCCTGCCAACTCTGACCCATTGGTGCAGTGCCTTCCCATATCACTGAGTAGTGACAGCTTATGTGTCTATATCCAGGCCCAGCAGGAATAGCTCTTGTGTGATTCCCACTGTTTGCTGTGCTCATCGGAGTGATGGGATATTTTCTGAGTGTGTGTTGAGTAATACAGTGAGATTCTGATTCAAAATAGATTAAGATCAGTGTCTCAGATCTATTAAGGGTCAAGGAGAGAGAAAATGACAGAAAAGTAGACTTGCACAGTTGATTGTCATCATTTTAAGAAAAGTCATGGAGAAGTCATGACAGCTGGTTGACAGAATAAGCTGGACCCCAGCAACAGAAGGCTTCTCACCCCTCCTCTGTCCTTGGAATGTGCCTCTCAAGTGCCTTCCTTGTTCCCAGAAGCTGGGAACATAGCCTTAAGGACATTGATGTGGTATTGAGACCATTTGGACAGTATACATGACTGAATCCAGTTGAGGCCTCTATATAAATTTTTAAGATTCTGGTATGCAGGTGTGGAGATCTACTTTGTCTTGTGGCCACCCAAGACAAGCCTTGTAAGTAAGTTTCCCCCACTTATGAAACCTGCCACCTACCAATCTGGAGTAGTTTGCCTCTTTCCTGTTTCTCCCTGCCCTCTACTTCAGGGACAGTTTCAGATTACACCCAGGAAGCTCCCAAGGAGGTTCCAAATTGACATACCAAACAATACACAGTAGCAACTCCCTTGCCCTACCACTCCCCCATTTCTGCTCTTATCCTTTGAACCACTTGGGCTCTGGGGAAGCTCTAAATTCTTGAGAGAAGAGTTATTGCTTTAGTTATTTCCTTGTTAGCTTCCCATTTGTTAGTTCATTCCTTAATTATCAGGTAGTATATTAAGTATCAGTAACACAGTTGTCCTCAAACATGGCTGCACATTACAATCGTCTGGGGAGCTTTTAGAACTCTCAGTGCCCAGGTCACATGGCAAATATACCAGAATGACTGTAAATAGGAGGCAGTTATCACTAGTTTTAAAAGATCCTCAGGTGGGGTGCCTGGGGGACTCAGTTGAGATCCAACTTCAGCTCAGGTCACAATCTTGTGGTTCGTGAGTTCAAGCCCCGTGTCGGGCTCTGTGCTGACAGTGCAGAGCCTGCTTCAGATTCTGTGTCTCCCTCTCTCTCTGCCCCTCCCCTGCTTGTTCTCTCCTCCCACCCCCCTCTCTCAAAAATAAATTTAAAAATTAAAAATAAAATAAAATATCCTCATAGGATTCCAATGTGCATCAAAGTCTGGGGACTAGTGAACTAATGTCTAAGCAAGTGAGAACAGAGGTGATTCCAGAAGCCCAGAAGTAACAAATAGGGGTACCAGAACCAAAGTTCTGGCTTAAAACTCTGTGAGCATTCATATTCTGGCAAAGCAAATGAAGGGTCCCCATGTAAAGACCTCAAAAACTCTTTCAGGACAAATTAAAGGAAGTGGTACTTACAGCAGGAATTCACCAACTTCTAAGAGGTAGAAGAGACCTCAAATATAAATAGAATTATATGACTTTAGGTAGAACCATGAATGACAAGTAAACATGTTATCAGAATCATGGAATGCCAAAGCTAGGACAAGCATAAGATATTACCATTATCATCTAATCCAACTTAAGGCTGGAGAACCTGGGACCCAGAGAGAGAAAAGAACTTACAGCCACTCAGTGAATTAATGGTGGCTCCAGAACCTTATCTGAGGTCCTCAAACTCAGGTCCCTCTAATGGTCTCACTGTCCCTTACTGTTACTCTGCTCTTTCTTTGGGACCCAAGATGTCCAAAATGGAACGAGTTATTCCTCTACTCCCACCCCTATCTCCCCCAACCCCCGGTGGCCTTATCCAAAACTATAGTGGTCACCTTTGATTTCTCCGTGCCTTTCACTCTCTGTAGCTAACCTAGCAGCAAGTCCTTTAGAGTCTGTCTCCAACTATATGTTCAACCTGTCCACATCTTGCCATCTTCCTTAACATCGCTCCTATTCAGAGCCACTGGACTCTTCCTTGAGTCATTGTTTCTGTCTCCTGGCTTTTCTCTCTGGTCCATTCTCCACATGGCAGCTCAATTGGCATTCTTAAAATGCAAATCACATCATGCAGTTGCCTTGCTTAGAAACGATTTCAAAGGGGGGCTCCTGGGTGGCTCAGTTGATTGAGAGTCCGACTTCGGCTCAGGTCATGATCTCATGATTTGTGGGTTCGAGCCCCGTGTCAGGCTCTGTGCTGACCGCTTGCTCAGAGCCTGGAGCCTGCTTCAGATTCTATGTCTCCTCTCTCTGCCCCTCCCCCACTCACGCTTTGTCTCACTCTGTTTCTCAAAAATAAACAAATGTAAAAAAAAAAAAAAGAAGAAGAAAGAAAGGATTTCAAAGGGTTCCTATTGCACTTAAAATTTCAAACTCCTTACTGAGAACCATAGGCTGTCAATGTTCTGGGCTCTGTTGCTCCCCAACCTCAGCTCGGGCCACTCTATACTTACTCACTAAGCTCCAGGCCATGCTGGTTTCTTTAGGTTCCTAGAATACTCCAAATCCTCTCCAGCCCCAGAACTTCTGCCCATGATGTTTTCTACCTGAGATGCCCCACCCCACTCCTTTCACTTGGCTAACTCCTTGTGGGTCTTCAGTTCTCAGCTTAAAGAACTCTTCCTTTTTTCCTCTAATCACCATACTCACAGGTCTCTCCCTGTTATGTCTAATCTTGGCCCCCTTCATTTCCTTTCTAACATTTAATACCACTTGTAATTATTTCACTTATGTATTGGTTTATTTTCTTTTTTTCTTTTTCTCCTCCACTAGAAAATGAGCTCCACAAGGGAGGAAAATAAATACATTGGCTTGTTCATTCTTGTATTTATCCCTGGCATCTAACTAAATAGCTGTTTATTACAGAATTGTTGAATGAACTAATGAATGAATGAATGAATGAGTGAATGAATGAACATAGATGATATTACCATGACGTTAAGCTGTCTTGGAGGCTTCAGGACAAGGCTGGGTTAATGACCAAGCCAGGACCAGAACTCAGGACTCCTGATTACAATGTTAATATTCGCTACTCAGATAACGTCACCTGGTGAAGGGATTCAGGGCCATGTATGATACTCCCACAGAACCTCTTGGTGCCCCACAAAGACAGACCCCTAGTGAGACAAAATTCAACAACTTATGAAAGGTGTTGTGAACACTTTCAACGACTCTGACTGCAGCTTTGGCTACAGAAAGGAACAAGCTGGAAGTGAACAAGTACTTTCTCTTGTTTTGAGTCTGGCTCTGCCATTTCTGGTAACATTCAGAGCCACTGATTTGAGCTGCCTGTATCTCGATATCCTCACCTGCTAAATGGGGATAATAAGTCTATGCAGAATATTACTAGAATAATAGTGAGGAATAAAGGAGATAGTAGTGGAAGGTGGATTTCAAGACCTCACAGTACTGTCTGTATCCATCAGAGCAATATTGTTGTTGTTTCTATCAGCTTTAGTATTTACAATGTATTCTGTTTTACCACGTCTTTCTTTTTGTCTCTCTCTCTCTCTTCCAGACCTAATTCTTTTGATTAATAATAACGAGAAGGATGAGGAGAAGGAACTGGGAGGAAAAAAAAGGAGAAGAAAAGAAAGAGGAGGAGGATGATAAGACAAAAAAGAAGGGGAGAAGCAGCTAACAGTGATCATCTTCTGTAAGCCAGACTTTATAGATGTAATTCACCAACTTCCTCTGAGGAAACTTCCATTGTCATATCTGTATCATAGATGAGAAAACTGAGGCTCAGAGAGAAAGTAATACTCTCATACAGCACAGTAGTTAAATAGCAAGATGGAAGTCAGACAAGGGTCCATTTGACTCCAAAGCCCATGCTTTTTCTACCATGCCACACAATCTCCCTTGATTCATGGAAAAAGTATCTGAGCAAGAGTGAAGAGTAAAAGCCAGCCACACCAACACTCAGTCTGCAGGCACATTTACAGCTGGATGTCATTGTTGTATTTGACTACCAAAGTGGCTGTAAGAAATCATGTTAGACACAGAGATGGGTGGGAGAACTGCACCTGTTGGCAAATACCCAACAAATCTGCCCTATACGTTTATGGACATGTTTCTTTTTTGTGGTAAAATACACAGGACACAAAATTTACCTTTTTAACCATGTTAAAATGTATAATTCTATGGCACTTAGTACACTCACAATGTTGTGCACCCATCACCACTACCTAGTTCTAACACATTTCCATCACCCCCAAAGAAGACTCCATAGAACCCATTAAAGCAGTCACTCCCGGGGCGCCTGGGTGGCTCAGTTGGTTGAGCGTCCGACTTCAGCTCAGGTCACGATCTCACGGTTCATGAGTTGGAGCCCTGCGTCAGGCTCTGGGCTGATGGCTCAGAGCCTGGAGCCTGCTTCTGATTCTGTGTCTCCCTCTCTCTCTGCCCCTCCCCCATTCATGCTCTGTCTCTCCCTGTCTCAAAAATAAGTAAACATTAAAAAAAAAATTTTAAAGCAGTCACTCCCCAGGACCCTCCCCCTCCATCAATCTACTGTTAACTATCAGTCTACTTTGCGTCCCCATGGATTTATTCAAACTCTCTTAGTTCCCTCTTGCATAATGTACTTGGACAAGACCCTTGAAAGATGGCTGTTTCAGAAAACAGCAGCTCCCTGTCTACTCAAGGTTCTGCCACAGCATTTTCACCTGGCTCCCCGGGGAGCTACCTGCTGATTACATAATTGAAAAGCACAGGAGCCTGTGAACGGGCAGTTCCTTCCCCCCAGGGGAGCCATTGCCCCAGCAAATGAGGATGTGTAAGAACATTAGTGCCCATTAGAAGATATCCAGATCTCTGGGGACAAGCCTGGCATTTCAAGAACAAAGGTGGGCAGGACTACAGGGTGACTGCAGTGGCACCAACAAAGGGTTTGGCATTGGACAGACCCGAATCGGATCCTGGCTCCTCCACCTTGACCCAGTCACTCTACCTTCCTGGGCCTCTGTTTTCAACTTTGTAAAATCGGGATGGTAAAACCTATACCTTGCTAGGTTTAGGGGAGGTAAAAGGGATTAAATGAGACAGTCAACATATGTTTGCTATGTCTTTAATTTTTGGATCCCTGCCAACTTGGGACAATGCTACATCTACTGTTCATGATCTGAAAATTAAGAGAAATGATAAGGATCTATCTTCACCATGTGAAAAAATAGGCATTGTGTCGTCTCTGCTGAGGTGAAAAACAAATGCAGTAAATTTCGGGTCAAATCTTGGTTTCATTCCTATCTGGTATCTGGGCCAAGCATTTTCCTTTAAACAAATTAAAAGCCTCCATTTGCTTTCCTTTATACTGGTTGAAATTATATCAAACACTATTACTGCTATTATAACAACTTTCAACCTATTTCTACATACTTCAGTTAGTGGAGAAAATCAATTATTGAAACAAACCACGATCTAGTCACTGTGCCAGGTTTAGTTCAAAAGGTATTTTCTATATGCCAGACAGCATTCTGAGTAATGGTTAAAGATTAATAAGATAAGAATATTGTAATCAGACAGCCTGAACTTCAAATCCCAACTACGCTAACTACATGACTTCAAACAAGTTACATTCATCAAGGCTCAACTTGCCCATCTATATAATAGAGATGACAATACTAACTCCATAAGGTTACTTTGAGAATTAAATGAGATCATCTATACCAGGTATTCAGCACAGTATACCAAGTCAACTGTCAAGAAATGTTAGATAGAATTATGATTTTTAATAATAATCAAACTCAGTGACATACAGAGATGAGTTTTATCGGACAAAAACTCTGGAAGCCTAAGAGTGCAATATTAATACTGTTTTCTGGAGGCAGACATGTCTTTTTTTTTTTTAAGTTTATTTTATTTTGGAGAAGAGAGAGAGAGAATGAGTGGGGAAGGGGCAGAGAGCAAGAATCCCAAGCCAGCTCTGCACTTTCAGCACAGAGACCCATATGGGGCTTGAACTCATGAACCATAAGATCATGACCTGAGCCGAAATCAAGGGCCGGGCGCTTAACGGACTGAGCCACGCAGGTGCCCCAGAGGGAGTGACGTCTTAGAGGATAAGTATGAATTAGGCAGATGGCGAAGGCAAGTTCATTCCAAGAGGAGTGAACAGCATTAAGCAAAGGCGAAGAAGGCACAGAGCCAAGTGTATGATGGGAGCTGTAAGCGGCTGGCTGTGAGGGAGTGAGAGGTCAGAGAAGCAGATCCAGATGAGGAAAGACCCTGTGGGCCAGACCACCATTCAGCCTATATCCTGAGGGCAGCGAGGGCACCACTGGAAGGTTTTGAGAAGGGAAGTGACACTCTCTGCTCTGCATTCCAAAGGGTTCTCTCTGGCAGTTGCGGGTAGGATGAGTTTAAGAAGGAGAATTCAGGAAAACAGGGAGACCAGTTAGGAAGCTGTTGGCATCATTCAGATGACATAACTGAACTAAGGCAATGGTAGCAAAGACAAAGAGAAAAAACAGTTCAAAAAAAGTATAACAAAAATATTTAAAAGTAAATCCAAGAGATGTGGAGAATGATTGGGGTTGAGGGAGAGGTTGAATGGAGGTTTCTAGCTGGGTGTCTGCCTATAAGGTGGGGCCCTTTATGCTAACAAGAAACACTAGGGATGGACAAGGCTTCAGGGGAAGGATGAGGAGTTCCCTTTTATCACATAAAGGGCATTTCACGTGGAAGCTGGCTAACCCTGAGTGTCCTGCTTAGCTCCCCCTCCAAGGCCAGGACTATGGGTCCTTTTAGAGAATTGCCTCTGCTGAAGAGATGTGCCCTGCCTACACCAGTCACTGTTGGGAATAAAGGCTGCTTCAGGCCCATGCACAACAACTCTGGACAATCTTCTCAGCTACAAGCCCCCTGCAGGCTTCTGCCTTCCCTTGCCTGACCCACTTCCCTTCCTTCCTTTCATAGGTGTGGATCTGAGGGCACTTAGTCTTGGACGTCCTGCCTGCTGACCACCTCAGAATCTGCCTCCCGAGAGGCACACTCTATATATTTCTTCTACTCAGCACAACAGCTCTGGGAAAAGTGTAAGATAAGGATCATTCTCTCTGTGTAACAGATGAAGAGCCTGAGGACCAGACCTGAAGATGTGTGCAAGAGCGTTTGGTCATTAAAAATGAATCAGAATGAGACATCTTATATGCTCTACTCTATTTGGCAATCTGCTTTCTCTGCTTTGTTACTTGAGCAAAGGTCTCAAGCCTGCCTGTACATGAAAACCATCTAAGGGGATTTTATTTTAAATACCAATGTCTATAACCCACTGCCGTGCTGGGGATTCTGATTCAGTGGGTCTGGGATGGGGCCCCTATAATCTATTAGAATCCCTTTGGTGGCAAGTGACAGAGCCAAGTTAACTCAGCCATGGCAATAATAAAGTGAGTCAGGGGAATAATTTTTAAGAATACTGGCATGTCTCATAGGGTAAGCATAAAACATAGTTGAGCCTCAGAAATAAAGGATCAGAAGTCTCAAGTGCCATCAGAGGTCGTATTCTCTTCCTTTGCTCTTTTTTCCTGTGTGGTGCTTTTGTTCTGCCCACTCTTTCCTTGGAGTACCACAGCATTCGCAGCTAAAACCAAGAATGGCCACCAGCAGCTCTCAAACTTTATGTCCTACCAGTATAGACACCCTAGGTTCTTTCTCTAGAATCAAACTCCCCATGAGACATTCTGATTATCTCAACTTCAGGCAGGTGCCTGCCTGCCCCTGAATCAATCAACTGTGTCTTAGAGGTGAGATCATACTAGAATATAGTTAATCTTTCTGCAATGATTTTGCCCGGGGTAAGGAATAATTCCTTGCAAAGTGGTGCTGAGCAGACAGTTCCAACATTGTCCACCTCCTCAGGTCTCCTTCCTTCTGTTTCTCATCCTGACATGGACTGGATTTGAAATTATTCCTATCAATGGTCCAACTTGTATGTGTTCTTGACCTTGTAGAGGCAAAAGGGGAGAGAAAGCCAACTGGATTCAAGGACATAAAATCAGAGAAGCCTCTAATCTTAGAGACAGACAGGAAGAGGCTTGTAGAGATCCTTTCCCTCAAACCCTGCCATTTTTTAATTTCATTCAGGGAAGGTAAGGAGTAAAAGGATCAAGGCTTTTCAAGATCACCCCATTTTCACAGACCCTTAGTCTAGTGTTCTTTCCTTCACATTAAAAAATAAGAAGAAAATAAAGAAGGGGACCCCTGGGTGGCTCAACTTTGGCTCAGGTTATGATCTTGCAGTTTGTGTGTTTGAGCCCCACACTGGGCTTGCTGCTGTCAGTGCAGAGCCCGCTCTGGATCCTCTGTCCCCTTCTCTGTGCCCCACCCTCACTCCAGTGCACTGTCTCTCCAAAATGAATAAACATTTGAAAAAAAATTTTAATAAAGAAAGAAAAGTCTTGGAGCAATTACCAACTGAAAAGAGTTCAAAAACTAAGATAAAACACCTCTGAGCTAAAGTAAATCAATAGAAAAATGGAATGTGATTTGTTCAAATTTGATTTACATGCTATTTCTCTCAACATTTACTCATTCTATAAATCAAGGACAACTCTCAGCAATCACACCATGTCTAATACCTATACAGTTCCAAGGCAGCTCCCATGACAAGTAATCATGAGGCAAATACATTATTTTCATCCTTGAAAGGAAGCAAGAGGAGGCTTAAAATTTGTCAAGCAGACCCCTAATTACCAGGTCAATTTCTGGGGGCTTTAAGAAGGATTATCAGAGGAGGATTATGGACGCAGTACAGACAGGTAGAAAGCACACTGACTAGGAAGGAGGCGACCTGGGTTTCCAGTCCAACTCCATCCCTATTTCTGAGCCTGTCATTTCCACCCTCCGGGCCCCATTCGCCCTATCTGTTAATGAGGAGTGTGAACTAGAAATGCCTTTCCCCAGCTTTAGCTATGCCATCTTGTCTTACACCTCCAGGCTAAACGATCTCTAGGGCTCCAGCTCCAACTCACCACCACTCTTATAAGTGGGCAGAAGTCAGGTGATGCAGAAGCCAGGGGTCTCACACATACCAGAATCTTCTGAAGACCCCAACTCTTGGTTGTGGGTTCTAGTTCTCCACTGTGTTCACCTTTTCCACCACTGCCCTTCCGGTGCAGGACAGAGCCAGCCCAGGTTTGCCTATTTATCTTTTCATGGGCACCTCCCTCCAAACCCTGCTGTCAGGTGGCTTCTGAGAAGGACTGACAAATAGCAGCTTCCTATTTTGTCCCAGCTCAGTAAATTGTGGATTTTAATAGAGGGCAATGCTTACACACACACACACACACACACACACACACACGCACACGCGCGCACACACACACACACACACACTTTTTAATTTCAATGTTGGAATTCAAGCAGCTCTAGTGAAAGGTATGGAAGAAACCATGGGCAGGACACTTCTCAGATTTTATCTATGTCTCTCATTCTATTGCCTACCATACCCACTTTTATTCTTGCTCTCCTTCCCTCCTTTCCTACTACTTTCTCTTTGCACTCCGTTATTTCTTTGTATTTCTTTCTCTCCAATCTGTTTTTCTCCCCTGTCCAACTCTTTTTAATCTTTATATCCCTCCACCTTATTTTTTCTCTTCCAACTTGCTTCAACATTGACTTGGCAAATATTTATTTGGTGCCTTCTCAGTAAGAGGCATTGGCGCTGGTCTTCCCCACTGTGTTTCCCTTATCTCTTTCCACCACTTATTCATCTATCTCTGTGGGAGCACCCAGTCTACGCCACCATTCACCCTTGCAACACTTACTCAGCACCTACTTCTTTTCCATCCCCCTCTTCTGGCCCTGTCAACTGCTGGCTGATTAGGCACAAAATCTCTCAAAGAAGCTAAAGTAAGGACAAGAGTGTGGAGTCCAGCAAAACTTATGACAAATGTTCCAGATTGGTCTGGAGCTCAAGAAAGTATCCAGGACTGTAACAAGGACCACAGAGCCAGACTCCCAATGTCAGCCTCCAGTGGCAGCATGGGAGTTGCCAGCTTCGATACTAGGAGCTGGTATCTGACTGACAGGAAATAGAGACATTAGCTCCTTTCCCTAGGCAGTGGCAGGGGGACAATGCAGATCCCAGACATCTCACCCCTGCCTCCAGATCTTGCAGGGGTGAAAGTAGACTGAGCACAGAATCCAGTAGTGGAGTCATTGACTAGGAGAGCCAGAAGGCTCAGCCAATATTACTCCATCCACTTACAGGAGAAAGAAATGAGGTGGGGAGAAAGAGCTTTATGTACCCCTGGTCACAGAGAAGTCACTGTCCAAGGTGAACCAGAACCCAGGTTATCTGACAACTGACGTCCACACCTCTCTCACTGAAGCTGTCCTACCTTCCCTTTTACCTAGCTACCTAAAAGCCCCTTTGGGTGAATTAAATGGTGTTTTCACTGGCTGCAAAGAGAGAGTCTGATTGTGGCTCCATTCTCCTTACTGCCTGAGCCAGACGCCCTATAAAGTCAGTATAATAATCATGAGAAAAAAACCCATGATGATTTATTGAATGTTTACCATGTTAAGTACTTTACTAGCACTTCCATGCATGATCTCATTTAAACCTCACAGCAATCCTCTGGCGTAGGTATTAATATTATCCCAATTTACAGATGAGGAAATGAGGCTTGTAGAGTTGTCAAGGATGTACAGTTACCAATCGTCAAAACCCAAATAGCAGCTCACATTCTTTACAACAGTGCGCAGACGGCACACCCCAAGCACAGGGGCTTTAGAGGTGCTGGACCTTGTGCATACACCAGAAAGAGAAGTGGGGATCTGCGGAAACAACAAGTGCAGGTCGGTGAGACGCCAGCATCCTTGCTCCAGGCCCTGCACCCCTGGGGCTAAAGGAAAGGGCAGTGTCAAGGCAGAGCCTCACAGCTGCAGGGCCGCTCCCTTGGCAGGTGGTGTAAGCGGGCACTTAAAGCTGGATGCATCAAGAGGACTGGATGTGCAGGAGGGCCCTGCCAAGGGCTGACAGTGGGCTGAAGCTGGGGTCCTGAGAAGACAGCAGTCCAGTAAGTAGGACCGAGGCACGAGATCACAGGGAGGACATGTGGTCTTAGAGACTTTGTCATGTGTATGGGCCAACCCTGGGTTCTCTGACTAGAGGCCAGTGGGTTCCAGGGGCCTGACGAAGGCTTAGCCTGGTGATGAGGACGGAACAGGTGGCCCTAATTGTGAAGAGAGAAAGTTGAGGCGCTAAAGTTGTGCCAGAAAATCAAAGATCACATATCTAACCCAAGTGGAACTAGGTCTATTATCCTCTTACCTAAAGACCTTCAATGCCCCCGCCCCCCCAACCCTGCCCCACTGACGGGGGATAAAATCCAGGTCATTAGCAAGGCATACAGTGTATTTTCATATCCAAGTTGTGTAATCTCTTTGACTTCCTGTTCCTAGTTTTCTATTCTCAAGCCATTTCTCCAGGCCTGGCTTGTGCTATCTCCTCAACACTTCACCTGGATTATACCTCTACAGCCTTCAAATTTAAGGCATGACCTCCTCCAGGAAGCCTTCCCTGATACCCCTCCCCCTCAGGCTACCTTGGGTATTCCTCTTCCCCTTTCATTTCCTGGCATATTTATATCATTGTACTAACCATATTATGTTTTAATTTACTATTTATGTGCCTATGCTGGTCTTTTCCACTACTATGTGTTTCTTGAAGCCAGGGGTTGATGTCTGGTATCTCTCAACGCCCAAGGTAGGCTCAGCACACAGCAGCTACTCAAAGAACATCTGCTGAATGAATGAGTGTGTAAATGGTTTTGTGGTTATATGACCTACATGATTCCCCCATGACTCAGTTTACCTAGCTAAAAAAAAAAAAAAAGACTCCCTATCCTGCCTCCTCGGCAGGATTGCTGACAGGATCAAATTAGGTGATATAAATGAAAAGATGTGGGAGCTCTATAGCCAGCAGGAATGTAAGGGATTCTTATTATCTCAGGCCTCCCTTGGGCCGCCTGAGTGGCTGTACTATCTTCTGCTTCCTTGTTGGTCTTCAGAGGAAGTTTTCCTCTCAAAGAAACCAATTCAAGTTTGCTCCAGATAAATGATGATAAAGATCATACTGATACTCCTCCTCCTCCTACTCCCCGTCCTATTTTCATGAAAACGGGCTGCCCCAGAGGAGAGGAGGAAGAGCAGAAACGTGACAAGCATGTTCTCCCCGGTAATATCTCCGCATGCTGCAGCAGGGCCACAGAAGTCCTGGTGCAGCAGGGAGGGGTTTGGGGGTGGGGGGGCAGGGATAACGATTTGAGATATTCAGGTCAACAAGAAGCCGATGGGACGAATGCTGTTTTCCCAATGACATTTTAGATTTGTATTTTGACTGAAGAACACGTGGTTGAGTGGAAATGCAGCGTACTGGGCACCTGACACGTGGGCTTTGCCCCCAGTTCAGGTTCTAAGCAACTGTGCGAGCCCAGCTAAGTCCCTTTTTTCTTTCTGCGTCCCACACTTCTTCATTTGTGAAAGCAGACAGTTATGATATAATAAGCAGCTGCATCCCCGGATGGCCTCAGCTAGGTGCTTTGAAGAGGTTTCTTCCTTTGATCCCACCCCATCCCCCCCCCCCCAACCATTTCAGCTGCACAGAGGACAGGACTGAAGCTCTGAGTGGCTAAGTGACAGGCCTGCAGTCACAGAGCAGGCCAGTGGCATGCCTGAGCTGAAAGCCCTCACTCCTACTCCATTACCCAGTCCAAACGTGTGTCCTCATGGAAACCCATAGAACGAATGTCGGGGGGCGGGGGTCAGGAATTAAAATTCCACATGATTAGGAGGTGCAACTTTGAAAATGTAGTTTACCCTCGATGACATATTAGCCTTTAGGAGGTGATGCTTTTTAGAAAGCTGAAAGGAAGGGTGAGAAAGAAAAGAAACTAGATATTTTGTTTAATTTGAGCTCTCTCTTGCCCAAGACACTTATCCTTTATAGACATAGAGCCAGGGATACTAAGTAAGCCTCAATTTTTTGCCCAAATAGTTGGTGAAAGAAGCGTTCTTTTAAGGAGCCTAGACTCTCAAATGTGTCATTGTCAGTTTGACCTTGGACATGATGCTTAATATAGCGACAAGATACAGAGACTTAAAAACTGAACAGGCAAGGACTAGACCCTCAGCTCTGGGGCTTATAAGACTACTAGTATTTATCTTTCTTCATTTGAATAAAAGGTGATGGAGCCTGAGGGTGACGATCTAACCATGATTTAGTGTGTATTCCATATGCCTGAAACCTGTGCACTGATGATTAACCAGCCGGGCATCAGATAATTTATAGCCAGATGACTATGGCCCAGGGTGCTGTAGAAAATGCTGGAGAGGCTTTCAGTCTGCACTCCCGGGGCCCAAGTCCCAATTTTGGTCTGTCTCAAGGGGATTGAACAACTTACTAACCTTTCTCAAACCACAGTTCTTTCTCATCTATGAAAATATATTCCTATGATGGAGTCAGCCCTGCCCACGTCACAGGATTGACATGAAAGCCTACCTACAAATGACTTCAGTACTCCACATCCTCCCCTGATAGAGATCCAGGGAATGTCCAATCCCCCTTTAGACCTCAATGTGGTCACCTCTGTGGGGAGGCCCTTCCGGAATCCCTACCCTGGATCAAGTCTCCACGATAACACATTCATGAAACCATGGGGTCAGCCTTCATAGGAAATTTCACCATCCACAATAGGACATTTAGTGATTATTTGATTAATGTGGTTCTCCCTAAAGGACCAGAAGTTTCAGAAAGGTGAGAACTATGTCAGTTTTGCTCATTGGTATATTCCTAGTATCAGTGCAATGCATGGAAAGTTGTAGCTACTGAATAGATATTGGTTGATTGAGTGAGTAAACAAATGAATACAAGGAATGAAAAATGGAAGGGAGGTGGTAAGGGAAGAGGGCAAAATCCAGGTAGCCAATCAGGGAGGTTCATTCAATTTTCTGACACCTTTCAGGTGTACCTTCTCCACCCCCAGTGCTATGGAAAATGTGGGAGACTGACAAGATGGTACAGGATATACATTTCAGGTAAATGAAATTTCAGAGAACCACACAGACCTTCTCTGACCCTAACTCAATCTAAATTGGAACCATCGTTATTCTCTCTCTCAGGGCTTCTCTTGTCCCTCCTAGCACTGGTCACAATTTATTTGGAAGGCTATTTTCCGGGTATCTATTGTCCACACTATGACCCTAGCTCCTGGTGGGTTCTAAATGAATTCAGTCACCGATCCAGTGGCAGGAGGGCTACAGGGCTACAGAGACAAAATGGACAAGACACATTAATCCAGTGAGAAGCACAAGAAAGATAATGAATGTGAAACACCTTGGTAAATGCTGTATGGATATAAATGACTGTTGAGTTCCTTCTTCTCAACATAATATGCTAAAGCTTCTGATAGCTAGAATTTTCTGAGTTGATAAGCCTAAAATTCAGGCACTTTAGGGACTAATTCTCTTCTAAAAGACCATTCGTTCATCCAGCAAATACTTAGTGAGTACCTACTATGTGACATGTAATGTGTTAGTAAGGAGAGAGCAGTAAGCAGGATGGGTTGGATCCCAGCTGTTGTGGAGCTGGAACCTCCCAGAAATAGCAACTCTCTCTTCCTTCTTTCTCATTCTTGGTACCTTACTTGCCTGCAAACAAAAGGCCTGCTGTCATATACTGCAGGATCGCTATTCCAGACTCATTAAAAAAAAAAAAAAAAAAAAAAAGGCATTTAGGCAGAAGAAACTAGTCTGCCAGGCATCCAGAAGCTGCTCATGGATTTACAACAGTTATACATCAGCCTGTCTTGCATTTAAATTTAACTCTGTCCCAGCTTCCCACCCCTATTCTCCCTACAGTCCTAGCCACATGCCCTCACCCACACAACTTTCATTTCTCCCACACAGGCCCCCACCCCCAGCTTCCCTATGGTCCAAAGGCATCTTAGTTTTCCATTTCCAAGAGAAAGAATCACCCCAAACACAAGACAAGAGAGTTCCAAAGGAGACCCAGGGACAGAGCAGGAGCCAAAGCCAACAGTCTGACCCAGGGTCATTTGGGGAGCAATTCAGACCACAGCTTGGAAGGGGAAGAAAGGATGCTTTGGCTTCTGGGGAGGCATGAAATAAATCGATCAAGATCCAAGGATACCTACAGTCCCTTCCAGTCAAACTGCTTGAGAAAGATTTGCCCAGAGAAAGGGACTTTAAAGACAGCTCAAAAATGACCACACTCAAAGGGCCACCATTCCCCATACTGACAGTGTTCATTATTGCAAAATTTCATGATTCCTTGCAGAGGGAAAGCAGTTAAGCTTCTAGCCAGCATTCACCTGCCTCCTCCTGAGAGCGTGGCAAGAGGAGGGCACACTGGGGAAGAGGGCCCCACAGCGGCAGATGAGAACTGCTCTCTTGCAGCCAGAGACAGCAAAGTTGAGGTTGCAAAATCCTTCCAACCTCAAAGAAAGGGAGCGAGTGGGAAGCAGAGTAGAGAATTCATTCGAGGACATGAATCAGAGGAACCACATTCCAGTGCTTTCGCTGCCACTAACTTGTTATGTCAGATAGGTGGAAGATGGTTCTCTTGGAGCCTCGGTTCCCCTATCTCATGAGTGAGGGCCTGGGCACCACTGGGTGACTACCTGGCTCTGTCATGCTCTGAGGACCTGCATTTCACTTCTTGAATCTGTTGCCCTTGTTCCCCCAGAGAGAATGAGTCAAGCCAGCCCATAATGTGCACTGAGAGGCCTGGTGCAGTGTGATTTACTGCGAGGTGGCCCGGATACCCAGTGGTACCTTTGGAACTAGCTTGCCATCTACAATCTTGAGCGTCATCATTATTGGCCTTCTGGGAGAAGTTTGTTTCTTCCCTGCCCTTCGATTTTCAGCACAAGGTGAAAGACTCCTGCTACTTTCTCTGGGCTATGCA
This sequence comes from Panthera leo, assembly GCF_018350215.1. NCBI lineage: Eukaryota > Metazoa > Chordata > Mammalia > Carnivora > Felidae > Panthera > Panthera leo. Next base: position 194,452,200 of record NC_056679.1, read on the forward strand.
AGATCTACATCTCAGAACACAGGAACAAATCCATTTCAAGGGTTGACTTCAGGCAGAGGAGAAATGACCAGCCCCAGACACTGTATCACCAGGGTAATGGCATTCATTCCACAAATCTGTTTTGAGATCCTACTGTGTGATCCTTCTAAGTGCCCCCTTTCCACACACCCCCATCGATTCATTCTCCGCCAGTCTCCCTCTGCCAGTAATGTGCTGCACCCTTATAAAACCAAAACAAAACAAAAACCTCTAAAATATCTCTTATCATTCAGGTTCCCCTGCAGATAACATACTCCCTGTGGAGTCTTTCCTGAACTGCCTACCAAACTAGCTGCTCCTGCCTGTCCCCTGGCCCAATGCTTGCTGATCCCTGAACTTCACACCCATTTCAACCTGCTCTGTTTTGTAATTAGTGACTTGTAATTAGTGACATAAAATCTCTCTTTCATCTGATGATTGCAAGTTCACTGAGCTGAAGGAAGATAGCATCTCTGTAACTGATTCCAACCGACATCTTCTACCATCACGGCCCTCTGGGTATGTTTTCTCAATTGAAGGAAGACAAAGGAAGAAAATTTGAATGGCACACTTACTAATCCAATGGCGGCCGTCAGCTAACATTTGCGAGAGGATTTGGGCTACAGCACGCTGCCAACCCCCTCTCTAGTCCTATGGCCTTCAATACCACCCTAGGCTGATGATTCTGTTTGTATTTTTACCCCTGGCTTGTACGCTGAGCTACAGCATCCTCTAGCCTCCTAGAGGTCTAAGACCCATCTCATGTGGAATACGTCCACAACAGAACTCTGGATTTTTCATCTCCAAATGTATTTATCCCCAAACTTTCCTGGTTCAGTAAATGGTACCACCAGGCACCCAGCTGGCAAAGCCCAACACCTGGGTGTTTCTTTGACTTCTTACTTTGCCTCACCCCCCTGCAACCGCTGGCAGGTGTACCTCCAAAGTATTCCCCGAGCCTGTCTTCTTCTTTCCATCCCCATGGTTAAGATCCCAGGCCAAGCCACCGTTGTCTCCAGCCTTGATGATTCCATCAGCCTAACTGACCTCCTGCTTCCACTCTTGACCAGTTCTTATCCATCTACCAGCCAAAGTAATCTTTGAAAAGTGTGCATCGTATAGTATCACTCCATTTCTTAAAGCCCTCCAATGTAACTCAAAGCAATTAGAAGAGACTCTAACCTCCTCTCCATGGCCTCCAGGTCTGCATACCAGGCTAACCTCATGCCCACAAAGCTCCCTGCAACCATTCTCCTCACTAACTCACCCAGCCCATTCCTTCCTGATGCTCCCTCTGCCTGGAATACTGTGCTCCTAGGTCTTCTAGGGCTGTCTCCTGTTTATTACGAAGACTTCCACTTAAATGCCCTGCCTTCTCTGACTGCTCAATCTAAACATCTCCCTGACCCCCACACTGCATCTACCCTATTGCTCGGTTTTAATTTTGCCAAGCACGTACCACTCACTGAAATGATCATCTTCCTGTATTTACTTGGTTTGCTGTGTCTTCCATATAAGGTTGTAAATTTTTTGACATGACATAGCTTGTCCATCTATCTTGTTCATCTTTGTATCCTTAGGATCAAAAACAGTATCGGGCACATATTAGGTATTCAAAAATACCCACAACCAGCCACCCAGGTGAAGTGAGAAGAGTCAGACAGGCTCCAAGAACGGTCACCCGGCAGAACAGTAGGGGCTCCTCAGTCCAGAATGACAACTGGTAACAAAGGTCAGGTTGGAAATGAAGACTGCTGGGGCAGTCTACCTCCTTCACTGATCAGCCAGTCTCCAAGTTCTGGCCTAGACCTTCATGCTTTAACAAGGGAAAAACAGAGACCCAATTGATCCATAATCTTGATGAGAAACAGTAGAAACAAACCCCTTAAAGAGCTGCTATATAAATCATTTCAGATGTGACTAATATAAGGACAGGCAATTTACTTTAAATATTAGAGGTTTTCAAAGCTTAGTTCAACTGTATTTAAAGTCCTTTCTGGAACTAGAACTTCCTACTCTAGGAAGAAAGTAGTTCCCTGGCACCAGAGGTATTCAAGTTCAGACTGGCTGGTCACATGGCAGGGATGTTGGAAAGAAGATTAAGATATCAGACCAAGGTTGGGCTGGATATGCTCAAAGGACAACTCACTGGTTGATTTCAACTTGCCAGTAACAACAGCAACAATAACGATGAAGATGGTAATGATACTGCTTGGAAAGATGCTCCGCCCCCATAGCTCACAAGGATGGCTAACATTTACTAAGCTGTATCCTTCCTGATTATAAGCTGCTTCAAGTACTTAATTGCTTTATGTCAGTTACCTCAGTTAACCATCAAAACAAGCCTGTAAAGGTGGTATTTCTTACCTGTATTTAGCAAATGAGGAAATCTAGGTAGAGAGAGCTTTAAAGACTCACCCAAAGTCATGTAGTTAGTCAGGAAGCATCAAGGCAGCTATTTCAGTACAGCTCTATAGGACATACTCTTAACTATAACCCCAAGTGACCAATTTTCTTGTGCAACTGCAGAATGTGGTATATTCTCCTTGGGGTGCTGGGATGAATGAAGAAAAAAAAATAGTTCTGGCAGACATCTTAAATACAGATATGCTGACTAGTCATGCATAAATGCATGCAGAATGATATCCATACTGGGCTGAACCAGAGCACCCAACCATAATTCAGAAAATATTTATTCTGGTGTGAGATCGGTCACTGCCTTGCTGTGTGACCCAAGTATGTTCCTTCCCCTTTGTGTACAACCTCGGTGTAAAATGAAAAAAGGAAATGAGATGATCCCTAATGTCAGTTCCATAGTGTTTATGTACTCATATGAATACATATGAATCTAATCCTATTTATTCATCTATATATCTCTGTATAGTAGTGAATAGCAGTTGGGGCACCTGTGTGGCTCAGTCGGTTAAGCGTCCAACTGGATCTCAGCTCATGTCATGATCTCTTGGTTGGTGAGATGGAACCCTACGTTGGGCTCTGCACTGACAGTGTGAAGCCTGCTTGGGATTCTCTCTCTTTACCCTTGCTCGTGCTCTCCCTCTCTCTCTCTTTCAAAATAAATAAACTTAAAAAAAAACTCTTAAAGAAAAGAAGTGAAGCAATTAAAGTATCTCCTCATGTGGATTAAGCAAAATGCAAATTCAAAACCCCCACTCACTCCTCAAAACACCAGGGATCTCAAGCGAGGGGTCAAATGAGGAAATGCAGGGTGTTTCAAAAGTAAACAGGCTGGAAACTCAAGAAAGTATCAATTTCTTCTTGGAAAGCCCCCAGGAATAAAAGCAAAAATATGACTCCTAAAATTGCATGTCCATTACTTAGCACAGTATGTACTCAGTTTCCAACTCAAAACTAGAGGTCTTATACACTAAGGCAAGAAGGTGTTCAGAGTATCACTATCACATTCTGCAGATAAGTACATTCCATCCTCCTCCTCAGGCCTCATAAGCAACCATTCCTTCTCGAAGTTTGCCATAAGCTATCTTCTAAATCAGAATCATGTCCACGCTTACTTTCTTCTAGATGTCAATAAATTTTTATTGAAATAAAAAAAAAAACTATCTTTCAAAAAAAAAGTCACTATGCTGGTTTTCCAATGAATTGTATGGAAGCCCTAATTTCCCATGGGGGGTTCAAAACCATAAATCAGCTAGAGGATTGCTTCAATATGACTTTGATCTCCTTTAGGAAGCACAGCAAAAGCAGTGCCTAGTCTCTGCCACCTTCTAGCCATGTGACCTTGAGTGAGTTCCTTCATCCTTCCAAACTTAACTTGCCTCGTCAGGGGAATTTTACTGGTAATGGTGGAAATCAGCCAGTTGAAAGTGAATCTGCTTAAATCCTAAAATGTCATGCTAAACAGAAGAAGAGATACTATTGGGACTTCCACTGAAAAACAAGGCCAAAATATTTAAAGTAAATTATTTCTAGGTTATATTTAGGATATTACTGTAACTCCATGATCATTCAAAAAAGCGACAAAGACCAAATCAAGTATGGTAGGGTTTGGGGCACACTTTTTCAAAAACATTGCAAAGCAAGATACAACCTCCTTTTCTTTCTTTGATGTTCACAGCTGACTGTTAACAGGGTCATGTTTTCAAAAATGTTTAAGAATAACAACAATTGTCCCAAAGGCCTTTCCCATCCTTCTATTAAACACGTCTTTGAAAAAGCTAATCACATTTGATCCTCAGTGATCCTCTCTTCTTCGGTTGTTAATTGTAAAAACTCAGATCCTATTTGCTTATTATAAAGCACTTTTCCAACATAACTTTCGACAGCTCCATAAGACATCTTTGCTACAAGTGGTAATTTTACTTTACACTACTTTGAATTATTCTTGCTTATACTATTTGGTGTTTATATCTATTAATCATCAGCAACTTGCCAACATAAATATTGATATGATGGGTCAGGAAACAATTGCTAAGCAGAGAGGAATGCTTGAGTGGGGCTAATTTTGCAAGTAGTCAATTCATCAGTGAATATTTTCACATTGAGATGATGTTTCCTCCTCAGTACAATCGCAGCATTATGTGGTCTTGGATAACTTTTGCCCACCAACCTCTCTCCCTAATTTAGGTCTTCCCTCAAATGTCCCCTCCATGAAGACTTTGATGACAATCTTATTGAACACTGTAGTCCAATTCCAACCCATACACATTCACTCCATTTACCCTTTCTCTGTTTTCATTTCTTTATAGCACTGACCAACACCTAACGCACTGTACGTGTTATTTATTAACCTGTTTATTGTCTACCTCTCCTCCCCTGCTCCCACTAGAATGAAAGGTCAATGAGGGCAGGGACTTTTCGTTTGCTTTTTTCCATGGCTTATAACCATTACCAAGAACTATGACTGGCAGGAGTAGGAGCTTTAAAAATATTTGTTGAATGAATAAATGAATGAATATTCAAACGAAAAGAACCATCAGTATCTCAAAGGATAGAGAGGGTTGCTGACAGCACCGGTGTTACGGGTTTCATACTTTCTGCTAGGAGAGACAAATGGATTCCATCACAGCTTTGTTAATGGCTCCCCGAAGCACCAAAATGAGTGATAAGGTTGATTAGCAATGTCTGCCCTTGGGCATCAGAAGTGCCCACAGGAATAATGGCATCACACCAGGTATTCTTGTTTCCTGCCCTATATTACTGCATAATCGTCCCGAACTCCGTGCAGACTTTTCACTAGTGTCTCCCATTGCGCACCCGCGCTCATGTACACACACACACACACACACACACACACACACACACACACGACAAAAGCGCAGTATGGCTCACATTGTTTTAAAAAGTAACAGGTATTTTTTAAGATCTCAGCTACCTTATTACCTACTTTACACTGTGTTTTAGCTGCCAGCTAATTGTTAATTGCCGACGTGTTGCAAGTAGCCGCCAAATAACGTAGCATCTTTGGCAATCAGATTTTTCAGTTGGAAGAAGATTTAGAAATAATCTGATCCAAACTAATCATTTAACAGATGGAGAAACCAAGGCTTAAAGGATTAAGCATTTGTTCTCAAATCTCACAGCTAAAATTATACAAATAAGAACTTCGTATCACTAGCATTTATAAACAAAAGATAAACCAGAGACTTTGGGAAACTGAGAAAAAAAATTAAAAGGGAAGAAAAGAAGAAAAGAAACACATTTGGGTAGACACTGTGGAGGGCACTCACATACCTTGTGTTCCTCATCTCAGCAAAGTGAACAATCACTGACTCCCCATTTCTAAGAGGTCAGTATGTCTCTGATCAGTCTCTGAATCCAATCCTCCCTGTTCTTGCTTTTGTTTTGTGAGAACAGGAACATGGACCTAGTGTTAACTGATCACCAGTCTTCCACATGAATTCCCCAGATGAGAATTTGAAAGATGACTTCACTTAAAACAGAATTCTATTTCTCTAGCCGGGGGTGGCCCTTCCCTCAGACAAATGGTTGTTGTCCTTGTGGCTCTCTCAGAGAGCTGTTTCTTGCCACCACCAGCGTCAGATGGCACCTGAGCAGCATTTTCAACTGATAGATAGGTGAAGCCCCTAGTCTCCTGAACCTGTTTGCTGGAAAATTCCAACAAAGCTTTCTTATGCAAATACTGCTGTTTAAAGTTTATCAAAATTATAGAAATGAGCCAGCCAGTTCTTTGAAGCCTCCTCACCCCACTATTAATGAAGAACTGTAGCAACACTGCGTTTGGCACATTCATGGAACTTTCTGGAATATTCAGGTAACGTGGAGGGCAACAGCCAGGTGGGGGAGATCTGACAATTACATCATTTCTGGATTTCCCTCACTCTCCAATTCTAGTCAAGCCTCAAGCCTTACCAGGGAGGGCCTCCAGCTCCGCCAGGCTAGGAGAGACATATGTCTTTATTAGAAAAATCATCCCGGAGGCTGCCAAGCCCTGTGTAAACAGCAGAGATTGCTTGGCAAATGAAGGGGTCACCCAAGAGTCTGAGATAAATAGACACACGCTGAGGTTTCAGTCACCCAGAAAGCCCTGAAAAAATATGGTCTTACATAGGAAAAAGAAAAAGATATTTTCCATCTAAAACAGCTGATGGGTGTTTTTCCCCTTCCAAACGGACAAAATAATACCTTGAGGAACAGGAGAAAATGGGACTTTTTTGAATTCCCCAGTGAGAAGGAGCAGCTGGGATCAGAGATCCGCTGCAGCAGATTTGGTGCCAAACAAGGACAGAGCATGGCCAGGTCTATTTTCAGTGGCACTTAGGTTTCCCACTGACAATGTCCCTGACTGTAGGGGCTGTGTGCTCCATGAGGGCGAGCATTGGGCCCTGCTGGCCCCAGTAAGAGCAGCTCTTTCTGGAGTCTGGCCCACCATGCATGCTCAGAGACTCCCTGGAGAAGAACTTCATGAATCTTACCCCTGTTTCGTATCCATATCTCACTCCTACCATGTTCTTACCCGTAAGACTGTGATACTGCATGCTGGAGGCCATCAATGAGTACTAGGAGTTTCCCAATATATTAATCTAGCTTTCAGTAAGGTTTGCATGCCAACACAGTGATAAAGGCTGTCTCTAACGTCGTATCGCTTAATCCTTGCAATGTATTAGTGAGCTAGTACTAGTATTTTTATCTCCCATTTTACAGATGTGGAAACTGAGGCTCAGAAGGGCTATGGAACTTGCCCAAGGTCACAACACAGTTTAGACTCAAAATCAGGCTCAATTATAAAGCTGTGCCTTCCTCCTTACCCCTAAGGTCTCATTAGTGGTTTGTACAGCAACTTGGATTCTCTTGAAGACAGTGCCTCTCGAGCTGTACTGCTCACACAAAGCATCTTGTTAAAATGTAAATTCTGATTCAGAAGATCTGGGCTAGCGCTTGACTCCTGCATTTCTAACAAGCTGCCATGTGGTCTGCAGACTGCACTTTGGGTATCCAGCCTAAGAAAACTTTTTTTCGGATGACCTCCATTTCTTTTAAACAATAAGTATTGTTTTCAACCTAAAAATGTTTGATTTCACTGTGTATTGGCAGCTAGTGAAATATTTAGCAGAAGCTTTCTGGTATAATGTATTCCTAGGGACTTTCTGCCTTGCAGCTTGGAAGGAAACATTGAAGGTTTGGGGGCAGAGATGTGACATGATCTTATCTGCATTTTAGCTAGCTTGGAGCTGCTCACCCTTGCCTCCCTGGCTGCTTGTTTTAATCACACCACTAATGTGCAATAATTAGAATCAAAGGAGCTCAGAGGGAACTAGAGAAAACATTTAACCTAATCATGTAATTTTACAGGGAAAGTCTGAGGCTAAGAGAGAAATTTCCCAAGTCATACAATTTATGTGTCACAGAATTTTTCAAAGTACTTTCTGTGGGATGTGAACAGGCATTGTGCAATAAAAATAAAAAACTGAAAGAGATTTGAATGTGTTTTAACAAGTGTTTGATCAAACAGCTAAGCAGTTTTGTTTGCTGCAGGACTTCTCAGAGCCTCTAATAAGCTAACATTCCCTGTAAATCTTCCAGAGTGAGATGAACGTATTTCCCAAATGACCAGAGAATTTTTTTAGGATTTGTGTTTCATGAAAAACAGCTTGGGAAACTGGTGTCCAGTGTTCTTTCCCTGGATCACACTGCCTGTCATAGATATGCCCCACCTTGCACATGTCTCAGAAAACCTCCTGAGAGCCTACATGGTTTCCTTTTCTTTTGTTTTTAATGTTTATTTATTTTAGGAGAGAGAAAGCGAGTGTGAGTGGGGGGGCTGGCAGAGAGAGGGAGAGAGAGAAGCAGGCCCCACCCTCAGCCTCCATGGAGCCCCACGTGGTGACATCATGACCTGAGCCAAAATCAAGAGTCAGACACTTAACCGACTCTTGCCACCCGGGCACCCCTCTTTCCCCTTAATTTTTCTTCTATCACATCCTGTAATCTAGGAAGTATGAATTAATTTGGTTGGTCTGTACTATCTGATCCCCTAGTGGGGAAAGGTATTTTCAAATCAAGGAGAGCAGAGTTATAATATTGAGTGCAAACTCCAGCTTTGTTAATATCTTTTAATGTAATCATAAAATGTAACCCAACTGAGACTTAATTTTTTTTCTCATTTTTCAAATGATGTGGCATAACCAGATTATCTCTCCTTCCAGCTCAATGTGCATAATGTCATGGTGAAAGTGTCTTTGATCTCTCCTATATGACAGGTAAGCAACTTAACTGAACTCAAACTTCTCCCACAGAATGCCCATGCTCCCCATCCCCCACTGCCTTGGGGACTCTGTGCACTGCCCCTGAGAGGTATGCCCCCCGGACACCTATCAAAATACACTGTCTGTGTCTCCTCATGTCCAGATGCAGAATCAGAAACTGTCCTTCAGAGGCTGCGCTGCCATCTTTTCAAGAATGACAATCTTCCCAGATAACTGGCCTGCGTGGCTATGAGCCCTGAGTCACCCAGGACAGGCAGCCCAATTCTTGGCCCAGGACTCCGTCCTAGACACCACAACCTTTTTTTCTTTTTTCCGATTGTGCCAACCAACTCCTTACTCCCAGCTGCCGTGGCAATCACCAAAGCTACCACCCTTCAGAGAGAGACACAAATTACTATCAGGTCCACACTCTGTCATCATGTGCCTCAGAGCTGACTGCCCAGGCTGCCATAGCCCTTCTAGCCACTTTGGTCCTGACAGAACAGCCTCAGGGAAAATCTCTGGCTCATTCAACCTTGCTCCAGCTGCAAGCAAAACCTGCCAGACCTCATTCTCCTCCTTTCTTCTTGCCCTCTCCCTTCTCCTGGCCCATTGGCTTTCAGTGAGGTTTCCCAGGGGAGCACTGTGTCTCTTGCGGTTGGGCTCTGTGTGCATATGAAAATACCATCTGCATAATTTATCACTCCCCATGCATTCTTCTTTCCTTGACTGAAGGGGTAAGGGTCTACATCTGTATCAGGAGAGACAAAGAGTTTTACATATTGACTGTGTTTATGCATAACTATATGCTACCTGCCAGTCACTGAACTCCACGGATATTTTAACACTTCCATGTCATTGCCCAAGCTAGTCCCTTGCTTTGGAAAGACCTTCTTGGGGTGCCTGCGTGGCTCAGTCACTTAAGCATCTGAATCTTGATTTCAGCTCAGGTCATGATCTCATAGTTTGTAAGTTCGAGCCCCACCTGGGGCTTTGTGCTGACAGAGCAGAGCCTGCTTAGGATTCCCTGTCTCCCTGTCTCTTTGTACCTCCCTGCTCACTCTCTCTCTCTCTCTCAAATAAACATTTAAATAAATAAATATATAAATAAATAAATAAATAAGGACCTTCTTTTCCTCTACTTTCTATTGATATCACACCTACCTCTGGAAGACTTCTATTTATCAGCCCTTTGGTAACGAAACTCCAATTTTCCCTTGAGAACTCACTCTTCCATTTGATTAAGTTCACATGGTTTGTGTGGGTGTGACCGCATCCTCCAGCTGCGGGATGGGTACATAATCCAACCTTGTCTAGTCAGAGCCCACAGTCACCTGGCCACCATGGTTAGTTAATAGATGTGCAGGTGATTCAAGGAAGGCCAAAGACAGTGCCGAACTTTTGCTAGGAATTATAAGAAAGACAGCATTTTGCAGTGAGATGCTGGAGTGGCAGGACGTGAGCCTAGACCAATATGCCTTTCTCTGCCACAACCTGAGTGTGAATGAGGCCAACAAAGAGGCAAAGAAGAGTCCAGAGAAGAATACATATTGTTGATAGTACTATCTGAGCTTCTGAATCCAGCCAGGCTTGAAACTAGGCCTATCCACTGTCTTTTCAGATCTGTGAGCCAATAAGTGATGATAACGATGACGGCCATGATGATGACTGCCTACGTCAGCATAAGCAGGTAGAATGGATGCTATCTTAAAAAAAAGGGGGGGGCGCCTGGGGGGCGCCTGGGGGGCTCAGTCGGTTGGGTGGCCGACTACGGCTCGGGTCATGATCTCGCAATCTGTGAGTTCGAGCCCCACATCGGGCTCTGTGCTGACAGCTCAGAGCCCTGGGGCCTGCTTCTGATTCTGTGCCTCCCTCTCTCTCTGCCCCTTCCGTGTTTGCTCTCTCTCTCTCTCTCTCTCTCTCTCAAAAATAATAAACATTAAAAAAAAATTAGAATGGATGCTATGGTGTGTTACACTGATCCTTTAGGACTGAGGCCTTCATTCTTTCAGTGGCCATGAGTGCTGCCTGCCTGATGGTCCAGCAGTTGCCCTTAGCTAAATGAAGCTGTCTGACCCAAGACTATGTTCCCTCCCCAGAAACAGCTCACACCTGATGACCGATCAATGCCAGATACACAGGTGCCGACCCCTGTCTCAATTCGAGACAATTCTGAAATGCTATCGCAGCTCCAGAATTCCCTTGGAGACTAGCTGAGGCCTTTGTTGCAACTAAGCTGTAGTTCAGCACCTCGCTCTGCCTAATCCTGCTCCCCTCACTGCCTGATAGGTGCCATCCCCAAGAACAGTGCCCAATAAACTCCCTGCATGCAAGGCTTCATCTCAGGATGTTTCCTGGGGGACTTTATCTAAGAGAGTGGACTTGTGCATTTGTAATCACAGGAGCCCTAATATACAATCCTACAGTAACCAACCCAAATTCCCCCTCTCCCACAAAATCTTCAACAGCATTATTTCTTTCTAAGCTCCCAGAGCTTACAACTTATACCTTCATGTAAACTTCTCCATTCCTCCTTGCATATAGTTGATGGTCTGTGTGTCCACCTCCCCCTCCCCCACCCCCACCTTGGAATTGTAAGCTCTCCATTTTTGTTTTTGTTTTTGTTTTGTTTTGTTTTTATGTATTACTGAGCCATGATCACATAACTTGCACTCATCATAAACTGAGGGTCACCATGAGAAGTACCCTCCTGAAATTCCTCACTGGGATCTCTGCAGAAAATGTTGAAAGTTATATTAGTTATAGACTGCTGTGTAACAACATAGCCCAAAATTTCGCATCTTAAAACAACAGACAAGTATTATCCTACCAGTGTCTGAGGGTTGGGAATCTGGAAGCAGCTGAGCTGGACGGGTCTGGCTCAGGGTCTCCAGGACTGTAGTCAAGACATCAGGCAGAGTTGCAGAGTTGCCTAACAGAAGCTGAGGGACCTGATTCCAAGATGGCTCACTCCCATGGCTGTTGGCAGGAGGCCTGAACCCCTCATCATGAGGACTTGTCTGCATGTACAGCTGCTCAAGTGTCTTCATAACATGCCAGTTGGCTCCCCCTAGAGTAAGCATCCCAGAGAGAGAGAGAGAGAGAGAGAGAGCGCCAATGCAAGACAAAGACCAGGATGCCTTTTACATCCTTTTGTCAGAAGTCTCTTACTTAAGAAGAGTTAGCCACCACCCCCCACCCCTGGAAGAAAGGAGCCTCAAAAATCTTGTGAGCATATTTTAAAACCACCACAAGGATATTGTCCATTAAACTGCCTAGACACCAACTGAGTCATAAGAGCATCTCCTCCAATGCCACCAGGAAAAAATCTTAACACCTTTCATAAGCAGCTTGATTGTTTTTTATCTCCTGTTCCCTGTACACTGGGTAACTGATTTTGTTTCATCCTTTCTCCTCAGAAACTTAAACTAGATTTGTAGCCCACTTCCATCAGGGGTAAAATACTTCACAGCATGTATATTATATGCTATCTTTATTTCTAAGTTTTGATTTTCTCTTTCCTGGTTTTCCTTGAGCATCATTTTCCTTATTTTAAAATTTACTTTACCTTGCTATAGGCTCTGCATCTTAATAAGCTGCCTTAAATCCTTTTTAGGACAAGGCTGGGTATAAATAAATAAGTACAAGCATACAAATGTATACATACAAACCTAAAATAGGGCTCTTGATTTACTGGTATATATCCCTAGAGTCAGAGCACCAAATCATTTAAACAAATTTGGGTCATTTTATCTGACAGATCCTGTGGCAAGAATAAACAAGAGCATTTACAATAACTGCTAGCATTCATTGTGCATTTACCGGTGTGCCAGGCACTTACTGTGGGTAAGAATTTCACTCACTCCTTGATTTGACCTCCACAATATCCCTTGAAGGTAAATACTATCATGACCCCCACTTTCCCACAGTCACCTTTCTAGAAAGTGACAGGGCTAAGATTTGAATTCAAGGTCACTGGGTCCTAGGACCAAAGTTATATGCTACTTTGGTTTTTTTAGGGCAAATGGAAAATATGTTTTAACATTTTATCAAGGAGAAAACTGATGCCCACAGAGGTGATTTCAAAGTCATCAAGTAGGTATTCAACTCTCCTGGGTGCCTGATGTTGCAGTAAGAGATTCAGGGTATGCAAAGGAAGAGGAAAACATACAACCGAGGATTTCATAGTCGAAGCAGGAATGGGTAACTTACAAATGTAAAGCATTTTTTTTTAAATTTATATTCAAGTTAGTTAACATACAGTGTAGTCTTGGCTTCAGGGAGTAGAACCCAATGATTCATCCCTTACATATGACACCCAGTGCTTATCCCAAAAGTGCCCTCGTTAATGCTTGTCACCCATTTAACCCATCCACACCCCCTCCAGCAACCCTCAGTTCGTTCTCTGTATTTAGGAGTCTCTTATGGTTTGTCTCCCTCTCTGTTTTTCTTATTTTTCCTTCCCTTTCCCTATGTTCATCTGTTGAATTTCTCAAATTCCACATATAAGTGAAATCATATGTCTTTCTCTGAGTGACTTATTTAACTTAGCAGAATGCTCTCTAGTTCTATCCACATTCTTGCAAATGGCAAGATTTCATTCTTTTTCATCATGAAGTAGTATTCCATTGTGTGTGTGTGTGTGTGTGTGTGTGCGCACGCACGCACCACATCTTCTTTATTCATTCATCAGTTGATGGACATTTGGGCTCTTTCCATAATTTGGCTGTTGTTGATAGCACTGCTATAAACATTGGGGTGCATGTGCCCCTTCAAATTAGCATTTTTGTATCAATTGGATAAATTCCTAGTAGTGCAATTGCTGAGTCACAGGGTCATTCTATTTTTAATTTTGTATAACAATTTTAAAATAGAATTTAAAAGAGTCAAAATGAACAGAATACATAGTAAATGCTACAGGTGGGCAAATAAGGCAAAAAAAAAAGCAAAAAAAAAAAACAAAACAAAACACAAACACAAAAGCAAAAACAACTCTCCATGATCTGAGAAGGTTACAGAAATCTTCTAGAAAAAGATAAGACTTAGGCCAGACCTTGAAGGATGAGCTAACCTTGGATAAATAAAGAAGATACTGGAATAACGACACGGAAAGAAACACAAAGATGAAATTCTCCAGGCAACATGTAAATAATTCCGTAACCTTTGGCCCCTTAGGGACAACCTGTTAGATCAACCAGTTGAAGTGCCTGGTAACTTGTAGAGAGGAAATAGGTATACACATATACATATACATATGTATATACATATACTTTTCAAATGTGGAAAGCAGTAAAGTTAAAAGCAAAAAGAAAAGGGCACCTGGGTGGTTCAGTCGGTTAAGCACCCAACTCTTGATTTCAGTCACGTCATGATCTCACAGTTTGTGAGTTCAAGCCCCGCGTTGGCTCCACATTGACAGTGCAGAGTCTGCTTAGAATTCTCTCTCTCTTTCTCTGTCTCTGTCTCTGTCTCTGTCTCTCTCTCTCTCTCTCTTCCTCCCCCATTCATGCTGTCTCTCTCAAAAATAAATAAACTTTTTTTCAAAAAAGCAGCAAGAAACATGCAGGCATTACAACAAAAAAGTAGAAACCGTACAACAGAGGCTATCTCAAAAAAAAAAAAAAAAAAGCAGGGACATATTGTATAGAAAGGAACTGTCAACGACAATCCTGTCATTTCTGATTTATAAGGTGAACCAACAAACATATTTAAACCTTGTAGGAAGAGTACTGTTTTGTGGGGTCATAAGCCATATATCATAGTTTTAGCTTGTCCAGGGAGGACTGGGCTCCTAAGATCTGATTGCTCATCTGTAAAATGGGGATAGTGCAAATCTTTTCTTTATGAAGATAAAATCAGAAAACTTATGTAAAAATGCATTCCAGCCAATAAAACTAAATGATGATCCCTATAACGAATCATTATTAGATATAAATTTAACACAGCTATTGGAAATAGCCTGGTGCAAACATCTTAATGTTTGAATGCCCACCACAAACTCTGTGACTTCTGGTGGAACTTCTCCAGTGTCAACAAGCTTCCCTCCACAAAATACCACATAGACCATTTGGAGACCGTTTAAAATGAACTAAGAGCTGCTTCTTGGCCTTTTCAGAGATCCTGATTTTATCTTCTGGGATGCACAGAAAAAAAAACGTTCATTTTTACATATATTATCCCTTCAAGTGTTTATAGCCAATAATTATTACCATTGCCTAACTTTCAACCAAAGCCCTAGACTCTTCCCCAAAATAGTTCCAGTTCCTTCAAAGGTTTTTCAGGTAACATGATGCCAAGACCTCATAGCAAATCAGTTATCTTCCATCAGACACTCTATAGATTCCAGTGTGGTGTCTATCACGGGACACATTACTCTAGATGTAGTTGCATTTAGAAGTATGGTAGTGACTCTAAGTCTAAGTACTCCCGCAGTCCATGTTTCTGGACCATCTTGGTTGACTGCAGGCACGGATCTAATTAAAGAGATTCATGCTGGATATTCCAATATTCTGTAAATGTACTTGAATAAATGAGCACACACATCCAGCAAGTGTACCATGTAAGCACCAATCCAAAAATAGATATTGAATAAGCCAAGGTAACTAGCATTTATTGAGTACATATTGTGTCCCCTTAGAATGTACTAGACAAGAAAAGCACTATTTATTTGTTACTTGTGTCTTGTTCATCTCCCCTATCTGAATACAAGCTCCACGAGAGAAGAGAATTTGTCTTATTTTTGTATTCCCAGCTCCAAACAGTGCCAGACAAATAGAAGGTGCTTAATAAATATTTAATTAACTAATTCATTAATGATACTGCCTTACAGATAGACTGAAAAGAAGAACTTAAAGGGCAAAAAAGAGACAATGCGTACTAAATGAAGGCTTCCCAGGAAAAAGGGACTTGTCTAAGCCCCTCGCACACCCACTGCCCCCTTCTCACTCCACCTTCAAGGCAATGGAACTTTGATCAGATTGGCCTGATGCTGGGACCCCATCTGGGCTGTTTGCATATAAAAAGGGTTGATATACTTTAAAAGGTTACCCCTTAGGTATAGTTTTCTCTTTTCTAGTCTAGGGTCAGAGTAAGTGAGATCTAGAGCATTATTGGCCAGATGTCATTTTTCCACCATTAAAATCTCTAAAACTCCAATAAGGGATGTGGCTTGAACCATAACTATAAGAGTTATTCAGGGGAAGAAGATCGATAGGACTGAAATTGGACAGTTTCAGAGAGGTCAAAAGGCTCGACCCAAGCTTTGGAGGATAAATGTAGACAAATGGAATGGAGAAGCATAAACAATGGGACCAGAATCCATTTTGACTGAAGTTGGGCTCAGTGGATGAAAAACTTAGAATGATTCATTGTGTTGTTCAGACCTAATTTTACAACCAATGGGGAACCACTGGAGGATGCCAAGCAGAGGGGTAACATGGTGATAGCATATTTTTAGAAAGAAGGTTCCTTAACTGGTCTTCTTGATGCCTTTAGGGAGAGCAAATCCTTTAAGGAGACTAGGTCAGGAGCACAGGACTGTAAATTAAGCTCTACCATTAATTTGCAGATTTACCTTGGATAAAATGCTTCACTTTGATGGGTTTACTTTCCCCACATATCAAAAGAGAGGCATTGAGAGCAGTTAGTGTGTTTCATCACCAGTCCCAACTCCACACACTTAGCAGTAGATCCCTGAAGTACTATGTTTACAAGGATTCAGAGATCCTATGTGGGCTCAAAGAAAAGTGCTACCAACAGCTAGTAATGCCTGCCATGAGTGCATAAAGGAGGGATATAGACAGATGTGCCACATATTTGCCACTGATGGTGGATTAGAAAGGCAGATTTAACATTTTGCCCCTACTCTCACTGTCAATACTACCATCACTCTATTCTTGCCAGCCCCACCCATTTCCTAAATCCTATATTTCTGGGAGTTGAGGATAGGAATTTTCACAGTTTTCTGTGTTACAATTAAGTAGAAATGCTTCATAAAGTGTCTCCCAGCCTGACATTCCTACCAGGGGTCATTTGGAAGCACATCTCAGTGACCTCTTGCTCACTCCCCAACTTGCCCTCTGCAGGACAAATCTGCCAGGGGAACAAAGTGAAGAAACCATTTATTTCCATACAAATGTCCCCTTGATGGGTAATGAGGCAAACCACAGCAGCTGGATCTGCTGTGTAAGGCTGAAATGTCTCTAAATAGAATATGGCTCCAAGTTTTCCATGGGGTATCTGCATCAGCAATTCTGTAAGTAAGTCACCAAGGGGAAGCAACTTTCTCTCGGGCATCCTTTGCCCCTAGCAAATCAGAGCTGTGCAAGGAGGAAAAGTAGGGTAAAGAGGAGGGGCCATAAGTTGGAAAGGGGCAGGAGGAGGAGAGTCAAGAAAAAGGAAGAAAACAGGACACTGGCCTCATCTCTCACTACTCATTCTCAAAATCTTACCCATACCAAATGACTTGTTGGTTGTATTCAGGTCTTTGCACATGCTCTTCCTCCCCCCTGGAATGTTCCACATCTGCCTAACATGACTAACTCATACTCACCCTTAAGGTATGAGCTGGGTGTCACTTCCTCCAGAAAGGCTTCTGAAACCTGGATAAAGGCCTCCTATCCTTTCCTTATCAAAGCACTGATCACACTATATTCAAATTATCTTTTTACTTATCTTTCCTTAGCTGATAAAAAGAGCAGCCAATGTCATTTGAATGTTTAATATGTGGTAGGCACTGCATAAAGCATCTAACACATATGATTGCACTTAATAGCACAATAATTCTATAAGGTAATGAACTCATTTTAAAAATGTAGAAATAGGCTCAGAGAATTTAAGCATCTTGACTAAGGTAATACAGGTTATGCATCTAGCAAGTGGCAGAGCTATGATTAGAACCCGGATCTACCCATATGCTCTTAACCGCCATGCTATATCACATCCCCTTCTTCATGCTGGGCTCCATGGTGCAAAGACCATGTCCTACTCATATATGCCAGCACTGGTGTGAGAGCAAGTAGGTAATACTTCGTATATATTGGTCGATTGAAAAGACTGAATGTTTGTGTCCTCCCCCCTAAAATGTATATGTTGAAATCCTAACCCCGGGGGTGATAATATTAGGAGGATGGGGCCTTTGACATGGGATTTGTACCCTTATAAAAGAGGCCTGAGACTGCTGCCTTGCCCTTTCTGTCATGTGAGGTTACAGAGAGAAGGCAGCGGTTTGCAACCCAGAAGGGGACCTTCACCAGAATACACGGGCAGTCCAATCTTAGACCTCTAGGCTCCAGAACTGTCAGAAATCAGTTTCTGTTGTTTATAAGCCACCCAGTCTATGGTACTTTTTTTTTATTTAAAAAAAATTTTTTAACGTTTATTAATTTTTTGCTAGAGAGTGAGAGAGCATGAGCAGGGGAGAGGCAGAGAGAGAGGGAGACACAGAATCTGAAGCAGGCTCCAGGCTCTGAACTGACAGCACAGAGCCTGACACAGGGCTAGAACTCACGGACCGTGAGATCACGACCTGAGTCGAAGTCGGACATTAACCAACTGAGCCACCCAGGCGCCCATGTGGTACTTTCTTATAGCAGCCCAAGTGGACCAAGATGGAATGAATGACTACAGGAATGAATGAACAGAATCATCACACATGAGAAATAAAAGATTCTATTGGGTCAATTCCTATTTGAAGAGACAGGGCTAATTGACGGGAATTACCCTCATGAGAGTATGTGTTGCTGAGGGCAGCCAGGAAAGAATAAACAAAACAAAACCAAACAACAACAACAACAATAACAACATAAAACCAGAACTCATCCTAGTCAATGAGAGAAGCCAAAAGTTAGAACCAGAGAAGAAGTGCCAAGGGCCAGGCCCAGGGAAGAATGGGAGATGAGGTCAGAGGTCAGGAGCTGTAGAGACTAGGAATAGGTATGGAGGCACAGTGCCAGAAAGATCAAGAAGAAAAAATACCTAAGATGACAAATGAAGGAGGTGCTAGGCCCACATTGTAGGGTGGGGGGTGGGGTGAGTTGGTAGCCTTAAAGTCATGGATAGGTACATAAAGATATATAATCCATAAGGATTCATATGGCTTGGGCCAGAACTGGTCCCCAAACCTACACCTTTGCTATTACTCCTCTAAGCAATGTCTGACCCTCACAGCATTTCTCTTCCTTTATTTGTAAAAACACAGATTCTGTGGACTAGCCTCTTTTTCCTATAACTGTTGTCACAGTAGAAGTTTCAAATGTTCCAGTCCAAGATACAAATAAGCTAAGAAATGAGAGCAGAAATAACCTCTGCAGAGTTTGGGGTGCGTGGAGAGGGGCTCATTTATAAGTTGTCTTCTTTAGTGCTGGGCCCGTCAAGCTCCATTCCTGCAAATCCATTTATGATCCATAACTGCTTAAAATGTTTTAAATTCTATAAATGCCTATTTGGTGCCCTTTGTGTGTCAGGCACTAACCTAGAAGATATAGAGAGGAGTAACACAAGCTTACTTTCTATAAGCCTAGCAAAGGATTCTATGTTCCATGCAGGAAATCCAGAACAGTTTAAAATCAGAAAACCTCAGTTCAAGGCAAAGTCCAATCGCAGGTCTTCTGGGGTAACAGTAGTGAGCTAGCAGTCACTTACTGTGATCTTGGGCAGGTTAAATAACCTCACTGTGGTCTCGTTTCCTCACCTGCAGAATGTAGAATTATGACCCTCGCCTCACAGGGTTGTCACAGGAATTAAATGAGGTAGCATATGGGGAAGCGTTTTATGAAAGTGTAAAGCACTCAGCATATTCGATTCTTGTTACTAGAAATTCGTCTACTGCTCCACAGTGCCACCCTATTTAATATGCAGATTTAGCCAGATGCCTGGAATAGAGATTTAAATCCCATGAACACAAATAAAAGAAACAAATAAAAGACAAAAGGAACTGCAGTTGAGTCCAACTGATCTAATGTGCTTTAAGGACCTGTGGCATTTCAGCACAAAACTGTAATTAAGCCTTATAACAGCTGTGTGAGCTAGCTATTGTTTCCCTATTTTAAAGAGACTCAGGGAAAGTAACTTGCCTGAGTCACTCGACAAATAGAGCTGGTGTTTATACACAGGTCGGCCAGTCTCGCCTATACCATGCTCCCATGTTCCCTTTTTTTTTTTTTTTTTTTTTTGGCAAATATTTTATTCTGCCTATAAATGCTGCCCTCCATCCCCTGAATCAGTAACCCCCGGACAGTGCATCACAATGGATCTCCACACTCCCAACCCAGTGATAACTTTTCTCCTCATTTCACAATTCCATTATTTGGCAAGAAATCCACAAGGGACAAGCATATCAGCAATGAAAGGAAAGGCGTATATAAGCCAGTTTCTTTATCAGCCTCTCCCATGCTTGTGATTTCAGGCCGTGAAGGAGGAACAGGAGCTGTAAGTAATGCTAATAGCATCATCCAAGGAGTGGCAGATAACAGCTCCCCCCGGTCCTGGAGAGGAATTGCTTTTGTGCCAGATGGGTTTTCTTATTACCATCCTGGCTGTGAGATGAGATGCAGAGAAATCATATGTGATGGGTTTAGAAACCCCACTCCCTCATAGCTGACCCACAGCCTCCCAGAAGAGTTACAGGAGCAAAGAATGGGTTCAGCCATAGATTGCCTGGGCAGAAGCTTAGCATTCCCTCACAAGGAAAGGAAGATAAACAATATACCCGTGGAGAACCTGGCCCAATTCACCTGGGAGGAGAGAAGGGTCAGAAGGAAGACTTTGTCACTGCTGATGGGCTTCTGTAGGGCACAGAGAGCAGGTGGAAACTGAACTTTTGGGGGAGAATCTATAGGAAAGCGGACAGCATCTCAATATGAAGGGGGAAGTTAACATCCCATAATGGAGTGGGTCCTCTGGAGAGGAAGTGGGTACTCTGCCCCAGAACGCTCAAGAAAAGTTAGAGAACCTCAGATGAAAGAGCCTATCTCTGCATCTATTGGTGGTGAGATCATCAGATGGCAGTATATTCTGTTCCAAAGCTGGACTTCTTATTGGCTTTAAAATCACAAAGTCAGAATTCCAGCTTTCCAACTTAACAGTGATGTAACCCTGTACCAGTTACTTAACTTCTCTGGGCTTTCATTTCTTCTATGAAATGTAGATATATAATAGTAGTGACCTTACAGCATTGTAGTGAGAATACAATGAGCTAATGCCTACGTGGTACATAAAGGAGTGTTTGCCACATGGGAAGACGCTATAGACATGTAGTAAGCACCTATCAGGTGCCACACACTTCTTTAAGCTACAGGAGCAGGCAATCGTATACAACACAGACAGATCCATACTCTCATTAATAAACAAATACATTATGATTTCAGGTGCTGGAAAGAGCTACAAAGAAAATAATAGAACGTAATACAATAGAGTATATTTGAGGAAGTGGTAAAAGGGACATTAACTGGAGCAGGTGGGGCGGGTCTCTCTGGGATGAGTTCTACCCAATCAAGAGAAGAAACCAGCCATGTGGAGTTAGGACATCCAGGAAGAGGGCATAACAAACACAAAGGCCCTGAGGTAGATCAAAGTTTAGTATGTTAAGAAAGGGGGGTGGGGGGTGTGAGAGGTGGGAAGGATGGGAGATGAGATCAAAGACACAGGTACAGTCCAACCATGTAGGGCCTTGTAGGCCACAGTGAGGAGTTTGGAATTTATTCTAAGGCAAGTGGGAAGCCACTGAAGGTTTCAGGCAGGGTAAGACACCATACAGTTTACATTTTAAAGAGATCACTGACTTGACTTATTAAAACCTCCCATGCATGATCCTTTCTGTTCTTTCCCTAGTCACAGAAGCCCCCGAAGCCCTAGAAGGGCTCAGCGTTACAAGATAGAGGGTATCTGGGTCACTCGATACTCTCATAGGTATCCAGGACCAGGATCCCTAATGTTGGATTGTTATGGAGTAAAAAGAAATGTTATGTATGAAGCCAGGGAGGGAGGGAGGAGGAGAGGGAGAGAAGAGAAAGGAGGGGGAGGTGTTGTTCCTCATGCTGCTACATGAGGAATGCAAATGTGGAGTCAGAAAATGAGCAGTGGAAGCAGGAGACTTCCCATCTATTTCCCTCACAGTGTTTTGAATAGAGTTAGGTAATTTCTTTTAAGTAAATCAGTGGTCACGGTCAAGGACCGGGTAAACTATGGTATGAACCCATAACCAACCATCTTCTTTGCAGATGTTGGCTCCACTGAAAAGTAGGAGAAATAAAAGTAGCAGACCAGGTTATAATGCCTGAGACAATGTCCTCTAGGTATCCACTCTCCCTTTTCAGAAGCCAGGTTTAAAAGAAATAACTTGTTTTTCTCCATCAGACCAGATTGCCTTTTTCAGTCCTTGCAAGAAGACAACATTTGCTTTCATAATTATAAATGACAAAAATTACAAGGCACAGGTAGTTGAGTTTGAGGCAAAAATCCGCACTTGCTAGTCCTACACATCCTCTGTTAGAAACAGCCACTACCCAAGAACTACAGATACATTAGATGCATATCTGTGCACATATTCACTCATTCAACAAGCATTTACCGAACACTTACTTTGTACAGGGCACTGGTCTAAGTATAGGGGATACAGTAGTGAACCAAACAAATAAAACTCTTTTATTGCTAAAATGGTCAGGAACTGTATGCAGACACACAAGCTTCCTGTTCTCATAAACAGAATTTCAGAAGCTGATAAGGGCTATGATAACAATAATAGCATATAATACAATAGAGTGTATTTGAAGAAGAACATAAACTAGGACAGACATGGAAGTTGACATTCCAGGAGGGAGGAAAGAGATGGTAAGCAAAGAAGGAGAATGTGCATCAAGTGGTAAGAAGCACCATAGTGAAAAATACAGCATGAAAGGGTGGGGAGCAGTGGTGGGAAGGATGTTAGAAGGTGGGTTCGTATAAGAAATTTCTAGTCAGGCCTTGTGATGCTTTAGTTATGGGGATAAGGAAAAGGAAGGAGTCAAGAACACCTCCTCTCTTTCTGCTTTATGCAGTGGATGGAGGTGTCATTTACCAGTATAGGGGGCAGTATAGGAAAACCAAGTTTGCAGGGAGAAGATCCTACGTTTGGGTCTGAACATTCATTTCTCTGTGCTGTTCAAATAGTAATATCAGGGCACCTGGGTGGCTCAGTCAGTCAAGCATCCAACTCTTGATTTCAGCTTAGGTCATGGTCTCATGGTTTGTGAGGTTTGTGAGTTTGAGCTCTAAGCCGGGCTATGCGCTGACAGTGGGGAGACTTCTTGGGATTCTCTCTCTCTCTCTGTCTCTGTCTCTGTATCTCTCTCTGTCCTTCCCCTGTTCATGTGCTCATTCTATCTCAAAATAAGTAAATAAACTTTAAAAAGTGTAACAAATAGTAGTAACAAGTAGATGATGGACATCAACAACATATAAATGGTAACTAAAATTTGGGCCATTGTTCTAGACTATGTACACCCCCAAAATTTATATGTTGAAATCCCAACCCCCCATGTGATAGCATTAGGAGGTAGAGCTTTAGGGAGCTAATTAGGTCATGAGGATGGGCCCTCACTACTGGGATTAGTGCCCTTATAAAAGACATCCCAGACTCCCTTGCCCCTCCCACTGGGTGAGGATGCAGTGAGGAGACCACCATCTGCTGATCAGGAAGCAGGCCCTCAATAGGGCACCTCAGTCTTGGACTTCCTAGCCTCAAGAACTGGGAGAAATAAATGTTTAACCCACTCAGTCTATGGTGTTTTTGTTACAGTAGACCTAGTGAAGTAAGACAGAAACCAATGAGAATTCACAAAAATACGAAGGTCTGCAGTCCAGGGTTGGTATGGCAGCTTTCTGAATTTGTCCGTGACCCACACTCCTTCCACCCTTCCACCGCACCATCCTTAGTGGAGCCCATCACATGGTCCAAGATGGCTGCAGGTACTCCAGCCATGAAGTCTAGCCAGACAGCTCTGCCATTAGTTTGCTCTGAAACCCTGGGAAACTCATCTCTCCTCCCTGGATCTGTTTTCTCCTTTGATCTGTCAAGTTCCTTGTTGCTCTAACATGTCCTGACTCTGTCGGAATAGGGCTGAGCAACTTCATCCAAGGCAGGGAGTCTGGGACACAACCATACAAATACAGTATTGATTTGACTAAGAAACTGACCTTTAAATATTCCACGTTCTTATTGGTGCTTTGGATAAGAACTCTCCAGGGAACTCTGAGGGTAATTGCTTTTGCCTCTGCTTTAGAAGGGGCTGACTTTGATGCAATGCTGTTCTCATCTGCAGGTTTAATTTAGTTCTTTTGTCTGCATTAAACTCACTGGGAACTATCCTTTGTGTGCTGCCAAGCACATCACATGGCCGGTCGTTTCTAGCTGAATTTAGACTTGCCCTTTCAGGTAAGGATCCCAGGGTGCTCTGACTGCCAGGTTGGGCAAGCTGACTTCCATCTCCCTCCCTAGGGATCCTCTTTCTGGGAGCTGTGGGTGAGCTGGACCAGCCACTGGGTGTCAGCATTGCTTTGTCCAATTATAAGGAAAAAAAAGATATTTATGTGGTTTGGGAGTTGTTTATGCAGTAAGTTTGGGCTCTAACGTGAGCGCAACCACAGTTCACATTTTTACAGCACTTAACATGAACCTAAGAAGTGCTCCTGTTTTACATCCGGACTCTCCCTACTCATTCAGCCCCTTCTTGTCCCTCCTCTATATTACTGCCCAATTCTTATTTCCACTTGTGTGTCCCTCAAGTCTATCTTCATCCGGTTACAATCAGGTCTATAACAGCCTCAACTGTAGAATAATGAGCCCTCTGTCTCTGAAGGTTTCCAAACAGAAACTGCAAACCACAGAACCACCTGGTAGGAATTATTGTAGAGAAGAAAAAAATGTGTATATATTTACGTACTTGTGTATCATATAAATATAATTAGGAGATAGAAAAAGAAATATATATATTTATATATAAATATATAATAAATATAATATATATGTGATATATACATGTGTGTGTGTGTGTGTGTGTGTGTGTGTGTGTGTGTATACACACATGTATATCTTTTCCCTGACCTTCACTGACCCACCTCATCCATAACAGGGTAAATTCTAAACTGTCTAGCTTTGCAGACCTGTCTATAACCTGGCTGTCCCCAACCCCTCAGTCTCATCTCCTGTCTCCAACATCACACTTCAATGAGAATGAACTTTTCCAAGGAGAATTTCACACTCTCCAGGCCTTTGTTCACCCTTCTTACCAGGAGAACCTCTACTCATTCCTCCAGATGCTCCTCCGAGGGGCTTGCTGGGAGCCCCAGTGGGCATTCTCCAATGCCCACTCCCAGCCTAAGCCTAGCATCCTTTCTGGGGGCACCCAGAGCGCATCAACTAAATATACAATTTACCCTAGTGAGTCCAAGTTATCTGTGATGCATCTCTCACCCACTAGATTATAAACTGTGACTTTAAAGTTCTAAACAAAGACTTTGAGTTTTTCATCTTTATATTTCTGGTACCTGCCACTGTGTCAGGCAGCTTGCTGACATTTATAACGTATGTTTATTTAACTGAACTCAGCTGAACCCATGTGGTTATTAACTTTATTCTGCTGAGTCTGCAACGTCTTTTGCATGCAACCTCTGTTCAGAGTCCCAACTGCAATCATCCTGCTTCAGTTTTCGAAGCATGCCCATTCCTTTGATGTTGTTTGCCTACCTGTGTACCATAGGGGTTACTTTTTCTTAAATACTCTTTTTTATATCCACTTATATTTTTCTCAAATAAATTTTTTAGAAGAAAACTTTATATTACTACCATAGTTGAAAACTTACACCTGCCACAAAAAGATAGTTTTTAAAAATAATAGGGAAAAATATGCTACTAAATTCTAGCTGGATAATCTTGCCTGCTATCCTAGATACACTTAGACCATTAATGATTCCTTCGTGTCTTCCTGTCTGCATGTCCCTCTTTGCCACAGGACTGAGTTCCTCTCACTAAGAAGTCAGAGTACATTTCTCCATTCCTTGACTTTGCATCCAACCATAGAACTCACCCTGGCCAAAGCTGCATTAGTATCCTTGACACAGACAGAGGCAGGAAAAGCTCTTGTATGACTGGGGTCACTCCTCTACAATGACAATGTCCCCAGATTACACTGATGGGAGAATGCAGAAAATATATGAAGCAGAGTCCAGTTACCTTAGCTAAAAGTCAGCTGAGAAGCTAACCACTAAAGTTGACAGCAACTCCAGTCCGAGACCAAAGGAACCATTGACCTTCATGACTGGTTTGCAGGCTCCTGAGCTAAATAAAAGTTTATCACTAGAAGGCACAGAGGTTTTCTGAATATTTGCTACCTATATTAATATGGCAGTAGATAACTAATACACCTGCCAAGGCTCTGAGCCTCCAGTGTGTTTTCTGTTTGTTAAAAAGTAGGATTAGAAAGCATTGGGTTTCTGAGTGCTAGCACCTAATTGAGACTGCCTCCTTGAAGTAATCAGAGGGATTGAAATGGAACAGGAAAGGGAATAATTGTTTCGCTTCATAATTTTATATAATTCATCACAGTTTATGCTTAAAATTATCTCTGTACTTTCCCCCACTTTGAGATACAGTTCTTGCCCTTTTTTACCTGTTTTGCAGACAATGGATATGGCTTCCAAAATGGTCTTGGGCTCATTACCTAAACAGTGAAGCCCAAACTTGATTCAAATTCCAGTGATCTGGAATTTGATCCAGATCTGGTCCATGATCTGGTCCCAGCCCTGCTCCTCCAGTCCTGCTCCTACTGCTTCCCCTCTTTAGATAACCAATACGACAACCCAACTTCTACAGTGTTTACTGCACTCAGTATAGACGTTCAGTCATAGCCAGGCACCTAGCTAGGAGGTGAGGGGCAGGGGGAGGTGATGATTAAGATGCAGCCCTCATTTTCATCAAGTCCTCAGCTCCTAAGAAACCACGTAAGAACCACATAACTCTAATATGTGAAGAGTAAGTCGGAGCACTGTAGATACCTATCGGATTGGTACCTAATGCCAACAGTAAGGAGCAAAAGAAGCTAGAATCAGAGAAACATCCCAAGGGGAAGTGATGCCCTTGGACCCAATGAAACCTTTCCTGATTCTCCCACCACAACCTACAAGAGGTGTTTCATTTTCCCCATCCCATTCTGTATCTCATCACATATCATTTAAACTTATTTCATCCATTCTCTCAGACTATCAACTCTTTCTTTTTTAATTTTTTGTAATTTTTATTTATTTTTGAGAGAGAGACAGAGTGGGAACAGGGGAGGGGCAGAGAGAGGGAGACACAGAATCTGAAGCAGGCTCCTGGCTCTGAGCTGTCAGCACAGAGCCCGATGTGGGGCATGAACTCACGAACCAAGAGATCATGACCTGAGCTGAAGTTGGATGCTCAACCGACTGAGCCACCCAGGTGCCCTGAGACTACCAACTCTTTAAGAACATAGATCTTTTTTTATTGTACTAATCACAGCAGTAGCAGGTCATGAGGCAAACATTGAGCACTAACAGTGGATAAGTGGACAGAGGGATGAACAGATGTATAAATGGAAGGTCATGAAATACATCATATTAAAAGAAAATCTTTAGGCTCTCCTTAAGTCACTCCATTCAGGTGGCTGCCTAATCCCAAGGTTCCCAAATCTGGTAGCCCATAAGGTATATCTAGGGAGCTTTAAAACATATATATTTCTAGGATGTGCTTCCTTATTATATTCAGATTCAACAGATATAAGACGAGATCCAGTAATCCACATTTTAAGGAGTTTCCCTAGGATCCTCTGAGGATGCCTAAACACCTTCTTGGGAATTATAAATCTAACTCACCTGAGTGTCACATTGACTTCATATTCTCAGATGTCCTATTTGTGAGACACCAAACCTCTCTTTTCACTGATGGTCAGCCTATTCAAATAACCTACAAAAGAAAAATACTCCTATAACTTGGAAAATTCCACAAGGAGCTGTAACAATATACTAATAATTTACTGACATATATTAAGTATTTAACAAGTATAAGGCATTTTGCTAAGTGCTTTTATGAATATGTGCTCATTGAAACCTATCAGCAACCCTAATAACTCTAAGAACATTGTGGGGTTTTTTTTTCCTGTTTTTATTTTTGGGGGGTGGGGGTGGGGAGAGGAGAGCCAGATGGAGAGAGAGAGAGAATCTTAAGCAGGCTCCATGACCAGTGTGGAGCCCAACCCAGGGCTCAATCCCATGACTCTGGGATCATGACCTGAGCCAAAATTAAGAGTTGGATGCTCAACTGACGGAGCCACCCAGGTGCCCTAAGAGTTTTGTTTAAAAAAAAACAACATTTTATTGAGGTATGACTGACATACAACAAGCTGTACATATTTAACGTATATAACTTATTGAATTTGGAGATAATTATACACCTACAGATCCATCATCACAACCATGCCATAAATATATCCATCAGCTCCAAAAGTTCCCTCCCACCCTCTTAATAACAAATTATTTTTTGTGATAAAAATACTTATTTATGATCTACTCTCTTAGCAAATTTTTAAGTATACAACACAATATTGAACTGCTCTTTGGTCTGAATGTTTGTGTGCCCCTCAAATTCATATGTTGAAATCCTAACCCCCAAAAGTAATGGTATTAGTAGGTGGGACCTTGAGGAGGGACTAAATCATAAAGGTGGAGTCTTCATGAATGGGATTAGTGCCCTTAGGAAATAGAAAGTGATCCCTAGTCCTTCATGTCATGTGAGGATACAACAAGAATTCTGTGACCCAGAAAAGGACCCTCACCTGACCATGTTGGCCACCTGATCTCAGAAATGTAGCCTCCGGAATTATGACCGATAAATTTCCGCTGCTTATAAGCTAGCCAGTCTGTGGTGCTTTGTTAGAGCAGCCCGAAGTGACTAAGGCAGGCCCTATGCTATACAGCAGACCTCTAGGACTTATTCATCCCATGTAAATGAACTTTGTACCTTTGACTAATATCTCCCATTAATACCTTCTGTCGGCCTGTGGCAACCACCATTCTACTCTCTGCTTCTATGAGCTTGACTTTTTTAGATTGTATCATCAAAATGGTAACATGTAGTATTTGTCCTGTGACTGGCTTACTTCACTTAGCATGATGTCTTCAAGGTTCATCCATATTGTTACTAATGGCAAGATTTCTATCTTTTTTAAGGCTGAATAACAATCCATTGTATATACTGCATTTTTAAAAAAATCCACTTATCTGTTGATAGACATTTAGGTTGCTTTCATATCTTGGCTATTGTGAATAATTCTGTGATGAACACTTGAGCACAGATATCATTTCAAGGTATTAATTTTGTTTCCTTTGGGAATATACCCAGAAGAAGGATTAACGGATCATGGAGTGCTTCTATTTTTAATTTTTTGAGGACCCTCCATGCTGTTTTCTAAGTTTGTTGTAAATTATGTCTGTACCAGTTTGCATTCCCACCAACAGTGGCATTCCTTTTCTCCACTATATATTATATATTATATTAATAAATATTATTTTATATTATATTTATATTACATTATATTAATATATATCATGTTGCTATAATAAATATTATATTAAGTTAATAAACATTATATTATAATAAATATTATATAATTATTATACTATATTAATATAAGAATTATATATATTAATTATACATATATAACTGCCATCCTAACAGGCTTGAGGTGATATCTCATTGTAGTTTTCATTTGCATTTCCCTGATGATTACTAATGTTGATTACTCATTTTCATGTACCTGTGGGCCATTTGTGCATCTTCTTGAAGAAATGTCTATTCAATTCCTTTGCTCATTTTTAAATTGGATTATTTTGGTTTTTTGCTATTGAGTTGTAGATATATTTTATATAATAATCCTTATATATTTTAGATAATAATCTCTTATCCGATATACAGTTTGCAAATATTTTTCTCCCATTCTGCAGGTTGCCTTTTTATTTTGTTGATTATTTCCTTTGCTGTGCAGAAGCTTTGGTACATACTCCTTTTTAACCCTAGTCTGCAAACAAACAGAGGTACAGGGAAACCAACTAACTATATGGGGTTAAAGTTGGAATTCAATCCCAGGTCCACATGATCTCAGAGTCCCACGATTATAATGTGTAAAGGTGATATCCAGAAGAATTACATATACATCCAGACTGAAAATGGAATAAGAGGGCATGGGTCAAACTAAAGCAGGATGAACCTCAACTAGATATAAAGAAGATTTTGGTGGGAAAAAATTTAGGGAAATAAAAAGAGGACTAGTCAAGGACTCAATCCCCAGCGTTGTCAACAACAACAAGAATAGTAAATACTTACACATAATTTACCATGAGCCAGTCTCTATTTTAAGGGCTTTATATAAATTAACTCACTTACCACCACTTTACAGATGAGGTAGCTGAGGCATAAAGAGGTTACACACTAGGAAGCAGTATCCTGGAATTCAAACCCAAGCCATTTGGCTCCAGAATCTACACTCTTGGCCACCATGACAATAGTTATTCAAGTAAACTTTGGCAATTCTCATCCTTTCCCTTCGTCTCTGTCTCAAATACAAAATGGAGGAGTTGGTTTAAATGATCTTCATAGTTTCTTCCAACTCTGATCTTTTTTTTAGTCTAATTTTATTTAAAGTATAGATTTCCCCTTTTCTTCAAGAATATTTTAAAATTAGATGCTTTCTTGAGGAAAGATTAGACATAGTCTTGCCTGAACCTGGAAGTGAGGTAGATACCCTCTCAAAGTCAAGAAATAATGAGTGATAACTCAACTCAGAGGGAATTCCTGGGGGTGAGGATATGTGCCTCAGTCACTTCAGGCTGCAATAGCCAAAATACCACAGACTGAGTCTTTTAAGCCATAAACTCTTATTTTTCATAGATCTAGAAGCTGGAAAGTCCAAGATAAAGGCACCAGAAAATTCAAGGTCTGGTGAGAAGCTACCTCCTAGTTCATAGATGACTGTCACCTTGCTGTAATCTCAAACAGCAGAAGAAGTAAGGGAGAGCTCAGGGTTTCTCTTATAAGGGCACTAAGCCCATTTGTGAGGTCTCCATCTTTGTGAGCTAATCACCTCACAAAGGCCCTATCCCTCCCAATACCATCATCACATCAAGGGTTGGGAGTACAACAAATGAATGGGGGGGGGGGGGGCACATACAAACATTCAGTTCACTGCAACATGTCATAGTCAAGGCCCTTCAAAAAAATCACTGCTCATATCTAAACATCTGAGAGGTCCAATCCTCCCTTAAAAGAAGATAATGATCTCAAGTGTACAAGTCAAAAGAAAAAAAAAAAAACAGACTTTTCATAGCTCTGCAACTGCTTTAAGAGACACAGGCTGTGATAAATCAAGTCAAGCAAAGAAGAATTTCGAAAGAGCCTACATAGTTGGTTTAAATTGTACTTCTGCCACACATAAGCTATGTGACACTGAGCAAGTACCTAACCTCTGTAAGCCTTAATTTCCTCACCAGTAATATGGGATAATCATACCTTTCTCAAAAGGTCATCATGAGATTTAAGCAAGATAATACAAGTAAGTACAGGTGGAAATGATATTACTAATAACAACAGTATAAACAAAGCCATTACACACTAATGTGGTGTCAGGTACTGTTGTAGGCAATTTACAATCTCCCAACCAATAAAAACAAATCTATAGCATTCCTGAGAAATGATCTCCTCCTTCTTCTTGGACCCCCAGAAATGGGTAACTCATTAACTTCCAGGCCATCTCTCTGGAATGTAATATTTGCTACGGTAGAAATCATCCCTTTTCATGTATTGTTGTAGTTCTAGCACCTGGATATCTTTTCTCAAACAGACTTTTTTTTGTTGTTCCGAATCATGCAACATTTTATTTTTTTTAATATAATATATTATCAAGTTGGCTAACATACAGTGCACACAGTGTGCTCTTGGTTTTGGGGGCAGATTCCCATGATTCATCACTTCCATACAACACTCCTCCGTGCTCAAATAGATTTTTAAGAATTGTATCAATGAGACACATGAAGGATTAACCATTCTGTAGGTTTGTTATTGTTACTGATGAAAAACAGTTAACATGGACCGAGCATAATATTAATAGTTAATAATAATAGTAGCTAACATTAATTGAGCATATGTAACATATTACTGTATATGAGTGATGTCATCTAAGCCTCATGGTAACCCAGTGAGATATGTACTATTTTATTATCACTCCTCTTTTATAGAAATATACACCATGGCATGAAAAAGCCTAAGTAACCTGCCCAAATCCTCAAACTCTGTGCAGAGTGGAGCAGGGATTTCAACCAGGCTGTCTGACTGTGACACTCATGCTCTCACAATACCATGTTGTTTCTGTTGGGTGTGACACTAGAGGGACCCCAATAGTTAGCATCTCTCATTTTGCAAGAGCCTGCTTTTCATCAAAATCTTTTCACTTTATCCAGAGTGAAGAAGGCACAGCCAGAACTTTAAGGACATTACTGTTCTGGTGCCCATCATATACTTTCACTGAGCTTTCCAGATTCCAGCTTACACAATGGATGATGCCCTGCAGTTTAGGCTCTGCACAAAGTTGCAGATGATGGGTTGCTGGTTAGCATGTCAGCTGAAGGACAATAAATTTTAATGCAAATGCAATGAGCCGGAACGACAGTATTTTCTCCAAGAGCCTTAACTAGGTTAGCATGACCTCCGAGAGGGGCTAGAATTCTAACAGCAAAATTAGAATAGAAAGGCTTATGGAGATTTCTATGCTAATCAGCCATGTTTTACTGGAACGATTATGTTCAGCACAATGGCCATTTGCCAGCTTCAGCCAGGGCATCGTGTGGTCAGGTGAC
Organism: Panthera leo; assembly: GCF_018350215.1. Lineage (NCBI taxonomy): Eukaryota > Metazoa > Chordata > Mammalia > Carnivora > Felidae > Panthera > Panthera leo. The sequence goes on from NC_056679.1 coordinate 194,484,794, forward strand.
CAACAGAAAAGGATGACTCAGAAAGTGCTGGGGAGGCCACATTAAGGCAGCAGCACCCTAAAAATGGTGGCAGAGGTGGGATAAAAGTGCCAGGACCCCCAAAGAAAGAAGATTTTCTTATAGGAATTCTAGCACACACCTTACCAGCTTTGTGGTTTGTGCTGCAGTAAAAATCCTTTGTTTGAGAGTTGATAGGAACAATATACCTCTGGGACCTGAAAACAGGGATAAAAATGAGAGAAAAACAAGAAAATGTCTCTGTTCGGATTAAGGATTTTTACTCACACCTAATCTTTGCTCTTGGGATAGAGACTTTGTGTTCTGCTCAAGTAAAGAAGAGATGCTGTTTTCTTTGACCTGTGCCCCCCTCAACCAAGAAACCTCATCATCTCTCACATCTGTTTTGTTTTGAAATTGGGGGAATTTACAGAAGTGAGCTGGTTAAACACAGAACTTTATATAGACAAAACCTAAAAACAAACAAACAAAACAATCAAACCTGACTCTCTCTAGTCTACCCACACATGTGTAAGAGTCAACAACAATCAAAGAAGGAAACAAATAACTAAAGATGTACCATAGCACCTCTTGGTATTTACAATGCCTTCTGAACAGATTTTTAATGGTTTTCTTTTTTTTTTTTTTTTTTTTTTTTTTTATGTTTATTTTTTATTTATTTTATTTTTTTTAATATATGAAATTTACTGTCAAATTGGTTTCCATACAACACCCAGTGCTCATCCCAAAAGGCGCCCTCCTCAATACCCATCACCCACCCTGCCCTCCCTCCCACCCCCCATCAACCCTCAGTTTGTTCTCAGTTTTTAACAGTCTCTTATGCTTTGGCTCTCTCCCACTCTAACCTCTTTTTTTTTTTTTTTTTTTTTCCTTCCCCTCCCCCATGGGTTTCTGTTATGTTTCTCAGGATCCACATAAGAGTGAAACCATATGGTATCTGTCTTTCTCTGTATGGCTTATTTCACTTAGCATCACACTCTCCAGTTCCATCCATGTTGCTACAAAAGGCCATATTTCATTTTTTCTAATTGCCACGTAGTATTCCATTGTGTATATAAACCACAATTTCTTTATCCATTCATCAGTTGATGGACATTTAGGCTCTTTCCATAATTTGGCTATTGTTGAGAGTGCCGCTATAAACATTGGGGTACAGGTGCCCCTATGCATCAGTACTCCTGTATCCCTTGGATAAATTCCTAGCAGTGCTATTGCTGGGTCATAGGGTAGGTCTATTTTTAATTTTCTGAGGAACCTCCACACTGCTTTCCAGAGCGGCTGCACCAATTTGCATTCCCACCAACAGTGCAAGAGGGTTCCTGTTTCTCCACATCCTCTCCAGCATCTATAGTCTCCTGATTTCTTCATTTTGGCCACTCTGACTGGCGTGAGGTGGTATCTGAGTGTGGTTTTGATTTGTATTTCCCTGATAAGGAGCGACGTTGAACATCTTTTCATGTGCCTGTTGGCCATCCGGATGTCTTCTTTAGAGAAGTGTCTATTCATGTTTTCTGCCCATTTCTTCACTGGGTTATTTGTTTTTCGGGTGTGGAGTTTGATGAGCTCTTTATAGATTTTGGATACTAGCCCTTTGTCCGATATGTCATTTGCAAATATCTTTTCCCATTCCGTTGGTTGCCTTTTAGTTTTGTTGGTTGTTTCCTTTGCTGTGCAGAAGCTTTTTATCTTCATAAGGTCCCAGTAATTCACTTTTGCTTTTAATTCCCTTGCCTTTGGGGATGTGCCGAGTAAGAGATTGCTACGGCTGAGGTCAGAGAGGTCTTTTCCTGCTTTCTCCTCTAAGGTTTTGATGGTTTCCTGTCTCACATTCAGGTCCTTTATCCATTTTGAGTTTATTTTTGTGAATGGTGTGAGAAAGTGGTCTAGTTTCAACCTTCTGCATGTTGCTGTCCAGTTCTCCCAGCACCATTTGTTAAAGAGACTGTCTTTTTTCCATTGGATGTTCTTTCCTGCTTTGTTAATGGTTTTCAAAAGATACCTTGGCCCGCCCCCAGAAATACTGAATCATAATCACAAGGAGAAACAGAGGAGAAATAATCTATATTTTTAAATAAGCCGTCCAGATGGTTCTGATGCAGGACCAAGTTTGGGAATCTCTGCTCTGGACCACACCTCCTTACATCATCACACACAGGAAAAGCACTGATGCTATTCTGGGTCCATCTCGACTAGCATTCAGGCTCTAAATGCAGAACCAAGAGCTGCGATCCAAAGAACATAGTGGTTATGTTTCCTGACATTGACCCCAAACAACATTAAAATAATTAATATTCACCTAGCACTTAATATGTGCCAGGAACTTTTATATATATTATCTTGTTCCAGTCAAAGGTTAATGCCACTTAAATATTTAAAAATACAGTATGTAGCTATGCTACTCTCAGTCAGAAATGTTGAACAACAGTAACACTGTATATAACTGGATCACACAATTTTGTTCATACTTCAACCTAGATAAAGACAGAAAATTCATTTATTTTGTCTGTAACCGAGGTTTCCATCGTCTATAACTTCCACTTGACAGTCGGTAGAAAAATGAACTAAATGATCAATCTAGTTTAAATTCTGTCTTTTCTTATTATCTAAACACTGACTTTAGGTAGTGTCAGTCTCCCTAGAATAAAAATTTCTAAATCTCTGAAATCACTTCTCCCTGCTTTTCCATCAAGCTAAATTCTGGGTGTAAGGCAAGTGTGGAGACAGAGAGAGATATGTGATTTCCAAGTATTCATGGTGACATGTCAAGTAACGGGATGGCCTTCTGCTCATTCTTGTCCAGGGATCACATCCTATGTCCACCTGCTTTCTGCTTGCCCCTCTGGCCTGCTCAGCAGAAATGGAAGCTGGCATGACTCTTAATCTCATGTATTCTCCTGCCTCAACCAGAACACAGACTGGGGGACCCTGCCTACATGAGCCTCTCCTTACCTGCAGCTAGCAGCAAAGATATTTCTAAGGTTTGGCTGGAACTCTCTCTTCCCACCTGGCAGGTCTGACCTGCTATCTTAATTACAGGGCCAGCTTGCCCCAACCACCATAACCTCAGGGGCAGGATCCCAAACACTCTCAGGTATTTATGGGACCAACCTGCACCCCACAGGACAAGCAGGTCCATCTCGTGTCCTAAGCTGGCCACAAAGCAAACCTACTCTCAGTGTGGATCCAATGTATCTAATCAGCCTCCTGCCCTCTGTGCCAAAGCTAGCACAGGACCCTGTCTCTTCACCCTCCTCTCCCATGCCCTTCTCTCTCCTGTATCCCACTATCTTTGAAGCCAAAAAGGGGCAGTCTCTTCCACAAGGCCTTCCAGAGGAGACCTCCCATAGATAGAGCATGCCTTGATATGCATAACAGGAGCTAAAGGAATTTAGGCAATTCCCTTTAAAGCCTACAGCCTGATTTGGTGTGGATGCTCCTTTTGGTCAGCATCCCTCCTCTGGTAGCCCTAACCTTCCCCTTCCATTCTCTGGGTAACTAGGGCAAAGCTCATGTCATTGGGAAGACAGAAGATAAAAATATGAATAATTTGGGGCACCTGGGTGGCTCAGTCGGTGAAGCATCTGACTCTTGATTTCAGCTCAGGTCATGATCTCACGGTTCGGTTCATGAGATCAAGCCCCATGTTGAAGTCTGTGCTGACAGCACAGAACCTGCTTGGGATTCTCTCTCTCCCTCTCTTTCTGCCCCTCCCCTGCTCATACTTGCATCCTCACTCTCTAAATAAATAAATATACAAACAATTTTAAAAATTCTTTAAAAATGAATAATTTAAAATATTTCCCCACTGTATATGTATACTTTATAATTTCCAAAATGAGTTTACTTTGTAAGGAAGGGAAAATGGGAATTACTAGTCACATCTTACAAAGGAAGACACTGGGGCACAAATTGCCATATGATTAGTTAGTGGTCTGGAATAGTGTCCTTTGTATGTCTGTCTTCTTTGTATGATACATATTTCTTTGCTTTGCTTAGTGGTATTTTTTTTTTAATGTTTACTTATTTTTGAGACAGAGCATGAACAGGGGAGGGTCAGAGAGAGAGAGGGAGACACAGAATCCAAAGCAGGCTCCAGGCTCCGAGCTGTCAGCACGGGGCTCAAACTCACGGACCAGGAGATCATGACCTGAGCTGAAGTCTGACACTCAACCGACTAAGCCACCCAGGCACCCCTGCTTAGTGGTATTTTTTAACCAACACTTTCTTGAGTAATGAGTCCCATTAGGCAAGGCCAAGTGCCACACAGATGGTCCTACTATTTTACCTATCTATTCAAATCTGACTTCCCTAAAAGGCCCAAGTCACACATCACCTCTCTCATATCCCTTCCGCTACCTTGTTATCTTTTGAATACTTTTTGTTAACCTGTAGTCCAGACAGCATCATGTGACACATAATTTAATATAGCAATGTCTTGTATTTGCTTTCTAATTTGTCTCTCTGTGCAACTCTAGCCTCTCAGCTAGTCTGTAAGCTATTCTGCGAGCTGTATGAAGGTAGGGATTATGCTTCTAAAGTCCTGTTCTTGTGGTTAGGACCATAGATTGTGAATTCGAATGAACAGGTTCGAATAATGGTTCTGCTTATGAGATCCTGGGAAGACCACCTAACCTCCCGGAGCCTCTGTTCCCCCTACCCTCTGCCTACAAAGCAGAGATAGTAATATGCCTGCTCACAGGTTTGCTGTGAACATTAAATAAATGAATGTATTCAAAGTATTTAAAATAATACTAGATACATAGTAAGCACTACATGTGCTTGGCATTGTTATTTTTATGCCCCTTAGCACATGAGACTGAGTACAAAGCTAATACTTGTTAATGCTTCTGAGTGGAGTTATTTGAATTAGCAGAAGACTTTTATTTAAGTCTTTTATTTTAAATAATAAATTTCTGAGATGCAAAGCTAAACTTATCGAGATTGAAATTCTTCAGACAAATGAGTCTAGGTGAGCCTAAGAAACAATTTATCACAAAAATAAAACTGCCCACAATACCACATCCCACACAAAATAACAGCTCTCATCATTCTTCTGCATTTCTACATTATACAAAGAAAGCATTTCCTTGATTTTACCCCCTTTAAGCACCACAACACCGGAGAGGTTAGCAAGTCAAGGATGAGGGGTCTTACTTTGTAGATGACAACACTGAGGTACTGGAAGTCAAGAGGTTGGACCACATCATTGAGAAAGTTTTTATGGGAAGCAGGAACAGAACTCAGCAATCCTGTTCCTGGATGCACACCTGTGCTCGGGGCTAGCCAGTCACAACACACTGCAACGACCATGATCTCCCTTGGCCCTCATAGCGACTTGCTGAGCTTCTCAGAAAAGGCATCACAATCCCTATTTTGCAGGTGAGAACACCATAACTGGGGAGGGGGGGGTGGCTAAGAAGTGACAGAGGCTGGGCCAAAGCCCAAACCTCCTGATCATAACACTGTGTTCCTCCACTTCCCCGCAGCACCCAACCACAGTGTTCAGTAATGAGAAGGAGGTGCTGCAGCATGGTGCTTACGAGGTGGGTTCTGGCCTCATACCAACCTCAGTCTGGATCCCATCTCACCACATTCCCCGATCTTTTTTCATCTATAAGATGAAGATGATACCAGGTACTTTTCTCATAAGGTTGAAAGACAATTAAACTAGACAGGCTATGCAGATACTTGGAACAGTACCTGGCAAACATTAAGGACTCAGCCAATATGGATGGGGGAAACACTTCTCACTCATCATGACTCCATGGGCGGGGACTTCAGCTACACCACCGTTCCTGGCCTCTCTTCCCACTCTCACTTACCCTTCCCAAGAGAAAGGAGAGTTTTATCAGGGTGTATTCGGAAGAGTCCTTTGGGCCCGCTCTCGGCCATGCATGAGGCTCTGAAAAGAAGACTCCTATTCTGTTTAAGGGGAGGCCTGTGATTGCACAAACACACTGGTCTGAGAACATTCTCTTCAGGGGTGCAGAATTAAGATTTTCATTGTTGTCTCATTCCTAAACCAAATCCCTCAACCTAACTTTCATCAATAATATATAGGACATTTTGATATCCATTTTTTTCTGATTCTTACATCTATCTCTTAATTGGTTCAGATTTAGGGGAAGAAGGTAGGTACTATCCACTGACCCCATAAAATGCCAACAAATATTAGCTGCTGCCATGATTATCGGTATCATGTAAAAACTGTTTCTAAGCAGGAGTTCTAGAGATCTGCAGTTTCCCTGTATCCCATCCAATGGCTGGCAAAGTTCTACAGGGTTTGGCTGCTACATTCAGCAGTGATGACCAACAGCCTCAGCACCAAGAAGCCAGAGATGAAACTGACCAGAGTCTCCAACCCTTCCCAAAGTCAGATCTCAGGAATGCATTGAGGACAAAGCTGACTCAAGACATTTTCTCAGGACTTTCTTGTGCAAGTGGCCCACTAAGATTAGGAATCAAAGCCCAGCAAAATCTCTGCCACTTTCCCAATGTTCTGCTGGATGAGTTTCACCTTGGGTGTCTCCAAAACTTTGTCAGAGCATATGGGGAATACTAGGAGGGTGACTGGACATCCAGTCTATTTTGGTTCTCTAATTCTCCAGCAGCCTTGTGTCTGAGCTAAGAGAAATGTGACGGTGTCAGAGTACAAGAGAGCGCCAGTGGCAAGGGCTTCTACATGTCTATTTCTGGCTGTCCCCTGATGCTGTGTCATTGGAGGAGCTGTGACATCACAGCCTCTGCCTTTTTACAAGGGCCTGGCACTACAAGTGACTCATAGAGAATGTCAACTGTGGCTGCCAGCCTGGATCAATACACAGACTCGGGGAGTCACACAGAGTGACTTGTGCCAGGGTTGGGTAGGGTCAGGAAGACAATCATAGACTATTAGGCCTAGAAGTGACCTTAATTGTCCTCTAGTAAAAACCCCATCTAAAGTCTCAGGCCCTGCCACAATATCCATGATAAATGGGCCTCCAGATTCTGCTTACATATCTCCAAGGACATTGAGCTCATTATCTTCCAAGGCAGCTATATTAGGATGATTTGAGCCACAAGTAACAGCATATTTAAGCAATACAAATTTTAACATCTCACTTAACAAGAAATCTGAAGGAAAGTGGCAGGATGGTTGGTTAGTGGCTCCGTAGAGTCACCAAGGTCCAAGGCCTTTTCCATCTTGCAGGAAATCAGTGATGGCTTTCTTCACTGGCTCAATGATCTTTTTTTCATCTGATACTATCAAAGCAAAGAGAAACGTGGCACACACCAGAGGCTTTCTTCCTCATGTGCTTCTCCCTTTTAATCAAAGTGGAAAACCTTCCCCAGGCCCCAGAAGACTTCCTGAGCCTCTCATAGGTCAGAAAAGGATTGCAGACCTACTCCTAAACCGATCACTGGCAGAAGGGTATAGGATTGACAAACTGGCCTTGAACAGTTATGGACCATACCTTGGAGTTGGACCCACTGCTACTAAACAAAGGATAGTTTTATAAGCAAAGAAAAAGGGAAAATGGCTATTAGGCACAGACATTCAATTATATCTGCCAGAGTAGCCTGACCTGTGTTGAATTATTTCAAAGTTTTATCTCTATAAAACTCTAGACCCAAACTCTTTGGGTCTAGATCTACTCTGATGCCTCATAGAATAAACACGCTTCCAAATGGTAACTAACCTAAAGCATATGTGAAAATTGACTGTTATAGAAAGTCTTCAGTTTTCTGAACTCTTCACTGGGAGACAGCATAGTACAGAGTTCTAAAGCCAGACAGCCTGGGTTCAACTCACAGCTGTCCTACTTAATAGCTGGATGATCCCAGGAAAGTAACTTTGTACCCAGTCCCTCATTGGACAATGAATACAATAACAGTGTTTACCTCATAGGGTTTCTGTAGAGATTAGTGAGTATACATAAGCACTTAGAACAGTGCCTGGCACATAGTTGGTACATTCAAGTGTCTATTATTGTAGGGTCAGTTTTCGTTTTTTGATCACTTTATTTTGTCAGCAATCTGTTTATCTGCATCTCAGTTAAAAACTCAAAGCAAGGACTCAAGTCTAGATTTCTCAGTATACGCCTGATATTCTCTCCATGGCTGCCTCAGAGAAAGTTGAATAATAACAATGATCTTTAATTCACGGTTGCTAAACCATGTCTTCAATATGTGCAGTTGAGTTTTTTGAACTTGGATAAAAGGCTTACATTTAATTTGATCTCACTTCACGCAAACACCAGAGGACTCAAAGTGTGTCTATGACTCTAAGAAGGGGAAATAAAGAGTACAAAAACCTTAAACTCACCAGGCAAGATTGTTCTCCCATCCCTAGGACCACCTTCCTGAGACTCTCCAATTCCACCACTAGGATTTACCCATTACCCAGCCTGGTCTCTCAGCCCCCTATCAATCCTGTGGGCCTAGAGCAGTGTCATGAGATGAATTATGTCCCCTCAAAATTCACAAGGTCTAACCCCCTGTACTTCAGAATGAAACTCTTTGGAGACAAGGTCTTTCTGGGACTTCCAGGCTCCAGAACTATCAGAAATAAATGTCTACTATGTAAACCATTCGCTCTGTGATATTTTGTTATAGAAGCTCTGGCAAACGAATACAGGCAGCCTGACTTGTTTCTGGCCTTGTTATTAAAAACCCTGCTTAGGATGCACCACGGACACGTCGTCCTCCACTTTCACCACACCTACTACAACCTTTTTCATCCTCTCCTTGTCCGTCTCTTCTTTAATCATCTAGAGCAACTTCAACAGCCATTTGTCTGCCTGGCTGTGCTTTCCTCATCGGGGTGCCCTCATGTGCTGAGTAATTGTGGGAAAGTCACTCTAACCTATTTGTACCAACAAAGAGATCCACACCAGCACAGATGTGCTCCTCAAATAATCTACAACAGAATCACTAGGTATATTCCTGGGCCCTACAGATCTAGCAAAAGAAAATATATTAGCAAGCTTCCCAGGTGATTCTTATCGACCTGTTACTAACAATTTGTTACTTACCTGACTGGCTTTGAAAATCACAAATTGGAATAAGGAGAGAAACTTGCTACAGGGACTTGGAAAAGTCATGTTCCTCTTCTGGACCTCAGTTTGCTCTTCCTATGCATCAAGGAAGGTGAAGCCCAAGTTCCCTTCTTGGTCTGTTACTTCTCTAACTGGAAGCAGGTTTGGGTTAGAAATAGAATATTATATCAGCCTGATATTAACCAATTTTCAAATCCCAATGTTAAACTAAGACAACACACTTTGATGTGAGGACTAGTGCTACCACATAATTTAGAAGAGCAATAATCAAAACCAGACAGAGGAATTTATTGGCCCACGATCCAAACAAGAGGACAAAATTTGGCCAACAGTCAGACAGTCCTTCACAAACTATCTAAACACCTCTAAGGCCTGCTACTCCAGGAAGCCCACCTGGACTAAGTAATGCAGCAGGATGATCTTCCTGTTCCCACTCTAGTGATCTAGGAGTGACCAAAACAGCAGAAGAGTGTCACCAGGCCATATGGCTGCCTTTGACCATAAACATCTGGGGATAGGGAAGCAGAGAGAGACTTGACTGTAGGTCCTAAAAAAGATTCCTCTGATTCGATCAGTTGGACCAGCATTGGCTCTAACACCTGGTGTTCAACACCCAGGCAACCCCCGGTGGCAGAGAGTGTAGCCAAGCTCTGGCAATCAGTCCTCCTGGCCTTTATGTGAAAATCAGCCAAGGGTCTGTCTAACTGGGTGGGAGAGGAGTGGGATACAGAGGACAGTAAGGAGTGAAAGACAGCAGATAGAACAGGGGTGGGGATGGGGGATTTTATAAAGTATAGGGAAAAAAAATCTTTGGGACCTGCCAGCTTCCCTGGGTCAGTCAGCTGTGCTGTCAAACCCTGTCACCAGCTTTGGACCAGCTTGGTCTTGTTCCAGTCCTGAATATACTGTATAATTTTAAATCACTTTGTATTTGTCAGCCTAAAAGCAAGGGACCTTTTGCCTTTGCACACAAAATGAATGAAAAATGCATTTGTGCCACCATTAAATTTAAAATATCTTACAAGATATAAAATATGGAGGGACAGCCTGCTCCAAGGGAGGACTATTACTCCGAAATATTAAAACTCAGGCTCTATTTCTAGCTTGTTTATTAATTTATCATTAATATATTCATCTATTTCTTCATTCAGCCAACATACATTTATTAAGAGCTCTCTGGGTGCTAGGCATCATGTTAAACGCAAAGGATAGTACAGTAAACAAGACCAACACAGTTCATCCCCTCAAGGAGCTCCTCATCCAGTGGAAGGGAAAGATGATAAGCAAAATGTGAATAAATGATTACGGAGTTTCAATTTTTATAAGTGCTGTGGAGGAGACATACAAGCTGCCGTGAAAATGTTTGACTTGTACTTTTTCTATGCAGAATCAGGCAAGGTTTCCCTGAGGTCTGAAATGGCTCTGCCACTGGGTCATATGTATGACTATTCTACTGGGCAAGTTCCTTCAGACTTATTAGGCCTCAGTTTACCTATCTGTAAAATAGTAAGGCTGCACTCATGAACGTGACTGTCTCTTCATTACATCATGGTCCTTGTATGTTTACTACACTGATGCTTGTACCTGTGAGTATATACAAATAAAGTGTGGGTATATATAATCCATTATAAAATGGATTTAAGGAAACTGCCACAGAAAACAAGGTGACCTTTCTCAGTACAGAGACCACTGAGGCAATAGCTCTCCCCAGAGAACAATTTCTCTCCCTGGAACCTGGTCAAATGTATCACTCCAGCTCCCGACAGGGCCATCTCTGGGTTGGCGGCTTGCAAATTTTCTTCCCCCAGCCAAAAGCATATTTCACTGGCATGCAGGCAGGAGTGACAGAATGGGGTTAGGACGTGGAGAAGAGTGACATGGTTTTTTTCATCTGAGGCACTGCAGGGGAGGAGACGGCAAGGAGCCAACGTTGGTAGCTCTCTGGCATGAAGCAAACAAGGATGCCTATGTGAAGGGCGACACTGGGGTTCGTCAGGAGGAGAGGGGTTCAGAGTCTGGAAAGGGACTGACTCAGGAAAGTCACACGTGAGGTCCAGCCTTGCAATGAAATTTCTATGTAATTTTAATCAAGACATGGACTTTCTCTGGGCCTCGGGTACCTCTTAAATAATTAACCATTTCCTCTAACTACCTGGATGATATTAACATGAGGATACGAATTATATGATAAACGTGTTAGAGAGATAAACAATGACTTTAGACAGCCATCTCTCCTTCCCTTTAGCAAAGATACAGCCAAAATTTTGCTACATGGGCCACCTTCAGTAAAGAGCCATACAGTAGGGAAAAATCAACGTCTCTCAAGACAGCTATGATAACGCATACTAAGGCGTTTCGTAAACTGTAAAGCACCATGTTCGTGTAAGTTACTATTACTTCTTAACTGGGCAGTTGGATGCATAGATGAGTAATTGAAGAGGTGGATGATACAGCGATACAAAAGTCACAAACAAGCACATTCTCCATCGTCTAACAGAGTGTATGAAAAGACCTCTGTAACTCTTGTTATGGAGAAATCTAAAATAAACTGGCTCTCTATAAACCCATGACACATGAGTTGGGATGTGATCAAGGATTCTTTTTTTTAAGTTTGGTTTATTTATTTGGGGGTGGGGGGGGAGGGCAGTGAGAGAGGGAGAGAGAGAATTCCAAGCAGGCTCCACTCTGTCAGCGCAGAGCCCAAGACAGGGCTTGAACTCACCAACCGTGAGATCATGACCTGAGCTGAAACCAAGAGTCGGATGTTCAACTGACTGAGCCACCCAAGTGCCCCTATGATAATGGTATTTAAATGCCAATAATTTGAGTGAATGGTGCAGAGCATTTTAATACATATCAAACCATGTGGTACTCACAGGATAATCAGCTCAGAATGGTGTTATTATTCCTTTTTGCAGATGTGAAGACTGAGCCAACAAACATTAATGGTTTGACTACTAATCACAAGGTTTTAGAGAAAGAAGGAAGAAAAGAGTAGGTCTTCTTGCTTCAAAACCAGGGCTCCCTCAAAGGCAATCCATGGAATGGGAGAAAATGTTTGCAAATCTTATCTCTAGTAAGCGGTTAATATTCAAAATATATAAGGAACACCTACAACTCAATAGTGAAAAAACAAATAACCCAATTTAAAAATGGGCAAAGGCCATTTCCCAAAGGTCATAGGTATATGAAGAAGGTCAACACTAATCATCAGGGAAATGCAAGGCAAAACCATAATAAGATATCACTTCATACATGTTATAATAGCCATTAACAGAAAAACAAAAGTAACGAGTATTTTTAAGGATGGGGAGAAAAGGAAATCCTTGTGCATGATTGGTAGGAATATAAAATGGTACAGCTACTATTAAAAACAGTATGGAGATTCTTCAGAAAATTAAAAATAGATCTACCATAAGATCCAACAATCCCAATTCTGGGTATTTATCCAAAAGAACTGAACACGGGTCTTGAGTTATTTGCACTCTCATGTTCATAACAATAGCCAAGAACTAGAAACAACTCAAATGTCCATCAAGAAATGAGTGGATGAAGAAAATGTGGTAAATACATGTAACGAAATAGTATTCAGCCATAAAGGAAAGAAATCTTGTCATACACTGCAGCACAGATGAACTTCGAGGACATTATGCTAAGTGAAATAAGCCAGTCTCCAGAAGGACAAATACCACATGATTCCACTTTATGAGGTATATAAAGAAGTCAAACTCACTGAGGCAGAAAGTAGAATGGTGACTGCCAGTGGCTGGGAGGAAGGAGAAACGGGGAGATGATGTTCAGTGCATATAAAGTTTCAGTTATGCAAGATGCAAAGTTACAAAGATCTGTACAACATTGTATTTGTAGCTAACAATACCTTAATGTTCACTCTAAAATTTAAGAGAGTAGATATCATGTGCTTTTTACCACACTTAAAAAAACAGCAACAAGGGGCACCTGGGCGGCTCAATCAGTTGAGAGGCCGACTTCAGCTCAGGTCATGATCTCACGGTCCGTGGGTTCGAGCCCCGCGTCAGGCTCTGTGCTGACAGCTCAGAGCCTGGAGGCTGTTTCAGATTCTGTGTCTCCCTCTCTCTGACCCTCCCCCGTTCATGCTCTGTCTCTCTCTGTCTCAAAAATAGAAAAAACAAAAACAAAAAAAACAAAAAACAGCAACAAAACGAACAACCAAGAGGCACCTGGGTGGCTTAGTTAGTTAAGCATCTGACTTCAGCTCAGGTCATGATCTCACAGTTCATGAGTTTGAGCCCCATATTGGGCTCTGTGCTGACAGCTCAGAGCCTGGAGCCTGCTTCAGATTCTCTCTCTCTCTCTCTCTCTCTCTCTCTCTCTCTCTCCCTCTCTCTCTCTCTCTCTCTCTCCCCCCACCTCCTCTGTTCCTCCTCTGCTCATGCTCTCTCTCTCTCTCAAGAATAAACATTAAAAAAAAATAAAAACAAAATAAAACAAGGTTCTCTCCACTGCTGTTCTCATTGTTGCGATCAATTACCCACATTTGGTTAGGTCTTGTGTTAACGTACAATGCCTATCTTGGCAAGCAACAACAACAATAACAAAAGCTATCTTTCTTAGAATTCTAGAGCCAAAAATTGCAATTGCCATGCTTTCAGAAATGCAATCATAACCCACCAACACTAGAAAAAACTTAGAGACAGGCTAATTTCCCATGTGACCAGTGAGAAACCTGAGAACCAAAGCTGGCAGGACTTGAAAAAGGCCCGATAACAAATTGGTAAGTTAAATAATAACTGAGCTTTCATTCCTAGACCAATATTTTGCCTAGGGAAGTTGTTTAGAACCTAGTTATATTTCAAGACCACTTGGGAAAATAGATTATAAATGCCTGGATCCTAGCAGAGCTACTGAATCCAAAATCTCTAGGGGTGGGCCAAGAACTAATATTTAAAAAGCTTCCATGGTGATTCTGATCTAGGCAGTCTTCCAACTGTTGTTCATCATTCTGGTCAACCCAAACCCTTGGTTTATATCTAGTATGTTCTATCTAATGGAAAACAAAAGGCACTTTAGTCTAGCTGATGTAAATCAATCTTGAGATGGCCTACCTAAAAGGACAGGGAAGGATTCTCTCACATCAACATCAGTTCTGTTTTGAAAATAATTGGATAGTCATGAGTTCATCAATGGTTGAAAATTCCTTCTCTGTGAAATAACTATGAATGATTTTTCTGTGAAGATATCCTCTATCTGTACAGCTCCAAAATGACATTTCTCAAGTTGAGCTCCAAACTTCAGGCTTTTTGGAATGGAAGATTCATCATTTTCACTCCATTTGCCTCAATGAATTAGGATCGTGAGCAGCTCACTGGCAAAAAAACAGAGGCCTCAGAAGGGCCCACGGCAGTGAAAGGCGAGGCCCACAGGTTGTTTCCACTAATGCCATGAGAGTACGAGGGAAGGGAATACCGAAGCCTGTTAGGGTCACTTGGTGATCAAAAATTAATTAAGAAGAAAAATCTCCATTTGTTTACTCTGGGCTCTGTCCACATGTTATACCCCTCATTCGCTCAATGTGTCATTTCCTATAATGTGTCTTCACCATGTTTTCTAGTTATGCACATGGCCCCAGCCATAGCGGCCAGTAAGTGACGAAGCTGTAATCCAACCACAGGTCCCTGTGACCACAAAGCTTGGGTTCCCTTAACCACTATGCCATGACGGGTCCCAGAAGGAAATGCCTACATCTCAGGTATTGTCTCTGTCCCCAGAGAGCTAAGAGTTCAGATGGGAGACAAGGCACGGACACAGAAAATGTATCCTGTTTGAAAGGCTGCTAAAATATAAAGAACATGTATTTTATCATTCATATAATATTAATCACTGCTCTTCCTTGACTTTTGCACTTTTTTATATTTTGCATGAAGTGTTAGAAAAATTAGTGTAGTTGTTATGAATTCAGACTCTGGTATCTAATAGTCTGATTTGAAACATGGCTCTTTTACCATGAACTACAGATCTAAATTCTTTCTGCAAAAGCCTTTAGGGCCAAAAAGCAACATTAGCTTGACTCCAGGATCCTGTAAGTCTTCTTTAACATATGAAAATCCTTTTTGGAAACTTCCTTTATCTCAACCCACCTTCCTCCCCAACTTAAAACTACATAATCAATCGTTCCTCACAATCCCAGTGCAGCTCTCTCTGCCCACGGGTGGGCTTTAATAAAAAGCTATGCTTTAATAATAATAATAATAATAATAATAATAATAAACCACCTATTTGCACCAGAAAAAAAATGCCTTTAGGGGCAGATGTATTTCTAAATACAGATATGCACGGCTGGAGGGCACAGGGTTAGGAAAGTAATATACAAATATAACACCTCCCTAACCCTAGCAAGGTCTAGAGCAGTACTCAAACATTAAACAAAAATATTTCTGCAGCAAAACATATGAATATTAACAATAAGTCAAATAAATAATTATAGTCTAATGTCAGGTCAGATCAAGCTTTGCCACAAAATCAGTACGTGTCAGATCAGGCTTTGCTGGCAAATTTAAGAAAAAAATAACTTTTCATTTCAAATCCATTTCAATTTAACTAACTGAACCTATAGCTGTTAACAATGAGAAATTTAACTAATTTCTTTCTATTTATGTTTCCATTTGTAAAATGAAAATAATATATGTGCATACTTCACAAGGCTTTGTTTGGACTGAATGAATTAATGCAAGTAAGTCACTTAATCATTCATAGAAAATACTCGCAAATACTAACTATTGTCATTTTTATTATCCCTTATGTCTCTTCTGTTTCTGGTATTCATGAGTCTAAATAATCAAACAATATTTAAATAAAGTTTAAGTTCACTGCAGAAGAGATTTCATGATGCATGGTCTTATGGAGTAACTGCCATAAGAATTTATAGAACTAAATTTCTGTGGCACCTCGTAATAGAAAGTTGAACACCATAAAATGGGATAGTCAAAAGAAGGTTTCATAGAAGAATCAAAATTTACGGTAACCTCAAAAGCAAGTGGGGTTTTGATAGCTAATAAGGAAGGGAATGCCATTAGCTAAAAAGTGGCAAGAGAGGGGCACCTGGGTGGCTCAATCCATTAACTTCGGCTCAGGTCATGTTCTCATGGTTTGTGGGTTCGAGCCCCATGTCGGGCCCTGTGCTGACAACTCAGAGCCTGGAGCCTGCTTCAGATTCTGTGTCTCTCTCTCTCTCTCTTGCCTCTCCCCTGCTTGTACTCTGTCTCTCTTTCTCAAAAAAATAAATAAATGTTAAAAAAATTTAAAAAACATAAATAAAAAGTGGCAAGAGAATACTTATAATATTAGATAGACTTGGCTTTGCATATCACTTGAGCATATTCATATGTGTGAGATGAGACAAGCCTTTTAACCTCCCTGAGCCTTACTTTCTCCTCTTTAAAGAAAGGAGGGTAAAGAAATCTATCGTTCAAAATTATTCAGAGGCTTGGAAATTATGAACGTAAAACAACAGAACAATGGCTAGTAAGCCTTCCATAACACTAGGCATTAGAGGAAAACAAACAGATTTCAAGTCAAAGTAAAAAAGACCTTTCTTACAGCCAGAGCTTCTCAACAAGTGTGGAGACTTCCATAGCTGCAGGTGTTTGAGAACCAACATCTCACATGTTTGAGTAGGGATTACGGTTTGGGGACATGACAAGACAGGTGCCATCCACTCTCATCCTTTCCAGTGCTGAAACTTTATCATTAGAGATTATGATGAGTTATTCTGGAGTTCATCTTAATTCAGGTTTTCCTTGT
The DNA here is from genome assembly GCF_018350215.1 of Panthera leo. NCBI lineage: Eukaryota > Metazoa > Chordata > Mammalia > Carnivora > Felidae > Panthera > Panthera leo. Next base: position 194,501,629 of record NC_056679.1, read on the forward strand.
AAAATGGGGAACTCTAGGCCCTGGAGTTGGTAGTCCAACTCAGTCAAGATGGACGACAAAAGAGAGTTACATAGGTTGGATGAAACTTGAATGCCAGGATGAGGATTTGGCTCCCAATGGAAATAAGGGTAACATACTATCGAGGTCTCTCTTCCTCTGCAGGTTGCCTGTACCATCAATCAAAAACATATTCTGCCTCCGTGTAGCAATGAAATTAGAGTTCTTTTACGGTTTCTCTCTTCGCTGCTCCTCTTCTCAGTGTTCTCCTTCCTTTCTCTTCCTCTGTTCTTCATCTGCATTCCCACTGTCATTTTCTTCAATGTACATCTCAACATGATCATCAACCCCAGGTGGTCTGCAGGAGGCCAAGAGCTGTAAGTAACGAGGGGCAACATGGAAGCTCATCCTTCCTTGTGCATCTGAATGTCCTCTCAACTCCTTGGAGGAAAGGTCCCAAACAAACCCAAGCTATTACTACCACCAACTGCCATACAGTAGAGAGCATATAATTGGTGCCAAATAAATAATTCCCCTTGGCAAGTCAATAGAGCGAGAGTGTGACTAGCCAGCAGCCTGGCTAGGACACAGGTTACACTGAGACAGAGCTTTGGAAGGAACCATATATCAAAGTAATGGCCTAGGATGTCAATGAGGGACTCATGTCCTTTCAAGTAGGTGGTTTTAAATAATTCAAAATTCATCGAAGCTTTGCCAGGAACGAAAATCCACTCTCTGACTTAAAGAGTCAGATTTGTACCTGCTAAGAAATATTTGTGTTTAATTATTGAGTACTGCTCCAGACCTTGCTAGGGATAGAGGGTGTTGTATAATATTTGTATGTTACTTTTCTAACAAGGCTCACCATTATCAATATTTACTGTGATGGTAACCTCTGCTTACTTAGCTCTTGTCATCATCCACTAATGGGAAACTTGTGATAGTTTGAAAGTGGGAAGCCAATATCTGAAATGTCTGATATTAGTATTAATAAATACAATATTAGTATTCATTGAGCACTGTTTCACACCTATGTGAGAGGCAGTGCACTAAACACTTCACACGTATTGCCTAATTAAAATCTCGCAACAATCCTATAAAGTCAGTAAAATACTTAAAATACTACAGCTGGTATTATTACGCCAATTTTACTATTGAAAAAATGGAGGCTCCACAATATTGGTAAAATTTCCTAGGGCTAAATAGCTGGTAATTGTTGGAACAAGATCATTCTGACTCTAATTCAGCTGAAGTCATAAGCTAAAATGCCTTCTGTATACAAGCAAAGTTTATTAAACAAAACAGTATTAGGACATATTCAGAGGAAATGTTTAAAAAACCTTAAAGAAAATTATTTTTCACACACTCTCACACAAATTAGGTGCACTGCCCTTATACTTTTAATTATACGTTAACTCCATAACATTCCCATCTGTTACTTCAATGAGTTTAACTAAGGATATCCACTTATTTAGACTGGTTTTAGTAGGTAATAGAAAATTGCAAGTCTCTGTGTTTCCTAATTCGGGCTAGTCTTCTCATTTAGTGTGAAATTGCTCTAAAAATCTTTAGAAGAGGGAGAGTCCTGAAATTAAGTATATGATGTTGACTGCCTTAGAAAACTCTTTCTTCACAGGTCCGTGGAACGTATCCAATTTGAATTAGCTACCTCCAGATTCATGGGCCTCAACTGTTTTTTACTCTGATGTTCCTAAACCCACCAGACATAAACAAAGGTGATTTCCTGTTAACTCTCCAAGCTTCTACGAAGCCAATGATGGGGACCTATAAAATGGCTTTTTGGGTTTTGGGTTTTGTTTTTTTTTTTTCATTAAAGTAGTGCTGGTATGTCCTTGTTCTGTGATTAGGAAAATGGTTACATCATGATGAAACCATGCATTAAACAAAGGGGCATTTTTTGCTAGTGTAAGAATTGAGAAAGGAAACCAGAATTAAGATCTGCCACCAAATGGCTAACTTCAGGCAAGTCTCTTTGCTTTCTCTAGGCCTGGATTTTTCCATACAAACAGGTGACATGTTTGACAGACACTTTGTGAATGAATGCTGGGATAAATGGACACATAAAGAATAAAGGTAGCTAATCTCCAATGTGCTATCAGCTCCTTATCTCAGGAAAACCAGGTTTCTTACTCTGGCTGGAATCGTTTTTTCAGGACCATGGCTGCGGAAGAACCATGGTTGGCATTCACAGAATGCAGAATGGATTTATTAGCCTGTACCTGACTAACTTGGAGAAAGGTCTACAATTCCAAGGACTCCTATTCAGAGATTAAGAATTGTAATATCCTAGAATATCAGCATTGACACAGACAGTAGATCATTTAACCTAGCTTCATCATAACATTAGCATCTCCAAGGGGATCTTTGATGCTTTAAATCAAGGAAGAAATGGGCATTTCAAGGTTCCTGGCATGGCCACAGGCAGTCAATAGGATCTTTTTACTCCTAGTGAGATGATACAACCTACAAACCACTTTATTTCTATGTGGAAGGCTAGACTCATTCCTCTCCTAGGGCAAATGCCTGAGAAAGTTGCTTCAGCTTTGCTTTTGATCTGGCCCAGTTTAGAAGATGAATCAGCAGCTTTCCAAAGGCTATGGAAAAGCAGCTCCAATTTAAATCTTCCTCCACACCAGTCCCTGTTGGATGAGTCTCAATCCCCAGGCTGAGGAGTCTTTGCAGAAAGTCTGACTTGATGGAACTTGCAGCTCGAATTTCCAGTCTCGATGACTTAGCCCTCATTTCTCAATGAGCAATCAATTTGAGTCAATTACAACTGGCCTCTGCCCAGAAGCTAGGCTTCTGGGAGGATCAGGCCTCAATAGGATAAAAAGCAAATGGAAAATGAAGTTCACAGAATCTACCTTGGTGAAATAAAACTGCCACTGTTTGAGGCTTTTAAATCACTCCTGAACAGTCATGGGTTAGTTGGCTTTAATACAAATATCATCATGTTGCTCTGGTATTATTAAAATTCAGCTATAAAGAGGAAAAACAGACAAAAAATACATATCAAATACAAACACAGGACTTGTAAATTTTAAGTAGGAAAAGGAAAACCTTTAAGATAATTTGTTGCTACTTACATTCTTGTATACATGCATGTGTGCGTTCACTCATCCATTCCATATATACTCACACCAATATTGTGCTAAGACCAAGGGATATTTAAAGAAAGTTTCTTCCCTCAAGAAGCTTACAGTCTATAGAGTTGGATGAGTAAACATATTAAAATACAATGACAGCAATTCCCTTAACCCCCTTTCCCCTTAAGGGGGAAAAGGGAATTGCTGTCATTGTATTTTAATTTTCCACTAAAGGTGACATATGCCTTTAATTATTCTTCTCTCTACCTCCACAACTAATTCCCCAGTGCAACCTCTCATCTTTTGTCTGGATCACTGAAATACTTCCCTGGGTTTGCTATCATTTCAATCCTAATAATCCATTGTGCACAAATAGCCAGAATAAGCATCTGATCCTTTAAAAATATGTATGAAACCATATTACTTTGCTGCTTAAAATGAGTAGGTTCCTGACGCACTTAGAATTGACAGCCTTCAATGTTCTAGACGGTTTTAACCTTAATCAATTTCATCCTGTCCTACACAGTCACTTGGCCTTAAGGCACCAACTACACTGCCCTCGTTCTGTTTTTTCATTGTCCTAAATCTTTGCATGACTTGCTCCTTCTTGTCATGCAAGTTTGGGCTTAAATGTCACATGCTTAAAGGTGGTCTTTCTTTTTTTTTAATGTTTGTTTATTTTTGAGAAAGAAAGAGCACAAGTGGGGTAGGGGCAGAGAGAGAGGGAGACACAGAATCCAAAGCAGGCTTCAGGCTCTGAGCTGTCAGCACAGAACCCAATGCAGGGCTTGAACTCATGAAGCGCGAGATCATGACCTGAGCTAAAGCCAGATGCTTAACCAACTGAGCCACCCAGGTGCCCCTTTTTTTGTCTGTTTGTTTTAATGTTAGAGGTGGTCTTTCTTGACCATAACATTGATAGTTGCCCTCTTCATCATCATGTTTGATTCTCTTTATGAAACCTACCTAATATACTTTTATTTGTGGATTGTCTGTCTCTAGGAGAACAGGAACCTTGTCTCTCTTGTTCACCATTACACTTACAGTGATTAGAAAAGCACCTGGCAAATAGTCAGAATGGCAAAGGTAAGCTTAATAAAGGCAGAGAGTATGTCTATCTTGCTGTAGCTAATCCCCAATGGCAATACTGTAGGTGGTCCAAAAGTATCAGCTGAATGAAGTTTCTGAGAAAGATTCTTCATCCAAGATGATGGGTCACAAGCATGAAAGGCTTTCTGTGTGGCATGGACCCCTCATCCAAGATGGCTGATCAATAAGCATGGACAAAACATTTTGCTCATAATAGATTCAAAGAGAATAAAGACAGAGCAGAATCAAACATGTCTGTATTTCCTTGTAGTAATTTCTCGCCAAAAAAAAGTGTCTCATTAAGAATCATGTACTCTCATGGAAACATCATACCACCCTGAACACACCCTATCTTGTCTGAAAGATCAAATATTCTATCCTCAAATTATTCCCTCCAATATGTATGAGTTTGCATTGTGTTTGCATGCATATAGACGTAATGAATAAATCTGTTTGTGTTCAACCAAAAGAAGGAATATCTACACATGTAGGCAAAAAATCAGTTTCTGATAAAAATAACTGAGAAGTACCCATTTTCCCAGCCAAATATAGGTATATATCTCCCTGCCCTCTCTTGGTGCCGTAATACCCATATTTCTTCATGACTCCAAATTATCACATTAAAATCTCTCTTCTATGATGAAAAAAAAAATTATACAGGAAGATCCATAAAACTGATTCTTACCTTTGCATGGAACTTTTCAATTTATGAATCGCTGACAAATGTATCACCTCTTTTTATCCTTAGGCAGACTATCATTTCCATTCCACAAATGAGGAAACTGAGGTCTAGAGAGATTAAATGGCTTTTACAAAGTATAGCAGGTGATTTATAAAAAAATCCAAGATCAAAACCTGGGTATTTTGGCTCAAAGGGGAGATCAAAGTATAGGACCCTAAACGGGTAAGTTTTGATCATAAAACAGTAACAGGACCTGGAAGCTGAGATGCTGTAGATGCTACAGCAGTGAGAGAGAAGTTTCTGTATATCCAAGCAATGGCCTTGTTGGAGAGAAAATTTGCCCAGACCTGGGTGAAAGGCTTCCAGTGGTCATTTCCTTTCCAGGGCATCTGGCCTCCCAGCTATTCCTTCTCCACTGAGATTAATCCATCACCAGACTCAGAGCCATTTTCCAAGTTGTTAATCATTTGGGAGCAGTGCTGCCTCAGCAAGAACCCAGCAAGGTGACTGCTAAAAACCAAGAGAGGACAAAAGAAAACTAGAGATGGGCAGTGAGACAGCCAGCCAGAGGAACTCAAGATCAACACAGCAGCAGTCAGAAAGACACCCCAATAGAGGTGCCAGGGACTGACGTTTAAATAGAACAGAGAGCAAGTGAGTGCATAGGACCACTGAACAATTTAAAATCATAATTCATCAACTCCTTCCCTACCCAACCATCACTGTAGGACAATCCGTATTCTAGGTCTTGAAATTAGGCTCTTCATTTCCAAACTGTGAAGTAAAGCCTTCGGTAGCTGATGAAGTTGGAAATCTCCTTACCTAAAAATGAGCTGAAAACTATCTTTGAAGTACATGCAGAAGGTGGTATAAATGTTCTACAGTCCATCTGCTGCCCTAGGTTGCAATCACATAGTATGTTCTGGCAGATTTGTCCAATGTTAAACTTCCCATTACCAATGGACAGCTAATGCTGAGATTCGGCACTCAATGACAAGGAGCCTGAGATCAAGAATTGGATCCCATTTGAGCCAGTCTGCCTACTCTGTCCCTTGATGGGGCACTGCCTCCCAACCCTAGTCTCCCACTCAGCCTGTGAGTGTGACCACAAGCTATGCCTTGCTCCCACTAACAGACTAAAACCTGATCTCAGCCACAAATGACCAGACTTATCCCTGAAATTAGCCACAGATTTCCATCTAACCCTGGACACAGAATTAGCCTTAACCCCAACAAATTATGAGCCCTCATCGGCCATAGAGTGAGACAATTCATTAATTCTTATTCAACAACTATTTAAGTGCCTATTGTGTTCCAGGCTGTCTTCTGGGCAATGGGGATATGGCAATTAATGAAATATTCATGCAAGATAAACAGAGAAAAAGTTGATTAATTACAATTTTTGTTATGTATTTACTGTGATGATTTAACTCCAGCATAAATTGTCTTCAGACCTCAGTCACAGATTGACTCATAACCCCCAGGCACAAACTGAGCCTTAATTCCAGCCACAGACTGAGCCAGAGCTGAGACGAGTATCTATGCCAACTAAAAATTTGGAGGAATTATAGAAAGAGCTTCTTAGAACCACTTCAGGCAATACTCGGATTGGATGCCCAATAAAGACCTGACAAGCTACAAATGTAATCATTCAGTGCATGGTGATGTGCAGAAAAGCCAATAAAGTTTCACAATGATATTGAAACAGAGACAGACACACATGGAAACACACCCTAGTAGCATTGGCCAGGAGTGGGTGATAAAGTCTGCTGTGTGCACACTAATTATTACAGAGAATGAGATGGAGGCAGAGGATACGGAAAACTAGGGGAGGCCAAGTAATGCCTGAAAAACTATCTAGAAAGGCGATGGGATTTGAAGGGCCAAAATAGGGAACAAAAAGAGGGATTTCATACAGAGATATCAGCATGTCAAGCTGTAGAGTGTAAAATGCTCACACTCTGTATAAAAGACAAGATAGACATGTTTGGATTAGAGGATACTATGGGATCAGGTGCATATGGAAGAGTGAGTGGGGTCATTTTATGGCCAGACTTACATGCCAGGCAGAGGCTCTCAACAGCAAGAGACTATGCTTATACCTTCAGTTCAGTTTAGAAAACATTTATTAAGGATAAGCTATGAGCTTTTTATTTCTTTTTGTATGCCCAGAACTTAATCTTTCAGCAATACACAATTGATATGGAAGGGACATGAACAAGAGGGGGCCAAGGAAGAGAAAAAGGCAAGAGAAGAAGATGCGAAGGTTCTGCTGACAATTCTTCATCAATGATGCTATGACAGTATGACCAAGGACTTGGAAAGCTCTCTAGAAATAGATCTCATTGACTGAACAACCTTGAGTTGTTTATGAGTGAACAGCAATTCTATAGCCTCCACATTGGAACTATCTGGAGTAGGCCTCCAACCCTACCCCGAATGTTCAGGAACACTAAAACAGTAGTTGAGCCTACAAGGTTGAGGGATAGAGGTTGAGAAATAAGTCTTACTCACTACTGAATTGAATCCAGTAGGGTGTAAAAACCAGGGAAAGGTCACTTACTAAGCTCCTTCCCCAGATTCCTTTAAGTCCAAGAAACTCAAATTGAGTATTGTGCCCACTGTCCCACTTGGCTCTGCCAAAGAGTCAAGTTACAGAGAAAAGAAGGAAAGGGATAAAAAAGAGAAACTAATTCACTGCGATTGGGATTAATCCCACTCGAAGCCTCAATCCATGTTAGCAGGTAATCCAGTTAGTACAGTTTTCATGGGGAGCTTGGATAAATCCTTTAGCCTCTTTCTGGAACCACGGGCCCCTGAACAGCTCAGCATTCATGAGGATATCCATCAATAATGCAGGAGATCTGGCACTCTTCAGGCTTATCAACATGTTAGCCCAAATCAAGACCCCACTCAGGGTCAGAGCCTTCCCAGACATCACTAGCCCTTGCTGAATCTCATCTTGATAGTTTTAAATTACCCAACCCAGCTCTTACACTTTTAATCTTGTACTTCTCAAAAGCAATTTTATGTGTACTTAAACTATTGTTCCCAACCAGAAATCCTTGAGATTAGGAATTGTGCTTTAGATATCTACAGACAGTCCACAGAAACACCCAGAATAGAGCTTGACACAGAGTAGGAGCTCAAAAAAAATATCCGCTAAAATGGGTTATTAATAACACTAACCTCTTAGAAACTAAGTTCAATACATATACCAATAACATGGAATTTGGGTACTGGCCTCACCCTTCTCTCTAGGTTACCATAATATGCTCTGCCACTATCTTGGGACTCATAATTTCACCTTGTAAATGGGAATGCAAATTTATGTATAATTCTACACTGTTCTGGGCAAAATCATGCAGATAAAATTCAACTCTAATATTTCCAATCTATGTTTAAATTTTTTTATTGTGGTAAATGTATATACCATAAAATTTAGCATTTTAACTTTTTTTAAGTTTATTTATTTATATTCAGACAGAGACATAAAGAGTGAGTGCGGGAGAAGCAGAGAAGGGGGGTGGGGAGAGAGAGAGAATCCCAAGCAGGCTCCACGCTGTTAGCACAGAACCTAATGTGGGGCTCAGTCCCACAAACAGTGAGATCATGACCTGAGCTGAAATACAGAGTCAGACACTTAACGGACTGAGCCTCCCAGGAGCACAACATCTTAACTGTCTTTAAGTGCATAATCCAGTGCCTTACCATTATCTATTTCCAAACTTCTTCATGATCCCAAACAGAAACTCTGTACCCATTAAACAATAATTCCTCATTCTTCTCTCCCCCCAGCCCTGGTAACTTCTTATTTCTGTGTCTATGAATTTGCCTATTCTAGGTACCTCATATCAGTGGAATCACAATATGTCTTTTGTATCTGGCCTATTTCACTTAGCATAATGTTTCAAAATTCATGAGGTTGGGAAAAATAAATCCCATGTCGTAGCATGTATCTGAATTTCATTCTTTTTTCTGGCCAAATGATCCTCTATTGTATGTATGTACAATACGTGTACATTTTATTTACTGATCGATCTGTTGATAGAGATTTGGGTTGTTTCTCTCTTTTGGCTATTGTGAATCAAGCTACTATGAACATGGGTCTGTAAGTGTCTATTTAAGTCCCTAATTTTAATTATTTTGGCAATATACCTAGGAGTGAAATTGCTGGATCATGTGATAATTCTATGTTTACCTTTTTGAGGAACTGATTTGCTTGCCACAGTAGCTGAACCATTACCAGCAATGCACAAGTGTTCCACATCCTCTCCAACACTTGTTCATTTCTGGGTCTTTTGTTGTTGTTTTTGTTGTTTTGTTTTGTTTTGTTTTTATAATAGCCATCTTCATGGATGTGAAGTGCTATCTCATTATGGTTCTTATTTTTATTCTCTAATGATGAGTGATGTTGAACATCTTTTTCTGTACTTATTGGGCATTCACACATCTTCTTTGGAGAAATATCCATTCAAATTTGTTGCCCATTTTTAATTGGGTTATTTTGTTTCTGTTGTTACGTTGTAGAAGTTCTTTATATTTTCTAGGTGTTAACCTTTTATCAGATATATGATTAGCAAATATTTTCTTCCATTCTGGTTGTCTTTCTAATCTGTTTTTTATGCCTCTGTCTTTCTTCTTTGTATATGGCCCTCTTTTCCCCTTACAGATCACATATTCTCAATGTGTTTATACTGGTCCGTGAATACCCAAGAGGCCCCAGAGAGCCTTTCCAATAGTATCAGTGCACCCTAATTTAGCTACTATTCTCTTTCATCCTCATCATGATCATCATGATTAACTATTAGCAGCTATCTCTTATTGTGAGTTACAATGTGTCTGATACTCTAATATGAAGGTTAGGTACAATTTCTCTTTATAGCAACTAAAAGAGTCATGCTACCATTATTCCCATTGACAGATAAGAAAACAGATTCAAGTTAATGACACAACGAAGAGAACACATGTAGTGGAAGGTTTTCCAATTAATGTTAATCCATAGAAGTTCTCATATCAAAAGAGATTATATCACTAATTTACACTAAAATGCTAAATGACTTACCTCTAACCAGGCCATCACTATTAAAGGCCATGTATTTATCCAGTGGAATTCCTTTCATGATGGACATTTCAGGGACAAAGTCAGGGATATTGTAGAATAGTTGGCACATGCCAAATTATTATGGATAGGTAATTGCTTGTTCTGCTCATAAGCAAGGACAATTCTTACACAAGTCTCCTGATTACCTAACAGTTAAGGAAAAGAGTCCTCCTCCTTGACAAACTCAGTCAATGAACTATCCTCTGGTGAAAAAGCATTGAGCAATATAGAGTGTCTGAGAAACTCTCAGATCTGCTTCTAACTGTGTGGCCTTAGTCATTTCAGATATTACACGGAAATTAGTGTTTAGCTGAATTTTTCTCCCCAACATCCATATGCTGTAGCCCCAGCCACCAATGTGATGGTATTTGGAGATGGATCTTTGAAAGTAAATTAGGGTTAGATGAGTTCATGAGGGTCAGGCCCTGGTCATGGGATGGATATCTCTCTTTTAAGAAGGAGAGATGCCAGAATTCTTTCTCTCCACATGCACGCATCAGGGAAAGGCCATATGAGGACATAGCAAGAGGGCAATCATCGCCAGGAAGAGATCTTACCAGAAACTCAATTGGCTAGAATCTTGATCTTGGACTTCTAGTCTCCCAAAAGGTGAGAAAATAAATTTCTGTTGTATAAGCCAACTGGTCTATGGTATTTTGTTATGGCAGCCCATGCTGATTAGTACATTAGCTATAGAATCTTCAATGTCTTTTACTGTCTTCCAGGACTTATTTTTCTGTTAGATGACTATACAATGCCATTCCATCTATGGGTCACCTAATGTTACCTCATTTGCCTAGTAAGCAGTCCTACATTTGACAGAAGGATCAATGATTTAACACAGCCTAGTAAGCGAAGTCAGGAAGACACCATGTCTGCAAGCTGTGCGTATGTTTTATCAACAGTGACATGAGTAAAATACCTGGGTCATTGCAATAACTTCCCTCTTTGGCTGTTGTATGGACCAAACAAGCATAGAATTTGCCTACCACCAATGCACTGAGTTTTCCCCTGAAGTCATACGATTTTTTTTCCTTCTTTACCCTAAATTCCTATCATGTGCAGTGCTGCAGATTTGCAACTAAAACTAAAGGGTTTATTTTTTTTTTTTTTTTTTTTTTTTTTTTTTTTTTTAATATATGAAATTTACTGTCAAATTGGTTTCCATACAACACCCAGTGCTCATCCCAAAAGGTGCCCTCCTCAATACCCATCACCCACCCTGCCCTCCCTCCCACCCTGCCCTCCCTCCTACCCCCCATCAACCCTCAGTTTGTTCTCAGTTTTTAACAGTCTCTTATGCTTTGGCTCTCTCCCACTCTAACCTCTTTTTTTTTTTTTTTTTTCCTTCCCCTCCCCCATGGGTTTCTGTTATGTTTCTCAGGATCCACATAAGAGTGAAACCATATGGTATCTGTCTTTCTCTGTATGGCTTATTTCACTTAGCATCACACTCTCCAGTTCCATCCATGTTGCTACAAAAGGCCATATTTCATTTTTTCTCATTGCCACGTAGTATTCCATTGTGTATATAAACCACAATTTCTTTATCCATTCATCAGTTGATGGACATTTAGGCTCTTTCCATAATTTGGCTATTGTTGAGAGTGCCGCTATAAACATTGGGGTACAGGTGCCCCTATGCATCAGTACTCCTGTATCCCTTGGATAAATTCCTAGCAGTGCTATTGCTGGGTCATAGGGTAGGTCTATTTTTAATTTTCTGAGGAACCTCCACACTGCTTTCCAGAGCGGCTGCACCAATTTGCATTCCCACCAACAGTGCAAGAGGGTTCCTGTTTCTCCACATCCTCTCCAGCATCTATAGTCTCCTGATTTCTTCATTTTGGCCACTCTGACTGGCGTGAGGTGGTATCTGAGTGTGGTTTTGATTTGTATTTCCCTGATAAGGAGCGACGTTGAACATCTTTTCATGTGCCTGTTGGCCATCCGGATGTCTTCTTTAGAGAAGTGTCTATTCATGTAAAACTAAAGGGTTTAAAGTCAGACTGTACCACCTGCAAGCTGGATAAGTTTGAGAAAGTCAATTATTCTCTCTTAGCCTTATTTTACTCATCAGGAAAACAGTGGTAACAATAACTGCTATTTGTTATTCTATTATGAGGGAAAACATAACAATTCAGAGTAAAGAGAAGTTCTAATTCCATCAATAATAGATTAGCTTGTATTGAACTAACCCAGCTACAAATAATAATAATAAGTTGTGAATGAGATACTTTTTAAAAAACAAAACTATCTTAAGGCACTTAGAGTGATCAAAAGCAGGCAGTAACTGGAGTGTATTCTTTTTTTTTTTTTTAAGTTTATTCATTTATTTTGAGAGAGAGAGAGAGAGAGCTAGAGAGAGGCAGACAGAGGGAGAGACAGAATCTCAAGCAGGCTCCACGCTGTCAGCACAGAGCCCAACATGGGGCTTGAACTCATGAACCATGAGATCATGACCTGAGCAGAAATCTAGAGTTGAGACTAATAACCAACTCAACCACTCAACTCTCCTGGAGTATATTCTATCCATGAAAGCAGGAAGCCACAGGCTTAAGATCCATGTTTATTTTTTCCTGAGGACATCTCTGGTCCACATGGTGCAGACTACATTGTATTCATCCAGAAAGCTGCAGTCTTATTGGCTAAAAGCATCAGAAGATTTCATTGCTACCAGATTTGCTCAAAACTGATGAAAAAGATACAGAAAACCTATAGAGTGGGAAGCACAAAAACCTGAGTGTAAACATTTCTCAAATCTTTGGCCCACTCCAGAATAGAGTGAAGACAGGCTCAGTGAGTTCAGCTGAAATCAACAGTGGAAGGCAACAGGCCTAACGTGACATTTTAGCCACTGCCCAGTTCAGAGGAGACAGTTTTGGGGGGTTTAACCACGTTAGAAATGCTTGATAAATGCTTTGGGCTTTCCCTTAATGCTCCAGAAAAGCTGTAACACAGGGGAAAGATTCTCAGAATTAAGGGATTCTCATAAGGATTAAGAGCAAATGAGAAACATACATACTCTAAAGAGGTATCAAATCAATCCTTCACAAGTTTAACATGATGACTCAGTAGCTTCCTAAGAGAGGGACAAGTTTTTTAAACATAAAGTATCTACAATGGGGCGCCTGGGTGGCTCAGTGGGTTGAGCGTCCAACTTTGGCTCAGGTCATGATCTCATGGTCTGTGAGTTTGAGCCCTGTGTCAGGCTCTGTGCTGACAGCTCAGAGCCTGGAGCCTGTTTCAGATTCTGTGTCTCCCTCTCTTTCTGCCCCTCACCCACTCATTCTCTCTCTCTCTCTTTCTCTCTCTCTCTCTCTCTCTCTGTCAAAAATAAATAAACATTAAAAAAAATTTTTTTAAAAAGTATCTACAATGCATCGTCCACAATATCCAATATTACTGTATGTGAGAAGAAAAGAAAAACACAACCAAAATCAAGGGAGAAGGCAAGCAATAGAAATAGACCCCCAGAGGGTCATAGATGTAATTATCAGCCATATTAGGAATGTGTTCAAAAAGTTAAACGAAAAAATATAGTTATAATGAATAAAGAGAGGGAATTAGCAAAAGGGAAATTTAAGTTATAAGAAAGAACCAAGTGGTAATTCTAGCAATAACACATGTAATGTTAGATATGAAATATTCATTAAATGGAATTAATAGCAGAATGAAAACTACAGGCAAAGGCGTTAGCAAACTTGGAAGAAGATCAATAAAAATTACCCAATTAAGAAGAGAGGGAAAAGTATTTGGAAAAATGTGAACAGAGTTTCAATGACCTAAGCATCCTAACGTGTGTAATTAGAGACTCATAGGGATATGAAAGAGAAAAATGAAGAAAATGTAATTAAAGAAATAATGACTGAAAACTTTCCAAATACTGTGAAAAAGATCAAATCAAAGATAAAAATCACAGAAATTTTTGTGTGATATTTTGTGTGATAAAAATCACACCAAGTACAATTAATATAAAGAAAACCTTATATCAGAAATTCCTACAAGTGAAAGATAAAGAGAAAAATCTTAAAAGCAACCAGAGTCAAAAGGCTTATTAAATACAGAAGATAAAAATATTATGATGACTGATTTCTCCTCAAAGAGAACAGAAGCACTATAAGCCAATGCAATAGTGTATTTAAAGTTGAAAAAAATAAAATTGTTAATGTATAAATCTATATCCACTGAAAATATCCTTCAAAACTGAAAGTAAAATAAAACACATTATTCAGATAAATAGATGTTGGGAGAATGAATTACTAGTACATCTGTACATACAAGTGGTAAAGGAAGTTTTTCAGGCTGAAAACAGACGAAATGAAGACTGAATGAAACTTTAGATTTATAGAAATTTCAAACACCAGAACTGATAAATGGGTAGGTCAAAATGAAATTTAGATATCTATTTTCTTCTAATTTCTTTAAAAGATAAATGATGAATTACATTTTACATAATAAACTACAATATAGAAAACAATCTTTGCAGCTTGAGCTAGGCAAAGATTTCTTAGATGCAACATGAAAAAGATGATTTATAAAAGAAAAAAATTGACAAACTGGAGTGCATCAAAATTCAAAACATCTACTCTACAAAAGACACTGGTAAGAGAATGAAAAGAGGGCAGACAGGAGAAATATTTGCAAAACACATGTCTGGCAGTAGACTTTTATCCAGAATATATAAAGAACCTTCAAAGCACAATAAAAGTAAACAAGCCAATTTTTTTTAAGTTGGGAAAAGGATTTGAATAGACATTTCAATAAAGAAGACAAGTGGATGACAACTAAGCACATGAAAACAGGCTCAACATCATTAGCCATTAAGAAAATGCAAATTAAAACCACACTAAGATTCTACTACACATCTATTAGAATGATACCCACCTTTCCACAAAAAAGAAAAAGAGGCACAGGTTGGAGAGAATGGGGAGTATATTAATTTCCCAGGACTGCCATAATAAATCACCACATACTTGGTGGTTTAAAACACAGAAATCTGTTCTCTCACAGTCTGGAGGCTAGAAATCCAAAATCAAGGTGTCAGCACAGACATGCCCCCTCTGAAGTCCTCTCAGGAAGAATCCTTCCCTGTCCCTCCCTAATTTCTGGTTGTTGCTGGTAATTCCTGGTGTTCTTGGCTTGTTACTACATGACTACAATTTCTAACTCTATCTTCACATGACTGTCTTCCCTCTATTTGTGTGTCTCGAAATCTCTCCTTAAAAGGACACCAGTCATTGGATTTAGGGCCCTCTCTATTTCAGTCTGACCTCACCTTACCTTGATTGTATCTGCCAAGACACTATTTCCAAATAAGGTCACGTTCACCAGTACCAGGGTTTCAAAAGTCAACATATCTTTTGGGGGACACAATGCATCCACAATACAGAACAACTACAACTCTCAGAGTTACTGGTAGAAATGCAAAATGTTACAACCATTTTGCAACAGAATTTGGCAGTTTATTATAAAGCTAGGTATACACTTAACCATGTGACTCTAACAACCCCACTCTTAAGTCATCCAAGAGAATGAATATTTCTGTGGACACAAAACCACTATAGAAAAGCTTATAGTAACTTTATTTATAATAAGAAAAACTCTTGGGGCACCTCAGTGGCTCATTTGGTTAAGTGTCTAACTTTTGATTTTGGCTCAGGTCATGATCTCACAGTTTGTGAGTTTGTGCCCCAGGTCAGGTTCTGCACTGACAGCATGGAGCCTGCTTGGGATTCTGTCTCTCCCTCTCTCTCTGTCCCTCTCTCATTCGCATGCACACGCATGTGCATGTGTTCTCTCTCTCTCAAAAACAAATCAGCAAACATTAAAAAAAAGAAAAAAGAAAAAGGAAAACTCTTAATAGATGCAATAATATGGACGAATCTCAAGGTATTTTCCTACATGAAGCTCTCATGTACTGTTGGTGGGAATATAAAATGGTCCAAACACTCTGGAAAACTATTCAACGGTTTCTTAAAAAGTTGAAAATCGTCCCACCTCAAGACCCAACAGAAAAGAAAACCCATATGAACCAAAAAATCTTCAAAGCCACTTTATTTGGAATACCTCAAAACTGGAAATAACTATCAATAGGTGAGTGGTTAAACAAAACATGGCATATTCCTTCAGTGGAATACTACTCAGCAATAAGGAAAAAAAGCTAATAAAACCTAAAATAGTATGGATGAATCTTGAAAACATGCTGATTTAAGGAAGCCAGACTCAAATTCTAATGCTGTGCGATTTCACATATATTTAGTCTTTGAACAGGCAGAACCATTACATGCTATTAGATAGGAAAGCAGGGGTTTCCTTTGAGAAAATGGGGACTGGCGTGTGGCATATAGGCACTTACTGGGGTATTGGAAATGTTGTGAATTTCTTGACTGGGATCATGCTTTCATGGGTATATATACAGATATATTTACCAAAACTTACCAAGTTGTATACATAAGATTTGGAGATTTCATGGTATGTATGTTTTATTTCCATACCATTTATATAATATGTACCCAGTAGAGTCTCCAGCAACCATGCCTTGGACACAGTTTGCACTCAGTTTATGCTAGTTGCTTCATTGGAATTGTCTACCTCTGCCAACTTCACAGCTGAGAAATGGGATCTCCTGCGGATAGTGGCATGGTCTCTACATTTGTATCCACATTCAGTGTCTAGCATAGTGCTGACACTCAAAGATATTTGTTGAATAAAAGAATGAATGGGTTCCATGCATGCAATACCAGAATTACAAGTGAAGGTTTTCCATTCTAACCTCTCATTCAATGCATAAAACCCCCTCCACTCTTAGCTTCCTTGTATGAGGTCACCTAATCTGGGTTGCACTTTAACCTGGCAGGACAATCGTCATTTCACAAGGCAAACTATTTCATTGTTGTCCAGCTTACATTGAGCAAAAAAAAAATCTCTTTCTCCAATATTTACTTTTAGGACTAGCAGGGGACCTCACAGTGTAATTACAATCGCCTCCCTCACGGCAGGGGTAGGACTGGCCTCTGTGGAACAGGAAACAGGGTTAGGACTAGGGCCAGGTAGGTGAGGCACCTGCCTCAGGGGCAAAACTTAAGGAGGAGGCAAAAACACAGTAAGGAAGATAAACAGTATCTTCACAAAATATTTTAAGAAATCAAATAAGCAAACTGGAGCCCACAGAGCAAACCACAGCCCACCAGGGCAAACCTCAAAAAGCTTAATGAAGCTTTTCTCTTCGGGCTGAAGCACAGGATTACATTTCAAGCTTCACCAAACCATTGTCTATTTTTTTAAGGGATATTTTTGTTTGTTCTTTAACAACCCCCCGAAGCTAAGGCCTCCTACGCCGAATAACAAATGAATACACCTCCCAGCATGCCCTGAAGGCTGCTTTTCCATCAAGCAAACTTGGAGTCAGTCTTCTAGTGATAAAGCAGCCTCAAGGATTATAGTCTGCCTTTTCGGAAAGTGACAAAACAGACCTCCTGGAGCAAGTATGTACATAACCAGCTGTGATGTTGCCCAGGCCACTTCAGGAGAAACAAAAGAGGAGGTGGGAGGTTCAAATCAAGACAGCATTTGCTCCTTTATTGCCCTCCCCCTTTTCTTTCATTCATAACGACCTAAAGCACGGCGATCCTCAGAGCTATCTTCCTTCAGCACCTACCCAGTGCTGGACACTGTGCTTGGTGCCTGTCATGCTTATTTCTTAATCTTCAAAACAGCCTTGCAAATGAAGCACTGTTGTTTGCCTCTGACTCTCTAAGACTCAGAGATGTGAAGTATCGAGCCCAGGATTGCACAGCTGACTTTGGTGGTAGGACTAGGAGTCAAATCTGTATCCTCTGACGTCAAAATGGTGCACTCTTCAACCTGCGTCAGATAAGAGCTTTGGACCTAGTTCCTGGGCAGTAATTCTCCAACTTCACTCATTTATTCTCATCTTGATTTTGCCAGATCTGTGTACAAGTACCATAATCTGCACTATGATATACGTAAGATTCTTTATGATAAGTCAACTCATTTTTGCTTAAATAAATTTTAAATAGAACAGAAGTAAAATTTTTAAAGAAACTTTAGATCAATTCATGAGTTGAAAATGAATATCATTTGTCATATGTGCAAAATATATACAAGGCAAGCAACACAAAGTCATTAAATTCTGCCCAGGCACTCTTGCCTACCTAATGCTGTGACCCGGAGACCTGTACATTCTGCTAAGAAAGAGACATAAGCAAGGGCTTGAGAGGTGTTAAAGTCAAATTAGAACCCAATAGAGACTTTGCCTTTAACGGAATACCTACTTCCATGTCTAGGTGACACCAAAATTCACCTTGAGCACCCCCTGTGGCTGGGGTTCCTCACACACTCAAGTACTTCAGAATCTTTCAGACAGTCATGCAGTGTCTTATCCACAACACATTCCGTCCCAATCACCATGACTGAAGTCTTTAGAGTGACAGGAAGTTGGGAGACCCATATTCTTGTATGGACTCTACCACGCACCAGCTATAGGATCTGAGGCAACTTACGTCAACTTTCTACACTTCAGTTTCTTCCTTTTTTTTTTTTTTTTTAAGTTATCTCTATGCCCACTGTGGGGCTTGACCTTACCACCCTGAGACCAAGAGCTTCAGGCTCCACTGAATAAGTCAGTCAGGTGCCCCTGAACCTGTTTTCTTATCTATGAAGAAGAGAAAGATTATTCTATAATCTCTTCCAGATCTAAAATTCTCTAAATTTAATCTCATCTTGCCATTTATAGGATTTTCCTCAAATTCTGTTATTTAAATTTTATTCCTATGAATTACAGCTCTATGGCCCTCATATTTGCCTTTGGATAGGACAGATATAACATAACTTATCATGGTAAGATTTGAAAACCTTAATAGGGATCAGTCTATCCAACTGCTTTAGATGATTACTTAAATAGAAGGTCCTTGAGTACAAATGCATTATTTGATTCAAGTGTCACACAGAGCCAGACAAATGAATTCTAGAACTGGGTCTGCCCCTTATATGTTTGGGGGACCTTGGGCAAGTATCTTACCCTCAATGACCCTATGCCCTTATATAAGCCTGGGTGAATAATTCCTATCTTCTCCTACTTTATAGAATTGTTATGGGGATGAAACGATCTCACTGATGAGAAAATACTTGGAAAAAAAAACCCAAGTTCAACATATTATAGGATTATTCTTACTGTCAGATGAGATAAGAGATGGCAGAGCACTTTGATAGCCTTATATAAATTGTCACTTGACCTTGTACAAGTCAGTCAGTCTCTCTTGGCCTGCTTTCTCATTTAAGTAATAAACCCACTTAGGCCCTTTTTATCACTAAAATTCTATAGTTCAAGGATTGATTTATTGTCAAATGTGATTACTGTTACCCCACAGCATATCACAGTCAGAATCGCAGCAAGATAGATAATAAAGGAGGCCAGTACCTGAAATGGAAGGAGCGCTAGGATGAGAGGCAAAAGTTCTGGGTTTGAACTTCAGCTTTGCCACTCCCTAGGTTTGTGGCCTTTGGCAGGTCGTAAAACCAAAAGTTAGGCTGAATCGTTGTGGAACAGATCTTTGCCGTTTATGCCTCTCTAGCATCTATGCCTCTTCTTGCTGTGCTGACTCCCCACCGATCTCCTGGGGAACTAGCCCTACCCTAGGCCTCATCCATATGGTCTGTGTGGCACTGACCCCAGTCCCTGAAGCTCCATGATCCTGGAATACATGATTAGGGCCAGACCAATGCTGTATCCATTTTCCTGGTCATAGTGATTGACTCAGGGATAGGCACTCACCCAAAATGGTTCATTGAATCCATATCCCAGGGTCTACTGGAATGCTTAGGAAGAAGCTCTTTTCCTAATGTGATTGTGAGCTGTAGGGATCCTAAAAACCTGGAGTCTTCCTGGTCTCCCACATGGGAGAGGCTTCTGTGAATCACACCAATCCAGCCCTGCCTGAGGACAAACACCCAAAGTGGTGTAAGCCCCTAAGTTATCTTTTCAGCTAAAGCTAGATCGAGTGTGTGTCACATGTAACTGAAGGAATTCTGACTGATACAATGAAGTTTCCAGACTTGCCCAGTAGAGTCCTGGAAGTTCCCTAGTGGTGCCTTGGGGGTCACTGAGGCAAGGCTTAGGCAGGCCAAACTAACTGACAGGATGTAGGGCTGGCCCATGTGCCCCATTTAAAAAGACCACCTTCTCCTTTATTGATTTTATACAGTGGACACCAGGTGGGATTTTTTTTGAGGACAGGTTCCAAGAATACTTGACTGGACGCTTTCCTGCAGAGCTCTCTTTCTGGAACCCAAAATATGAACCTGTAAGAGGCAGGGGTTCTTGATCTTAACCCTCCTAGAGTAAGGGACAAAACTGAAAGGCTAAAAGTGGGGAGAAGGAAGGGCTGTCCACAGCTAGAAAGCCTTTTCCCTGTTAAAACAAAATAAAACAAAAAAACAGCCCAGCTCAGCCCAGCTGAGAGCCACCATGGCAGCCCAAGAGTGCCAGACATTTTGACTTTTTAAGAGGAGATGGAAACCTGGATTTTTACGTGGAAATCTTTCTGATTTTAGCTCTTGGCAACTAAGGGGATAGAATTTTCAGTCACCTTTAAGCCAGGCAAGATACATCTGCAAACTGAATTCAAAATGTGCATCATGACACTTCCTTCCTGAGTTCAGAAAAACTCTTCAGTGGGTCTCAGAGTTCCATGACATCATATGACAAACTCAATAGGCATGTCCACTTAGGTGCTACCCTGAGGAGAGCTCCAGAGTTTCCAATTAGACTCCTCTAAGGGTCTCCATAATCTAGAAAAGTTTAAAAACCCCCGATCTACCAGGAGAAGATTACCCTAGAAGTGTTGCCAACTGTGTGAGTATGCATGCGTGATGGCACACTGTCTCCCCAATATTCTTTTCTTTCAGAGCGAAAAGGCCAATCCCTCCTCTCTTCTTTCCCTCACTCTCCCCTCAATGAGAAAGAACATTATACTACCATCAATAGTTACTGTGCCCAGCTAGCAGGGAAATAAAAGTTCATGGGCTGTTGATCCAGCTTTAACCCTTGGCAAAATTTACCTCTGCCTGCCCTGGCACAAGGCAGATCACAGAGAAGCACATTTGTTCTTGGTTGTGAGGTGGGGCCATTGCGGGACTGGTGCCCACCAGCTGGTGTTAGGGAGCAGGTCATATCTGCTTCTCTCCCATGAGCAACTGACACCAGAGGAGACTCATTTGTTGGCTCACTCCTTTGTTCATTCATTCGTTCGTTCATTCATTCATTCATTCATTCATTTACCAAGTAAGCCACATTGAAGACTTCCTGTAGACAGAACTGTACTGGAGTTCAGGAATATAGAGACTCTGTCCCTGTTCACAAATTCACAGCTAAATAATTATTTATTTTCATAATACGTTTTTCAGTTTACTCTGCAAACTCACTCCTACTATTATCTTCACAATTGCCCTTGCAACCAGCAAGGAAGGAGAAATTATTCCCATTTTAGATGAAACCAAAGCTACAGAGGGTTAAATTAGAGCCAAAGTAAAGGTTCAAACAGGTCTAATGTTGCTGTTAGCCTAAATCAAAAAGCTGAAAACTCCATAATAAGAAGAGATGTTATTTCTGCCCAATGTGTCAGTATTATTAAGGTATCAGAACTCACTCTACCAGCTTTGGAACAGAAATTTACAAGAAATATGCCCTGATTGAGTATGAGAGCACTGGCCATTGTGGGAGGTAAGGAAACAGGGAACAAGGGCCTCATAGATTTCATCTCTGTTACTATGAAAGAAGTTATTACTGTGGTTCCTATTAATAACTACTACTACTAATTAAACCTTTCCTTGCTCTAGGATAACCCATTGTTCCAGATTTCCCAGTACTAGGGAGGTTCAGAGATACAAGACTTTACTGCCAAAACCAAGACAGTAGTGGACAAAGTGGGAAGGTTGGTCACCCTGCCTGTGTCAGACACAGGGCTAGAGCCTTATGTGTGTTCTGTGGCTCCTTCTTCCTGAACCCCAAAGCAGAGGTCCAATTAGCCTCACTTAACAGACGACAAAACTGATTTCCCAAGAAGGTGAAGTACCTGACTTAAGCAAAAGAGCCAGGTTTAAACCAGGTTCATCTCACCCAAACACCTGCCCTTACCAACATCTTAAATGAAAAAGCTAGCTCCTTGGAGATAGAAATTGATCCTCTTCTGTTGAGACAGAAAGAGAGAGAGAGAGAGAGAGAGGGAGAGAGAGAGAATCTCAAATCACCTGCTGACATTTAAAATAAAATAAAAAGAGTTGTGTATGATATCCTGGCCACAAGTCTAACCGTGCGCCCACTGATGATGGAGTTCTCTGCACAGCACTGCAGAGAGACCAGACTCTCAGCAGCAACAGGGGTGGGTGGGCAGGAAAAGAGCAACATTCTGTGTTATACTCACTCTGTTCCCACCATGCAGCATACTGCCCCTCAAGCAGTCTTCACTCACTAAAAATATCTCGCCAAAAGCCTGTTGAAATCCTGAATGAATGTTAAGATTCTTTGGGCTGTGGAGAAATGTTTTGGCCACCTTTAATTCAGTAGTGCACAAGCTCTACTCATTCAAGGCCTAACTTGAATAAATATATATATATATATATATATATATATATATATATATATATATGCATTTATGTGTTTCCTGCTAGCATCTAAGTTGTTCTTTGAACTGAATACATTTCCATTCCTACCCCCATCAAATCAACTTCCAGGGCATGGGTTCCATTAATCTCACAAACAGTGTCCCTTTCCCCACTCCCCCAAACACACGCAGACACCAGTTCCTGTTTTATTTTTATCATGGCAATTATGGAAGGAGGGAGGAAGGCAGGAAGGGAGGAAAGAAGGAAGGGAGGGAGGACTATTTTAGCTCTTGGCAACTAATTGGAAGGAAGGGAAAGAGGGAGGGAGAAAGGGAGGGAGGGAAGAAGGGAGGAGGGAGAAAGGAAGAAGGGGGTAAGGAAACAGACATACAGATATGTATAATTTTTATTTTATTTTATTGCCCTACTATTTCACAGGGCAAATAGTCAGATTCAATTGAAATCATAGCTAAAATGTCTTTCATGCAACTAATAATAAGTTTTATACATGTTAAGAGATGCTTAATATGAGACCCTAATTACTGAAAAACAAAACATCCTGCAGTTCACGACGCTTTCTCTCATTCATTAGCAAAGGTAACCTAGTTGCAGGGAAAAGACTTGTACTTTACAGATGAATAAACCCAAATTCCATGTCAAGTCCTTCTTTTTGCTAAAGTGCTAAGACTAGAGTAATATTCTTGCCCAGTCCCCTAAAGGCCATTCTTATTAAATATTCATAGTGTTTCTTAACAGGGGTAGGGGTATTGTTGTCATTTGGGATGGAACCTTGTGTTGTTGTTGTTGCGTAAGGCAGGATTATTCTGTATATCACAGGAAAAGGGCATCCCTGACCTCCTGTCTACTAAATGTCAGCAACGTTCCCCTCCATTGTGACCAACCGAATGGCCCCAACAATACCAAATGCCCCCTGAGGGGAGGGACACTATTGCTCCAGTAAAGAACCTTGCCAGGAAAGCAGTCATAATAGTCAACAAGCCATCTGAGATCTTCACACTGCCCCTGTGCATTTGAATAGCCTTATCCCATCACACCCCATGTCCTACTCTACCTTATCAGCTCCACAAACACTCTCTGAGCAGTCATCCTGTGCCAGGCACTATTCTAAGTGCTAAAGACACAGACAGCAGTGGACAGAAAAGATGAGGTTCCCACCCTTGTGGACATTCTAATGTGTCAGTAAAGGCAGGCAAAGAAAAAGTGAACTCATATTATTTCAGGCAGTGCTGTGTGTTAGTAGGAAAAGTGAAGGAAGGAAGGAAGGAAAGAAGGAAGGAAGGAAGGAAGGAAGGAAGGAAAGAAAGAAAGAAAGAAAGAAAGAAGAAAAGCAAAGCAAAGCAAAGCAAAGCAAAGCAAAGCAAAGAAAAGAAAAGAAAAGAAAAGAAAAGAAAAGAAAAGAAAAGAAAGATGCCAGCAGCTGAGGGAAGGGAAGCAATTATAATTGGCAGTGTGATCGGGGAGGCCCCTTGGTTAGAGGTGACATTTGCATCAGGAGAAGAGTCATGCAAAGAACTTGGGAAGAGAGTTCTAGGAAGGAAAAGCAAACACAGAAAACCTGAAGCAAGAAAAGTCTGGCATAACAGGACAAGCAAGGACAGTGTGGCTAGAGCAGAATCAGCAAGGCAGAAGCAAGGAGATGCGGTCAGAACGGTTGGCAGGAGCCAACCTTGGCAGGAGCCAAACCAGGATCTCCTGGTTTCTCAGGTTATTTCACACCTCCACGTCTTTGCTCTAGGTGTTCCAATGCCTGGAATGTCCTTCCCATTCCTTCCACCTAGAAAACTTGATTTTGTAATTCCCTTTGTAAACCTTCCCCTGACTTCCCTAGGTTTTAACTAATGACCGTCTTCTTTCTTGCTTCTATACTTTACACACATTGTACTTGATGAGCCAAATCACCTGCAGTCAGAGTAGTTCTGTATCCTTGGGCAAGATACCCAACCTCTCTGGGCATTGGTTTCCTACTCAAAACCAGAGAAAACTTTAGTCCCCTTGAGTACTATTGAGTTAGGGTAAGGATTAGAGTTAATTTAAGTGCCTTGAACATTGCCTTATACACAGTAAGTTCTCATCCAATGTTGTTATAAAACACTGTATTACACTCCTACAGGTCCATGTCTCTCCAAATAAATTCTAACGTCCCTTGAAGGCATGACGTGGGTCAAGTGTCTTCCACATGTGTCCTCCATAACTAATATTGTGCCTGAAACATAGCAGATGCCCATAAAGATGGTAGAAGGGAGGGAGAAGAGGAAGGCAGGCAGGCAAAGGATTAGAAAGCAAGAGAAGAGAGGCCTTACACTCTTCTGATTGTTTTCACCACTTTGCATATTACATTTTCACAGCAACCCAGTGAGCTGGCAGAGAAAGATCTGCTTGTCTCATTTCACATAAAGGACAACAGAGTCCCAGAGAGGTGATTGACTTGCTCTTCACAGTGAATGACTGAGTCCAGAGGGCTCATACCACACATGGCTACATCTAAAGCATAGGACATCCTCATTGGCCTAAAAATAATCACTAGAATCCTTCTGTTTGAAGAGGACTTTGTGTTTGTGACATATTTAAACACTACTGAACTTTTGCAACATTCCACTGGGGTGATCAAAGTTGACTCTTTCTACTTTCCAGAAAAGGAGGTTGGGGTCCAGAAAGCTTAGGGCTTGCACTCACTGGCATTAGGACTGGATCTAAAACCCAGGATTTCTGGCCCACATCCCAGTGCTCCCTCCACTGTAGCATGGCTTTCCCACAGCCACGGGACCAGAGACCCAGCCAGATGTTCCTGGGTTTTGTTTAGACTCGTCTTCCCTGTTTGGTCCGGTTTCCTCATGGAGGAAACATACCCATTTTTTTTTAATAATAAAAAAGGAAAAATATTTATTGTCTAACAAATATCTGGGTCATACTCAAAAATGGTCAGAACTGCTTTCCTGAGCCAATTGCTATTCTAGGCACAGTCAGTGACTCACTGGCGACCTTGGACAAAAAAGAGGTAACCTTTATTCCTCTGACAAGTTTCTATGTCTCAGAACCCAGAGTCACAAGCAACACAGTTTCTGACAAGATCTCCCCATTGTCCAAAGCCTATACGAGCCCTCCAGAGACAATAGACCCAGGCCCCCCAGCATTTGACAGATTTTGACAAACCCATTTTAGGCTGAAGCCACCAAATAGTAACACAACCTGGAACTGATCAGTCTATTAAGCTAAAATTTAAGTGGCTTTCCCAAGATCTTTTAGCTAATGAGTAGCGCAGGTATGACCAGGATGCACCACATGATTCCCAGTGTGATGATAATGGCAGACTCACCTGACATCTTCTTTGTCAGGTATGCCCAGAAGAAAGTGCACAGAATCTTCTAGAGCTTCCAAATACTAAGGGATCACAAGACTTAGAGCCCAGTATCGGTGCAATAGGAACAATGTCCAGGTAAAAAAAGGATTAAATGGACTTGCCTTGTTCCTTTCTCAGTACACAAAATAACTACCCCAAAATTAAATGCTACCTGGAGAACATTTCTGTAGTTGTTCAACCAATATGTATTTATTGAGTGTGTACTGAATCAAGTATGATGTTAGGTGCCAGGCAAACATCTTTGAACAAAAGCTTCTCTTGGGGCTTATAGTCTAGTCAAGAAGGCTGATGTCAAATAGACAATCACACAAATAATTATTGAACTAGATGATGGAAAATATAAGAGCTAAGGGAGTATATAACAGGAGACCTGATCAAGTCTGGAGGATAAAAGTGGGCTTCTCTGAGGAAGTAATATTTAAGCTGAGCCAGATAAGTCAGAAGGAAGAAAGAGCTTTCTAGGCAGAAGGAACAACATGTACGGAGACCCTGAGGCATGAAGAAGCATAGAAAACTTAAGAAATTGGAAGCATACTTTTATGGATAGAAAACAGGGTAGATGTGTGGAGAGGTAAGATGACAATTAGGCAGAACACAGAGCTTCAAAGACTGAGTGGTTAACAGTAAAGAATTTAGGCTTTAATCATGACTGCGTCTTCCCAAGGAGCATTAGGCCTCCCATCCCATATGGAAATACTTGGAGGAGCCAGGCCCTGAGCCCATGTCAGGTGCACTCCCCAGGGAGTGGTCAGAAGGCACTGGAGTTCATGTGCTCAAGGACTGAATATAAAAGAAATAATTTCTCAGGAAAGAAATAATTTCTCAGTATCCCTTCACTATCTTTCTTCAAGCCAAAGAAAACCAATGTCCAATGTGATGGCTTGACCTAGCAAGAGCCTTTAAATACACTTAACTCAGTGATGCAAAGTCCAAATGTTCCACAAGTAACAAAACCAAAGTCAAGTAGATCTGTCTTGGTACTTTTGCTTTCAGTTCCTAATCCCCAAAGATACAGATATTTTACCTCTACCGGACTTTTTTATTTTTTTAATGTTTATTTTTATTTTTGAGACAGAGGGAGACAGAGCATGAGTGGGGGAGGGGCAGAGAGAGAAGGAGACACAGAATCTGAAACAGGCTCCAGGCTCCAATCTGTCAGCACAGAGCCCAATGCGAGGCTCGAACCCACAAACCATGAGATCATGACCTTAGCCGTGATCCACCTTAGCCGAAGTCAGATGCCTAACCAACTGAGCCACCCAGGCACCCCAACCTCTACCTGACTTTTAATGACAATTACAGATGACCAGAGTAGAAAAGAATCTTAAATGCTTGATGATGATGATTTCATAGACCAGCATGTTATACATGTACACAACGTACACACATATTCATATTTTCACAGCGTGGAACCTGCTTGAGATTCTCCCTCTCTCTCTCTGCCCCTCCCCCACTCTCACTCTTTCCATCTCTATCAAAATAAATAAACTTAAAAAAAAAAAAGAATCATCTCTCCTCTGAAAGTAGAAATGATACATTCACACCAACATTTTTACCATAAACAGACAGACCAGCCCTGGAAACCAGTGACCTAGTCCCTGCTGTCCAATACTGTAGCCACTGGCTATGTGCGGCTATTGAGCAGTTGAAATGTGGTGAGTTGAAATTAAGATGTGCCATAAGATACATGAGACTGCAAAGACTCAGTAAGAAAAAAAAGATTTAATATCACACTAATTAGCATACACTGATTGCAGGCTGAAATAATATTTTGGATATACCGGGTTAAACAAATTATTTTTTTTTAATGTTTGTTTATTTTTGAGAGAGAGAGTGCACACAAGGTGTTGGGCGGGGCGTGGGCAGAGAGAGAGAGGGACGCAGAATCTGAAGCAGGCTCCAAGCTCTGTGCTGACAGCAGAGAGCCCAAGGCAGGGCTCGAACTCATGACCTGAGCTTATGTGAGATCACGACCTGAGCCAAAGTTGGATGCTCAATCGACTGAGCCACCCAGGCGCTCTTGGGTTAAATAGATTATTAAAATTAACTTCACCTATTTTACCTTTTTAATACAGTCACTAGGAAATTTCAAATCACTGATGAGGCTCACACTGTATCTGTGCCAGACTGTGCTGCCTATTCTCCCATTGTACAGATGGAGAAGTTCAAGAGAGAATCTTTGGACACACTAAACAACAAAATATAAAAGACAGTGCTGGCAGTGGGATATGGACACGGCGGGAAGAGCATCGAACGGCATTTACGAAACAGGGGCTCTGATTTTGGCTCCGTTTTCACACGTACCAGGTGAGCTAAGTGAGGGGTTCTGCCTGGCTGTGGTGAGGGTTCCACGCTAAAGTGACCACCTTGGGTGTGTCAGGTGGGGTGGAGCTGAGGTCTCTGACAGCTCTGATGATCTGACCCTCTCACCCTCCCACCCCTGGGGGCAGGCCATCACTTACACTGCCCGAGATTGGAGGCTAAGTTTCCATCTTTATAAGAATCCCCAGAGAAGGAGACCTGGAGAACCCCGTGGCTGACACATGTCGAGTGTCACAATATTGATGATGTTCCCTGAGAACACAGAGGCCGCCTGCCTCCGGAGCTGAATGTGTAATTGTGTAATGCAAGCAATTGCAGAGCCAAAGCTGTCAGTCTTTTTCCTCAGCACCGAGCTCTCCTTTGACAGAAGAGGCTCCTCGGTGAGAAGGAAAAAAAATACATCTATTGAGGATTTACTCTGTACCCAAAACTGACGAAGCACTTTGTTATGGGCTGAATTGTGCCCTCCTGAAAAAGATACCTTGAAGTCCTAAATCCCAGTGCTTCAGAACGTGATCTCATTTGGAAATAGGATCCTTAGCGAGGTGATCAAGTTAAAACAATGTAATTAGGGTGGGCCCTAATTTGGTATGACTGATGCCCTTATAAAAAGTGGAATTCAGACACAGAGACAGACATACACAAAGGGGAGATGATATACAGACACACAGGGAGAAGACACTATGTGACATCTATAAGCCAAGGAACAGCAAGCGGTGCTGGCAACAGCAACAGTTACAAGAGGCAAAAACAAATTTTGCCCTCCAGCTGTCAGAAAGGGCATGTCTCTGCTAACACCTCCGTTTGGACTTCTAGCCTCCAGGATTGTGAGACAATAAATGACTCTTGTCTTAAGCCGCCTTGCAAGTGGCACTTTGTTACGGTAGCCTCAGGAACCTAATACAGGCTGCAAGTCCATTACCATACT
Organism: Panthera leo; assembly: GCF_018350215.1. Taxonomy (NCBI): domain Eukaryota; kingdom Metazoa; phylum Chordata; class Mammalia; order Carnivora; family Felidae; genus Panthera; species Panthera leo. The sequence goes on from NC_056679.1 coordinate 194,530,861, forward strand.
TAATCCTCACAACAGCCCTATGGGTGGGTGCTACTGTTTTGCTGGCGGGTAGAAAAGGGTAAGTAACTTGTCCAGATAATAGAGTAGGAGCCAAAATTAAAACCAGTCATGCTGGCTCTTTGCTATTCTGTTCTAGTGCCCCTGGCTGAGGGGAAAGAAGAGGAAAGAAGAGGACCGGAGACCAGCCCAGGCTCTTAATTGTGTGGCCCTGGGAAAGTCATGTCACCTGTTGAGCCAAAAGAAATGCTGACGCGGGTTCCAACTAGGATGAGGGCTATGAGACTCAAAATAAGTTAATAAAATAAAACTGATAGATGTTGAAATGGGTTAAATGTGATAAGCAAGAGGGAGGACTAAAAATCAGACCGTCTGTATTCTGCCTAACCAGGAGATGATTAATGATTATCGCCGACCACAAGGACCACTGTCGTCACCAGTGCGACCACTTCCATCTTGCCTGCAACATCATGACCACAACCACAAGTGCCACTCGTGCTACCAGGGCATCAACCTTCTCTTCCCAACCCCCACGCCACCACACATCCCATTTACTGATGGTTTACTATGTACCAAGTACCGTCACTATCCCCATCTTACAGATGAAGAAACTGAGGCTTGGGGAGGCTAAAAAAAAAAACAAAACAGGTTACACAGTTAATAAAAAAATGGATTTCTAAAAGAAGGAATTCAAAGCCTCTTGCAATTCTTCCCATAACCTCTTCCTTTTTCTCTCACAGGCTTAAGATCGGGAACAAGCTGGCCCATCCCCAAAGAGGAAGTATGCTGGTCTGGACTGCTCAATTCCAGGACATTGCATGGTGCTCCAGGGTGAAGTTTCAAAATGATATGATACTCTGCAATATAAATAAATATACTCTTTCTCCGTCTGTCTCATGCCACACAGCCAGAGTCTGGCTAATCCTCTTTTCCCCAGGTGCCTATAGAAAGAAATATCTACCGAAGACTATTCTAGAAGAAAATGCAGACTTCTTATTTTTTTCTTCCTCTGTCTCTAGAGCCTCTGGGACCTAGCCTATCAGAGCCTGGGTACGTGACTACAAATTTTTACCCACCCTCTCTAGTTCTTTGTGTTACCCTATATATGGTTTGTCATATGACAGCAGGGATTCCAGTTTGGCCTTTGTGTTAGAAGTAGACCAGGGCCCCTGGGTGACTCAGTTGGTTGAGTGTCCAACTTTGGTTCAGGTCATGATCTCACAGTTCATGAGTTCAAGCCCTGCATTGGGCTCTATGCTGTCAGTGCAGAAGCCCACGTAGGATCCTATGTCCCTCTCTCTTTCCCCTCCCCGACTCATGCTCTCTCTCTCTAGAAAAATAAACATTAAAAAAAATAGAAATAGAACAAATCTTTCAAGCTACCTTGTTTCAAGACCACTTACATTCATCAGATGGAGAAACAAATCCTCTGCAAATCCACCTTGATTCACTTTCAGTTCTAGACCAGGTGTGGGGTCCAAAACCACAGCTAATAACCAGATTATTCCCTTTGCTTTGCATAAATCTCCTTTGCGGATCTTGTAGGGACTGATGGCCAACTAAGGATAGGATTATTCTTTACTCACATAATCAAACACCATCACCTTATTATCTCAATCTCACCATGACTTCTGCTAGTGGTATTACCCATGAAGATAGGAAATGCAAAATGGGCAATTCTGGTAATGAGTGGTAATGGGAGTGGAGGCTAAATTTCCTTTTGAGATGCCAGTGGACATCTATCAGGCAGCTGAATCAACAGGAGCTCAAGGAGAATTCTAGGCTGGAAAGACAGATTTGGTCATAAGTGTATAGATGGTGACTGACATCATAGAAGACACAATTTTGTAGGGACAATATATAAAATGAGAAGACGGAGCTTTAAGAACATAACCCCAAGGAACACCTACCTTGTGGGGAATAAGTTTAGGAATTCCCTGAGCCTGCACTGATGGGTTAACAAGGCATAAAGAATTAGAAAGCCACAGGATGTACACACCCAAGTTTGGGTAAACAAGATTAGGTAAATTAGAATAGGTAAAGTGGGACAAAGGCCCCCAATATAGGACAAAGATATAGGAAGAGGGAATTTCACGATGAAAACATCCAAGATGAGGTAAACAAGATTAGGTATTCAGGGCAGAAGTGCCCCTGCAACTCAGTACTATAGCAGAAAGCTGCTTTCACAGGAAGGAAGGACCAAAATAGGTAAATAGGGCTACAGACTGCTTCAGAACAAAGTTGCCCAAAGCAGAGCTAATTAGCAAAAGAAAGGTGCCTTTTTGACCCTGAAGTAGCATGCTCTGTCTTTCTTGTCCCCTAGGCCAGATTAGGTAAACAGAGGTAGGGACTCTGTAAACAACCTTCAGCCCAGCCCAACCAGGATTTTGTTTTGTATCAACCCAAACCCCTAACATGGCATATCTCAAAACCCCCTTTCCCTCACACCCATGAGTTAATGTTCATGATTTCATTGTCTCTGTGTGCACACCCAAATGCCATATTTGTAAACCTTCTGATCCTAATAAAAATGGAACAAGGACCCTTAATCAGGGCTCTTGTCATCTCCTGAACATTAGTCTCTGTCACATTTTTAATCCTGCAGCCCGCTTTCTTGCTGGACAAGAACTCCAGACCCAGAGTCTACAACAGTACTTAGCCTTTTAGAGCCTCATTTTTCTTGTCTGTAAAATAAGGATTAAAAACAGTTCGGTGATGAGGAGTGAATGAGCTAATACATGCAGACATTCAGTAGTTTCTGGTGTGCAATACACGCTAAATAAAGGTCAATGGCTAATTTTGATACTTCTCTGAGAGGGCAGGGAATGAGCTAGGGGGAGAAGCTGGTAAGAAGGACAGGTCAAGAGAGACATCACCAGAGACAGCTTCTATTTTTCCTGTGAAGTAGAAGGCAAAGCTGCATTTCAAAAGTGAAGACAAGGTGGTGAGATCGGAGGCTTGGAGATGGGGATCCAGAATAGTAAAAACTCTTCTGAGCTGCTCTGCAGTCTACAATTCTGGGTTAGGATATAAAATTGTGAGCACATTGTACCAGTGTTTTGACTTAGAATCCCGGGGGTTACTTCTATTTCCAACCTATACTCAGCACTTCCTTTGACCCCACCCACCCTGATTAATTTGCTGTTTCTTCCACACCGGACTGTGAGGTCCCTGGAAGTGGGATAGCGCCCAAAGCACACACTGTACGTTATTGGCGTAGGTATGTCTAGCAATGTACACCGGTAAGAACATGAGTTCTGGTACCAGACTGCTTACACCCAAACCCCAATTCCATCATCCACAATCTGTGGAACGTTGGCTAAATTCTTTAAGGCTGCTAAGCCTCAGTTTCCAGATTTCTAGAACAGGGATCCAACAAGAGAGAAGTTGTAGTTAGAGAAGATTTAGATAAGGTAATCCATGCAAAATGCTTAGCACAGCACCTGGTCATAACAAAAATCTCAGCAACTATTATTTATAATAATAAATGCAATTATTTAAACCAGCATGCAGCAGGTTTGGGGTGTTGGATAGGGATCAGTTCTAACCCAGAAGGGAATGTAGTAATACAAAGTTAGTGGTGAAGTTGAAAAAGACATGAAAAAACATGAGGGGCTTTACAAGCTGGAGGCAGCTCTCCCCACTGAGCACTGTCTGAGAAAAGGCTGTTTGCCAGGGCCTCTGAGCCCAGACATCTTCTCCAAAATAATTGAGAAATATGTTCCTCATGCATTCCTAATTGGAATATAGCAGATGGCAGAGGCCCTTGTTTAATGAAATATGTCCATTCGATTAAGCTGGGCCATTGGGGATTTAGGAACTTCACTGCAATCTCATTGCTATCTTTCCTCTTTGGAGACCAGGGAAGTTTCGGGGATTTTTACAAACTTGGATTAAAGGTCGGAGAGGGAACGATGCCAGTGGAGGAGTCTCGGAACCAAAGAGTCAATCTTTTATGTTTCTGGCTCGATCTACATTTTCATCTGTGGCAAAGAACCATTGCGTGGAGTGTCTCCTATGTGAGCTCTGGGCACGGGTGGAGCACAGAGCTGATCAACCAACCTATTTATGAGCCAAGCAAACTGAACTGATTGGGATTCTCGACACTCAGGCTACAAGTTTCTTCCTCTGTACTCTACTAATGCTAGTCCCTCTCGCTAAGATACCTTTCCTGCCTATTACCATATGCTGAAGACCCTGCTTTTGTGTGTGTGTGTGTGTGTGTGTGTGTGTGTGTGTGCGCGCGTGCACGCACACGGGTATGCATGAGCACACACACAAGCATAACCTCCTCCATGAAGACATCCTTAATTTCCATACCAAAAAGACAATACAAAACCCCCAAGGGACTTCATCTAAAGCTCTTCAATGACACATTACTTTCCACTTTGAATTATTTTTGTTCATGTCTGTACAAGACTTTCTTGAGATTATGTTGATCTTCTTCCTAAAGGTGAGGGCCACAGAGGTGGCTTACTCTTTTTTTTTTTTTTTATTTTTTTTAAGTTTATTTATTTTTGAGACAATGTGAGAGACAGAGTGCAAGCAGCAGAGGGGCAGACAGAGGGAGACACAGTATCTGAAGCGGGCTTCAGGCTCTGAGCTGTCAGCCCAGAGCCCAACACGGGGCTCGAACTCAAGAGCTGTGAGATCATGACCTGAGCCAAAACCAAGTCAGACTCTTAACCATCTGAGCCATCTAGGCGCCCCTGATTTGTAGGGTTTTGAAACATTTTCTTCCTTTGGCTTCTGGGATACTACATGTTCCTTGGTTTCTTCCATATTCACTTGCTGTTCTAAGTCTCCTTTGATAATCTTTCCTCTCTTCCAAGTTTCTAAATGTACTGCTTTAAGATTCAGTCCTTAGACCTCTTTTTGTTTCTTCCTATTCTCACTCCTCACATGGTCTCATCCAGTACCAGGGCAATTTATTTTGAAGATGTGTTTTTCTTTTATTTATTATTTATTTATTTTTAAAGTTTCTCTTTTAATTCCTGTTAGTTAACATACATTATTAGTTTTAGGTGTATAATATAGTGCTTTAACACTTCCATCCATCACCCGGTGCCAGGACTTTAAACACTATCTGGTGTTCTAAAACACCCGAATCTACAGCTCTGGTTCTTCTGACTATTCCCTTGTGATCCAGACTTAACTATCTAACTACCTACTCCACATGCACATGAAGAAGTCAATGACATCTCACATTTAACATGGATAAAACAGAACTATGGATTTTGCTGCCCTGCCCCATATTTCTATCCATTAATTTCTTAGGTCAATAAGCTAGGAGTCATCCTTTTTTCCTCTGACCCCATTCATTATCAAGCTTCATCAGTGATACCTCTGGAATCTCTCCTGAACCCCAACCCCTCTTACCACCTCCCATGCTAATAACCTGGCCCAGATCACCATCATCTCTTGCCTGAGAAATTACAACCTCTTCCTTAGGTTGTAATAGGTCTCTATCTCTCCACTCTTAGCCCCCTATTGTTTATCCTTCACAAAACAGCATAAACCAGCATATCCCCCCCCCCCATTAGAACTTGCCTATGGCTTCCTATCACCTATAGGACAAAATCTAAATTCCTGGAATGACCAGTAGAACCCCTACATGACCCAATCTGCCAGTCTCTGACAGCAAGTCCCGACACTCTCTCTGCCATTTACTGCAACTCAACTGTGCTGGCTTCTTGTCACTGAAACCAACCAAACCCAGCCCTGAAGTAGAATATTTGCACTTCTTGTTTGTTTGTGTTGGCATACTCTTTCCCCAGTTCCTGGCACGGGCACCACCTTCCTATCCCTGAGGTTCAACATTATCTTCTCTGAGAGAGGCCTTCCCTTACTACCTTAGCTCAAGTAGCCCCTCTCCATATTATTTATTGCTGCTATTTTCTTCAAAACCCAACACAGCATCAAAAATGTCTCACTCATTCTATATGTTTATATTTTAAAATTTCTGTTCACTGGAATGTAAACTTCTTGAGGACAGGGCCTCTGACTATTTTGTTCACTGCTGCATCCACAGTGCTTGCACAAAGCAGACAAATAAGTCTTATGTGTTGATTGAAGTGCCTTTGTTTAGATAATATGGAAAAGGGAAGATCTTGGACTATATAAGCCAATAATCTGCCCTCTTAACGTGTTTACCTCCTTAACTACAATGAATTTCACCTCCCCTCCTTCAGCTACATACTGTGGTTGGCCATGCCAGGACTGCCTCCGTCTCCTATAACTGCTTCACCAATGATATCAAATTCAGTCATTCCTTGCTAAGCCTGGATCCCCCTAGTTCCCTATGGCCCCCCTCTGTACCTATTCTTCCTCCTTCTGAAATGTCTGGCCCCTGGAATCCCCTTTGCCAGTCTCTTCCTATATATATATTATTCTCCTCTATACATACCCAATGAAGACTTTGATTCATCACTTAAACCTTTATTTGCAACCAAGATTCTAAATTATCTTTGCTCATCCCAAATTATCCAATGGTTGGCCTTCTTTTCTCCTACATCCAGGAAGCTCTACTATTTAGAAAAAAATCTAGTTTAGAATCACTACAAGCCACTGTCCCTAGTGCTGCCTGGCAATCCTTCTATGTTTCCTTGTTCAATGTTCTTTCCCTTTTATTTATATTTTTTAATGTTTATTGATTTGTTTTTGGGGGGGGGGGGCAGAGAGAGGGAGAGAGAATCCCAAGCAGGCTCCACACTGTCAGCTCAGATCTCAGAAACTGTGAGATCATGACCTGCCCAGAAACCAATAGTTGGACACTTAACTAACTGAACCACCCAGGTGCTGTTCTTTCCCATTCAATACAGGTGATGTTCTAAACCTTCTTTGACCTCACAAACCACCTACCCCTGACTCTTGCTCAAAGTAGACAACTGTATCACCTATCACAGAGACAATGAGAGCCTCTGGATTCCATCCTTTCTATATTCCTATTGATCAACCCCTCTCTTTCTTCTGTATTATCACCTCCAGTCTCCTAGATCCATTCCAGCAGCATTTAGACATGTAAAGATCTTTCAAATCTTATTTTAAAAACAAACAAAAATGTATGTACCCTCCCATTACAAACATCTTACTTCTCCCCTCTCTTTTGGAGTCAAGGATTTGTCTACACTATCTATCTTCACTCTTCCACCTCCAATTCTCCCATCCACTCTTCATCATCTTGTAATATGGTCTTCTCTCCTATTACTCCATTGAAACTACCGTGTCAAGGGTACAAATGCCTGAGTCACTAAATCCAAGTGGTAAATTTTAGACCATTTCTAAGATAAGCCCTTAATATCTGTGCAACATTGACTATTTGTTCATCCTTGAAATGGCTTTTTTTAAGATCTATGACATTATAATTCCCTTGTTTTCCTCATACCCATCCAGATATTTATTCTAAATCTCCCTCAAAGTCTCTTCTTCCTCTGCCCACATAGTGAATTTTTATGTCCCTTAGTGTTTTACCCTTCTCTCAACACTCAAACACTCAAACACTCAAAAGAGTGTTTGCCTCTTCTCTCCTTGCTGTATATTCCTTTAAGAAACCTCATTCAACCACTTGACTTCATTTATCACATATGTGCTGGTGACCACCAAAATCTGTGTTCCCCAGTGTGAAACTCAGTCTCTCTATAAATAGGTAGATACATAGATACATAGAAAGATAGATAGATAACCTACAAATATCTAAATTTTAAAATGCCCAAAGGTGAATTAATTACCTTTTCCTTTTTCAAGCTTAATCTACACCTAGCATTCATTCTCTTCATGAACAACACGTTCAACCATGTAGCCACCCAAATACAAACTAGAATCTTCCTCAACATCTTCAACTTCTTCACCTCCTATATTTAATTTGTCATGAAGCCTTTCTAGTTCTACCTTTTCCTAAATTAATCTACTTAGGTCACATCTACTCTTATAAAATTACCTGCATTGCTGACCTTCTTACCTCCAGACTTCTCCTCCTAAGCAAGTGTCCTCACTACAGCCAAACTGACTTTGCAAAGCACAAATTTATTCATGGCAAGTCCATGCTTGAAACTCTTATGGCTCCATATTACCTTTAAAATAAACTCCAAATTTTTCTTCATGGTATAGAAGATCATAATGTTCAACTCCTGCTTATGTCTCCAGTCTCAATTCTTGCCACTCCCCCTCATAAGCTGAGCTTTAGCAAAGTTAAACAAATAAAAATAAATACAAATAAAAACTAAGTACTCTTACAGTACATAGACCACACATGCTCTGACTCACCTTCAGACATTTATGTATGTTCTTTTTGTTGCTCAGTTCAATCATCCCCCTCTCCTTGGCCAGGTAGCCCTCATTCATTCTTTAGGTCTCTGTTTAGATAGCACTTCTAAAGTGATAGGCCCTCTGTCTCTTTGAATTTGGTCGCCTCTTAAGAGAGTTCCCATAGTACCCTAAATTTATGTCTATTAAGTCACAATCACTCTGTGCTTCAATTTGGCTCTTTTTTTTTTTCTTGGAAAATTTCATTTAAATCCCTTAGTTAACATACAGTGTAATATTTGTTTCAGATGTATAGTACAGTGATTCAACACTGTGATAAAACACCCTGTGTTCATCACAACAAGCCCACTCCTTAATCCCCACCACCTATTTCCCCCCACCCACCCATCCCCCACCCACCTCCCCTCTGCTAGCCATCAGTGTGTTCTCTGTGGTTAAGAGTCTGTTTCTTGGTTTGAAATCTCTTTCCAAACAGATTTATTGAGCTATAATTTACACATGGTAAAATTCACTCATTCTAAGTGTACAATGTAATGAATTTTGGTGTATTTACAGAGTTGGAGTATAATCCCCACAATCTAATTTTAAGATAGTTCTATCACCCTTCTTCCTAGGAGATGAACAATCTGAGGGAGGTGCCATGTTTTGTTGATCTTTAGACCCTCAAGTCATAGCATAGCATCTGTCACCAAGTAAGTACTTGTCGAACAAATAAAAAATAAGTGAAAGGAAAAAATTAATGTCAAAACTATGACATGTTGCATTTCTCTTTATCAGATATGGCAACCTAATTTTGAAGCCCTCAATTTCATACACATTCCTCACCCTCTCTTTGACAGTTCACCAACTTCCCCACATGGTAGTCACTTGATCAATTTGCTCTGACAGAGAAAATAAGACTTTAAAACATCCAAGGGGCCAAGAGATCCAGCACTGTGCATTTATGGGTGATTGAAGCATGCCTAGAAACTCATATTTGCCCCAAATGATGTTAGGTGCGTTCCCCAAACACTTGAGATTTCATCCAGTAAAAATCGCCAGTATGGGTTAATGTAAAATGTCTTCTACTTGGGTCTTATTCTCTTTATTTTTCCTGCCCTTCTAAAACCTTCAAGCGAGAGTCAAGGGACCTACGTTCTGGACATAATTATGTCAGCAATCCACCAAGCAACTTGAGATACATCACTTCACATTTCTGTACCTGAGCTTCCTTAGAATATTCACCTTATCTCTCCTGATTCTGATTTGGTGAGGATGAAGCCACGCTAGAAAGCAAAACAAAGCACGTTGAAAAGTGAAAAGCACTGTGTAAATGTAATAGATTTTAATTGGCCAGTCTCCTCTCTGGTTTACAGAAACCACTTTATTTGTTTAAAGATACTTTTGTGGCGACCTGAATTATTAAAACTATCTAGAACTGATATTCAGACATACAAAATCCTTCATGCATAAAGCTGATGTACTCTGCTAACAGAAGAGGACTTCTGCTCTTTCTTAGAGATGGCTCTCATTTCACGAACAATTCTAATGAATGTGGTTATATTGCTTCCCAAACAATAGCAGATTGGAAACAGAAATGAAAAGACGCAGAGGAGCTACAAAAAGCAAACACCCTGCAAACAGGAAGGTTGGCAGCTGACAATAGAATAAAATAGAAACATTATAAAAGTGGATATTAGAAGTTAGAAAATTATAACCAGGGGATGTTCAAAGGAGGGGCCTGTGGTCCTTCCCACTGAATGAGTCCTACAGAGCAAAAGATCAACGCTCATCATAATTCTGAGTCATCAGAAGACTCCACTGCTTGAGCGTCAATTCTAAAGAGAGAACATGTAATTTTCTAAAAAACAAATTAACTTCTTCCGTTTTTTAAGTCTTAACACAGCAATGTAAACAGAAATTATTTTGATCTCTAAAATGTTAAATTATTGTTTTGGGTAGCCAGATGACATTGTCTCCTCACATTCTACCCAAGACTGTTCGCATATAGAAATCACTCACTGCATATGTAGTATTTTGACATGAATTAATGTCATGGGAAGTATCCTACCCAGCATATTTGCAGTATGATATTGTAGAAAGAGTTATCATCTTAATTCCTTCACTGTCCAATGAAGAAAATCCTGTAAAGTAGTAAACCCGGAAAGGTCAGCACACTATTTTATTATTACAGGGGATCATGGTAAAGAGAAACAAAATAATGCACCGTATGTTTTGCCTACTGAAAGATGGACCCTGTATTCATTCCCACGTGCTCTCTACTATTCCATACATGTGAAGAAACTGATGTGACATAGGCCTGAAAATTTCAAGTAGGTGTTCTGAATTATCTGTGGGAAAGTTTTGTTTGTAGATATTCAAAGAGACAAAGGAGACAATGCATTGCTAACAAGGGAGGAAAAGTGAGGTGAGTGTACGATTTCTTCCTAGAACTCTCTCTGCCTCTGGGCACATGGTCCACTAGCAAAATTGTTTACAAGACATTTTCAAAGTCCCTGGAGATGCTTTTGGCTCAATTAAAACCTGATTATTTCATCCCTAAAATCTGAAGTGAGCTATGAAATTAAGAGACTTGACTATGGTAGGTTTCACATTTCCTCCCTTCCCAGACCCAAGAAATTAACTCCTCATCAGACTGACAAATAGACATTGCATCTTGCTTATCATCATTATAAATTTGTGCTCCTCATAACTGACCTTCTTAATGAGCCTGGGTTGTTTGAGATAATAGTCAATAATGTCGACAATTGTTTATCTAGTACAGTGACTGTTACATGGTTTTACTCATTTGTAGGAGGAAGGATGATAGAAGGACAGATGACTAATCATAATTATAATCGTAATCATGTAGTAGAAGTTACAAATATTGATAAGACCCTAATGAGTGATAGATCATCTATAGTAGCAGCCTTAACAGTCTGCATGGAACTAGCATTATGAACTAAATAACTAGATATCCATATGCAAAGCAAACTTCTCAACCCATAAAAAGAATTTACTCAAAATGAATCATAAGTCTAAAAGTTAAACTTAAAAACTATAAAACATCCAGAAGGAAACAAAGGACAAAACCTCTGTGATTTGAGAAAAGGTGAAGATTTCTTAGGCACAATATCTAAAGCATGATCTACATAAGAAAACTTGATGAAAATAAATTAAAAGCTTCTACTTTACAAAAGACACTGTTTAGAGAATGAAAGGATAAACTGTGACTGGGATGAATATTAGAAAAACAACTATCTGACAGAATATCAGAATATATAAAAAATTCTCAAACTCAATACTAAGTAGCCAGATTACCCACTATAAAAAACCGAGCAAAAGACTTGAAAAGCAATTCCACCAAAGATATACTGACAGAAAAACGGCACATGAAAAGATGCTCAAGAACATTAGTCCTTAAGGAAATTCAAATTACAACTACAGGGGCTCCTGGGTGGCTCAGTCCGTTAAGCATCCGACTTCGGCTCAGGTCATGGTCTCGCGGTTTTTTAGTTCAAGCCCTGCGTCCGTCTCTGTGCTGACAGCTCAGAGCCTAGAGCCTGCTTCGGATTCTGTGTCTCCCTCTCTCTCTGCCCTTCCCCTGCTCATGCTCTGTCTCTCTCTATCTCTCAAAAATAAATAAATGTTAAAAAAATTTTTTTTAATTACAACTACAATGAGATAACATGGCACACCTATTAAAATGGTTAAAACTAAAAAGACTGACCATACCAAGTGCTGGGGAGGAAGTGAAGAAGCTGAAGTCCTCATATCGCACAGATGGGATTGTAAAATGTTAACAGTTGCTTTGGAAAACAATTTGACAATGTCTTATAAACATACATTTCTCATATGACATAGAAATCACACTTCTAGGTATTTTCCCAAAAGAAATGACAGCCTATATTTACCTAGAACCTTGTACACGAATGTTTACAGAAACATTATTCATAATTGCTCTGTACACACTGCAAACAACACACACATCCTTCAGCTGATGGATAAACCATTTGTGGTACATCTCTACACTAGAATACTATTTGGCAACAAAAAGAAAAGAAACCTTGAGGTATAGATATATCCAGATATTTGTACATCTATCTATATATATCTATATCACATCATGGATGAATCCCATGAATTATGCTAAGAAAAAGAAGATAGTCTCAAAAATTATATACCATATGATTCCATTTAAATGACATTCTGAAAAAGACAAAATTACAGGAACAGAACACAGATCCATTTTTTCCAGATCTAGATGCAGGTACAGGGGTTGACTCGAAAGGGAAAAAGTTGAGAATTTCTTGAATGATGGACTGGTTTCATATCTTGACTGTGGTGGTAGTTATGTGACTGCATGAATTTACCAAAACCCAGAGAACTATATGCAAAATAATAGTAATAATAATAATAATAATAATAATAATAATAATAATAAAGAAAAGAAAAAGAAAATGTATTGCCTGTAAATTTTTTAAGTGGATATATGTTGCATTCTAAGAAAAGCCAAAAAAGCATGCACATAGCTAGAAATCTCTTTAAAATCTTTCAAAATAATAATGACTGCTAACATGTGTTGAGTCCTTACTATGTGACAGACACTGTGCTAAGGGCTTTTTTACTTGATCTCATTTAACCCTCACAAATACCTTTTGAGGTAGGAACCACTGTGATTCCCATTGTCAGATAAGAAAAGGAGGGTCCTAGAAGTCAAGTATCTACACTCTGACTTCAGTTCACAGCCCAGGTAACACATCTCCGGATGCTGCATTGTGATCCATCAACCTGCACAGCATCCCCCTAAAACTGAACTGGAACCTGGAGCCCAGTCTCAACCCTGGTTTGCTACCAACACGCTGTGTGAGCATAGACAAGTATTTGACCTTCTTGTGCTTTCTTATTTCAAACTCCAAGGCACTAGAAAAATGAGGTCTGTTTCCATTTATTCTTAATAAGTGGAAATAAGCCTATGACTAGGATTTAGTTACTTGCTGCCTGCAAAGACTGACATTTTCTGACTTATCTGGGTTCTTGCTCTCCTGCTACCCTGTTGGGTGCTAGTGGGTAAAATTCCACTATTAGTTCTTATTCCTTAAGAGTAAAGTACAGTGGCCTGAGAATGGTACTATGTGCTTGATATAACCCCAGGAGTCCAGGAGTAGGTGCAGGGATTGTCCAGGTTGCTCACAAGTTGTTTCAGGTTGTTTATAGTCTAGCAGATGAGACAGAAAAATGAATAACAGTGACCCAGGATATTGTGCTGTGTGTTGAGTTCTTTGCTGGGAAGCAGAGGTAGGCAAAACTATGGGCTATGGAGACAGGGAGAGCTGGCTTTAAGGCTTCTCTTTATGCTCAGCTTTTTCATCTACAAAATGGAAGAATAACAAGATGTATGGGGTTACTTTGTGCCTCACTGAGGCACTGTACGTAAAGTGTAGAGAACCCTGCATAGTATAATGATTAGGGTTTCTCACAACTGTTACTGTCGTATTAAGAAACTGGACAAATTGAACACCTTTCTGGATCCAAAGAAGAAAGGAAGAAACAAACCCTCAGAGAGGGTAAATAAGTTGCTCAAGGTCAAATAGCTGGTAGAATTCAAAATATTATACAGAGCAGTGTAGCATTTGAATGGGAGATTTGGCTAAATGTTTTAATATCACGAAATTCTGTATGTCTCTGACCTTGTAGAGTACGCTGTACCCTTCATTTTCCCTCGAGATCCCCTTTCTATCACCATCTCTAACTAGAAGTTGGCAAGAACTATAAACCCCTACTCTCCTGTGCCATGGTAGAAGGGTTCTTCGATGAGATTGATCTCTCCATCCTTCTTTAGGGTAACACATTGTTCCCACAGGAAAGATGGCTGCCCAGAAATGATGCTGTATTTGGCAATATCTTCACTCATGTATTATCTTCTGTTCCTCACTGGAGACACCTCTGGCACTCTCTGCAATTCCACTTATGTGACAGTTTCTTCTTCTTCTTCTTCTTCTTCTTCTTCTTCTTCTTCTTCTTCTTTTGCACCCTCACAAAGTGGTTATATAATTAACAATGCCTGATGTCAATATATGACTCTATATCAGTGGTTCTCAAACCGGGGTTGATTTCTTCCCCAGGGGACATTTGACAACATCTGGGAACATTTTTAGTTATCACGACTGGGGAGGAGAGATTTCTGGCATCCAGTAAGTAGGGCTAAGGATGCTGCTCAATATCCCACAACACACAGGACAGCCTCTGACAAAGAATTATCTGGCCCAAAATGACAATAATATCAAGGTTGAAAAACCCTGCTGTATACTGGTAAAAGCACCTATACATCTGTTTTACACATTAGATTCTTATAGCACCCTTGGGATAAAACCAGGCCAATATCCACATTCACCTCCAAATATTTCCTTATAATGAGGTGGATGTAGACAGACACACCCATTGTTAAGTTGAGAAAACTGAGACCCAAGGAAATAAAGCGAATGGCCCAAGGCCACAAAATAAAGTGGTGGCAAAGTCAAGATTTGGCTTTTTTTTTTTTTACTTCCAATGCTGCCTCACTTTTGGCTATTCTTAAGAAATGTGATAAACATTTCTCTCCTCTAGCAGGTAAGAGTGGCACAAGTCAGAAAACCTTAAAGTGGAAAGCAAATACATTTTCTTAAGCGATCATAAAATATTAGCTTGGGAAAGATCTTTCGATCATTTTACAGATGGGGAAAAAATAGTGGCCAATGTCACGAAGTAAATGCATTTGGGGGCACCTGGGTGGCTCAGTCAGTTAAGTATCCTATTGTTGACTTTGGCTCAGGTCACGATCTCACAGTTCGTGGGTTCGGGCCCTGCATTGGGCTCTGTGCTGATGGCACAGGGCCTGTTTAGGATTCTCTCTTTCCCTCCCTCTCTTCCCCTCCCCTGCTCACTGGCTCTGTCTAAAAAATAAATAAATAAACATTTAAAACACAAAAAAACAAAGTAGATGCATTTGTAGAACGGAGTATGCCAGACTATTTCCCTTCTATTCACCCATAAAGTGGCGTATTGGCCATTGCGCTGGAGAAAATACTTGAAACCTCAATGGTCTACAGGTGCAATTACATGGAAAAGCTCCAGAGGGAGCTACAGAGAAGCAAGCTCAGGCATCAGATGAAGGCAGATAGTAGGCTAGCCAACTGAGGCTACAGAGGGTTGGAGGAACAGAGGGTCCAAGAAAGAGAAAGTAGGTTAGGTGGAAATGAGGGCTTCTTCTAAGGAGAGGTGAGGACTAAAAGAAGTGGAGAAAAGAGAAAGAGAAATTATACATTTCTTTTATGTTCAGGGATTCCCCTGTACATTGAGTCTCTCAAGAAATAAGGGGGAAAAGTTTAATTTGTCTTTTATAGAAACTAAACTTAAACCATACTTTACTTATTTTTTATTATTTATTTTTACAGAGAGAGAGAGAGAGAGAATAAGCAGGGAGGGGCAGAGAGACAGGGAGAGAGAAAATCCATTCTGTCAGCACAGAGCCCAATGCAAGGTTCAATTCCACAAACTGCGAGATCACGACCTGAGCTGAAATCAAGAGTCAGACACTTAACCAACTGAGCCATCCAGGCACCCCAACTTAAACCATACTTTAAAAATATCCTTATTTTTAAATAAGATGTAGATAACATATAGATAACATGTGATAACTATATAGATATAGATAACTATATAGATCACATGTGATTAGTTTTAAAATGACCATTATAGCTCATGGATTGGAAAAATAAATATTGTTAAAATGTCCATACTACCCAAAGCAATCTACACATTCAATGCAATCCCAATCAAAATTGCACCAGCATTCTTCTCAAAGCTAGAACAAACAATCCTAAAATTTGTATGGAACCACAAAAGACCCCGAACAGCCAAAGTAATATTGAAGAAGAAAACCAAAGCAGGAGGCATCACAATCCCAGACTTTAGCATCTACTACAAAGCTGTACTCATCAAGACAGTATGGTATTGACACAAAAAAAGACACATAGAATAGAATAGAGAACTCAGAATTGGACTTACAAATGTATGGCCAACTAATCTCTGACACAGCTGGAAAGAGTATCTGATGGAAAAAAGACCATCTTTTTAGCAAATGGTGCTGGGAGAACTGGACAGTAAAACGCAGGAGAATGAAACTAGACCACTTTCTTACACCATTCACAAAAATAAACTCAAAATGGAGGAAAGATCTAAATGTGAGACAGGAAACCATCAAAACCCTAGAGGGTAAAGCAGGCAACAACCTCTTTGACCTCAGCCACAGCAATGTCTTGCCTGACACATCTCCAAAGGCAAGGGAATTAAAAGCAAAAATGAACTATTGGGGCCTCATCAAGATAAAAAACTTCTGCACTGCAAAGGAAACAATCAACAAAATTAAAAGGCAACCAATGGGATGGGAAAAGATATTTGCAAATGATATATCAGATAAAGGGTTAGTATCCAAAATCTATAAAGAACTTACCAAACTCAACATCCAAAAAACAAATAATCCAGTGAAGAAATGGGCAGAAGACATGAATAGACACTTTTCCAAAGACAACATCCAGATGGCCAACAGAGAGATGAAAAGATGCTTGACATCACTCATCATCAGGGGAATACAAATCAAAGCCACAATGAGATACCACCTCACACTTGTCAGAGTGGCTAAAATCAACAACTCAGGAAACAACAGATGTTGGCGAGGATGTGGAGAAACGGAAACCCTCTTGCACTGTTGGTGGGAATGCAAACTGGTGGTGCGCCCTGGAAAACACTGTAGAGGTTCCTCAAAATATTAAAAATAGATCTACTCTATGACCCAGCAATAGCACTACTAGGAATATATCCAAGGGATACAGGAGCACTGATGCATAGGGGCACCATGTACCCCAATGTTTATAGCAGCACTACCAACAATGGCCAAATTATGAAAAGAACCTAAATGTCCATCAACTGATGAATGGATAAAGAAGATGTGGTTTAAATTTTTTTTTTTTCAACGTTTTTTATTTATTTTTGGGACAGAGAGAGACAGAGCATGAACAGGGGAGGGGCAGAGAGAGAGGGAGACACAGAATCGGAAACAGGCTCCAGGCTCCGAGCCATCAGCCCAGACCCTGACGCGGGGCTCGAACTCACGGACCGCGAGATCGTGACCTGGCTGAAGTCGGATGCTTAACCGACTGCGCCACCCAGGCGCCCCAAGAAGATGTGGTTTATATATACAATGGAATACTACTTGGCAATGAGAAAGAATGAAATCATGTCATTTGCAGCAATATCGATGGAACTGGAAGGTATTATGCTACGTGAAATAAGTTAGTCAGAGAAGGACAGATATCATGTGTTTTCACTCATATGTAGATCTTGAGAAACCTAACAGAAGACCATGGGGGAAGGGAAGGGGGAAAAATAGTTACAGAGAGGGAGGGAGGCAAACCATAAGAGACACTTATATACAGAGAACAAACTGAGGGTGGATGGGGGTGGGGGTCAGGGAGAGGAGAAAATGGGTGGTGGGCATTGAGGAGGGCACCTGTTGGGATGAGCACTGGGTGTTGTAGGTAAGCAATAAACCACGGGAATCTACCCCCAAAACCAAGAGCATACTTTACACACTGTATGTTAGCCAATTTGACAATAAATTAGATTAATAAATAAATAAATAAATAAATAAATAAATAAATAAAATGAGCATTATAGAAAAATGTAATGTAGAGCATGAGATTTTTCCCAATTTTCCACCTTCTGAGATAAACACTACTAGCAGCTTAATCCATATTCTAAGTCTGTATTTCCATCTATATTCTATATTATAAACTATTAAGTGCTTTATGTAAAAATGGTATACACAAAATGTACGGTATCTTGATTTTTCTGTTGGAATATATAATGAACATATTTTCACATAGAGATATTTCATTTTTCTTCCTGCCTACTTAGCCTTGTCTTATGGGGATATATAATTCATTATTTATAAATATGTATTTTTGTTCTTACATGAATACTTCCATGTAATAATTCCTACAAGTGACATTGTATGTAACTCCATGGAATCATGCAGTAGAATATATACATTTTAAATCTGATAGTCAAATTTCCCTCAAAACTTCAATCAATGCTAACTTCTCCCACATGGACATTTTAAATTAGAAGCCACCCTCTCCTTGAAGCAATCCCTGATTTCTGCAGCTAGAAAGAAGCTCTCTCCCTCAAAACATTTCTACTTCTCAGTACCCTCTCTTCTTTCTCCTCAGTGGTAGCTCCATATATTTTTTTAAGTTTATTTATTTATTTGGAGAGAGACAGAGACAACATGAGTGGAGAAGGGGCACAGAGAGAAAGAGAGAGAATCCCAAGCAGGCTCTGTGATGGCAATGCAGAGCCCGATGTAGGGCTCAAACCCACAAAACCATGAGATCACGACCTGAGCCGAAACCAAGAACCTGATGCTTAACCACTGAGCCACCCAGTCACCCCACAGCTCCACGTTTGAGTTAACTTCTATTATTCTCCTGGTGTCAGCACCTGGAACAGGAAGGTTGGGGGAGAAGAAAAAGAGTGTGAAATGAGGAACCTAGCATTTCATTAGCTGATTCCAGCTCCTTCCTTTATCTGTTGATCTCACCTGAACAGGTTCGGCCAAACATGCATCTTGGATGGTTGTGCCAACCATTGAAAAATGAATTAAGAAGGACAGTTAATTACAAAACCAAACCACCCATTGAAATGAGTAACTCAGACCTTCTGGAGATGTTCCATTGCTCCAAATGTCCTAAATAAAAAAATCATGGGCCTTCCAGGGATGGCCCTTTGCACCTTGTCCTGCAAATCAAAGCAAAATGTCAATATTCTCTCTTAAGGTGAAAGCTCTGAACTGAAACCCCAGTAAAGAATCAGGCCTGGAATAAGAGGTCCTCTGTCTCCAGGGGCTTACCCTGGATAGAAGGGCCCTAGGCCAAACTTCCTGAAAACCTGTTCCCTGAAACCCAAGCCCACGATGTGCTTTAGGGAATAAGAGTCTGGTTCAAATAAGTTGGCAAATATCACATACTTTATTCCCTTGTTAGGTATTCACAAGCAAGAGTCTCTGAAGAGGCTTTATGAACCCCCTGCTGTTAAGAAATCTGTTTAACATATTAACATTCCACATTACTCACTTTGGGAAACATGGCCATGGCTAAGTTTTGCCTCCATCCTCCCTGCCCTACCTTCTCAAGATTCTGCACAAGAAATGAGTACTGTTTGAGAATCATATAAAGCCATTTCATGGGATGTAAAGCGTGATACTGATAATCAGGGCTGTTACGGCAGGTATATCAATAACAAAAATGTTAAGTCAATACTCAAGAACTGTTTATTTAGTGCCTACTAGGTTAGGGGTCCAGCAGTAGGAACCTAACAGCAAGCAACAAGGTCCCTTTTCTCTGGTCTAACTCTTGAAATAGTCTAACCTTCACACCTATCCCCACTCCTACCCCCACCAAAACATCCTCAGTGGCTCAAGATGCTGGGAAGGTGCTCTTTGCTGAGGAAAGAATAGCACTACTAATCATCCTAAAGGACAAAAATGTCACCAGTAAGAGGGGTCTCCTGTGCTGAGTTAGGATTCAAGAGAAAATCCAGTGAAATATAACACTAGCTCTATTGACATTTCAATGTAAACAAGATGCAGAAGCTGTGAGGACTTTGCCAAATTCTTCTTATCTATGGAATTATGTGAACATGCAAAGCTTGAAAGGCTCATTATTTGTTTCGTTGTTGAAACCACCATCCCTATATGGGATGTTTCTGAAATTTGTCCTGGGATCGTAACAAATGTATGGAGGTTGAATCTATCGTGTCCGCCTCTGGAAGTTGGAGTATAAAACTAAGAGTTGAGACAAACTCTTAATGGGTTGTGTACAAAAAAGACTGAGTTCTCATATTATCAACAGGACTGTAACTCTCATATATTATTAGTATAAACTCTTTATAGAGCAATTTGCCAATATCTATCAAATGTTAAATGCTCACACCATCTGACCCAGCAGTTCATTCATTAACTCATTCAACAAATATTTATTGAATACTACTGAAGGTGCTGGAGATACAGCAGTGAAGAAAACAAAGTTTCCTTCCTCATGGTACTTACATTCTATTGGTAGAAAGACATATAACAAGTACATATAATGTTTCAGGGGATGATAAATGGCATGCTGAAAAATAAATCTGGTTAAAGGGAAGGGAGAATACCAAGGTGGGATGATGTTACTTATGGAAGGCCACTCTGATCAAGTGAAAACTAAGCAGTTGCCTGAAGGGAATGAGGGAGTGAGCTATGTAGATATCGGAGAAAAGAATGTTCTAGGCATGAGGACAGCCTGTGCTCTGAGGTCAGAGTGCACGTGGCATTTTAAGGAGCAGAAATTAGGCCAGTGTGGCTAGAGCAAAGTGAGATAAGTCAGAGAGGTGGCAGGACCCAAACCATGCAGTTACAAATCAGAATATATAGTTTCTCCAGGCCAGAGTAAGGACTTTGATTTTAATCTACAGGAGATGGGAAGTCACTGGGAACTTCTGAACTGAAGAGTATATAATGTAATGTTTTAAACAACCACTAAGACTTCTTTTTTTTTTCCACTGTGACTTCTTATGTGCAGAATAAGTTGTAGGGGAGTAATACAGAAGGAGAAAGGCCAGTTAGAAGGCCACTGTAATAATCCAGGGAAGATAGGCAGGTGGTCTGGACCAAAGTAGTAAGCCAAGGAGTACCAAGAATTGATCATAGTTTGAACAGAATTTGCTGATCAGATTTGCTGACATTTTGGATGTCAGAGAAAGAGAGACAGCAAGGATGAATACAAGGTTTGTGGCCTAAACGATCAGAATGTTGGAATGCCATTTACTAAAATAGGGAAAGTGTCAAAGTAACAGGTTTTAAGAGATAGATATAGGCAAGTTATTAGTTCAGTTTTAGACTTCTTAACTTTGTGAAGCATTTTAGACATCCAGATGGAGATAATTAAGTGGGCAAATGAATACACAAATCTGGATTTACAACAGACATCGGGCTGGAAACATATATTTTGGAGTTGTCATTGTAATGGTATTTAAAACCACAATACCAAGCAAGATCTAGGGAGTAGGTCTTGATATAATAGAAAAGAGGGTCATATTTTAAGAATTTATTCTACCTATACATTCACAAATGTGTAAAAAGGTGTGTATATATATACACATATATATATGTATACATATACATATATATATGTATATATATGTGTATGTATATACACATATATATGTGTATACACACACACACACACATTCACAGGAACATTATTAACCAAATGATTGATAGCAATAAAAATCCACTGATAACTAAGTGTAGAAGTAACTATAGCACAATCTTACAGTGGGATATTATTCAGTAATCTGTTAACAGAATGAAGCTACATGCTGCTAAGATAATTCTTAAAGGTGAAAAACTGAATAGGGCATCTGTGTGGCTCAGTCAGTTATGTATCTGACTTTGGCTCAGGTCATGATTTCATGGTTCCTGAGTTTGAGTCCCACATTGGGTGAGCTCATGCCCTGCTTTGAGTGAGCTCACGCAAGCCCCACTTTGGGCTCTTCTCTCCCCCCTCTCTCTTCCTCCCTCTTCCTCCCTCCTTTTCTCTCTCTCTCTGCCCCTCTTGGGATTCTCTCTCTCTCTCTCTCTCTCTCTCTGCCATTGCTTACTTAAGCCCTCTCTCTCTCAAAAGAAAGAAAGAAAGAAAGAGAAAAACTGAATATTTCCCCCCTAAGATCAGAAACAAGGCATGAATGTCTACTCTCATCATTCTTATTCAATACAGTACTGGAATTACTAGCTACTGCCATAAGGCAAGAAAAAGAAATAAAAGCCATACAGTAAGAAAAGAAGAAAGGAAACTATCCCTATTTCCAGATGACCTGATTATCTAATCTAGAAAATCCCAGGGAATTTATTAAAAATAAATTCTAGAATTTTTTAAGCACTAGTGAGTTCATTAAGTTTGCAGAATATAAGATCAAAATGCGAACGCATGCATGCACACACACACACCACAACATATTTCTCTTATGCTAACAGTGAACCTGTGGAAATTGAAATTAAAAACACAATACCATTGGGGCACCTGGGTGGCTCAGTCAGTTAAGTGCCAGACTTTGGCTCAGATCATGATCTCATGGTTCATAGTTTCGAGCCCCACTTCAGGATCTGTGCTGACAGCTCAGAGCCTGAAGCCTGCTTCAGTTTCTGTGTCTCCCCCGCTCTCTCTCTACCCCTCCCCTGCTTGTGCTGTCTCTCTCTCTCAAAAATAAACAAACATTAAAAAATATTTTAAAACACAATACCATTATATTAATCACTATATATATATATATATATATATATATATATATATATATATATATTTATATTAAACCATCATGTTGTACATATTTTAAAAATCATGTTGTAGAACCTAAATATATACAATTTAAATTTTCAATCATCCCCAATAAAACCGCGGGGGGGGGGGGGCAGAAAGCCAAAACATCATTTACAAACACTTCAAAAAAAATAAAACATGAGGCGCCTGGGTGGCTCAGTTGGTTGAGCAGCCGACTTCGGCTTGGGTCATGATCTCGCGGTCCATGAGTTCGAACCCTGCATCGGGCTCTGTGGTGATAGCTCAGAGCCTGAAGCCTGTTTCAGATTCTGTGTCTCCCTCTGTCTGACCCTCCCCTGTTCATGCTCTGTCTCTCCCTGTCTTAAAATAAATTAAAAAAAAAAAAAAAAACGTTAAAAATAAATAAATAATAAAACACTTAGATAAAAACATGTACAGAATATCTATCTGCTGAAAATTACACTATGCTGATGAGATAAATCAATGAATGGAGAGCACAGAAAATATTAAACACAGTAAAGATATCACTTCTACCTAAATTAATCTGCAGGTATAATGTAATTATAGCTGATCCTTGAACAACACATATTTGAACTGCATGGGTCCAGTTATACAGATTTTTTTATAAATATAGTACAGTACTGTAAATGTATTATGTATTTTCTCTTCCTTATGATTTTTTTTTAAGTTTATCAATCCTGAAAGAGAGAGAGAGAGTGCACAGGGGAGAGGCAGAGAGAAAGAGGGAAAGAGAGAAACCCAAGCATGCTCCGTGCTATTAGCACAGAGCTCAACACAGAGCATGAACCATGAGATCATGACCTGAGCCAGAATCAAAAGTAGGACACTTAACTGACTGAGCCACCCGGGAATTCCTTCCTTATGATTTTCTTAATAACATTTTATTTTCTCTAGCTTACTTTATTGTAAGAATGAAGTATATAATACATATAATACATAAAATGTATGTTAATCAACTGTGTTGTAAGGGTTCTGGCCAATAATAGGCTATTAGTAGCTAATTGGGGGAATCAAAGTAATAGGCAGATTTTTACATGTTCAAGGATCAATTGTACTATCAAAACCCCAACAAAGATTTTGTGTATATAGACAAGCTTATTCTGAAATTAATGTGGAAAGGTACAATCCCTAGAATAGCTAAATAATATTGACAAAGAAGAATAAAGTGGAAAGAATCAGTCTGCTTGATTTCATGCCTCATTATATATTACAATCATTGAGGCAATGAGATATTGGTGGATGGATAGACACAAAGATCAATGGCACAGAAGACACATAATTAGACCCCACACAAATATGTGCAATTGATTTTTAATAAAGGTGCAAAAGCAATTTGCTGGAAGGAGGATAGCATCTTCAAGTGATGTTGGAGTAATTGGATACCAATAGGCAAAAAAAAAAAAAAAAAAAAAACCTCAACCTAAACCTCACATCTTATACAACAATTAACTTGAAATAGGCCATGGGCTTCAATGTAGAATGTAAAACTTAAAAGTTTTAGAAAAAACATAGGAGACAATCTTTGAGATCTAGGGCTAGACAAAGAGTTCTGGCCTCCAAAAGCACAATTCATAAAAAGAAAGAGTGATAAATTGGATCTCATCAAAATTAAAAATCTCATTCTGTAGACGTCCATGGGAAGAAAATGAAAAGACAAGCTACACTCTGCAAGAAAATATTTCTAAGCCGCAGAGTCAACAAAGAACTGGTATCTAAAATGTATTTTTAAACTCGCAAAACTCAACAATAAAAAATAAAACAATCCAATTAGAAAATGGGCAATGAACAGACATTTCAACAAAGAGGATATGCATATGACGGAGGCACATGAAGAGATGTTCAACATCACTAGCCATCAGGGAAATGCAAATTAAAATCATGAGATATCATTACACACCAAACAGAATGGCTAAAATAAATAATGGTGATATCACCAAACACTGGCATGGATCCAGAGACACTGGATCATTTATACATTGCTGATAGAAATGTAAAATTGTACAGCCACTGTGGAAAAGTATGGCAGTTTCTTATAAAACCAAACATGCAATTACCATACAAACCAGAAATCACACACTTGGGCATTTATCACAGAAAATTGAAAACTTATGTTCACAGGAAAATCTGTATATAAATATTCATAGAAGCTTTATTCATAATAATAAAAAACTGGAAACAGCCCAGATGTCCTTCAACAGATAAACAGTGAAAAAAACTGGTGCACATCCACACAGCCAATAACAATGTTCAGGATGAAAAAGCCAATCCCAAAAGGTAACATACTGTATGATTCCACTTACATAACATTTTTTAAAATGACAAATATTTAGAAGTGAAGAAAAGATTAGTGAATGACAAGAGTTAGGGGCAGAGAAGTGGGAGGGAGGGAGGTGTGATTATAATGGACCCTGTGGTGGTAGAAATATTCAGTGTCTTGACTGTGGTAGGGCATACATGAAACTATACATAATGAAATTGACTAGAACTGAATACCTATTCTCTCTCTCAGACACAAATGAACGCATGTAAAATAGGAAATCTGAATAAGATTAGTAGATTGAATCAATGCCGATATCCTGAATGTGATATTAGCCTAAAAGTTTTGCAAAATGCTACCATTAATGGAAAGTGGATAAAGAGTACATGTGATTTTCTCTAAACTATTTCTTACAACTATATGCAAATCTACAATGATCTCTGTAACACTTTCAATTAAAAAAGTGATTGTTTAAATAAACCATAAAATATTTTTTAAAAAGGAAGAAAGAGGCTGCTCTTTTACACTGATAAGGAAGATATCAGATATTTATCTGATTTCATTTATCCATGACATTATAAATAACAACACAAGGTACATAAGAGAGACCTACCATTATAAGGAAAAGGTGGATATATAGACCAGCCATGGATAGGACAATCAAGGAACTAGCAATAGCAGTTGTCTCTGGGGGAGGGAACCAGGAAACGGAGATGGGAGGGAAAACCCACTTTTCATTTCACCTTTTGAATTTTGAGCCATATGCATGTATTGCCCATGCTCCCAAAGAAATAATTAATTTAATTTAAAATAAAAGTAAGTTGTTCTAGAATGAAAATGGGTATGCCTGAACAATAAAATAATAACACAGAGAACAATCACCCAACACATATTTTTTTACCTGTCCCCCAAGAGAGATGCACAGATAGGAGCTATGAGTCAGAATGATGTGCAAAAGGTATTACCAATATCAAGTCAGGGGGAAAATAATTTACAAATAGGGAGAAATAGATAATATCATATGGTAACTGTTCTAAGTGCCAACAGAGTGGCCCAAGCAGGGAGGACTATGGAAAGTTAGTGACAGTGGAGATTTTGGAGAGGTGGGGCAGAAGGAAGTTTTCCTACAACAGGTGGTACAACTTTGACCTTGAAGTTCGGAAAGAATTTGAACAGGTAAAGAGGGAACCAATTTGAAGATATGCAGGTGAATTAATAACAGAAGTGATCTCTTATATTTTCGTAATGCTCTAGAGATAACCAAGCATTTTCAAATTATTAGAGGACTAACAAAAGCCCTCTGAAATGGGTATTAATATTTTGCTCATGTGCAAACTGAAGACTGGAAAAATTAAATGGAGTTCCCAAGGTCCCAAGTCTCATAAGCTAAAGGGAGTAGAATAGAACCAGGGGCCCTGACTGCTAAGGATTCACTCATTCCACTCTTTATGGGACAACAAATACTCAGATGGCCAATATATTAAAGATGTATAGGCTGTATGTCCAATCCAGACAAAAAGGGCACTACCACCAGAGAGAAAAATTTATACCCAGAAAATAGACGATTGTCAAAATTGTGTCTGTTTTTAAATGTATCAATAAGAAGGAAGGATGAAAAATAAGTTCTGTTGAACCCTCACCATGTGCCAGCCATTATGCTGAGTGTTTTTCATAAGCCTGTTTATTTTATCCTTACCATAACCTTGTAATTTAAATATATGTAATCCTGATTTTGCAGACAAGGAACTTGGGAACCATGGAAATACACAACATGACTCAAGTCACAAAGCTATTATGGGACAGAGTTAGAATGTAAATCCAGCCTGGTCTTCCTCTACATCCAATGCTCTTTCCACGTCACTGGTATCATGTTTTGCTATAATTACCAATATACTCTACCAGGCTATTGCCAGGGAAATGAAAAGAGTCTGGCCTGAAATGTTAAGAATGGTTATAAAAATAGTAATTATTATTTCACACAATTATTTAATATTTTCTATTTCCTCTTTTGATCTTTATAACCACTTTATAGTTGAAAGAAAACTAATATGGTCTGTCCATGAATCAGAATCTGCTTTGTCCTCATATACTCGCAGATACGTAAATATCAAAGCTGGGAGGATCCTAAGATATAAACCATATTGTCGAGTCTGGTCATTTTATAGATGAGGAGGCAGAGACCTAGAGAAGTAGAGGGACTTCCTTGGGGGTCCCAGAGCTGATCAGTTAAAGATATGGGACCAGCATTTGCGTCCCTGCCTGGTTCTGATTTCTATGAGAGAAATTATTGCTAGCAATATGCAAGAGTAAATCACATCAAACCCTGAAATATATGGACTCCACAGACTGGGCTGTTAAGGAAGATAAAAAATGAAAGGATGGAGGAAACTATTTAAACAGGAACCTCAACAATAATTGGGCTTTACAGATCACAAGAGACAAAAATCAGTCTTTATTCACTGTCTAAAACCGAATCAGATATCTCAAAGGGACACACCTAAACACACACACCACCATCTGTGAAAACAAACACCAAAAAATAAATTCTCTTTTATGAATTTGGATCCTGGGAAATGCATTACTCCACTGGCATGGTGACTTTGATTTGGATTTGGTTCTGAATACAACTTTTAAAAGTGGCCATCTGCCAGACTAAGACATGAAAGCATACAACCTTACAGACAGCAGGCTATATAGACTTCATTCATCCCATTCCTTCAATTGGCAGATAAAGAAACTAGGACTCAGGACAGAACAAGGACTCAGAACCAGATAGCCCCAAGTTGATCACATTCTATTGAGTACAGGAGTAAAAATCGGGTTAGCTAATGCCTGGTCAATGAGAGCATGGAGTTTAGAGGCAAATCTGTGTTCCAGTACTGGCTTCACCACTACTGTCTGCCTGACTATAGTAGAGACATTTGTAGGTAACATACGTTTATTGCAATGCCTACCTCCCTTGCCTGCCTCCTCTGTAAGGCCAGAGAAAGACAAATACTCGGTTTCCCAGCAGCTAAGGGTAGTCATGTGACATAACTCCGGCCAATGAGATGTAAGTGGAAATCAGCCAGGGGCTTTGAGAAGAATGTTTCCTTTTATGATTAAAGAAACACACATGGCTGGTGTGGCCCCGTTCACTTGCTTCTTCCTTTAACACAGCAAGCACTTCAGATCATAACCATCCTGTGCCCAGCATAAAGAAGAAAAGTCAACACGGTGGACACAGCAGGAGCAGAGCAGAAGCTTAGAAAGAACTTGGGTCCTTTCTATTCTGTTCTGAGTCCTAGTTTCTTTATCTGCAAGTGGAAGGAATGGCTAATGAAGTCTGTATATACTGCTGTCTGTAAGGCTGTATATCATTGAAGTGGAATCAGTATCAACAGCACCACCAGAATTCTTGTTTGAGGGGGGAAAAAAATGCAACAACTCCCATTTGCTTAAATAAGCATTAGCTGGTTTTATATTAATGTCAGCCAAGGAAAACTGATTTGGTTACTTTGGATAAATTAATCTCTCTAAGCCTCAACTGTTGTATCGATTAAATGAAAAACAAGCATTCTTACTTCATCAGTCTCCTGTCACTATTAATTTAGCATATATTAACTGAGCACCTGCTAACTATGTGAAAGACGCTATTCTGGGAGTTGACAATATAGCAGTAAATTAAAGGGTCTTTCAACTATGGGTCACACTTTCTAGTCTTGAGAGATAGACATAAAAAAATAAATATAAGAAATGTCAGGTAGTGAGTGGACTAAAGTTAAAAATGCATGTGAAGGACCCAACACAGAGCTAGGCACAGAGTAGGGCTCTAACAGCAGCTGCTACTATGATTTTTGTGGTCATTCAATAAATACTGCTGAAATTCTTAGGACTTCCCCAAACCTACATATATATGAATTATTAGAAATGAGGAGATCTCAAGCCAACCCATATTGTCACAGGAAATCCCTGCACTCTGACCTGATTAACTGTCTCTCCTCAAGCTGGAAACATTTGCTTTTAAATCTTGAGGCTCCAAGGTTCACACGCCTTTAGATCTTTTCAGTGCTAGGACTTGTTCTGAATGATCAAGCCAGAAAGGCTAACATGGCTGGAAACAAAGAGGCTGGAGAGGAGTGGGGATTTGCTACAGATGACTGCCTGTCTGTGACTAGTCACCTGGAGCTAGTAAAGTCACCAGGTTTACCTGGAGCAATTAACCCATGCAAATGCACGTCAATGACCACTTCTCTTAGGAGATGGCCAGGAGACATGTAACTGGGACTGGACAATAGAGTCCAAAATGCCTTTCTTTTTCAGGTATCATTTTAATAAAGAACTGATTTCATGAGTGAGAATCATAAGGTGGTGATCTATGGAGTTAGACTTAAAACAACAACAACAACAACAACAACAAAAACCTTGCAAATACCATTGGATAAATCCAGGCAGGCTCTCATCTTGGATCTACCCATGGTTTTCTGTGTGATCTAAGCAATCCCTTCCCTTCTCTGGACCTCAGTTTTCCCATCAGTACGGTGATGGAGCTGGGCTAGACCTAGTCTAAGGGACCTTTCAGCTCTGACATCCTGACATTCTACTTTTCTCAAATCATCTGCTCTGGTAGGCCTCCCTCCTCCTAGCAGCCATGGAACAGGGGTGCCTCTCTCAGCATATTTGCTAATGCCCAGCCGCCAGGGGGAAAAACTGCTGACGGACGCTCTGGCTGCCTCCGTGTTGTTAAACACCTACTTACAGCTCTAATCGGCTGGTTTTCACACCCAGGAGATGAGGATTGATTGCTGACATTGACCTGGCAAGGAGAGGATCCTGCAATCACCAGCCAAAGTGACTTAGGCTTGCGGGCTGGAATTTGGCAAGTTGTACTATGGAGGGGAAAGCAAATATGGAAAACAAGAGTGCGAAGCGTTTTAGTGCAGTGGTTAAGAACACTGGTTGCAGAGTCAGGCACACCTGGGTTTTATTCTTTCCTCTGCCACTTTCTAGCTGTGTGAACTTGGTCATGTCACTTCACATCTCTGAACACATTTCTCAATAGCAGCGGATCCTGTCCCCACTATCCCATGGAGGGCATCTTGATGGGTCTCCATAGCATGGTTTTCTCTGTTTGCCAGTGACTGCATGCGTAAATGGCATGTGACCCAATCATGGCCATTGAGAACTAAGAAGAATTTTTCTGGGTAGCTTCTTGAAGTTTTCCTTGCTAAAAAAATACCACACAACAATGGTACCTACAAACCTCTTGATCATTAAAGTTCTTATGCTAATTTAAGCCATCCTGGGTATATGAATGTCCATGAATGTCCACTACCTGCTGATAGACCTAGTACGGCAGAGCAAAAAGAAAAAATCTGGGGTTAGTAATGATGTTATTAAGCCACCAATTCCTCACAACCCTGGATCTGCCCTATACGCTGACTGCTTGCTCTACAGGATGAGAAAATAAGTCACTATTAATAAAACAACTTATAGTAGGTTTTCTGTTCATTGTACCCAAAGGCCTTCTAAGACAACAGTCACATTGATCAGAACTGAGTCACGTGTTATGCAGAGAAGAGTTAACCTAGCAGGTCACCGGCTGCTACCTTTAGAAGAGTCTACTGGCAAGGTTGGCCCAGGACTGACATCTGGGAACTTAGTATTTGACCCATTCCTTTAGCTGTTATCATTGCTAAGATTCTGTACTGTCCAGAGCAGTATAAAAAGCACCTTACACCTGTTTCCTTACTATTAAAATAGAGATATGCCTCTGAAAATCATAAGGATTTGAAAAGTCATAAGGATCTATATGAACTTAAAGGAATATTGTTAGTGCCACTCTGCCATTGGTAGTCCCTGATATATAAGGAAAACACAACTGCTAAGGGTCAGAAGAACTGGTCCTTCACTGTGGCTCTGACACTAATTTCCTTGGTGACATTAGACAAGTCCCTTCCCTTCTCTAGATCTTTGTTTCACTATCTGTAAAATTAGGGTCTTGGACTGGTTTAATCTAAGGTCATTCTTGGAATTGATATTCTATGAATCAAAATGATACCTTCTTATTTTATACACAGAAAAAAACTTGTTGGCAGAGATGGCCAAAAATTGAGTGGAAAACCCATGTGGACATCTTATAAGTGCTGAGCACTGTGCTTAGTGCTGGTGCACTGCCATTAGCTATTGCACACAGTCCCCACTTGTGCAAGATCCCACCTCACTCTCCTCCCAACATGAGACCATCTACTGCACCCCACCTTCACCTCTAGCTCTCCTGTTGGACAATATCCCCGGGATCTCAATCAACAAAGAAAACACTACCTGCGAGTTCTGTTTGTTTGTTTGTTTATTTCTCACAAAGAACCAGCTATTTAAAACACTAAAAACAAAGACTGTCAAAATGAAATTATTTTGGCTTGATGCAGAATCATTTACTAAAGTCGACTAAAACTCCTTATACAAATAAATCCACTGCAGACCCAACACCAGATGGAGTGGAAGCAGGTGCCACTTTACCTGTTTCCAAGTAGACAAAGCAAGTTTGCCTTGTGCCTTGTTCATGTAGACTGACAGAGAACCTTCCCAGATATATAGCATTCAGTCCTTTAAATGCCCTGTTACGTGACTGCCTTCAACAAGAAGGCAAACGGGGGTGGCAATATGACATAATAATTAAGAGCTGAGCTTCAGAATAAATAATATTTGAAGTCAAAATATGGTTCTGTTCAGTTCATTCTTCTTCCCTCTTTCTCTGAAAATGTGTATACTTTCTATTCTAGGCTTTAACATCACTCTCTGACATATATATATATATATATATATATATATATATATATGTGTGTGTGTGTGTGTATATGTGTGTGTATATATATGTATGTATGTATATATGTGTATGTATATGTATACATAGGTATATACATATATAGAGACGATATACATATATATACACATATATACATAGACATATACATATATACATACATATATATATATATATATTCTCCCTCCCAATGGATCCCAAAATTTCAAATATGTGTTCAGGTGCAGGGAGTGGGGGAGGGTAGGTCCCTTCCCAGGCCAGAACAGTAAATTGTGCTGATTCACGCTAGTCATTGTAATCCGTCTCTTTCCTCTCTGATTGTTAGGTGTGTCCCAGCCAGCATGTATTCCAGGGGTCTCGAAGACCACGCAAACATTTGATGATATGCTAGAAGCTCTCATGGCTAAACCTTTTTACTGCAAAAAGATACACAATAGGATTAGCCACAGAAAAAGACACAAAGTGGAATCTGGAGAAATCCATGCATAAGCTATGCTCTGCTATCTCTCTCTGGTGAGAGGACACATGAGTGTGTTCCCTTCACCAGCAATTAAAAAAATTTTTTTTCAGTGACGTCTACTGTGTTTCCACCTCAGGAAGCCCATTTGAACCCAGAATCCAAGGTTTGTACCAGGGGCTGTTCATGTCAGCACTCTTTGCCCAGCACATACCAAAATTCCATACTCTAAGAAGAAAACCAAGTGTTAAACAATAATTGCACTGTTGGTACAAACAGTGTTGGAGCCATAAGCCACCCATATTGATTAGGGAATGGGTTAAATACTAAGTTCCCAGATGCCAGTCCTGGGCCAACTTTGCCAGCAGACTCTTCTAAAGGTAGCAGCCGGTGACCTGCTAGGTTAACTCTTCTCTGTAACACGTGACTCAGTTCTGATGAATGTGACATCAAGAGAAGTCTGCTGGAAACTTTCTTTCTGGGAAAATAATAGATCTGCATGAGGAAAAAGCCCTTTATTCTATTACTTCCTGCTTACTGGGGTGTTGATTAAAAATATAATATCCGGAGCAGAGCCATCAATCTTTCAAC
Source organism: Panthera leo (assembly GCF_018350215.1). NCBI lineage: Eukaryota > Metazoa > Chordata > Mammalia > Carnivora > Felidae > Panthera > Panthera leo. The sequence continues at coordinate 194,563,638 of NC_056679.1, forward strand.
AGGGATGAAATAAGCATGAGGATGAAAACACAACCCGTTGAATATGGCCAAAAAACAGGAGAAATATGCCTGGGTCCTTGAGAGTATGAGCAGCTAAGCTAACAGCTACTGATCTCCACATCTGAGGGAAACAAGTCCAAGCAAGTTCAAGCCACAGCCAGGAACCAGCCACTGCACCATTACTTGTAGGCAAATTCACTCCTGACTGATACAAAAATCAAGCAAAAACAACCACAACTCTTTTTCATGAAGCCAATCTTTTTTTTTTTTTAATATAACTTATTGTCAAATTGGCTTCCATACCACACCCAGTGCTCATCCCAACAAGTGCCCTCCTCCCTGCCCATCACCCACTTTCCCCTCTCCGCCACCCCCCATCAACCCTTGGTTTGTTCTCAGTATTTAAGAGTCTCTTAAATATTTATGAGTATCTTATGGTTTGCCTCCCTCCCTCTCTGTCTGTAAGGGTTTTTTTTTTTTTTTCCCTTCCCTTCCCCCATGGTCTTCTGTTAAGTTTCTCAAGATCCACATATGACGGGAATGCAAGCTGGTGCAGCCACTCAACAGTATGGAGGTTCCTCAAAAACTAAAAATAGAGCTACCTTATGACCCAGCAATTGCACTACTAGGTATTTATTGAAGGGATACAGGTGAGCTGTTTCAAAGGGACACATGCACCCTCATGTTTATAGCCAAAGAATGGAAAGAGCCCAAATGTCCATCAATGGATGAACGGATAAAGAAGATGTGGTATATATATACAATGGAGTATTACTCGGCAATGAAAAAGAATGAAATCTTGCCATTTGCAACTATGTGGATGGAACTGGAGGGTATTATGCTAAGTGAAATTAGTGAGTCAGAGAGAGACAAATATCATATGACTTCACTCATATGAAGATTTTAAGAGGCAAAACAGATGAACATAAAGGAAGGGAAACAAAAATAATATAAAAACAGGGAGGGGGACAAAGCAGAAGAGACTCATAAATATGGAGAACAAACTGAGGGTTGCTGGAGGGGTTGTGGGGGGGGGATGGGCTAAATGGGTAAGGGGCACTAAGGAATCTACTCCTGAAATCATTGTTGCACTATATGCTAATTTGGATGTAAATTTTAAAAAAATTTTAAATAAAATAAATAATAATAATCTTTTAAATAAAAAAAATCCACATATGAGTGAAAACATATGGTATCTATCTTTCTCTGACTGACTTATTTCACTTAGCATAATACCCTCCAGTTGCATTTCATGAAACCAGTCTAGTGGGGAAGACAGACGACCAAACAATTATACCAATGAGTGTGTAATTGCAAACAGACAAGTGTTCTGAAGAAAAGGAATTTGGTCCTTTTCTTCTAAGGTCCCATAATTCTAAGGTTCCATAAGAACATAGAATGAGGAAACTGACCTAGGTTGGTTATAAAAGGGGGAGGAAGCACTCATGGAAAACTTTGTTAAAGTTCTTTATTTCCACATGATAATTGGCCCCAAAAGGTAATAGCTTAAGACAATCATCTTATTTTGGTCATGATTTGTGCATTCAATATTCTGTAAAGGCTTAGCTGGGAATTGTCTCTTGGAATATCTAATGGGGTTTCAATCACATATCAACTAAGCCTCCAGTCATCTGAAGATCTGACTGAGTTTGGTATTTAAGAGGGGTTACTCACAAGACAGGTAGTTGATGCTGGCTGTCATTGGGGAGCTCAGCTGGCTGCTGACCAGAGCACCAAGCTTTGCCAGCACAGAGTCTCAGGAAAGTCATAGTTCTTGTGAGGTGGTTCAGGGCTCCATGTACAACTGTTCCAATGAACAAGGTAGAAACCGCATGGTATCTTACGACCCAGCCTCAGAAGTTACATAGCATCGTTTGCATCTTGCTCCTGGTCAGAGCAGCCATAAAACTGCCGAGATCCATGAGCAGGGATACAGACTTCTTTTCTCAATGGAAAAGATGTCAAAAAATGTATGGGTCTATTTTTAAACCTCCGTGGCCTTCCTTAGGAGATGAGAGATAAACTAGTATCTGGAGACTGAGTAGGAAGTTTTAAGCAGGTAGAAGAGGAAGGGAGATGTGACATCCACAGAAAATAACCTGTTCAAAGAAAATCCCAGTGGTAGAAGAAAGCATGGCATGTTGGAGAATAAAGAGAAGGGTAGTGTGGCTGGAGCACAAAAAGTGAGGTATGGGGGTCAGGGTGGAGGAGCAGTGGGTGAAAGGGAAATCGTGCTGGGCCTTGGAGGTGGTGGTAAGGATTTGAATCTTTATTCTAAGAGTCAGCACCTGGGAAATCTTGAATAAGTCACTTAACACTAGTGTCACTCTATCTGTTAAATGAAGAGAGATACTGACCGTCCATACCTTATAGATCTGTCATAAGATTTAGTAAATTAATATGTGCATGGTAACTGATCAAAAAGTGGTAGTTGTGGCTGTTATTGTGGTTATCATCATATTTTTATTATATTACTAGATAGGGCATCCACCTTGCAGACAGGAAACTGAGGCACTGAGTTTAAGAGGCTCAGAATACTCAAAAAACAAGTAGCTGAGCAAGGATCGAACCCAAGGCTCTTAGCCCCCTCGTCAGTGTCCTTCCTTCCTCCCCACCCCCAAGTGCAAAGTCTTAGGGATAGGCATAGCATAGGGGTTGAGATGAAGGCTGATAAAGGAAGAGGATATGAGAGCTGAGCAGTGCACCCACAAACTGACACTTCCTATATTTCTAGATGACGTCTGCTAGAAGCAACAGATTTCAAGAATGCCATCAGTAAACTGAGGTCATCTCTACTGCAAGCTGAAGGACGAGAGAGTCTTATCTACATGTAAGCAACATAGGAAGTGATGTAACAAGGGGCAAGTTTGTTGACTTTGTCACAGAGAGAATCCCTGCTCAACACTTACTGGCTCTGTAACCTTGAGCCAGTGACTAAACCCCACTGAGCCCCAGTTACCCCATCTCTAAAATGGGAATAATACCTACCTCACTGGGTGGTTTTAAGAATAAAGGAGAAAAGGTATGTGAAATACTTGGAGACCCAACAGTACCAAATAAATGTCTTCTTTCTCACTCAAAAGTCAACCCTGAAAACAGTGAAATAACACTGACTCATTCAACCAGCTCTTCTCATTGCTGATGACAATATAAAGCCGAATCAAACACTGACTGGTCTCTAAATCCACTTGTGCTGGTCTGTAAATCCACTTAGCAGTTTTCAGGTTCAGAATCTTGCCCTTTTGCTCTTCCTGTGTCTAGAACCTCTCTCTTCAGATTCTTGTATAGATTGCTCTGCAGTTGATTCAGGTTTCTGCTCAGATAAAGAGGGGATGAGAAAAGCCTTCAGGAGCTAGGATCTCATAATCACTGGGATTTGATAATACAGAAATCAGGGCAGAGGGTGCATCAAGTGAAAAGAACAGCATGAATTAAAGCACATGGCAGGAAAAGTGAAGACGCTATTTGGGACCATGGTGGACATTCATGAACTATAGTAAGAGGAAACATGGGAAGATACGATAGGAATGGTACACTAACACCAGTGAGGCCTGAAAGTTGTTCTAAACATTGATGAGTAGTAACACAACAGGGCCCAAGGCCCTGACCTATTATTAATCCAACAATCAACTGACATATATCTATCCATTTATATCCTACATCTTTCTTTCTTTCTCCTCACCCCACATCACCTGTGTGCTTGTGCTCTCTTACACACACACACACACACACACACACACACACAAAGGACCACCTGCCCATTTAGTTCTCTTATAAGTCTGAGGACTCACTTGCTAATGAGGAGCTAAGGGAGAAGCCCATCCCTGATGGAAATCAGAGCTAGCAGACAAGTTATGGAAACATAGCGGGGGCCACAGGGTTGAGTAAATAAGACGCCTACTGATTGACTCAGAGACAAAGGAGTAAGAGGAGAAGAAAGGGAGGAAGGAAGAAAGAGGAAGGGGAGGGAAACGTGGAGAGAGGAGGAGGAAAATGGAAAAAACTCTAAAGTTCCCACTCTCCCTGAGGTAAGGAAGTGGCTGCCAAAATCATTCTTCCTGAGTCACCGTTGCGGGTAGGTAGAGCAGAGAACACCCGTGTTAGCTAATATTCAGGGACCTATCCCTTATAGCCTATAAATATCTCTCCTGCCCCTGGTTCTGTCTAACCACCTAAAATTTTTCCAGTTAGGACTGCAGGCATCTTTGGAGTCCAGTGTTAAAATGTAAACAGCTCTAGGAGGAATCCAACATTAAGCCATTATCAACAATTAGCATTTCTATAGGGTTAAGAATCACAGGAGAGGTTCTCAAGATAGGAAGGATTTTTAAATGTTAGTTTATGAGATAATTTACTCACATCTGGGACATCAGAACGATATCCTCAAGAGAGAAAAGTGCAGCCCACGTTCTATATCTGTCTCATCCTTCTACCTTCATTTCCTCCTCTTCCCTAAGACACACTCACTCACTCACTCATTCATTCATTCATTCTACAACTACTTCTTGAGTACTGTCCTAGGCATTAGTGATACACTATAACGAAACAAGGTCTTGACATTCAGGTGGAAAAGTTAGGCAGTTATAAAGAAACTCTTTTTTCTTTGATTATCCCATCCTTAATCTTCTCCAGACATTCATGTGGTACATGCTAAACCATACCTCCCACGGCTATCTCCCTTTTGGGAGTGGCTACTGCATTATGCAAAGTCTCCTACAGTTTAATCCCTAATTGTGCTCTAACTTTTTTGTGTGTGCCCATTCTGCTTTCGCATCCAGACTGTAAGTTCTCGAAGGGCAGAGGTATTGTTTTGCTTCTCTGACAAAGCCAAGCCCAGGAGAAGCACACTACAGGAATTTAAGGATTTAACAATCCCCATGAATCACAGCTTTTGTTTCTAACCACTAAACTCCTGGTATTTAGTAGAAACTCTGCTGGCACTTTTTAAATACATAAACACTAGTTGGGGTGCCTGGGTGGCTCAGTCGGTTAAGCATCGACTTTGGCTCAGGTCATGGTCTCATGGTTCGTGAGTTCGAGCCCTGCGTTGGGCTTTGTGCTGTCAGCTCAGAGCCTGGAGTCTCCTTCAGATTCTGTGTGTCTCTTTCTCTCTGCCCTTCCCCCACTCACACTCTGTCACCCTCTCTCTCAAAAATAAATAAAACATTAAAAAAATGTTTTAATAAATAAATAAATACTAGTTGATTGATACGCAGAAAAGATATTCCAGGTAGAGTATCCTGAGGAAAGGGCAGGGCACAGGATGGGCAGCGTTGATATTCTAGATATTTAAGGCTGGTACCTGGGACAGGAAAGAGTACATACTAAAAGGGAACAGGAGGGTATAGAGAAACTCTGACCTTATAATTTTGTTAATGCTTATTCCCAGGTATGAGGTAGACTAAAATGCCTTTTAACTTGGCACTTAGGGACTGAAGGATAGATTATTTAATTGATCTGACTTATTGACTGATTTATTGCAACCCTCAACATATACACTGAGTATCTATTAAATGCCACACATTCTGCTAGGCTCTGGAGAGGACAGAATCTGTATCTGAGCAGATTGTGTGAGACCACCGTGTTTTGATTCTGAAGGTCTCTTCTCTGGGTGTCCAGAGGGCAGGCAGCAGATGAATATTTGCAGTTATGAATAGCAATGATCTTCAATCCTTTTGTCACAGACTGGAAATATCCAGTGCTGCAGGGCAAGACAGAAGTGCTCTTGGTGAGGTTGTCAGATGGGGCTTCCTAATCTCCTTACTGCACTGGACCTGCCTGGTCAGTTAAATCCCACCTTCGTGTCCTCATTTATTCTACAACTGGATCTGAAATACCCTTTGTCTACCAGGTTCTGGAAGTAGACAACCAGGATTCTATTCCTGGTTCCTCCTCTACTTAGTGGTGATGTGAACCTAGCCAGCTTACGGAATGACAGCCTTAGTTTTCTCATCTATGAAGTGGGGATGATAATAGAACCTACAATTGAGAATGAACACTTCGCTATTTCTGACACATGGCGCATGTCTAATAACGCTTGGCTGCACATACAATTTGTGCTGGAAGATACACCTGTCGCCCCCACACTCGCTGCCTCGAGAGAGATACTAACTGTTCCAATGCAGTGAGAGAGGCACTGTTGTGGGATAAAGTCGAGGGAATGAGAGGGCACACAGGAGGGGCCGGGAGCCCTCAATCAGGGGGTCAGGGAGAGTTTCTAGGAGAATGTGAGGGCTGTCATGAGATGTGACAGAGATGCCCATCAAAGATGTCAGAAAATAAAGCTCCAGGTGGAACACATTTACCATCTCAGATGTCAGAGGGGGTGTGATCTGGGCGAGGAAATTGAAACTTCAGTGTGGCACAGAGACCAGATGAAGAGACGGCGACAAGAAAAACCTAGGAAAGCGCAAAGAAACACAAAAACTGCAGTAGCAAAACTAAGATAGCAGAATTCTAAGGTGCTTATGCAAGGAAGCAAAAACCAGAAAGCAACCCAGGTTATACTAAAGGAATTCCAAAACGCTCAGGGATTCGTGGTGCCAGGACCTCTGGAAGAGGAGGAAAGGCAGAACCAAATCTGGGGGGGCGGGCTGTAAGTATGTCTGAAGTCTTGAAATTGGAAAAATGCTGAGAAGTATTGAAGGTGGATGTTGGAAAGATGGGTGTTATACTTTTCCCTCCATTTTGGTTTATGTTGGAAACCTTCCATCATAGAAGGTTTAAAAAACCGTGAGGCTTCCATATGTTCTCCCAAATATGCATAGCTGAGAAACTACCCCTAACTGATCCTGACAGAAAACTACAAATTTACTGTGAAGAATGAATAAAATCAAGATCTCTGAATATGCAGGCACTGAGAAGAATTGAGAAAAAGGGGATTATACTCAGGGCAAGGGTACTGACCAAATAGTTATAACCTCCATGCTGAGACTTCCTGCTTTCTTTCTTCACTTAGATTATCAAAACAATGACAGTCAGATTGTCCACTCAAGATATTGGAAGAATCTTACATGAGAAATCTAACTAGCTAAAGAATAAAGACTTCAAAAAAACAACACCAGGACTTCTCATAAAGTAGCCCAACCTGATTTATCCACGGGATACAGGTGTGCTGTTTCAAAGGGGCACATGCACCCCCAATGTTTATAGCAGCACTATTGACAATAGCCAAAATATGGAAAGAGCCCAAATGTCCATTGGTGGATGAATGGATAAAGAAGATGTGGTGTATATACATATATACAATGGAGTATTACTTGGCAATCAAAAAGAATGAAATCTTGCCATTTGCAACTATGTGGATAGAACTAGAGGGTATAATGCTAAGGAAAATAAGTCAGAGAAAGACAAATATATGACTTTACTCATATGAGGACTTTAAGATACAAAACAGATGAACATAAGGGAAGGGAAGCAAAAATAATATATAAACAGGGAGTGGGATAAAAACATAAGAGACTCTTAAATATGGAGAATAAACAGAGGGTTGCTGGAGGGGTTGTGGGAAGGCAGACGGGCTAAATGGCTAAGAGGCATTAAGGAATCTACTCCTGAAATCACTGTTGCACTACATGCTAACTAACTTGGATGTAAATTAAAAAAATAAATTAAATAATTTTTTTAAAGTAGCCCAACCTGTAACCTTAAAATGCAAGTAGGTACACACATCCAAGGCTTTCGTTCATTTTTTGTTTCTCATTCTTACATGTGAGTAGATAGCCAAAGATGACTAGGTACCTAAATAAAGCCTTTAAAATGAATGACAGACAACAAGACAGCAAACTAAGGAAAAAAGTAACTTGGTGAAACAGAGAATGTTCAGGAAAACAAAAACCTCAAATAATAACTGCCAACACCTGCCATTAATATCCTGAGAGAGAAGGGGGAAGATATTGCATCCATAAAGTAAAATTACAATGTTATTAAAGGTATAATTAGAAAACATGAAAGAACTCCTAGAAATTCAAAGTGTGATAAGAGAAATGAAAAGCTAAAGAAAGGACTGACAGATGAAGTGGAATGGGGTGTCTGGGTGGCTCAGTTATTTGGGCATCTGACTCGATTTCGGCTCAGGTCATGATCCCAGGGTCATGAGATTGAGCCCCATGTCAGGGGGGTTAAGATTCTCTCTCTCTCCCTCTGCCCCTCTCCCTTGCTTGCATTCTTTCTACCTATCTAACAATCTATCGAAAAAAATAAAAAATTTTATCTAACTTATTTCACTTAGCATAATACCCTCCAGTTCCATCAACATTGCTGCAAATGACATGATTTCATTCTTTCTCGTTGCCAAGTAGTATTCCATTGTATATATAAACCACATCTTCTTTATCCATCCATCAGTTGATGGACATTTGGGCTCTTTCCATAATTTGGCTATTGTTGAAAGCGCTGCTATAAACACTGGGGTACATGTGCCCCTTCGAAACAGCACTCCTGTATCCTTTGGATAAATTCCTAATAGTGCTATTGCTGGGTTGTAGAGTAGTTCTATTTTTAATTTTTTGAGGAACCTCCACACTGTTTTCTAGAACAGCTGCACCAGTTTGCATTCCCACCAACAGTGCAAGAGGGTTCTTGTTTCCCCACATCCTTACAGTAAAAAAAGTGTTTAAAAAATTTTTTTTAATGTTTATTTATTTTTGAGAGAGACAGAGACAGAATGCGAGTGGGTCAGGGGCAGAGAGACAGGGAGACACAGAATCCAAGGCAGGCTCCAGGCAAGCTGTCAGCACAGAGCCTGATGCGGGGCTTGAACTCACAGACCTTGAGATCATGACCTGAGCCGAAGTCAGATGCTCAACCAACTGAGCCACCCGGGTGCCCCAAAAAAGTGTTTTAAAAAGAAATAAAGATGAAGCTGAAGACATCTCCCAAACAGAAGAGCAAAAAGACAAAAAGAGAAATAGGGAGGAATATATAAGAAAAATAGAGAATTCTTCCAGAAGATGCAGGATCTATACAATAGGGGTTCCAAGAACAGAGGAAAGGGGAAGTGGTGGAGAGAAAATCATCGAAGAATAAGTTCACTATGACTTCCCATGACCAAAACATCTGAGTTTCCAGACTTGAAGACTCACTAAAAAGCCCACCATAAGAGGTGAAAACATAGCTAAGCCAAGAAACACCAATAAAAAAATTAAGAATGTTGAGAATAAAGATCTAAGAGATTCCACAGAAAAAAGAAGAAAAAAACAGGTTATATACTAGGAATCAACAAGCAGATAGGTTTCAGATTTATCAACAGCAATCCTAGAAGCTTAAAGAAAGTGAAACAATGTCTTCAAAATCATAAGGAAAAATAATTTCCAAGCCAGAATTCTATACCAAAACAAAATGTCAAGTAAGTATAGAGATGAATTAGAAGTATTTTCAGACATGCAAATGACTTTAATTTCCATCCTGTGCATCCTTTATAAGAAAACTACTTGAATGAAGTGCTTCACGGAAATAAGGACGTAAAACAAGAAAGAGGAGAACATGGGGTTCAATGCAAGAAAGAGGGAAAGGACAACTCAGGATGAAGAACCCAGAGTCAGAGTAATATAGCAGACTCAGAGAACACTATCCAGGCTAAAGCAAGCCCAAAGTTTCTAAGAGTGATGTCTCTAAGAATATTTAATTAAGAAGAATACCTAGTATGGGTAAATGTAATAAGGAGAGATTATGACAAGACAGGTGGCACCTGGGGACAAATTTTGGAAAAAATTACATTTTACAAAACTAAACAAATCAGAGAAAGACATTCACTAGCTCAAAAAAAAAAAAAAAAAAAAAAAAAAAAAAAAAAAAAAAAAACAGCAAGAAACCCAGAAAATTAGAAAAGGCAAAGTCATCACAGTATTCTACATGGCTCAGCAGTGAATAACATTTACATAATGTAAACATGGACCATACATGCAACTAACTATTAACTACGCCATAACTGCATTATGGGCCAGAGGGACTGAAAATGTGCTTGTGTGCAAGGAGGGTGGTGCTTTTGGGTGGAAGGTAACTTTATATCTTGCATCCTGGATATAAAAAGATAGTGTTAAACTGAAAACAAAACACAAAGGGGCCCCATATGCATATTACATTGAGATAATTTTTTAAAAAATACGTAAAGTTATTAGGCACAGTAGTATGTCTTTCATTATAACTTTGATAGGATTATTTGACTCTAAATTTTGATACAAAAATAAAAACTATATTAAAAATAAAATTAAAAACAGAAAAGTCATGGTATGGTCCATTGGTGGATCACGTATACCACTTCAATAATGCAGCTGATCTAGTCTTATCTCTAACTCTGTTTTACAGGTAATGTTATCTGAGACCCATAGGTGTGAAGAGACATGCCCCAGGATCACTTGGGGTGGGTTGGCGTTAGTGGCATTGACAGAACCAAGAGTCAGATCCTTGACCAGTTTACAAACACAGAGTTTTTGTCGATTGCACCCTGCTAATATACCATGTCTGCCCAAAGAGTTCTGGGCTTTGATAATTTCTGAATGAGTTCTATAAGGACAAGCACCACAGGAGGCTTGAGCATTGCTTCTAGGAGCTTACTACGGTCAGAGGACGAAGACTTGCACATGCCAAACCCCTGTGGAATAATTAAGCGCCCTAGGAACCCGCCCTTGACGAGAACTCTCGACACTCTGGTACCAAGCCCTCTCTTTTGTCCTCACACATTCGGGCTATAACCCCTTTGGCTAACTGAGAAGTTTACATACGTGGACTTGCCTTTTTTTCTTACCTTGTTAGACAAATTTGAGAAAATAAAGAAATCTTTGTTATTACAAATATGAACAATTATGTTTTCTCTAGCCTCCTATGTGATAAAGAAAACAAACCAAAGGTCAGTAGAGCATATATAACAGCTCAGAAGGCAACAACAAGTTTAGACGGGGATTTCTGAGGTAACAGAGTTCTACCTGAGGTAGAGTTCTACCTCCACCAAAAAAATGATCAAGAAAAAGGGAAGTTGTGGGGCCCCTGGGTGGTTCAGTCAGTTAAGCGTCCGACTTTGGCTCAGGTCATGACCTCATGGTTCGCGAGTTCAAGCCGTGCCTTGGGGTCTGTGCTGACAGCTCAGAGCCTGAAGCCTGCTTCAGATTCTGTGTCTCCCTCTCTCTCTGCCCCTCCCCTGCTCATGCTCTATTTCTCTCTCTTGGTTTGTCCCTGTCTCTCTCTCTCAAAAATAAATAAACATTAAAAAAATTTTAAAGAAAGAAAAATGGAAGTTGTGAAAAAAACAGGTCTCAAATACCATAGGTTGGGATGTTAATCAAGGCAAACTTTGAAAGAGAATATAGCAATAGCTCTCAAAAATTAAAATTCACTTACCTCTTGACTCAGCCATTTCTTTGCTAGGAATTTACTCAAAAGTATGCCAAGATATATGTACAAGGAAATTCATTGCAGCATTGTGTATGAGGCAGCAAGAAAAGAAAAAAATAAAACAAGTATCTATAAATAGCAAACTGGTCAAATCATTCATTGTATATCCCTGCAAGGTAATAATAAATAACCTTTAGAAACAATGAGTTAGATCGATCTTGCTGACATGGAAAGGTTTCCAAGATCTAATGTTTAGTTAAAACAGCAAGGCTCAGCATACTATATTCCCATTTGTTTTACACACACACACACACACACACACACACACACACACACACACACACACAAATTGTCTTCCAGAAAAAGAGTTGTCATCTTTGGAGAGAAGAGTTAGAGTTCAAGAGGAGAGATGAGGAAGAGTTTTGCTTGGTTTTATACCTTTTAGAAAGTTTACATTCCAATCATAGGCAAGTATAACTCTTTTTAAAAGTGAATTTTAAAAATAGATAATTCATGAACAGCAGTGGGTGGTGAACTCACATTCAGAGAAGGGAAATTATTCTCCTAACTTCGCTCAAATGATAACATCAGTCCTGTAACTAAAATTTAAGGCTCTTGCCTACTGCACTGCTGTGCTTTCTGTAGCTTTGCCTCTCAGTTCCCTAATCTGTCAAATGGGAACATTTCTTCACTCTCCTGTAGATGTCAGAAAAAGATGCGTGGCACCTGGTAGTTGGGTCTTGGTCTGTTCAGTGAATAAGTGAACATGGGCACTAAGGGACATAATGCAGGTGAAAGGCTCTGCTGGGAGAAAGGATTACTACTTTAAAAGGGTTAATGCATTCTGCCCCCCTGGGACTTGACTGTCCGACCCCTGAGTCTCCATTTAGAAAGAAGGTGATTGTCCCGGTGACTACTACGTGTGGCATGATGGATGAGAGGACCACGAAGGAAGCAGTCACCAATGGCTTGGCAGTGGCTCCTGTTGGCTTTCTGATCACATCGCTGCTGGCTGTCAAGTCCACGGCCCAGCAATTTATGGCGTCCCTGGGCAGGAGCAGCCTGTACAAGGCTCCTGCTGCTGCAGCCCAAGGACAGGAGCCAAGCTCTTGTTCTCCTTGAGGCTGGAACCTTCTCTCCTGTGGGCCAGGAGCTCTCCCTGCATCAAAGCAGAAAGAACGTACCCTGGTGCTTCCCCCAACCCCCACCCATGGCTTTTGTACCAGGACACAACAGCTGTCAGAGCAGTGACTCTGTGGTCAAGCGGACTGGTGCAAGGAAGGCATCTTCACCAGACCCAGCTTCCCAAACCAGTGACAGTGAGAAAAAGGCACTCACTACCTCTATCTGCACCTCAGATGTATACCTGACTCCTGCTGCATCCAGGGACGAGCTGAGCAGAGAGCTTCCTAGAATCCATTCAACCAACTCTAAGGCGGAATGCTGCAGGCAGCAAGAGTAGTCAGGAAGGAATACAGGGAAAGAATGTGCACTCTGGACTTCAAAAGCCCTGTGTCTAAACGCTGGCTTTGCAGCTTCTCAGCAGTGTGACCTTGGACAAGTTACTTAACCTCTTTGCACCTTAATTTCCTCAGCTATAAAAGGACAACCCTCATAATAATACCTAGCTCATAGGTCTGTGGTGACAATTAAATGAGATAATCAATTTGAACGGGACTTCAAGCATGACATTTGGGTCGGCTCTTCAGCAAAGAATGGACCCCGCGTAGAGTAGAGGACAGAAACATCACCCCTAGCTGGAGGAATCATTAGAGTCTTTTCAGTGTTGGTGACGAAGGAGGGGAATTCCAAAAATAGGAAACACTACAAAGGAATGCGTGGGGGAAGGAAAACAGGGAACAACCTTAGGGTTGACGCACAGCTTGGCAAGGCTGGGATGTGGGACGGTATGGGGAGCAACAGGAGATGACCTGGAAAGGAAAACTAGCTGTATGGACTCTGAGTGCCAGGCCGAGGAGGTAGAACACAACTTGGAAGTCGGTGGGGAGCCACCTGAGCCTTGTGAGCTACTTTAGAGGAGGCACTTGGCAATGTCTCCCTTGGCATCAATGAGGAAAGCTGCAGAGGAGCTAAGCCATGGAGACAGCGTGTCACGGCATGCTCCCTCCCAGACGTCCACTCTTCTGGAGACAACAGGCTGCCTACAGAGGCTCTGCGGAAGGGCAAGTTTATTCAGTGGCTGTGCTTCTAAAATGGCCCAGGTAATCCTTCAAGTCTCCTTTATTGTAATATAGGAAGCCTGGGGCTACAGCTATCTCTTTCCCTCCCACAGGAGCAGGTGCCACAACCAGACCTGTTCATGAGGAGCACTGTCCCAGTTGGTTCCAAGGGCCACCAAGGCATTTCCACCTGAGCTCTGGTTCTGATCTAGTCAATAACAAGTTTGAATTAGATGAATATCACTCAGCCTTCCGTCAATCCCTGAGCATTTCCATAATGTTTTGCCACCTCTACGTACGCCGTTTACTATTATTTATTTACTTTTTTCTTTCATGACCCCACTGGTTTTTGGTCTATGCTTAAATACGTGTATTTGGAAAGAAGGAATCTTTCCACCACAGCCATGAAGAGAAAAGTTCTAATACAAGGTAACTATTGTAAACAGTAAAGAAAAAATGTCACAAAGGCAAAGCATCATGGTGACAGATGTTAACTAGACTTACTGTGATCATTTCACATAAAATACAAATATAGAATCATGTTGTACACCTGAAACTAATATAATATGTCAATTATACCTCTTTTTAAAAAATCATGAAAATCTAGCTATAGTCTCTCGTTCTTTCTTTTTTGGGAAGGGAGATTGGCAAGTGTTAATGAGGTAACATACGGCACCAAATTGAAATTCTCATCCTCGAACTAACTGCAGTGAGTAAAAGAGAATTGAAGAGGAAACAACCTTCTCACAAAGGATTCACTGTTATTTAACAGGATACCACCTAAAATCTTCTTTGCGCACCAGGCTTACACGGTCCCACAACTGGGAAAACCCTGAACTCAATGATCTCTAAGAATCCTTCCGTTTCATTTTTCTTTCTTTTGACAAATATTTTTTTGAGTACTTTCATGTAGCGGATGCTTCACTAAACTCGGGAGATCAAAAAGATGAATAAGAAATGTCCCCTGCTGCTATCAAAGAGTTTACAAGGACGCTTTGTCATCCCAGGTCAGCTGAGACCTTTTCAGTGTCACTGGGCAACTTCCTCACCGAGTCACACTCGGCTTTGTTTTGTCTACCTCTGAAATACTGAGGTTGAACCACGATTGCTCCGCGCTCTTCCAGATCTGACTTGTTATAACTCACTGAAGCTAAGGTGAAAGAATTTGGAGTTAGGGCAAGGGTTAATGCAGAAAGTAGGGCAGGAATGAGTTTAGATAGCTACACAGGCAGGTTGATCTGGGGGAAGGTCTAAGGTAGGTGCTAAGGTTGTCTGGCTTAAAAATCAGGGGAGTTGGGGGGCACCTGGGTGGCTCAGTCGGTTGAGCATCCGACTTCGGCTCAGGTCATGATCTCACAGCTCGTGAGTTCGAGTCCTGTGTCAAGCTGTGTGCTGACAGAGCTCCAGCTCAGAGCCTGGAGCCTGCTTCAGATTCTGTGTCTCCCTCTCTCTCTGCCCCTCCCCCACTCACATTCTGTCTGTCTGTCTGTCTCTCTCTCTCAAAAGTAAAAATTAAAAAAAAAAAACAACATTAAAAATTTTTTAAAAAATCAGGGGAGTTGGATGCAACCACTTTAGAAAACACTTTGGCAGTATTTGCTAAATCTAAGCATATGTGTGCAAAATGATCCAACAGTTCCATTGCTTATGGAAAATTAGTGTTCAGATCCAGCAAAAGACACATATAATAAGGTTCATGACAAGTTTTTTCACAGTTGCCTGAAGCTGGAAACAATCCAGATGATCTGCAGCAGGAAATGGATAAATAAAACGTAGTGGATGGAAGTAATGGAACACTATGCAGCCATGAAAAAAGAAACACCTGTCACACTTAACAACATAATGACTTTCATAGACATTATGTTGAACAAGAGGCTAGATATAAAAGAATATATTCTTTTATATATAAAATATAATATATAAATATATATATATTTACCTTGATCTGGATAGTGGTCACATAGATACATACATATATAAAAATCCATCAGGCTCTACATTTATAATTTATATATTTTAGTCTGTATAAATGGTACTTCAACAAAAAAGTAAATTAAAAAATAACCAAGGATACCAAATGTTGATGAAGATATTAGGCTGACCCAAAGATAGAAGAGGAAAGATTCCTCCAGAAGAAAAGGGTTACTGTGACCTACCCCACTAACCATAGCCACTTCTCTGCAGCTACAGATTCCCACAATGTTAGAGCCACCAGGTAGATCAATTAATGTAATGACACCAGGTATTAGAAAGTTAAATAATAGAAATGGATTCCAATGTAGGGTAAAACCCTCAAAGGAGATAGAGAGGGAGAGAGGAGGCATGGTCAGATATCACAGACCAATGGTACCAATGTACTATATTTCTGGAGCCACCCATGTCCTTAAACCTCCACCAAACATTCCACTCAAGTTCTAAACCCAAAGCCAGGACAATGAGGAAGTGCAGTGGGTGTAGGAAATGTACAAGATCAAGTGTTTGGACATATTGGTCCAAATTGTGACCCCCTCACTAACTTATACTTTGACCTTGGACATCTTATAAACCCTTCCTCAGCCTTAGTTTCTTCATCTATAAAGAATGGTAAGTAGGGGTGCCTGGGTGGCTCACTCAGTTAAGGGTCCGACTTCGGCTCAGGTCGCAATCTCACAGTTCATGAGTTCGAGCCCCACGTAGGGCTCTGTTCTGATAGCTCAGAGCATGGCATCTGCTTCAGATTCTGTGTCTCCCTTTCTCTCTGTCTCTCTCTCTCTCTCTCTCAAAAATAAATAAACATTTTAAAAAATGGAAAAAAAAGAATGATAAGTAGATTAGACCACTGGCCTTGAATTTTAGGAGATCATGAAGCATTTTGAGACTCTAAAGAAACCCATGGAAAATGCCCACACGCAGTGAGTTTTGCATGATTTCAAGGGGCTGAAAATTAAGAGCACACAGATTATGGAATTTCTAAAGTTCATTCTAAGGATGATTTGTTTACATTTTTTTTTTTTTGTATTGCTGAAACTCATTCTCTTCCTCCATTCTTTCCCTACTTCCAACTCCACTGGCTGCCAAGACCACTAACTTTGAGCTGCCACGTTCAGATTAGGTTGGGGACCAAAGGGGATTATGATGGACACACACAGCTGGTCCCGGCCAAGCATTCCCCCTGCCCATCAGACTCATCCGAGTCTTAGGGGATGTGTGTTTGCTGGGGAGGCAGAAAATCAATTAATTGCTGTGTAGCTAGAAATCCCTTCTTCTGGTTGTAACTGTTCAGTTACAGTGAGGGAGGGAGGTAGAATAACAGTCTTTTTCTCTTTCCACCTGCCCATCCATCCCCTACCGCATGGCTGAAAAAGGGATCCAGAAGCCTAGGGGTCAAGACTTCTCTTGATGAACCTAATTGCTTAGGGGCTGCATTTTGTGAGAGAGAAGACCACAGGTCTAATTTCCTAACAGTTAGGTTTTTCTTGTCAAATGCAGGCATCAGATATTCAGAGAAAATACGGAAGTCACAGAGCAGGGAGAGGGCAAGGGCTGAGACAGTAGCGTGCCTGATTTCTTCTCTTAGAGTATTAGCCAAACCAACGAAACAGGTTTGGAAGACATTGGACGAAATGCCTGTCCTCGTTTTGGCAGGGGTTTCCCTAAAGACCCAAGCAGGTCCTTCTCACAACTACACATCTGCTCCAAGTCACTTCCTATTAGAATCCAGCTGTGCTGAAAAATTGCTGGATCTTTGGTTTCATACCCAAGGTATGAACAGTAACTTGAAAAAAAAAGAGACACCCCAAACTCCAAACCAGTAATTCATGGTGAGAATTGCGGGTAGTATGGATAATGAGAGTGGGGGTGGAAAGGAGGATCTTTTCTTGCCATTACATCACCACCACCACCCCCATGGAAATCTACTTTGCAATTAGAGGAACATAAATTCAAGGCCAGATTGACATTTCCCTTCACTGGTTGTGAGATATTAGACAAGTTAGTTTTCTTTTATAAACTTTAAGTTTCTGGGATACATGGGTGGCTCAGTTGGTTAAGCACCCAACTTCAGTTCAGGCCATGATCTCATGGTTCATGGGTTCAAGCCCCCCAGTGGGCTCTCTGCTGTCAGCGTGGAGCTGCTCTGATCCTCTGTCACCCTCTCTCTCTGCCCCTACCCCACACGTGTTCTCCCTCTCTCCCTCTCTGTCTCTCCTCTCAAAAATAAAACATTTTAAGAAATATTAAAATATATATACAAGCTTTAAGGTCCTTGTCTCCAAAATCTGGATATTACCAACTACTCCAAAGAGCCATTGGAAAAGGGATCACAGGTGGAGACTTGCCCAGTGGATGCCTAATACGCACGAGTTCCTCCTCTGCCCTTGCCTGACCATCCCTGTTTCCTCATGGGCTGTGCTGTGACAGCTCCACTGCTCTGAGCCCCTAGGAGAGAACAGAACACAGTCAGTCACACAGCTGGAGCAGTGGTGAGGGAGGGTATCATTCCTGACCAGACACCCAGAACAGGCGGGGCTGTGAGCTCCAAGGACAGGCAGACCCTGAGATTAATGTGCCCGTGTCTTATTACATGTGATACTGCAATCACGTGCGCTCATGTCTCATACCCCAACAAGATCATATAATTCTTAAGCAAGAATTCGTTGCTATTTCATCCATCCCTGAGGCTGGTTGAAACATTCATTCATTCGTATTGCACCTGAGCCATATTGCAGAGACTTCGGTGTCAGACTGCTGGGTATGGGTCCCGATTCTACCTCTTTCTAGCTGGGGCACCCACAACAAACAAGGTTGTGAGTCTGAGTCTCAGTCTCCCCACAAGTAAAATGAAGTAAAAATAGCTCCTGTTTTAAAGGACTGACTTCTCATTGAGGTCCAAGAAATGAAATACTAAGCAAATAGCACAGAAAGGGATCTTTAAATATTCGTTGTAATTATTGCTATTGTCAGGGCTGGGGACATGAAAGTGAGCAAGACTTAGTCTCTACTCTTAAGAACCTCACAGTGTAATAAGGGACACAGACAAGAAGAGAATTGATAACAAAAAGTAAAAGTGATGCCAAGCGAATACCCAAATACAAGCAATGGAGGGCCATTGATCCAGACGGGAGAAAGGAAAGGTTTCCAGGCCAAGTGACATCCAAGCTTAGAAAAACTGAAGAATGAATAAGAAACAGTGCAAAGTCCTGGAGATGGGAAGAAAGACACTGGCTTCTTGGGGAACAGACCATCTGAATGGAACAGAGAGCCTGGGTTGGAGAGGACATGAGGGGTCAGATCACAGCTCTTAACACCATGCCTTGAATTTGGTCATGGCTCATGTAAGTACCTGTTCATGCTACAAAGGAATCTGCCCGTTCTATGAATGAGACAAAGGAAGCTAGAAAAGGTCACATCTTGCTGAGCCAGAACAGAGGTAAGGGCTTTTTCTGAAAGTAGGCATTTTGGAGAGGCTAACATCTAGCTCCCTTGAGTTGTGCTAATAATCACCCTCTTCGGGCTGGGACACAAGGAAGTGGATGCAATCACCTCCCTCCCACCTTAACTGTATAACATTCTCTGAACTTAGACAGTGGGACAGAAATATTCAAGGAAATAATTCCTCCATCTGAAATACCAGTACCAGAAATAAAGATTGGACAGATGAGGAAAAAGAGAAGCCACACCAAGGAACTATCACTGGAGTCCTTATTCATTTTGCTTTGTAGGAGTCTCTGCTTCATGAGGGAAGACAACAGATATAAAAACAAACAAAGTCCCACATTTGGGGAATGATTTAATAGGGAGTAGTGACCCTCGGGAAGTATTAGAAGGAAAAAAATAAAAGTGGTCACTGAAATACAATTTAGCTGAGCCACAGGAAAAGAAAAGACTGGAGAGAAAAGAAATGAGAGTTGTGTTGGTTTCTGAGATTTTTTGAGCAATGGCCAAAATCTGGAACATAATGCTGAAGCAAAGGCAAATCAGAGAAGGAAGAAACTGAGGGCAATTTGACTTTGAAATGAGAGAGAAAGTGAAATTACACTCTTTAAGTCTGTGGGGAAATGTGCAAATAGAATCAAAACCCTTTGTTCCTTGACATGGTTGCCCATTTGCCTCAAAGGAAGGCAATGGAATAAAGGATCTTCACGGCATTTCAGATTTCAAAACTTGAACGTTCTTCTGTGGAACAATAAGAAGGGACCCCTTTCAAAAACCTTTACGTTGATAGAACAGACACTCAAGAACACCAAGGCTATTGTGGGAATGAGATGTATGGGTGGGTCAGGGACGGGGATATTTTCAGAGAAGAGTGTGTTATGTTGTAGATGAAAGAAGGGTGTGCTTCAGAGACAGCACAGAGATGGGGCATCAAAAAAAGGAATGTATTTCAAGAAGAAACTCTAAATTCTCCCTTTTTTGGTATCAAAGAGCAATCATGGTCTCTGCTGTGTGCTTTTCCATTTCATCACACATTGCCTTGGGTTCCCAATAATTTTATGTAATCTTCACTAGTAAACATCAGTTCCATCACCATTAATTAACTCTACTTGACAACTAGGCGAAAAGCAAAAGAGTACAGAAACCAACCGAAGAGGAGTTTAAATCTAGCTTGGAGGCAAAAATTCATGTAGAAAAAGTCAATGACAAGACAGGACAATGAAGTGTCAAAACTAATAATAATTATGCATATAATTAATTATTATAATAAATATATAATTTTATTATTATTATTATTATCATCATCATCACTGTAGAGGCAACAAGTGCTGTAGAAGTTGAGAGAGCAAAAATTTCTGCTGGTCTTGCCACCCAAGCAAGGCTGGATGCTTCACACAGGTAAGAGTCCTGTTTTCTGTTTCTCTGTATATGCTCGGACCACCAGGCTGAGGGAAAAAAGAAGTTCACTACAGACTCGTCTTTAAGCAGAAGGAGTAATATCAAATGCAATCCAAGCGTAGAGTCATGTATTTGCCAACTAGATGTTGGGAGTGAAATAGCAATTGTGGTTAATATTCATATGCTACTTGCTCTGTAGACAGAATAGTACCGTTAAGAATATGGCACCTGCCTGGGCACCTGGGTGGCTCAGTTGGTTAAGCATCCGACTTCAGCTCAGGTCATGATCTCATGGTTCTTGAGTTCGAGTCCTGCATCAGGTTCTGTGCTAACACCTCAGAGCCTGGAGCCTGCTTCAGATTTTGTCTCCCTCTCCTCCTCCCCCTCCCCCACTTGCAATCTGTCTGTCTCTTGAAAATAAATAAACATAAAAAAAAAAAAAAAAGAATGTGGCACCTGCCATTAACATGCCTAAATTTGGCACTCAGGTGGTTTTGTTTTGTTTTTTTTATAAGCTTATAATGTGTAAACCTGGATTACTTGCATAAGCTCTGTATGCCTCAGTTTTCTCATTTTGGTTTTTTTTTTTTTTTTCAACGTTTTTTATTTATTTTTGGGACAGAGAGAGACAGACAGAGCATGAACAGGGGAGGGGCAGAGAGAGGGAGACACAGAATCGGAAACAGGCTCCAGGCTCCGAGCCATCAGCCCAGAGCCCGACGCGGGGCTCGAACTCACGGACCGTGAGATCGTGACCTGGCTGAAGTCGGACGCTTAACCGACTGCGCCACCCAGGCGCCCCTCAGTTTTCTCATTTTGAAGGGGAGGATAAGAACAATATCCAACTATGGAAGCCATCCTCCAAGATATTTCTCTAATATCTCTTCTCTGAATTGAAAGTTTGTGTCCTCCTAAAATTCTTATGTTGAGGCTTAATCTCCAATAGGATGGACCTTTGGATGGTGATTAGACCATGAGGAGTGGAACCTTCCTGAACAGGATTAATGCCCTTATGAAGGAGATCCCAGAGAGTTCCCATACCCTTTGGTCATGTGAGGATATATAGCAAGATGACTATGACCAGGAAGTAGTTTCTCACCAAACACCAAACCTGTTAGCGCCTTGATCTTAGACTTCCTAGCCTCCAGACCTAAGAAATAAATGTTGTTTCAGCCACCCAGTCTATGGCATTTTTGTTATAGCAGCCCACACAGACTAAAATAACCTTCCTCCACTATTTACACTCTTGTAGAGTCCCCTAACATGTTGTACTGGTGCTGGTCAGTGCTACCATTAACATACGGCAGAAAGGATGGGATATCATGTCAGAGATTTGGCTATAAAAGACTGTGGCTTCCACCTGGGACACACTATCTTGTCTCTTCTCTCTCAGATCTCTTGCTCTGGATGAAGGCAATTGCCATCTTGTGAGCAGGCGTATAGAAAGTCCTAGCTGGCAAGAAACCAAAGCCTCCTGTCAACAAGCCAGTGAAGATCCACACCTACCAAAACCACATGAGCAACTTTGGAGGTAGCTTTTCCAGCCCCGGCTGAGCCTTGAGATGACTATGGGTCAAGTCAACAGCTTGCCTACTACCTTATGAGAGGCCCTAAGCCAGGACTACCCAGCTAAGCCCTCCGAATTTCCCAACCCCTCAAAACTGTGAGAAGTAAAAGTTTGCCATTTAAAGATTCTAAATTGTGGGGTAATTTGTTACAGTAATAAATAACTAATTCCCTCAGCTCATTAAAGATTGTTGTCAAAAGTAAAGGAAATAATATACCTGAAGCATTTAGTGCCTGGCACTTAACAGTTAAGGGTGGTTGCTAACATCATGGGTAAGACACCATGCAAAGTATTTCACATGTACAATCTCATTTATCTCTCATACATGAGTTCAGTATAGGACAGCCCAATTTTATACATATTTGAAATACTGTGATAAAAAGATAAAATCTCACTTTATGCACAAAAGGTAATATAATGCCAGTCTCCACTCCTCCCCATGTTGGTCAAACACCATGCAATTTTAAAGTTTGTGACCTAACAGATTTATAAATTAGGTTTATGTGCTTTCCTAATCTTAAAATGATAGTGGTGCCAGTTCAGCTCAGAGGCTATCTTTTAGATTCTGAGCACCCATTCCATTGCGTGTGCTGGGGGAGCTTCCCACATAACGCCAAACAATTCTCAGACACCAGCAAGACGTCTGAGAAGTCAACTCAATTCGGTCACTATCTACCAGGAAAGCATCAGATTCCAGGTTAAGGACTCAATCCTACCAGACTCCCATCCTCTTCAGATAAGTTGCAAGCCTAGGCTCTCACCTGAGCTTCTGACCAAAAGCTACAAATTGAGGTTCAAACAATCCCCTCTGATTCAGGATGCCAAGCCAAGTTCAGGTTGTTACCTGTAGTTCTGACCAACAGGCTATAAATCAGAGATTTCCAAGAATCTCTCTTCAAATTCGATTAATTGGCTAGAGCAGCTCGCAGAACTCAGAGAAAACATTTTACTTCCTAGATCACTGGTTTATTACAAAAGGATACAAACACAGGAACAGCTAGATGGAAGGTATGTTTAGAGAAAGGTATGGTGAAGGGGTATAGAGCTTCTATGTCCTCCCAGAGCACCCCGTTCTCCAAACATTGTTGCCTATTCACAAGCCTGGAAGCTCTATGAACCCAGTCTTTCTGAGGTTTTTATGGAGGCTCCATTACATTGGCACATTTGATTAAATCATTGGCCATTGGTGACGGCGTCATCCTCCAGTCCCTCTCTCCTCTCTAGAGGTTGGGGGTGGGACTGAAAGCTCCAACCCCCTAATCACATGGTTGCCTTCATTGGCAACCAGTCCCCATCCGTAGGTGGGTTCACAGGTCACCTCGCTAACAACAAAATATACCTTTATAACTCTCATCACTTAATGAATTCCAAAGGTTTTAGGAGCTAGGTGTCAGAAACAAGACCAAATGTATATTTCTTATTGTAAATCACAATATCACAGACAGAAATACCTTCCTCTTCCTTTGGTAGTCTTATGGGAAAAGTGATTCTGAAATCTGTGAGTTTGGAAATACACATGGTCTTCAGGAATGCATCCCTTAGATAAAAATTATTTTCTTCTACAATCTGCAGTTAAGGAAACTGGGACAACTGGCCTTGAGAAACGTGGGGTAACTTGTCCAGAGTCACAGTAGCAAATGGTAGGAGATGGCTTTTGACCTCAGATAGTTGGACTCCAGAGCCATGCTCTGAACCAGTACGTAGTTTCTGGAGAAAAGAAAGGCCAGCTATACAGTGTCCTCTGAGCTGCATTGGGGTGAGTCCAAGATTAACATCTTTCAACTATTGAACACCAAAAGCCATCTTACTTCCTCTATTATTGGTGCATTTTAATTAATGTCAAGGTTAATCAGCAACCTCAACATTATCCTCTTTTGGACTTTAGCCACAATGCAAATACTTATATGTATACAATATATGCCAGTGGTGTTTAATGCAAATTTATACACCAGTAATCTTTTCTTCACTTCTTAATTACACTATGCTTCCATTTACAGCTATCAAGTCAAATACAATTTATTCAGAAACACAATGCCTGAGAAATGAGCAGTGGCACTGATGTCACTGTGAGGCATTTGCTGCAGCTTTCAGATGAACCCAACCCTCCCATCTACAGCAAATTTTCCTGTTATGTCAAATAGAGTTTTTCCTTCAAGGAATGGGTTATTCTTTGGACATAAATCGTGTGACTCATGGAAAGGAGAAAGGATGCCAACATTGTGGGTGCTAGATTATGCACTCATTGCTTCACAGAGTTATCTCAATCCTCAAAACAAACCTTCAAGGTAAAAACGTTTGTCATGTATGCATTTATATGTGTACACACACACACACACACACACACACACACACACACTTAACAGAAAAAGTGGTACAGTAGAATTCAAAACCTGTTCAGTCTGACTCCAGACCCCAACAGTGAAAACACAATCCCAGATTTATTCACAAGAGAGTTTTGCTCCCGGAAGCATTGCCTGGCTTGGCCAAGTTACAGCATAAATGTCTACAGCAATCTTAAAAGTAGACAATGGTGTACTGTCAGAGGTGGGAACACCTTCTCCATCCCACCTGAAAGCAATGATTCAGAATCAATAGATGTGGGAGAACAGAGCTTCTCAAATTTAATGTGCACAAAGGTCACCTGGTACCTTGTGAACAAGCAGATTCCGATTCTGTAGGACTGGAGTGAGGCCTGAGCCTCCTGATTTCTAACCAACTCTCGGGGATGCCCACGTGGCTGGTCTGTAGCCCATCATTTGAGTAACAAAGTTGTAGGGGACTATATCAAGAGTGCAATACCAATAGCATTCAGACTTATGCACTGGTAAAGGAAGGTTTAAAAAACAGTTAAAAATGAAAAGTCCTGTCTTTAGACTAGAATGTTCAATTATATATGTAAGAGATGATTATCTTGATAATGAAGGTAACTTATTGAAAGCTTACCATGCATCAGGCACTGTTCTAAGTGCTTCATGTGTATTAAATCCCGTCATCCTCACAATTCTTTGTAGATGACAACTATCACCATCCCATTTTACAGAGGAGAAAACTGAGGAACAGAGAGGAAGGTAACTTGCTCATAAACATCATTTAATATAGAGTCAGGATTTGAAGCCCAATAAGCTGGCTCCAAAAATGAGCTTGACACCCGACACCATAAAAGCGACCTGACAATTTTAGTTAAACCCAGGCTGAGCCAACAACAATGTGTGGGGTGGCTAACCCCAACAACCAGGCTGAGCCAACAACAATGTGTGGGGTGGCTGACAATGGGGTGCCATTGGCTAACACCATATGCAATGACCTTGGCAACCATGCCAGGCCTGACAATTTGAAAAATCAATAAGAACAACAACAAATACAGAGCGCACGTGAGTAAAGTTAGCAGTAGGCAACAAGATAGTTGAGGGTCACTGCAGGAAACAGAATCCACAGCATTGGAACCTTAATGAAGGCAACCACAGACAGAAGCGTGGACAGGGTCAAGTGACAAGTGAGGGATGCTGAGGCACTTGGAGACTAGCAACAGGGGAAAGCCATGAATTCCATACAGCTGAAAGGGCAAGGGTAGGGAGTGGTATTTTCAGATTCCAGTGAGAATTAGATCAGTGACGGAGGGACCATCAGCAAAAGCTTCAGAGATGGAGGGATGTAGTCACAGCCAGAGTCAGGCTGAGGCAGGGAAAGCCTGCAGGAAAATACCTCATCCTCTCTCTACTCCTGTTTTCCAAGCACATCATCTGCTTCTTCTTGGCTCACCCCAATATGTCACAAGCCAGCAAAGGAGCCCCAGTGAAGTGCCCAGACGGGTCTATTTCCCAAGGCAGGGAACAGAACAGAAAATAGTAAAAATGGGTACAGAGAGGAGAGACAAATGCTTGTAATCACAAGCATGGCTGGTGAGGAATCTGGGAACTCTTGTACGCGGGACAGTTTAGGCAAATGTGGATATTTACAAGCAAGGAGGGAAAACCTGGAGGTAACATATTGACCACAATACAACTTTCAGGGTTGATGTATATGGCAGGGAGAAGACAGTGTTCCAGTGGGGGGAAAAAAAAACAATGAAGAATGGACCAAACATATACGTAGACTTGACCTGATATAAAGAAACTTTTAACAAATATGGAAAGGATGGTTTTATTCAGGTACTAAGCTTTCATCACAGGAAATCTTCCAGCATAGAGTAGAAACTGCCTGCTTGGGGTTTTATAGAAAAGATGCCAGCATAAAAATGGGTCCAGATGACCTCTATAGTTTCTTCCAACCTCAGATCCTATAAATGTGTGAAGTTATGACAAGCCAAGCCAGTCCCATCTCTCGAGAGATCGCTGAGTCAAACTATGCCAGGAGCACAGCCTCAGGACTCTGCGAATGATTCCCAGCCTGGTGATCCCTTCACCTCTCCCTGACATTGGGAGGGATATTACTACAATGCCATATCTGGCCTGACAGCCGGAAGCTTCTTTCTCATCACAATGAGACCCTCTGACTTATCTGGATGGTTCCCATTCCTCCTCAGTGAGTGCATTACTAACAGCACCACATTTGATGATCTGTGTACTCAGAAGGTCTCATGCTTAAAGCATGTGAAATAGGCATCCATTTGGGGTGAAAAATTAATCCTTCTAAAGTTCACATATCAGTGTTACTTAATGAGACAAGTCTTTGGCCCCGTGTGAGACTCTCAAGGTTAAGGACAGGGGGGTTGATGTGCGACAGACTTGAGCTCAAATCTTGGCTTTGCTACTCAGTATATGCGTAGCCACAGACAAATTACTTGGCTCCCTTGACCTTCTGTCCTCTCTTCTACAAAATAGGGATATTAATACCAATAGCTCAAAAGAATTAAGTGATAGAAAGTGACTAAGATATATGAAATCCTCACTGAATAAGAGCTATTGTTATTAACATCATCACCATCCAAAAAGTGACTAGAACACCTGGAGTCCAGGAGAAATGGCAAAGTAATAAACCAGGAGTTGAGACCTGTTTTCAAGTTGCACCAATGCTCTCCATCTCTTTGTGGGCTCAAATAGCAATCTCTCTGACTCACTATTTCCTCTTCAGTTGAAAGGGTATAGTAACTTTTATCCTACTTAGTAAACTCATGCAGCACAAAAAGATGCTAAGGAAATTACCTGTTCAAGGTGTCACAAACTCCAGCGCTGACAAGATCCAGACAGCAAACCTCAATGAGCCAAGTGGGTGGGTGGAAACCAAGTTTATTGGGAGTGGGAAGCCCTGGAAAATGCATGCCTCACCTAAATGAGGGAGTTTGATACTCAGCCCCAACTACCTATTGCCAGCTGGCTATTTTCCAAAAGAACTGGCTATCTGGAGTTTTCTATGAAATCTCTGAAATTTTAAGTGTTGATAACTAAACCAGAATTTTAAAACCGCTATAAGCCAAAACAAAACCCATCCACGGGTACCAATTTGGGACCTCCAATAAAATGTGATAGTCTCTCTCTCTGTCTTTAAACACACGAGGAAGCAGGAGCACAGAGAAGACTAGCAAGCCACCCAAAGTCACATGACCAGTTAATATTGTTGGCTAACCATGAAATGGTATCATTCTTTCCCTTCTCAGAAGCCCTTTGCTACCCTCCTTTGGGCAGCTCCAAGGTGCCTTTTACTGTTGTTTTAGCCACATGTGCACGTATTCTCCCTCCGAGTAAATTCTTTGAGAGCCACTGCCCATGTCTTGCTCTGCCCAGCACTGATCGAGTGTGCCTGCCTGCACCGATCACACTCAGTGTGAGAAGTGCAGGCTCAGTTACCACATGGCCAGTGAATGATGAGCACAGAGTGACAGCACATCTGTCTCCTCAAGGCAGGGCTTTAAAACACCCAGTTATGAGTGATAACCTTCTATGGGCACTACACTTCTGAATCACAAAACAAATAGATACCCTTATTGGTATCTTACCTTATCCTGCCTTACTGGTTATAAAAGAGTCTTATTTGGGGGGAAAACGCTTTTAAGTAGATATAATAAAGTTTATTGAGTCCTGCCACATGCCAGGCCTAGACCAAAGACTTTACAGGACTTACTTAATCCTTACAACAATCCAGTGACGTAAATAAAAATGATCACTATTCCCATTTTGCAGATCAGGAAACTGAGGCACAGGGAAATAAAACTAAATTGCTGAGGGTCACAATGCCAGAGAGAAATAGAGCCAGGATGTGAGCCAGGCAGCTAGATCCCGAATGCCATGCTCTGACCTGTGCAATGCACAGCTCCCTTGGATGATCTAAGGTCATCTTCAGTGACTTGATGAGCCAGACCTGCCATTTCCGTTGGTACCTGGGTAAGCTGTCACGAAGGGAGGAAAGTGCCTTACTCAGGGCTCCACAGCCAGCACGTGGTCAAGTTAGGACTACCGCCTTTCCCATGAAAACTCTGGCAGGGAGGAGTACCGGGACAGCACATCTCTAAGCTGTTCTCTTAATCCTTAATAGTTTCTCACCCATCCTGTCCCAGAGACTGGCTCCAAAAGCCACGCCTGGGTCCCCAGGTAAGGCGACGGATACTACTAGCTCACTGATACTACTAGAATGTGAGATCCACTACTAGAAAGTTAGGAACCATGTCTGTTTGCTCTCTCTTATACGCCTAAAATCTGGCACAGATCATCAACAAATACTTGCTGAATGAAGGAATGGGGTGAATGCACAGTGAGAGCCTTCAAACTCTCCAGTTATGTTCCAAATACATCTCTAACATACCAAAGAGAAGGAAAATTTTAACCTGAAATATCTATTTTTATGTATTAAATATTTTAACCTGAAATATATCTGAAATATATAATATAAATAGATTAATATATATTATAATATATTATTATTAAATATATATTAATAAATTAATTAAATATATATTAAATACATAATATAATTATATAATATATAATAATATATAATATAAATAGACATAAGTATAAAATTATATATTATATATAAATATATATAAAATATTTATATAGTATAGATAAATTTATAAATATATATTTATATGTAAATACATATATATTATGTAAATATTGTGTGTGTATGTATGTGTATATATATATATATATATATATATATATATATATATATATATGCAGAAAGCCAGAAGGCCAATAGCAGAGTTTGGCTGAATAAATCTTTTCAATGTTAACAAAGCCATCATTAAAGAGAGAACAAGAGAGCAGTCTGTTGGGAACCTGCAGTCTAGTCATTCAGGTGTCCAAGTAGAGTAAAGGGATGTCAAAAGGAAAGAAAACAAAGAAATGCGGCAGGAGCAGCTCTGCAGGGAGAGGGAAGCAAGGATAATGAAGAATCGGGGAAGCCTCACCCTGAAACTCTATCTTTACATCAGCACCTCTGCCGTCCCTTGTCCAGCGTGTCTCCCTCAAGTCTACTCCTGTCCCACAGCGTTGGATTAAAAATACACAGAGCCAAGAAAGAAACTGCTATCCCTCCTGCCTCCCAGAGACACCATGAGAATGGCCAGGATCCCTCACTTAGGTTGTAATGTCTGAAGGCTCCCTTACTTTGTTTTCATCATGTCCTCATTGATCCTCATGAGGCCCCTAGAAGATAGGTTGCCTGGGCATGATTATCCCCCGGGGAAAGACCTGACCACAGAAACCGTGAGTTGAGCCCCATGGTTCATACAGCCAGGATATCCAGCTAAAGAGTCTGGCTTGAATTCTAGTGCTTCTCCTCTCCTTCGGCAACTTCCTAAGACCTGAGATCTCCTGAAGGGTGTAGCAGACACAATGGCCGTGGATTTCTTTGGTGGCAAGCAGAGTCTCCTTATCCCTCCCTCCATTCTCAAAACCTATACCACTCTTACACCAGAGCAATTTATCAAGGAGTAACTACCTCATCCAAGCTTACCAGTAATAATTCCCCATCACACTGACCATCGGGTTTGGTCTGGGAGGTAGATAACGTGACCCGAGACAAGTCAACGCAAATCCTTTTCTGCAATTTTTCTACAGCTAACTTGAGGAATAAGCACTCCATCATAGATAGGATGGTAGATTTCCCAACATCCACGGAACCTCAGGTAATTTTTATCAGCCAATGATAGTAACCGCATCCCTCTTATCAGTAATTGAGTCAATAACTGGTATGTGAGCCAATTCTGGCCAATGAGGGGACGTGTGTTTGGGGTGTGCCCAGGAAAGTTTCCTCTCTCCTGAGAAGCCCCAGACTGTTTTTGGGTCTGGATGTGACACTGGGAACTTGTTCAATCATCCTACAACAGGTTGAAGATGAGGCCAGCACTGAGAATAAAATCATGAAATAGAAAGACCTAGGGTCCATGAGGACTCATCAAGCCATTAACCATGTTGATTAGAGTCTGCCCTACCTCTTGGACTTCCAGTTATGTGACATTAAAAGGTTTCCTTTTATATTTAAATTACTTTGTGCCTGGATCTTCTGTTAATTGCAGCCAAAGCCTTCTTTGTGATTCGTGCTTCTTTCCTTCCTTTCCTGCAGAGGCTACAAACTGATCCTAGAGATGCTGGTGGTCAACCTGAGCTGCCCTTGATCTTGGAAAACAGTTGGTCTAGAGCAGGAGCAAGAGTGACTACAAAAAAGCAGAAATAAAAGGCAGGAAGGAAGAGATCCGAGAGCATTCAAGTTCCTGGTTTCTGCAACCTTGCTCTGTGGTTCAAAACTTGAGTCTTTCCTAGTCCATGTCCCAAAACAAGTTCCACGCAAGGCCTTAGCCAGGGACAGGGTCTGCACTACAGTGAAAAGAGCCCTGGTCAAGCGCTGGGAAAGCAATTTCTAGTCCTGATCCTGCCACTGGCTCGCTGGGAGGTATTGGACTCTTCTTTTCACTGGATTTCTTGAACTATCTATAAAATGAGGAGGCTGGGTCAATATCTGCCATGACTTAAAAATGTCATAGCAAATGCACTCCCATGAATTCATCTGCCAGACAAACCCAACAGACACTGGAAGATGCAGGACAGAGACGATCCTAGCATTGTTTATAGTAGCAACTTGACTGTCCACCCAGGAGACTCGGTAAATGAGCTACCACCGTGGACCAAACGTGGCCTGTTTTTGTATGGCTTATGAGCTAAGAATGGTCTTCATATTTTTAAAGCAATGTTAAAAGAACAAGAAGTAGTAGTAGGTCATGCAGAGACCCTAGGACCCACAAGACCTAAAATACTGGCTCTTTACAGAACAAGTTTGTTGACCTGTATAATCTTCCTATGAAATAGCATCCGTTGAAAATGGGGGGAAAATGAGATCTATATGTGCTGCCATGAAAAGAGACCTACTACATAAAATGTGAGTATCAAAACAGCATGGGTAGTCTGATCACATTTGTGTCAAAATACAGGATGCAAGTTATTTACGACGCATGTGTAAATAAAATTTCTGGAAGGAGGCACAAGAAAATTAACAGCAGTTGCCTCGGGGTAAATGAGACTATATGGAGGTGGTGATAGAGAAAAAGCCTTTTACATTTTATTTTATTTCTTTCTCTGCTCTTTGTTTTTTACCACATGTCATAGCTTTAATCATAAAAACAAGCCAGTTGGACAAGATGATCTCTTCAGACACCTGCAGCTCTGAGTCTCTCTAGAATAACAACTTGTAATGTTGAGTGGCAATCTTTTGCCACTGTGACCAATACAATGCTAGGCACATCCTATGCTTTATTCCTTTTAATTTTGACAACCACCTCCGGAGGTTATAACAACCCCTCTGCCAGATCAGGAGATTCAGGCTTAGACCCTGTGAGCCTGAACTACAGCTGAGGATTCTAGAACTCTGGCTCTACTGCTTAGCTCTCAGGGGTGATACAGTTTGGTGTACCTGAGCCTGAGGAGCAGAGTGGGGCTGCCTATAGGAGTCCAAATAAGCTGTGAAGATACATGGCAAAACCTCGGAGTGTGAATAACTTGTTCTGCAAGTGTCCCGCAAGACGAGCAAACATTTCTAATAAATTTTAACTTGATAAATGAGCGATGTCTTGCCATACGAGTAGTACGTAATGCCAAAGGTCACATGATCACAACTGAGCCAATGGTTCTTGAAATTCACTTTGATATATGAGTACTTTGGATTACAAGCGTGTTTCCAGAACGAATTATGCTCACAAACCAAGGTTTTACTGTATATAAGATATGATCTGAAGGAGACCAGAAATGTAATATGGCCAGATTTCTCTTTCTGGGACCCATTGCAGATTGTTATGGAGCAGATCCCAGGGGTGGGAAGTTAATTTTCCACTGGGAAATGGGGGGAAAAAATTAAGGCTTTTCTACCACTTTGCAAATCCCATCTGGAAATGGCACCTACTCTCTCCATGGGGAACATCGTGTGACCTTGGGTAAATCACAGGCCCTCTCTGAACCTCAGTGCTCTTACTTTCAAGATGAAGAGGTCAGCCCAGATCAGGGGTCACAAACTAATGTTGAGAGGGCCAGGGCGGTCAAACTAAAAGGTCAGGGACCAGGTGGGAACTGTGGGGAACTTGAGAGCCCTACTTAAAGCAGAACAGAGTCTGCCTGTTCCTCACAGGTTGCTGCCAAGGGTGCAGTCAGACCGGTGCTGTGAAATGGTCTGGTTTTCAAGAGAAGCCAGAATTCATATTTTTATATCAAAAGAATAATCCAATTTTAAAATCTTGCCATCTCATTCTAACATTGGGGAAAAACAAAACAAAACAAAATAAAACAAAACAGGCACCAAATCAAATGTACTCGCAAGCAGCCTACAAGCCTGCCTGTCTGTCGCCTCTAGCTGATAGGGTCACCAGACACACGTGCAGCTCCATACCATTGAGTCCCTGACGGGGGTTCCCAGGGCTGTGTCACCCACAAGCCAAACTCCACTGAGCTTTCATCTGCAACATCCATCAGAATTGTACTTGTTTCCTTTCTCTCGGCCACCTCTCCTGCTCACCGAGCAAATCAGAACTGGCATCATGCAGGAACTAGAGTGCCAAGCAAAGAAGGGGGGAGGCATGGACTTGGGCGATCCACAGCAACAGGCGGTGAAGTGCACCTGAAGAGTGGGAGGCAGCCTTTGCTGAAACGACTGACCACCCTTTTCTGGGGGACAGCCCCTAAAGCAGTTGCAAGAAGGGCTCTCTCTCTCTCCTCTCTCCAAAGGCAAGCGGCCTCTTGCCCCCTTTCTTTCCCCTCTGCCAGTACCTCAGCGCCTTTGCACCCACACCAGAGATCTCCATACAAGGAAACAGGCACTCAATCTAGAAGCGACAAGCCCCCGCCACCGGCCGACCGTGACGGCCCAGCTCGTTCTTCATTCTGACGTGGCCGCAAGCGACAGTAGGCTCCTTGGCGACAACCTCAAGGTGACTGGAATACTGAATACACACAGCGGGTGTGTTCATGTGCATGTGTGCGTGTGCACACGTGATGGGGGCAGCAGTCAGTCAGGCTCCTGACAGCCCACACATCACAGGAGCCGGAAAAACAAGTCATACGAGAGAAATGGAAAACCGCCCGACTCAAGAATCTGCCATGGCTCCCCATCACTTGCACAATAAAGCCAAGCTCCCAGCACCTATGTCCAGCCTCACCCTCAACTGTACTATTCCTTCAGGGAACACCAGTCGCATGTTTTCCCTCAACTCTCCCAGTTTGCGCAGTCTGCCTAGAATGGTCCTCCACTTGGAGGGAGGCATGTTTTCATGTTTAATGCAAAAAAAAAAAAAAAAAAAAAAAAAACAATTTAGGTAATGAATCCCTTGATATCTGTTCTAGTAGTTCTATTATATAACCACTGAGAATGTCTTCTGACCCGTACTACCATGCAATCATAGAAGCAATGGAAAACATCATTTACTGAACACCTATTGTGTACCAAGCACTATACTGAAGGCTTTACCTGCTTTCAATTATTCAACCCTCACAACCTCCATGTCAGATGAGAACACTGAGCCACAAAGAGGTCACGTGCCCTATCCAATGTCACACAGCCAATACAGGTACAGCAAGGATTCAAACCCAGGACTCCTGTCTTCAGAGCCCATACCCTCACCACCAGGAGATGCCCCCTTCCTCTGAGGCTCCATGCAAGTGAAAATCTCAGTCACCCACCACACCTTGGGGGCCAGGGTGGGGGATGGCATATCAAGGACACAGGGATGGGAAGGCCGTCAGGCAATCTTGTCACTGATGTGCTGGGGCACTTTGAACAGGCTACTTCACCTCTCCAAGCCTCTACTTCCCTCTTCTCTAAAATGAGTGTTTAAATTAGATGAGCCAGCTTGATGCAGTTCATGACACCCTATATAAGTCGTTTTATCTGGATTTATTACCAGACAGACAAAAGAAAACAGAGCTGTGTGCCACAATTAAAGTGATATGTAGGTCTTAATGACCATAATGGAAATAGGGCGGCAAAGGAGGGAGATGTGCATAAACCAAGGCACAGAATGATCTGGAAATCAATTTTCTTTGGGACAAATTGGTAGGCTCTAGTGTGAATAATGAGTCCCTGGGAATTCTACCCAGAATGTTCACCTCCAGAGGGAGAGGCTCTGGCCCCCTGGGCGATTGCCCAGATAGGCATCGTTGTAGATTCTCCAGTGTCCAGCAGAGGGCGCCCACATCCACGTACTTGGCTGCTCCCAGGGACTTTGCAATCTGCTTCACACAGCCCGCCCCCCCTCCCCCCCCCCCCCCCCCCCCCCCCCCCCCCCCCCCCGCGCGAGGTCCTTGTCTGTCCTGCTTTGTCTTCCCTGCTCTGTTCTGCCAGTGGTAATTGGAATGAAGCAAGACATGGGATAGGCAATTTAGACACTTAAGTGTGTTGTTATAGGCCTCTGGATTTCCAACCAACCTTTTTAAAAGATGAAGAGGCCGTGGAGTGGCCCCATTCCTCTCTGCCGTGCCTCCTCTTTGTTTCCGGGAGAACGTGGGGGCCGCCCTCTGGCTGCGCCTTCTCTTGCTACTCTCAGGGGACCTCTGATTTGGTTGAGAAGGGTTTCTCCTTATCAAATCACAAGCCTCCTTAGAAATGGCCCAAGAGACCATCACTGCCTGCCGGGTGCTGAAATATGTTATCATTAGGCTCAACGTGTGATTTAGTTAATTAAATGTCATGCTTTTGATGGCATTAATTAGACCCGCTGCTGACTCCCCAGAAAACAAAACTAAACAAAAATGAAAACATCACTCCTAACCCGAGGAGGCTCCATGGAACCAAAGTGAGATCTTTCTAAATCCCTTTCTCCTCCTAGGACAAAATTAGTCCAAACGGATCTCTGAACAGTTCAGTGAGCTTTATGATGTCATTTTTCCTTTGAGGGATGATGCTACTAATGTCCCTGGTATTTCAGAGCATTTAATGTTTTTATTAATAATGACATAATTGTTCCTTACATGAATATATTTTGGAGGTTATAACCCACTTTCACATTCATCACCTCTTTTGTGTTTCAAAACAACCTGGAGGGGTTGGTAGGGGGTGAGGACAGAGGCTCCCTTGCTGGAGGAGGTCACTCGATCGGCCAGTCCGGGTGCTAGAGCTCAAGCCCAGGCCTTTCCACGGACCCACACCCCACATTTGTAAAACACTTCCCCATATGTTTTCTCCTATGTGAAACTTCCTAACAAAACCCCTGGCAGGTAGAAAAAGGAAGAATTACCCGCACTTCTTGACAAGTGTCGACACAGAGGCCCCAAGATGTCAAATGAGTTTGTTAAACGGTTTCCACTCATCAGTGAGGTTTTAGTCAATGATAGTAATAGCCGACAACATGAAGACCCAAATCTCAGCATTCTAGCCTAACTGCTTACGGATACGTCTGAGAGATTCATGAGACACCATGGTTCTTCCAGCATAATCAGCAACAATAATCTGAGTGTCCACCCATTATTGAACACCAACATGTGCCAAGCACTGTCCCTGCGTATCCTGTTGCAGCACGTCTAAGCGCTCACAAAACTTCCCAACCAGGTGTTGTTTTCCAACTCAGACTCGACTGAAGAAACAAAATCTTAGAGAGCTCCTCATCGTTGGAAAAGGGGAGAGGCTAGGATCTGCCACCGAGGCTTGCAGAACCCAAAGCCCATCGTCTTTTTACTTTAGTACAACGCCTTCAAGAAGGCTATCGCAGTGTCAGTATTTATTGGATGTGCTCTGCATCCTCGTCCTTATGACACACGAATGGAGGTAAGAGAGACACTTTGGACACAACTTCAGGCACCAGGGGCTTACCACACTGAGAAAAACCAGCTCTTCTTCCATTAACAGAAATGGGAGAGAAGAATGCAGAGAGCAATATGGTATACAAGGCACTCAGGAAGCATTCCTTGAGCAAGGTGACTGTCATCTCAGTCATTAACTCAACCCTTGAAAGTGCTCTGGGCCCCGAATGGTTTAAATGTGTCTTATTACCTATCTTGTAGGGTAGATTTATGCAGTATACATGTTTAATATACATTCATTCATTGGCATGCACTTGGCAGAGAAAGAGCAATAATTTAAATGGTTGAGAGGTGCCCCTGCATGAGCATGAGGGGAGAGTCGTTAGCCTACTGGTCCCCGAGTTATTATCTGCCCCTGCAGCTCTCTCTGGGCATGGACATCTTGGTAAGATGACCATGATTGTTTTGTTTAGAGACATGATATTACTTTGGATATTAATAGGTTTCTAGACACAAGGCAACCATCTCATGTGGGGCTCAACAAAGAGCCATCTGTTCCAATGCTCAAGGACAAACCAGCTGTGTCAAACACAGGACAAGATGGAATCGTTTTGCACTTTATAGACAATTTAAAGTATTTTCTAGGGTAACTTTTATTATGCAGAGTTCTCTGCTTACATGTTGACTTTAGAACTTAACCACACATACGGTGTGACTACACTGTAATTTACATGCACCTAGTTATCACATTACCTACTTACCAAAATAGCTGAGTCTATTGGCATTGCTTCCAGAATAGCCGCCGTGTATGAACAGGTAGCCACAGGTCCGGATATCTAGGAATTGCAATGATGACCAAGGGTCACAGTGACACAGTAGCCAGATGGTCCTTTCCAAAAACCTGAGGCAGGCTCCAGATTAGATAGAAGTCATCGAGATCCAAGGTACAAACATACATAGCAGGGTCCAGCAGAAAGAGGGCTAAACGTGCGATGGTAGGCCTATCCCTTATCACTGGTGATCTTGAGCAAGTCACTTAGCATCTGAGCCTCAGTTTCCTCAGTTATAATTAAAAAGAATAGGGGTGCCTGGGTGGCTCAGTCAGTTGAGCATCTGACTTCAGCTCAGGTCCTGATCTCACAGTTTGTGAGTTCGAGCCCCGTGTCGGGCTCTGTGCTGACAGCTCGGAGACTGAAGCCTGCTTCAGATTCTGTGCCTCCCTCTCTCTCTCTACCCCTCGCCGACTGTGCTCTGTCTCTCTGTCTCT
The DNA here is from genome assembly GCF_018350215.1 of Panthera leo. NCBI lineage: Eukaryota > Metazoa > Chordata > Mammalia > Carnivora > Felidae > Panthera > Panthera leo. Next base: position 194,600,940 of record NC_056679.1, read on the forward strand.
CAAAACTAAATAAATGTATAAAAAAAAATTTAAAAAGAATAGACAAGGTGATCCCTAAAAGATTAACCTCCAAATTCTGATGCCAGTTGTTAAAAAGAACAGAGACAGATTTCTGGGTGTCTGGACTACTAAGAATTTCACAAAGCAGAACCAGGGCACAGATGGGCACAGTTGCACTAGATGGGCTTGTAGGAGGGGAACCATTTAATGGGGGACATTTTGGAGTCTGTAAGCCGAGGGAATAACACTTAGGCAAGCACAATATTCTTATGCCAGAACCATCTCAGCAAACCAGCTCCCATGGCCTCTAGCTTGCAGGGGATGAAGGTCTCAGAACTTGGAGAATACCTTGTGGCCTGCAGCTCCCCTCTGCCTGGTCTGTCTCATCAGCATTGTTCTGCTTAGCTGACTGCTCTTGGCCTGCCTTGGCCTGTGTCTTAGGGCAGAAGTCTACTTGGAGCCAGGCTGGGAGTTTTTAGAAGAGTCTAAATCCTTAGTAAACACATTTTCGTTAAACAAGAAGAACAGTCAGATTCAGCAGCTGGAGGCTAAGGCATCCAGAAGTGTAGCAACATATTGGGGAGGGGGGCAGTATATTTAATCGAGACCCAGGAAGTCTGAGTTATAACACTAGATATATCTCTGACTTTCTGCAGAATTTGGGAAAGTCACTTAACTTCTCAGAGCTTCCATTTTATCTCCTACAAAATCAAGGGGGAAAGTTTGGTTCTCTCTGACACTGTCAGCCCTAACATCAGATCATTTTATGGTTGTTGTAAACATGGGACTGTACCGTGGCACTCTGATTTGGGATTTTCAGCTTCTCCTTTACAGTATAAAACATCTAAAATCTCTAACCATATCCATTTCACTAGCTCTTGACATGGTGAGTGTCCGGTGAATGCCATCCGTTAGGAATGACAATGGCCACACCGCAGGTATTCACAGAAGAGTTGCCAACACCCTAATAGTTCATGTCTACTGCAGCATTTTTTATTCTGCCTGGATGATCAAGGGTAAGATTACATTTGCATTACTCATCAGTCCTGATCGTATCATTAAGCATCTGGATCTAGCCATGCCTGAAGCCAACAATTGCCAGATTTTCCAGTTAGGTGAATCAGTCAACTTTGTTCTTTATCACCTATGTGGGTTGGAAAGCTCCTTGACTCAATTAATCCTACCACATTCCATTTCTATCACTTATAACTGAGAGACCAGAGAATACACAATCCATTTAGAAAGTAAGATTACTACATATAGTATATAAGGCTAGATTTAGATGTCTCTCCATGTTTTCTTTTCTATAGGTCAAGAGTCAGAAGGGGGGAAATTGTAGAGTCAAGATCATGCCAAAGTCAAGAATCTGTCAGACTGGGTTGCAGAACTGTTGGCTGAAATGCCTTTTTGCCGGGTCATGCTGAGCATTTTGAACAGACTGCATTTTGCTCCTGAGAAATTTCACTGCCTAAAGAGAAGTTGCTACCTCTTGTGACACCACGGTATTAATGAAATAGACAAATACTCCAAAGAGATGTGCTGATAGGTTCTACATGACGTGTGCCTGAGGAGAGGTGACAGCTACTTACTGAAGACCTACTGTGTGCCAGGAATGTCCTGGTGCACTGATGTCCATTCTAACAACAGTCCTAGATAGTCAGTATACTCATCTTTCTTTTATTTACACTGAGGTTAAAGGTTAGAGAGGTTAATAACTTTTCCAAGGTATCAACAGTTAGTACGCAATAGAACCTACATTCAAAGTTTGGTCTCCTGCTTCAAGTTCAGTGTTCCTTCCACCATGCTATAGTAGCTCTCCCTGCAGAGAATGGAGGGAGCTCACTAAGGCAATGAGAGCACAAAATGAGGTAGGAATAAGAACACAACTGGACGTGTGCTGGGCCAGTGGTTATGGGGAAACACCTGATTCTGCAGGGCAGGGATGATGGTGAAGACAGGCAGGTGCTTTCCTGGGGTCATCGTCCTTTACTCTTCTTCCTCCATGCAACCCTGAAGATCAGGTTCAAGGTCACAGTGCTGGTAAACAGCAGAGGCAGGATTTGAACCCATGCCTGTCTTGTTCCAGGAGGCCCAGCTCCTTACAAACACTTCAGGGACTCCCAAATGTCATCAGTCTCATATCACATTCTGGATTTTTTTAGACCCTTACATACACTACCTGCATTGTTCTTTACTTAGTATATTAATTTTTTTTTTCCAATTAAACCATTTATTTAAGTCAGTAAGCATTTATTTATTTTTTTTTAAATGTTTATTTATTTTTGTTTTGTTTTTTTTTATTATTATTTTTTTTATTATTATTTTTTTTTTCTTAGTATATTAATTTTAAATGGCTAGTTTCCATTTAAATTTATTTTAATGTCTATTTATTTTGAGAGAGAGAGAGAGAGAGTGAGCGGGGGAGGGGCAAAGAGAGAGGGAGACACAGAATCCGAAGCAGGCTCCAGGCTCTGAGCTGTCAGCAGAGAGCCCAACTCGGGGCTCGAACTCACGAACCGTGACATCATGACCTGAGCTGAAGTCAGACACTTAACCGACGGAGCCACCCAGGTGCCCCACCATTTAAATTTATTTTAAAAGGAAACTTTACATCACTACATAAGTGGAAAAAGTATATTGTTTGCCATAAGTAGAAGGAAATTTCAAAAAAAATACAAGAACAGATAAAGTCATTAAATTTAAGAGATGCTGTCACTAGGTGATGCTTCTGAGGCTAACATGCTTTTCCTTTGTTTAAAACAAAGAAGATAGGGTGTTATCCAAGATCTTAAAACCATATTAACACAAACACAAGTCTTTCTCCCTGGGATGATCAGGTGGATTGAAGGAGAACTGAAAAGAAAAAACCTTTCTCACAGTGCAGGTGCACACTATTGAATACGGAGTCCCTGAGCCACAAAAAATCATGGTGGAAATACCAGCAGGGGAACCCAGCCCGTGCTTTGGAACATCTGCCTTGGCATACATCCTGGCTCAGGCAGTCCTGCCACATCCCTATTTCTGTACCCATGAGGATGCCACCATCCTTCCCTTTCTTCTAGCCAGCCCCATTTCTCCTTCATGGAGCCTTCTAGAAATGTTTACTCCTAAAGTTCTGTCTTGCCTCTGGACCCAACATTTACACAGGAAGCATTTAGTGTTCTGAGCAGTAATGGAACCATCTTGTATGTAGATTTCATCTCACTTGGATGAGCCTGATACCCAGACAGGCAAAGTGTTCCAATCAACCTGTCTCCCTGTCTGCAAAGTAAACTGTGTAACATCTAACATCCAGGCCAGTCCCGGCAGTGGCTTCATTTCTTTTAGAACTGGAAGATATCTTAATGATCATCTGATCTATCACCTTATTTTGTAGATGAGAAAGCTTAGGCCCAGGTTTTAAAATGACTTTTTTGAGGTGCCTGGGTGGCTCAGTCGGTTAAGCATCTGACTCCGTCTCAGGTCACGATCTCATGGTTCATGAGTTCAAGCCCCACGTCGGGCTCTGTGCTGACAGCTTGGAGCCTGGAGCCTACTGTCTCCTTGTCTCTCAGCCCCTCCCCTGCTTGTGTGCTTGCTCGCTCGCTCGCTCTCTCTCTCTCTCTCTCTCAAAAATAAATAAAAACATTAGAAAAAAATAAAGTAAGACCTTTTCAAGGTTAAACCCCCAGAAGGTGAGGGCATAGCTGGGGTCTCAACCCAGGGCTTCTTGGTAGTCAGAGATCTTTTGCTCTTCCTATAGTTTTCTCGATGATAAGAATATAAAAGTACTTAATAAATACAACCCAGATTTGAAATACTTAAGAACAAACAGCTGTACCCCTGGTTCAATTGATGCAAAATTCTGGTGGATACAGAATCTTCCAAAATTCCAAGGAAGATTTTCATCTTGCAAACCAGGGTTCACTGATCTTGTAGGGATTTGTAAATGAGGACCAGTAGGGATGAAGGGGCAGGTCAAAGGGATCAGGGAGGCATGATTCTGCCAGTGATGACATTGTAGAAATGATAAATGTCTCCTTAGGGAAGGGTGCTTTTTTTTTTAACTGTTATTATTAGGCCTCTCAAACATAACCATGTAAAGTGTGCCTGCCAAATTGCACCTACCTCTGTGGCTGCTCAGATGATTCTGATCAGCTTTAGATAAATATTCCCCCCACCCCCACCCTGATCCATGGCACTGATCCAACAGGAGCTGGAACTTCCAACACTTTGAGGTTTGCCCAGCACTAAGTAATTATCCCTGGAAATATTTACTGTTTATCTACCTTCAAATTTTAATGACAGAGATTCTACTGTGCCATTGTGATTCAAGACACGAACAAAAGCTCCCCTGGATTCTCCCTAATACAGCACAGAGTAGTGCTTAAATTTTTATAAGTCTGCAAAGTCAGTTCCTCATGTTCACCCTATCACCCCTTTCCAGCTTTTTGTGTGGACAGCAAGAAGTGCTTCTTAATTTGTTCTAAAAAAAAAAAAAAAAAAAAAAAAAAAAAAAAAAAAAAAAAAAAGACCGTCCTATCTAGGTTACTGGTTCTATGAATCACCTTTGTTTTAAGACTTATTTCTTTGTCTTTGCTCTGCTGGGAATGAGCTCCATTTCTCCTAACGGAGGTATGTCCGTCTGTAGCACATACTCCCTAGATTCCAGGAGTGTTTTTGTAACCTTTCCTATTCATGATTGCCCAAATCAATGCTACCTTCTCTCTTCAGGGTCACCCTAAAGACCATGTTCTTGGGGTGGGAGGAGAGAAGGTATAAGAGTCAAGAGATGTCTCTGAGCCTCAGTTTCCTCATCGCAAGAGGATGGGAGTGAGGCTAGACCGGTCCAAGGGTTTCTTGCCTCTCTAATCGACCATGGATCAGCTTGTGATGAACATCCAGTGACTGTTACTATCAGAGAACTAACTAGCTCTCTGTTTAATCAACTGCAAAAGATGCTGATGGTCACGAATGTTACACTCGAGGAAAATTATCTGTCCATCTTGCTATTAGGGACACACAGCGAAGAAGGACTGACTCTGAGCCAGGCAGTCTCCATCTCCCAGGGTAGGCACAGACCCAGGAAAGGCCATGCTTCTCTCTTCCTGCAGAATGTGATGAAATCATCCTCCTTCCCCTGCTCCTAAACAACCCAGGATGTCAGCAGATTTGCCCCCAGGGTGGTTTTGTCACCTGCCCCAACCAGATCTCTAACAGGCAAGTAGGACAGAGTAAGGGTTTGACTTTCTCAAGAGTCTGACTGTAACCCATGGGCAGGGCTGAAGCAGCCAGCTCTGGAGCAGGATTTTAGGGACCTTTGGAAAGCCATATCTCCCACAACACATGTCCATACTTACTGTCACACCACTGGTTTTCTTTTGTTAATTTCTAGGTAGAATCAAAATAAATATTTGATAGCTTTAGTTTACATAAAGTAAAATTCTTGATTAGATTTTAGTGTCTGATCTATGTAATAAACAATTTCCCCTCTAGTATATAATTGCCAATTCACAAGGCATGTAATGCCAAAATCAGACTTCTTGAGAAGTGAAACATTCCTAGCACAACATCTCTGGCTTAAAATCAGAAGACTGAGATTCTAGTCCAAGCATTTTCTCACTAACTTGTTATGCAGCCTTGAGCAAACCTCTTCACCTCTCTGAACTCCAGGAGAATCCAAATCCATATAACCCAACTTTTATTGAATGTCTATTTAAAAGACACTAATAAGCAAGATAAAGTTATGCAAAGAGCATAATGATATCTTTGCCCTCAACCGAAGGTAAGACAAACATTGATGATTATGGTACAAGATCAAATAAGAAAAGAATCATGGGAAAATTATAGTTTGGGTCAGGGTAGAAATTGAGAAGCTACCTTAGAAAAGTTAGTATTGAAGCATGGATGAGAAGGTGAATGAGTTTCAAGGGAAGACATGAAAAGTGAAATGAATATTTCAGGGAAAGGAAACATGAACCAAGATTTGAAAAGATAGAAAAATGACAGACTGTGATTGCCTGGGGTGGTTTGGCTTGGTTAGAGGACAGAGTGCTAAAAGAGGAGTAGTAAAAGTTGAGGACTAGAGACAGATAGTGAAGCCTGACTTTAGAAAGCAGTTATTTTGTCTAAAGAATTTATCATTCATTCTGGCAATGGGGAGCCATTAGATACTTTGGAGTGAGGGAGTGCCACTATCAAAGCTGGGCTTTGGGGACGGGAGTCTGGCAACTGTGTAGGATATGAATGAAGGGTGAAGAAAGACTGGAGGCAAGAAAGCAGTCAGGAGGCTACTGCATTACCTCTCCCAGGGAGCTATAACAAGGCACTGATTTAAGGCAGTGTATAGCTCCCTTGGATGTGAGAAAAAAGAAAAGAAAGAAAGTAGATGTGAGAGCATTTTAAATTCTTTACTTTTATAAGAAATAGGTCATCGAGAACTGGGAAGGGTATGAGCTCCTATGAGATAATAATTCAGCCTGCCACAATTTCAAGATGCTGACAGAAGACGTGAGACTCATGGGTCTGAAACAATGGAGTTTGTTACTCAAAGTACAGCAGGCGGCATGAGCTTCATGTTCGCTTGCATTTCCCTGGTCCTGCACGTCTTGTGGGGCAACAATACAGAGATGTGCACAGGGGGGTGCAGCCACCGCAGTGTATTTGTGATGTAGCTGAAGAACACACGCCTCAGGAAAGCTCCAATCTTATTAAGGGGGGTAACCAACAAACCTGTCCAATCTTTCCCCCAGAGTGAGATGCTATCTTCATTCCTCTGATCAGGAAAGAAATCTTCCCTGGGCCCTAGAGAGGGATGCTATCTTGATCTTCCAAGGCTGCTTTTTGTACAAATATCCTTGAAAAGGCAGCCCTGAACAAAGCTGTCGATGTCTCTCACTCAAAGATAGGCAGAACTGCAGGAGACCCACAGAGAGCTGTATCCTAACAGTCTTCATCGACGGAAATGAGCGTTTCATGCTTCTGTACATGACTGGAGAGCTTCCATATGAAAACAACCAGGTAGGTAGACGTTAGCAGGGCCACATAAGTGCCGAATAAAAAAGAAGGCTGTGTCTCCTTTGGTTTACTGTGAACCACCAAGACACAAACATTTCTTCTGTTGATGAAGATGAAAGTAGGGTTTCCCAGTTACCCACCCCGGGGAACCATATAGTGGGCAGGACCTTTATCTCAACACTTCATACCCAGCTTGATGGTTATTACCGCGCATATTTTTATCCTCCTGAAAGGTTCTGGTGTTGAAGAAGATGGTTTTGCATAGCTGTGTAAACATCACTTCTGCTTCCCGGGATGACAGAGAAGGGGGAGACTCATAACAGCATTAGCATTTTCACTTACTGAGCACCTTTTACCTGAAGAACCCAATTAATGCTCTGCCTAGGATGTATTCATTTATACTCCATGATGCCCCTGAGAGGCAAGGTAAGTATTATTACATTCACCCAGCAGTTCTACAATGGGGGTCATGAAATTGAATGTCAGGTCAGATCAGAAGGGTTCAGAAGGACACTAGCAAGACGAGTTGCTCGAATAGATGCCACCATTTCCTCTGTCGTGCTTTCTAGAGAATAACTGCATATATCAGACACTATCTTCTGGCAAGATACTTAGCTAGGTTATTCTTGTATTTCTAGAACACTGAAGTCATACATGTGTGTCTTTGAATAGTACCAAGGTAGAGAAAACTTGAACAGGGAGGTATTATCTTTACTCACAACTTATCTGCACACAAGATTGACAACCTCCAAACCTCCAGTGCACAAAACCTTCAGTATTGAAAAATAATAATAATCCCTTACATTTCCATAGCCCCTTTCACACCCTTTATTTTAGGTGATCTTCCTCAGAAGGTACTCTGTATTATCTCTACTTTAGGGATGAGGAAAGTGAGGCGGGGGGAAGAAATGACCTGAGTTGCCCAAGGATAGATCACTAATTGGAGATATGCCAGGATGGGATCACTGGTAACTGATTCTAAATCTAGGACTCCCCTCTTCACTCTTAGTGAAAACAAACAATCTACCAGTCTGTCATTGAAAATTATACTTAAGACTTACTGCTAATTAAATAAGCGTGTATTTAGTGCCTTCTTTGTAGTTCAACACCAAGTATGGAAGAAGAAATTGAGTAAGCATGGTCTCTGTTCCTAATGAGTTCACAGTATGGCTGGGAGACCATAAAGTCAGCAACTACAGTGATTTGTGTGTTGTAATCATAGTGTATATCTGAGTAGGGTGCACACTTAGAGGAGAAGGATCTCAATTAGCTATGGGGAGCAGAGAGCTTGAGGTAGCAAGAGGAGTGGAGAGGGAAAGAGGGACACCAGCAAAATAGCGCAATAGGAAGCCCTCCTTTCCCCATCCCCCACAAACATACCAATTCGGCAACAATTCCTGGACAAATTTCCTTTGCGAGGAATCAGACGCTAATTAAAAAACTCCCGCACCCCAAGCGAGTGTGAAACAAGATACCAAAGCCAGCAGGGAGATTCAAGACAACCTCTTGCTGTTGACGCTGCTCCTGGCACAGCACCGTACAATCAGGAAGAGATCCCTAGCTCTCCTAACTTTCAGTCAGGAGGGGGAACAAATCATCATGTTGTACACCTTAAACATATACAATGCTGTATGTCAATTTTATCTCAATAAAGCAGGGAGGGGGATAGAAAATGGGTCAATATCTCTGATGAATATAAATGCAAAAATCTTCAATGAAATACCAACAAACTGAGTCCAATAGCATCTTAAAAGGATCTTACACCATGAACAAATGGGATTTACCCTTGGGATGCATGGATTGTTCAATATGTGAAGTCAGTTAATGTCATACACCACGTTAAGAGAATAAAGAATAAAATGGCATAAGTACTTCAATAGAATAGAAAAAGCATTTGACATAATCCTACATCCATTCTTGATAAAAGCTCTCAACAAACTAGGTATAGAAGAAACACACCTCAACATAATAAAGGACATATGTGACAAGCCCACAGTTAACATCATGGTCAACAGTGAAAACCTGAAAGCCTTCCCTCTAAGATCAGTCACACAGCAAAGACACCCATTCTTGCCACTTCTTTTGCTTTAATTTTATTAAAGTTTTGTTTATTTTTGAGAGACAGAGACAGAATGTGAGTGGGTTAAGGGCAGAGAGAGAGACACACACACAGAATCTGAAGCAGGCTCCAGGCTCCAAGCTGTCAGCGCAGAGCCCGACGCGGGGCTCGAACTTACGAGCTGTGAGATCATGACCTGAGCCGAAGTCAGATGCTGAACTGACTGAGCCACCCAGGTGCACCCCCATTCTTGCCACTTCTATTTACAGAGGCCTCAAAGTCCTAGCCAGAGCAATTAGGCAAGATAAGTAAAGGCATCCAAATCAGAAAGGAAAAAGTAAAATCTTCCCTGCTTGCAAATGACATAATCTTATACAAAGAAAACTACAAAGACTCCATTTTAAAAAAACTATTAGAATAAATAAATTCAGTGAAGTTGCAAGATACAAAACCAACATGCAATCTCATACGAACTATGCATCTACATACTAACAAACTATCTTTGACAAGGGTGCCAGGAATACACAATGGAGAAAAGACAGTCTTTTCAGCAAATGGCACTGGGAACATTGGATATACACCAGAGGGAGAGAGGGAGGGGGAAGGGTGGGAGAAGGGAGGAGGAAGGAAGGAAAGAAGGGAAGAAGGGAAGAAGGGAGGGAGGGAGGGGAGGAATTGACTTTAATCTTACATCACACACGAAAATCAACTCCAAATAGGTTGAAGACTTAAACTAAGACAGAAACTGGAAAGGAAAATGGGAAGTCCTAGAAGAAAACACTGGGGATACTCTTCATGACAGTCTTTGCAATAATTTCATAAATATGGCACCAAAAGCACAGGCAATAAAAACAAAAATAAACAAGTAGGACTACGGCAAACTAAAAAGCTTCTGCATAGCAAAGGAAACAATCAACAGATTATAGGCAACCTATAGGATGGGAGACAATGTTTGCAAACAGTATATCTGATAAGGAGTTAACTTCCCAAATACACAAGGAACTTTAAATTTATACAATTTTATACGTCAATTATGTCTCAATAAGTTTTTTAAATAAAATTTAAGTAAAAATAAAACTTACTCTTTAAATTTTAAATAATGTTTTTAAATAAAAATAGAGTGAACAGACACCCCAAGGAATGAATAGGCAGTGGTTAAGTAGACAAAGTGCTTGGAATAAATGCTGGGTGGAAAAACTATAGGGCCAGAGACCAATCATGGATGACCTTGTCTAACAAATAAGAAATTCAAAATTCATTCTGACAGATTAAAGCCATGGTGGGGGTAAAGGGGAGGAGGTACCTTGAAAATCTTTAAACAGGGAGAAGCATAAACAAATTTGAATATTACATTAATCACTCTAGTTATTGAGGGTAGGCAGGAGGATGACAGTATACTTTGAAATAGGGAGACCCTTGGGAAGCTCCTACCTAATTGAAATCTAGGAATTATGGGCCTGAATTAAATTTAGAATAAGATGTTAAATCATAAGATATCAAAGAAGAACTAAGGAATTTCTTGAATAACTACGTTGGGATAGAACATATGAGGGAGAGAATCTAAAACGACTCCCAGATACTGAGTGAACGATGATACCATTCAGGGAGACAAGAATGTTCAGAGAAAAGATGATGAACTTATTTGGAATACTGCATTTGAATTTGTTGTATGAGGTGTGGTTTGGAGTTTTGTTTTCAGAGCCATCAGATTATAATTGATAGTTCCTACAATAGGCTTAGAAAAGGTCACTCACAGGGAGAATATGTAGGATTTGAAAATAAAGGGATCAGAGTGAGGAGGGAAGACAAAAGGAACTGAAAAAAGTAGAGATGATGCCATTCTTTTCTCAGGCATGGAAAAAATTAAACTCAAATGCTCTAAGGCATCCATTTTATCTAATTATTTAACTTCTCTCCTATGCACCTAGAATGGTACTAGTCATGTACTTTCCATGGGAGAATTGAGCAAATAGTCCCTAAAACCATAATTTGCTTTTTGTATCTCAGGTGAGGATCCCTGATTAAGAAAGGCTCTTGGGTAGGGGCACCTGGGTGGCTCGGTCGGTTAAGCGTCGACTTTGGCTGAGGGCATGATCTCACAGTTCGTGGGTTCGAGCCCTGCCTTGGGCTCTGTGCTGACAGCTCGGAGCCAGGAGCCTGCTTCAGATTCTGTGTCTCCCTCTCTCTCTGCCCCTCCCCTGCTCACTCACTCTATCTCAAAAATGAATAAGCATTAAAAAAAGAAAGAAGAAAGGCTCTTGGGCAGAGAGGAAGAAAATCAGGAGACAGTAATGCCATAGAAACCAAGAGAGATGGTCAATGGAAAATGCCACAAAGAAGCTGAGAAGGAAAAGGACTTGGAAAATAAAGGTTATTACCAGTTATCCAGAGCAATTTTAGTATATGTGCTGCCGAAGCGAGCACTATCCAGAGCAATTTTAATGTGTAGGAGAAGACAGAGCATTACATTGGTAGAGGAGTAAATGGTTCCTGATAAACTGGCTGAAAACTAGTGTTTACTTTTGAGGAAAGTTGACCATTCAGAACAGAAAAGAAATGAGACCACAGCTCCTGGGGAATGTGGAATAGCTCATGTTTATATACTGAAGAGAAAGAACAAGTATTACGAGGTGGCATTTGAAGGTAAGACCACAAAGTGGAAGATGGGCAGAACAAGGTTCACAAGCGAGTGGAGGACGGGATTGAAAGACAAAGATATTATACCGTGGACCAGGGGAAAGAATTTATCTTCCTCTGAGATAGGGAGGAAGTTGGAAAGTTATTGGAAGGAGATAAGCTGGGAGATGTCATGAGAGGCAATTTCTGGAGCTAGAATGACGGAATCCACCTTCTCAGTGAAGCATTTAAGGTCAGCCACTGAGTGACAAAAGAAACATGACAGAACTGGGCACCTTCAGGAAGGGTTAAAATCATGCAAGAATCTTGGAGGGAAACCAGGAAGGGATGTGATTTAGAACCTGTGGAAGATAGCCAAGCTGCATGGAGAAGCCAAATGAGATTGAAAACCCCTAGAAACATGTAATGCCTTATATTCTAGATTGTCCCCAATGGAGCATTTGCAATCATTGCTACTCTCTCGAAGCCCATCCTTTAGGAACCAAAGACATGCACTCGCCAGAGAAAGGGACAGGTTTAAGGCAACCATACTTGGCTAGGAAAGAAGCGTGTCTAAGAAATTTTAATGGACACTAAACCCTCTAACAGTTCTTTGTCCTCCTTAGCTAACAAGCTCAGGAAAACTGGTTCCTCTCCAGGATAGTATTCTCAAATGCATATTATTTGCCTTTGTGTCAGTCAGCCACACAAACCCAAATGCACTGATATATTATCTACATTGCTACCAAATGCAATAGGGCCCTTGAGTTCAGAAGATTCAGCAGTTATTCAAGCACATATCTACATCACTCTTTCATTTGACCCTTAATTAGTCTTAAGATGAAGTTGATGTTCCAGGTCAAAGACTAAAATGCAATGGCAAGTATGTCTCTTACCTCTGGTATTGGAGGTAGTGGTCGGTGGATTTCTGTCCTTGATTTCAAGAGAGTTAGCACATTGTGACTTAAATGGAGAGGTCTGGTTTCCAATCAACCAATATGTCAATTCAGTGAACCTGTTATCTGTCTACAACCTGCCAAACACTATGCTCAGGCTGCACCTGTACGTCAAACAGAGACAGCCCCTGCTACTGTGAACCTTACAAGTGTAGTGTGAAGAAAGGCCATCTTATCAATTGTAAGGTCATCAATGAAGGGGTGAATAGAGAAAAAGAGGGTGTCCATTGGAAAGTTGATGTGGAAAAAAAAAGGAAACTTGGATTGTGAGCTAGAGTGGGAAGTCTAAAATCCATTAGCCCCATTTTTTGAGAGTAAAATTGATGGTATTAGGTGGTTTCCTGGCCATGCAGGGTTTCTTCATCGCTCTCATCTCCGTGTATCAAGCTTAAAGAGGAAGTCTAATCCATGAGTTTAGATGATATGTCCTTACATACACATAGTGAGAACAGTATGTAAGAAACTAAGAAACATAGACTTCTATGGGCTCCTGGGTGGCTCAGTCGGTTAAGCATCCAACTCTTGATTTCGGCTTAGATCACGATCTCAGTTTGTGAGTCTAAGCTCTGTACTGACAGTGCAGAACCTGCTCGAGATTCTCTCTCTCTCCCCACTCTCTCTGCCCTTCTGCTCGCTCGCTCGCTCTCTCTCTCTCTAAATAAATAAACTTAAAAAAAATTGCTTCTTTATATTTGAATGGAATTCTGTCTTCCTGTCATTTCTGCCCACTTAATGCCCTAATTTTAAAAGAGATTTGAAAAAATAAAACCAAATAAAATAATCTTTAGCTATACAAGACAAGCTAACAGGATTTACATGTAGGTAACATCATGTATTAAAATTATTGACACAGCTCTTGATCTTGGGCTAATTTATACACGTTTCCAAAAGCTAAGCGCGTACATTCCCACCGCCACCACTGGGGAAGGAAGGAACGTGTCATGTGTGTATATGCTGAGAAATCAGTCACTTTTTGAGGCAAGTCTGGAATTAGAGACAGTCCAATAGAAAAGAAGCAGAGGTTCTCATCAGTCTGACCAGACAACAGGCTTGCTCTCTCTTGAGCTCTCTCCATCTCTGCCTCTCGTTCACTCGCTTAGTTCACTGGTGTCCTACACTGGAGTAAAGTATTCCTGTTTTCCATCCACCCTTAGTCCCCCGTAAGCTGAAGGGTACAGTTATACTGTATAGTGTATTCCTGTGTCCCCTAAGCAAATTTTATACGAGAACATTCCAAATTTGACGTTCTCCCTTAGCCAAATCCTTCATTTATCGGAAAGGAGAGTACTTTTGAGTCCGGTACAGTATCTCAGACTCCAATTTTTCCTCAGCGTGGCTTCTCCCAGGTTATGTGTAGAAGGGAAACAAACAGAAAGAGCTGTCACTGGAAACTCCAGAAGCGGTTGGGCGGAGAGCTACAGACACCCCAGCAGGGGGCTAAAGGAAACTGGGTACATTCTTCCCCACTTTGCCCCAGAGCCCCACACAGGAACGGCCCTTGGGACCTGAGTGCATCCACTGCACTGGCAGAAGAATCAGGAACTGACAGAGTGAGAACTGATTCCTATAGTGGCCCTGGGGTCTGGTTAGGCATGGCGGGGGCAGTGGCACCACAGAACTCAGGGTTCTGGAGGGAAACCAGGAAGGGATGGAGGCCCTCAGGGTCTAGGGAAGTGGTGGAGCCTGCCAGCAGGTGGCTTGCCTCTGGACACCAGAGAAAGCAACAGCCCCTGGCCAATGAACACTGCAAAACGTCAGCTATGAGCTTCATAGCGGGCGTCTAGAAGGGGGAAATGGCAGATGCCAGGTAATAGCTGACCAGATTTATTTGTTAGCACATATGCAACTCTCCCTGGGGACCCCCTGAAATAGTTTGAAGTGCCTTGCCTGGGGGGGCTGAAGGCACTGCATTAGCAGGTGCAGATGAAAGGCACAGCAATATGGGCTTTTACCAATAATGCTTCATTCTAAAGAGAGACTGAGGGGGTTGGGGGGAAACCAAAATGATGAATTCAACAGAATCACAGAATGAGTACGAAATATGCATTATTTGAATGGGCAAACTAAAACCCAGAAAGGGACGGGGACAATGGCAAGGCCACACAGCTGGGGAAATAGCAGAACAAGGACTAAGGTTCCTGCCTAGCACATCCCCCTCCCCTACCCCACTGTGGGTCCCACATCTCCAATTAGACTGTCACCGTCATTGCTCTTGTGATAACCATGCTGGCCCTTGAATTTGTAGATTCAGACTAAATATGTGTGGATTGATGATTTAGACAGCAAAACTGACTATTTCTCTGTCTGCATTTTTTATCAGACCTTCAGAGGGAAGAGAAAAAGGAGACCAAAGGTCAGGGAGAGGCTGAGCTGGGGATGGGGGGCTGCTGAAATGCAATCTTTCTCCCCCACCTCCCAGGGCCCACTCCTGTGTTCTCTAGAGAGGCAGGGGGAGGGGCAGTGAGGTAGAGAAGCAGGCGGGTCACAAGGGTTATGTGAGTGCATGCGTATAGAGCATGTGTCGTAGGTTTTCTGTGTTTCTGCCGATGGCTGTGTGTTTCTGGCAGAGCCAGGAAGAAGGGAGGGAGACTTTGGGCGGAGGGCACAAGCTCTAAAGAGAGAATGGAATACAGGTAATAAAAAAGCAAGTGATAATGCCTTCCACAAACAGCAACTAGCAAGCCTGAGCGGCCACAACCATAAAACACCGGTGCCTGCCACAACCCATAACCAGCTTGATACGACTCGCCCGCCCAGCCTGCCTCCTGCACCGCTCTGTGCCAGGCTGCCGCAGAGGCGCGTCACAGACTCCCCGGAGACTGCTGCCTGGTCCCACGCCAGAACCTGATTACCTTCCTCTTCCTCACCACCAGGAGCACAGAGCACCTGCTGAGATAGATGGAAGGAGGAAGATTCAGCTGCAATGATCTGTCACCTTAACAGGGTTTCCAGGACAACACCATGGAGATGGTGACCACGGAGTTCCTCACCATTCATCTCCCAGGGCCTCCCCCATTCACACCCTCACCCAGGCCCTGGTCTCTGCTTGTCTAGGTCTGCTCCCCCACCGGCCTGTGCTTGGATCCTTTTTCACTCTCCTCCAATAGGGAGCCACAGCATCTGAACTACTCACATTACTAGGTTTTCTTTAACACCTACAATGGGCCATGTGCTTTGCTAAAGGTTTTCCCTGCACTGCCTTATTTAATTTTCACAGCAATCTTATGACACAGGTACTATTGTTATGATACTTGCTTTGCAAATCAGAAAAACATGGCCTAAATGTCACAGAGCTAGAAAGAGTGTGATCCAAGGGTAAAACCATGGGCCAGAGCCCCTGCTTCTAAGCACTTGAATCTAAGTTTGCATTTTAACCAAACCTTCTGTGTTCAAGCTAGCAGGGACATATTGCCCTAACAGGCTTTTCTAGCCCATGGAACCATCTGCTTGAATTATCTCAGCCACTTGAATTTTCTACTCCACTTCAAGTCAAGGCCATACTCCCCATCACCCTACAAAGGTGCTCGACCGGGACCCATTTCCTTCCATGGAAACAATTCTCTTCCCTTAATGGCAACCTTGCTAGTGTGTGCATACCACTTGGCACTCTTCTTGTATATTCTGCCACTCAGTCCTCAGACTGCCCCTGGGATGTTAGCCTAATCTTCCAGGGGTGGGGGCAAAGGCGAGCTCACCAGGGCGAAGGTGAACAGGGTCACAGAACCCATGAGCAACACGGCCAGGGCTAGAAGTTGAGTTTTCAAAGTTCTTACCAGCACTTCTCTCCATCACATCCAGGTTGGAACAATCAAAGATGTCCCACAAGCCAGTCACCACACAAATCAATTTCAACCAGGAACCACTTGCACCAGTCAACGAAGGCCTTCCTTCTCTTCCCCAAATCCTGGTGAATCAATCAGGCACGGATGCAGTGATGTCCTCCTGCTTTATTTGCCTCAGCCTCCACCCAGGGAGGGAAAGCACAGAAAGAAGCACAGGATGCTCTTCTCACAAAGAGAGAGCGTTTTACGTGATGCTCTCAGAGGGAGGGAACAACCACAATGCCTTCATTAAAAAGAAGATGTAAACAGCTGTCTAGCCTTTTGAAAACACTCCCCATTGGGAGCAGAGATGGCAAAGAAAAAATGCAGCAAAAGGAAAGAACATTTAAAGAACAGGAGGCAGCTGCCCCAGGACAAGGCACGAGGGTGTCAGTTAAGAGTTCTAGATCCTCTGGTGGCTTTCTTATGCCTAAAAAATAAATCCAGGTGCTTCCCTGGTTTCTGTTCACCATTAGCTGCCTTTCTAGTTTTGTTTCCCACTATTCTCCTGGACCTTTTTATTTAAGTTTCTTTATTTTGAGAGAGAGAGAGAGAGAGAGAGAGAGAGAGAGAGAGAGAGAGAATGAGAGGGGGAGGGGCATCTAGAGAGGGAGAGGGAGAATCCCAAGCAGGCTCTGTGCTGTCAACATGGAGCCCAATGTGGGGCTTGAACTCATGAACCATGAGATCATGACCTGAGCTGAAACCAAAAGTCAGACCCTTAACCGCCTGAGTCACCCAGGTGCCCCTCTCCTGGATCTTCTCTAGGCCTTAACCCAAATGGGCTATGCCCTGTACATACTCTACAACAAGGGGTTCCTATTCAGATGCCTAAAAGGTCCAGCCAGCAAAGTGATAGAGTAAAGTATACCCAGCTGGATGGAAGTAAAACAATATGCAGGTATATTTTTGACAACTAAAGACCCTCAGAAAAATAAGAGAGAACGAGAAGGCTAAGAAAAACTGGAACATTTGTGCCCCCATCTAAAAGGGGGTAGAAAGGTAGAAATGACCCACCTCCAGTCAGTCACAGCCCAACTTAGATGACCTAATTTTACACCTCAAGGAACTAGAAACAAAAGAAAAAATTAAGCCCAAAGTTAGCAGAAGGAAGGAAATAACAAAGATCAGGGAAGAAATAAGTAAAATAAAGACTAAAAAGATAATAGAAAAGATCAATGAAGCAAACACCTTTTTTTAAAAGATAAACAAAATAAACAAATATTTAGCTACACTGACCAAAGGAAAAAAAGAGTGAGGGCTCAGATAAACAAAACTGGGAAGAGGAGACATTACAACTGATACCACACAAAGTATCAAAGAGACTACTATGAACAATTATGCACCCAAAAATTGGACAACCCAGAAGAAATGGATAAAGTCCTGGAAGCATACAACCCACCAAGACTGAATCATGAAGAATACAAAATCTGAACAGAATAATTACCAGTAGGGAGATTCATAGAGCAGTCAAAAACCTCCCAACAAAGAAAAGCCTATGACCAAATGAGACACTAGTAAATTATACCCAATGTTTTTTTTGTTTTTGTTTTTTTGTTTTTGTTTTTGTTTTTTAAATTTTTATTTATTTTTGAGACAGGGAGAGACAGAGCATGAACAGGGGAGGGTCAGAGAGAGGGAGACACAGAATCTGAAGCAGGCTCCAGGCTCCGAGCTGTCAGCACACAGCCCGACGCGGGGCTCGAACTCACGGACCACGAGATCATGACCCGAGCCGAAGTTGGCCGCTCAACCGACTGAGCCACCCAGGCGCCCCTATACCCAATGTTTTAAAGAGAATTAACAACAATTCTCTCAAACTCTTCCAAAAAAAAAAAAAAAATAGAGGAGCAAAGATCTCATTTTTACAAGGCAAGCATTACCCTGATACCAAAACCAAAGACACCAGAAGAAAGTAAGATTGCGGGTAAATATTCCTGATGAACATAGATGCAAAACTACACAAGAAAATACTGCCAAGCTGACTTGAAAAGTACATTAAAGAGACCATACATGGTGATCAAGTGGATTTATTCCTGGGATGCAAAAGCGACTCAACATCTGCAAAGCAATCACGTGATAGAAGCACCTTAACAAAATAAAGGATAAAAATCGTATGATCGTCTTTAAATAGAGGCAGAGAAAGCATTTGACAAAATTCAACATCATTTCAAAGATAAAAACTCTCAACAAAGTGGATACTGAGGGAACATAACTCAACATAAAATCCATATATGAAAAGCCCACAGCTAACATCCTGCTCCATGGAAAAAGCCGGAAGAGTTTCCTCTAAGATCAGGAGCAAGGCAAGGTGCCCACTCTCACCACTCTTATTCAATATATTATTGAAAGTCCTACCCAGAGCCACTGAGCAAGAAAAAGAAATAAAAATTATCCAGAGCAGAAAAAATAAATTGTCTCTATTTGCAGATGACATGATATTACATATAGAAAACCCTAAAGTCTCTACCCAAAAACTGTTAGAATTCAGTAAAGTTACCAGACACAAAATCAATCTACAAAAATCAGTTATACTTCTATATACTAACAACAAAATTATTAGCAAGAGAAATTAAGAAAACAATCCCATTTACAATAGCATCAAAAAAAATACTTAGGAAAAAAATTTAACCAAGGAGGTGAAAGATATGTACACTGAAAACTATAAGACATTAATCAAAGAAATTAAAGAATCCACAAATAAATGGAAAGATATTTTGTGTTTATGGATTGGAAGAATTACTATTGTTAAAATGTCCATAGTGTCCAAAGATATCTACAGATTTAAATGCAATCCTACTCAAAATTCCAATGGCTATTGTAGATAAGGTTGCTGTAAACATGGGGGTACATGTATCCCTTTGAATTAGTATGTTTGTATTCTTTGGGTAAATACCAAGTAGTGAAATTGCTGGATAGTAAGGTAGTTTTATACCCATGTATGCTGTTGGTGGGAATGTAAATTGGCACAGCCTCTTTGGAAAATAGTATAGAGATTCCTCAAAAAATTAAAAATAGAACTACCATATGATCCAGCAATCCCGCTTCTAGATGTATATCCAAAGAAAATGAAAACAGGATCTGGAAGAGTTATGTGCATTCCCATGATCATTGCAGCATTATTCACAACAGCCAGCGCATGGAAACAACATAAATGTCTGTTAACGGATGAATGCATAATGAAGATATGCACAATGGAATATTATTCCGCCACGAGAAAGAACATCCTGTTGTTTATGACAACATGGATGGACCTGGAGGGTGTTACGCTAAGTGAAACAAGTCAGAGAAAGGTAAATATTGTATGATACCACTGACATGTGGAATCTTAAAAAGCCAAACTCGGGTGCCTGGCTGGCTCAGTTGGTACAGCATGTGACTCTTGATCTTGGAATTATAAGTTTGAGCCCCACATTGGCTGTAGAGATTACTTAAAAATAAAACATTAAAAAAATAATAAAATAAATTAAAAAAGCCAAACTCACAGAAACAGACTAGAATTGTAGTTAACAGGGCGTCGGAGGTGAGGGAAAAGGGGGAGATGTTGGTCACAGAGTACAAACTTCCAGTTATGAGATGCGCAAGTTCCGGGGATCTAATGCCCAACATAGTGACTACAGTTAATAATATGCTACTATATACCGTTGATTTTGAACAACACTGGTTTGAACTGCATGGGTCCAATTATACATGGATCTTTTTTAAAAAATACAGTACTTAGTACATATAACATACAAAATATGTGTTAATGGCTGTTTATGTTATCAGTAAGGCTTCCTGTCAACAGTAGGCTATTAGTAATTAAGCTTTGGGGGAATCAAAAGTTATACAAGGATTTTCCACTATGCAGGGGATCAGCACCCCTAATCCCCATTTTGTTCCAGGGTCAACTGTACCTGAAAGTTGCTAAGAGAATAGACCTTAACTATTACCACCACTGAAAAGACCTGTGTGACATGATACAGGTATTACCTGCTGCTATGGTGGTAATCATTCTCCAATCATCATTTGTATACCTTAAACTTACACAATGTTAAAGCTGGAAAAAATCATGGCCCAGAGTGAAGGCAGGCTAAGGGTTGACGGAGTTCCTGAACAAAGAGAACTTTGCAATGCAGATATCTGTATGAGATATCCTGATGTAGGTGATAACTTTTTAAACATACACCAGGCTGAACAACATATTTCTGTCGGGCCAAAGCTAGCCTGACATTGGCCAATTTGAAGCCAATGTCTAATGAGCGATGGGTATTAAGGAGGGCACGTGTGATGAGTACCAGGTGTCATATGTAAGTGACGAATCACTAAATTCTACTCCTGAAACCAACATTGCACTGTGTTAACTAATGAGAATTTAAATAAAAACTTGAAAAAAACAAAAACACAAAAACAAAAAAAATTTTTTAAATGAAGCCAATGTCTAATTTCTTTCAGCACAGCCTCACTCCTACCTTGAAATACTGCTGTCCCTTCTCTGATGCCTATTAAAAGCCCACCATTCATAAACTAAGAAAGTAGTTCAATGCCAAAAACAATGTCTTATGGTTGCATTTTTTTTAATGATATGTTAGGGAAAAGTGGTATAAAACTTAAAAACCAAGTCTAGTGAATATCGTAGTCTCTGTCAGGTTAACATTGTGAAAAGATGAATGGTCATTAATGTGCTGGGGAGGGGGGCACAGCAAGACACAGGGTAGGATGTCAAAGGGCCTTGGGACCCCGCGTCAGAACGCTCTGTCACTTGCTAGCCATGGTATCCTAAGTGGATTACAGAGCGGGACTGAAAATTATACTTCTTCCTCTGAAAAATGAGAAATCACAGCATGCACCTTTCTGCCTCCAGAGTTGCTCTGAGAATCAAATGATCAAATGTACGTAAGCATGCTTTCACAACTGTAAGATGATACAAATATGTTAGGAATTATCGCTAATGTAATATCTCAGGTTAATAAAAATTTGAGTAACACAACTTTATAAATGCCTTTTTCAAGCATATGCTCACTATTCATTTCCAGAACTTAGAAATAATTATTTTTTAATTTTAAGTATATGCCCCCTTGGCCCCAAAATTCCACTACTAAGAAATTAGCATGAAGAAATAGTCATGTGATGGCATTACTTAGCTACAACTATGTTTAATGTAGTATTGTTTGTAATGGGCAAAAACTAAAGAAACCAGAAGGCAACAAGGAAATACCTTATGTGTCCAGCTATAGAAGCTTGGCTAAATGTATCACGAAATCTCCAAGAGTCAAATACAAAGCAATAGTCACAAAATCTAAGATCGTGTATTGTACATCTTAATTTTTTACGTTTATTTATTTATTTGGGAGAGAGAAAGATGGAGCACACAACTGAGAGAGGGAGAGAAAAAGAGAATCTCAAGCAGGCTCTACACTGCCAGCACAGAGCCCAACGCAGGGCTCAAACCCACGAACCGTGAGGTCACGACCTGAGCCAAAACCAGGAGTCGGACACTTAACCGACTGAGCTGCCCAGACTCCCCAGGTATTGTAAAGTTTAAAATGTGCGTTCCTGCTGCCTCAACATCTCTGTGAATAGGCATGAGCACCCTGAGCAGGCAAACAGGTGCACCAATGAAAAGGTGGACAGACCCCGGCCACAGTCCCCTTCTTGCCTTCCCCTGTTATGTAGTGACAAACGCACCAGCGAAATCCCCTCATGCCTTTTGCTTGTGGGCTCCATCGTGACCCCCCAATAAAGGCATTTGCCCACCGGAGGGACCTGGCTCTTTCTCGACTCCCCACCTGACTAAATGAGCCCCCTCTCCTGGCATTTCCCCGTGTGTCCCCCTCATGGTGTGTGGTGACTCTCCTCTAGGACCTATGAGTGCAATAAGCTGTTTTCCTGCCTCTCTCACATCCTTTCTTGTGGCAGCACCTGACTGACCATCTCCCAAAAGAACACAAAATGGAACACTTGATGGAATAAACGGTGTTTTAAAATTTGTTTAAAGTTAGAAAGAAGAAATTGACTATAGAATAGTACAATCTCATTTGTAGAACCACGTGTGTACATGCTTGCAAAGTAAAATCTTTTAAAATTATACAACCCAATGGTAACTAGTTATCTCAGTGGGTGAGATTGCAGGGGGTTTTGATTTTCTTCCTTTGGCTTGCTGGGTTTTTTTTCTAAATTTTCTAAATAGATCAGGTATAACTTTTACAATAAAAAAGAAAGTATCCAAAATGGTACCTACCCTATCTTCAAAAGAATGAAAATCTACCCATCCTGCAAAGCACATTTCCAGAGCCATCTTCGTCATAAGACTTTCAAAATTCCACCCGTTCGACCGTACAAGTCTGTCACTGAACCTCCATTTTGCTTAGCATCTCTCCTAGGAACTTGATTTCTACACATTCTTATTATTATTTATAAACTTATCTTACACTCTCCTTTTAAACCCCTTGAGGACATAAACTGTGCCTGGGACAGACACTTGCTTGTGCATAACAGACACTCAATAAATTTTTGAACTGATTAATTAAAAGTGAAATTAAATAACTATTCTGAAAGGACTTATGTTTTGAAGTTTCCGGTCCCCTTAAGGACATAGTCTGTCTTTGATTAAGTAGGCTGACATTATCATCATCACTATCCTCATTCTAATAACCAACATTTCTTATATACTTGCTATATGCCAGACATGCTTTTGCTTTTAATAAAATAATGCTATCTGAAGCATCATTGTTACAACCATTTTTAGTTGAAGAAACTGAGGGAGGCTTCGAGAGGTAAAATAACTTGCTGAGGTGAAAGATCTTGAACAGCAGTGAATCTGCAGTTTGAACCTGTATCTGTCTGACTCTGCAGCCGTAAATCATACAACCACCACATTATCCTGCCTTGAACACAATGGTGAACCTATCTACTGTGGTCATCCATGTGGTAAGGTTATAAGTTGATGATGTTAGTTACCGGATTTTCCTTTACCCTTTATTACCTCTGTGAAAGACTTACAATAAGACCACAAAACATCTGACATTTCCATTGAAGACAAAATGTGAGTTATTAAATCCCTGCGAAAAGGAAAGCATCTGCTTAAATGTAATGTGGTACGGTGGCAAGTATATTGCCCTACAAATCATTAAACCAGTGTTCAAGTCCTGGCTTATCCACCGACTCCTGGGGGATTTGGGGCTACGGGTTCAGCTCCATCTGAACCATATGGGCAAACGTTGGTTATTAGAGTCTTTCTCTCTCAGGATAGCCTCCTAATTGCCTCGGCTTCCATTCTGGCCTTCTCCAATCTATTGCCCTCCACCAGCCAAAAACCAGATCATGTCATGCTCCTGCTTAAAATATTTCCGTGGATGCCTTCACAACTTGAATAAACATGAAGATGCTTAAGATGTCGTCAACGCAATCGGGTGTCTGCCCACCTCCCCCACCTCCTGTGCCCTCACTCATTCAATGGAAGCCACATCACCTTCTTTCAGGAGCTAACGTGCAGGTCAGCTTTTGTGCCTGTTACTCATTCTACTTGGAAGTGCCTCCTGCTCCAAACACGAAACCCAAATTGCATACCAGGTGAACTCCCACTCATCCATGACACCTCCAAACAATGCTTCCTCAGAGAAGACTTACCAATTCCTCTGGTCTAAAACCAAATCTCTCAGGGCACCTGGGTGGCTCTGTCCGTTAAGTGTCTGACTTCGGCTCAGGTCATGATCTCGCGGTCCGTGAGTTTGAGCCCCGCGACGGGCTCTGTGCTGACAGCTCAGAGCCCGGAGCCTGCTTCGGATTCTGTATCTCCCTCTCGCTCTCTCTGCCCCTCCCCTGCTCACACTCTGTTTCTGTCTCTCTCAAAAATAAATAAAACACTTAAAAAGTTTTAATAAAAATTTTAAAAATCTCTTTTAGTACTCTATATTTCTCTCTATAGTGTACCATAATTTATGATTAAAGAGTTCCTTATGTGATCGCTTAAAGGCTATCCCTCACTAACAGACTCCATGGACAGTGGGGTCCTGTCTGTTTTGTCTACCATATATCCCCAGCATGTGTCTGCCAGACTTATACCAGGTTCTCAAGGCTCAGTAAGTAGTTAATTAAAGACTATAATAATGGTGTAATCATTGTGATTTC
The DNA here is from genome assembly GCF_018350215.1 of Panthera leo. Taxonomy (NCBI): domain Eukaryota; kingdom Metazoa; phylum Chordata; class Mammalia; order Carnivora; family Felidae; genus Panthera; species Panthera leo. The sequence continues at coordinate 194,625,497 of NC_056679.1, forward strand.
CCAGAACAGATAGGAGGGAACATGCCAGAGATGGGAAATTGAATATATGACTGGTTTAGCGGACAAACAAGCGGTTCTGGCATGTAGTGTCTTGGCTTAAGTACTGAGAATAACAAGAGCAAGGCAAGAACACGAAAAGGTCCAAGAGGAGGCATTTTGCAAAGCTGGGCCAGTGCGCTTGACACAGCACCTTGGTTGGACGGGGCGGGTGTGTATTAGGAGAGGAAGGTGGACGCAGCTCTGCTCTGGCAAAGCTGGGTCCTTCCTCCTGCTCCTGGTACCGCATGCGTCTCAGATTGGCATCTGCACCTCTGGAACGCAGTCCGCGCTGGCAGGTGGGGCCTCACCACTGCACGTCAGTCCCGCTGGGCCGCACTGCAGCTGCCGCTGTCTACCGCACTGAGCCATGACAGGGCAAAGCCATCGCGCTCCTCATGGCTCTGTGCGCGCCAGTTTTCACCCTGAGACGGGACCCTCCAAACAACAGCCGCTTGTTCTCGCCGTCACTCGAAGCCTCCTCGCGGTAACAGCACTATTTCAGTACAGCGAGCAGTGTCTAGGAGGTACTGATCCATCCCAGACAGCCTCTCTGCAAGTGCCGGCACGAGGCAGCTGCAAGGAGAGACCACGGTCTTAGTCCTTTACCCGGACGGCAGGCGGCCAACACCTAAAGTGAGGTCAACGGGGAATATTTGCTCCAAACGTTATTCTTACTTGAAAAGTTACTTTTATCATGACATTTTTATTGCCTCTTACGAAAGTTCTGCCTAAATGTGCAATATACAAATGGCTATATATGCGTTACTTACCAATTGTGTGTGCTGTCCCCTGGCTTGCAGGTGAGTTTACACAGCACAGTTACATCCTTTCCCCTAGGAGCTCCAGGGCAACCCTCTGGAGCCTGGGGGACGGCATATTCATTTCCTGGGGCTGTTGCAACAAATTACCACCAACTTGGTGACTTAAAATCGACTTATTTTCTCACAATTCTGGAAGCCAGCAGTCTGAAATCTGGCAGGACCATGCTGTCTTTGGGGGCTCTAGGAAAGGCTGTCCCCTGCCTCTTCGAGCTGCTGGGAGCTGGCATTTTCTGGCGGGTGTCTGCTCACTGCAGGCTCTACTTGCCTTCCTCTGACAATCTCTTCGAGAGAACCTAATTACCTCAAACACCCTCTTCCAAGCAAGCTAACCTTCATAGGTTCCAGAAATTTCAAGTGGACATCTTCAGGTGAGGGGGTGTTTTTTCAAACTACCACGGACATGAATGACTGTGGCCATTTTGCAGATACGCAAACTAAGGTTGGAGGACTTGCCCATGGTCACCCAGAGACAAGGTGGAAACCAAATCTAACACTAAATCCAGGACACTTCTGCACAGGGAAAGGGTTACGGTTAGGCTGGTTAGCAGGGAGAGTTAAAGGATCTTCAGGGAGGCAGACTGTAGCTGCAAGTGGGAGGCTGAAGAAGCAGCAGGGTTTGGGGGGAAGGGGGATAAACTATTCCAGACCCACTTGGGCTGGGTACCACGCATGGAGTCTCACCAACTTTCTGATAAGGTCCCAGTAAAAAGTCAGGGACAGAAATCCTCATTGGCTACCCAGTCGGGACCCCTCTCACTCTTGAGAGCTTTGTACTTTCCCTCAATAAACTCTATCGCTTTGCTCACTCTCTGTTGTCCCCAAGATTCATTCTTGGGCTCCGTGAGACAAGGACACCAGCATGTCTCCCACCTTCCTGTGACACTTCAACTCTATCACATGGCCTCCCTCTAAAAGAGAGAAAGGAAAAGCACAAACAAAAACCTCTCCTCAGCTCTCAAGGAGACCTCAGTCTACGTGGGGGAAGTTCTGGAATATTCCAGATAGACTCAAAGTCAAGTGACTTGCCTCAGTTTACTTAACCAGTTCATGACTGAGCCACCATGGGAGCCAAGCCCTGGAAGTAGACCGGCTGGAGAAGCTTCCTGTTCTGAGGCTTCTGCGTTCAGTCCGTTCTCAGGGCCACCCAGCCACAGCCCTCTAACCGGCTTTCCTGCACCCATTCAAAGACAGTAGGTGCAATCAACGAAGACCCTGGAAGCAGCAAACTGTAAGCCAAACCCACTGGGAACAGAGATCTGTGAAGTAGCAGAGAGAAAAGGAGAGTCATGTCTGAAGGAGGCAGAAACATATGTCCTGGGCAGGAAACAGGATCAGACTGCCCGGACTAGAAACTTCCCTGAAGGTTCTGTAGGGAAAATGTGCACTTCCATGGAAAACTATGCATTGTCTACAGCACACCCTCTGTCTTATCTGATTCTGATGATGGGAACTATTCAACTCTGTTAACTTGTAGATTAATGATAGCAATGCACAATAATTCTTATCTAGAGACATGCAAATGAATTCTGTCCAATGTTGGGGAACAACCCTCCCCATCCCATGGGAAAAAAATGAGTTTTGTCTCCATTTGCAAATTTATTTCAATGTCTCTGATTTCTAAATGCTCCTGTTCTTTGGATTCTCCTTTGAACTGGTTGAAACATCATAGCTGTTTCCTCATTAAGTTCAGAAAAATCTTGACTATGAATCGTGTTCATTTTTACATCTGTATGAGAATCAGGATTTTGTCTTTCATCTTTAATTTTCTTTTAACAATCTGTAGGAGAGTGAGTTCTGCATTGTCAGAGTAGAAACTACATTCAAGCTCACCTAGTTCAATATGCTTTAATTTTTTTTAATGTTTATTTTTGAGAGAGAGAGAGAGAGAACAAGCAGGGGAGGGACAGAGAGAGAGGGAGAGCCAAAATCCAAAGTAGGCTCCAGGCTCTGAGCTGTCAGCACAGAGCCTGAAGCAGGGCTTGAACCTATGAACCGTGAGATCATGACCGGAGTCACCCAGGGGTCCCTATTTTATTTTTTTTTTAAGTTTATTTATTTTTGAGAGAGAGAGAAAGTGTGGGGTAGGGGCAGAGAGAGAGAGGAAAACTGAGGATCCGAAGCAGGCTCTGCACTGACAGCAGAGAACTTGATGTAGGGCTCGAACTCACCAGCCCTTAGATCATGACCTGAGCCGAAGTCAGATGCTTAACCAACTGAGCCACCCAGGCAGCCCCAATATGTTTTATTGATGAGGAAGGTGCATGCCAGAGAGGGGTTAAGACTTGTCTGAGGACTGGGGTGGGGTGGCAGAGCCTGGGCCAGTGTATGGCACTGGGGTATTAGCCCCACACACGTGAACTCCTATCCCAGCTTGTCCCCAATAAGCACAGGACTCAGGCAAGTCACTTACCTCAAAAAGTTGGTTTCTTTTGTAACAACATGGTTGGTGCTTGAAGATACTATGCCAAGTGAAATAAATCAGACAAAGACAAATACCCATATGATCTCACTCATATGTGGAATCTAAGAAAAAGAAAACCACCACAACAAAAAACCGAGCTCATAGATAGAATAAATTGGTGGTTTTCAGAGGCTGGAGGTGGGAAGTGGGCAAAATGAGTGAAGGGAGTCAAAAGGCACAAACTTCCAGTTATAAAATAAATAAGTCACGGGAATATAACGTACACCATGGTGACCATAGTTGATAAACACCATGTTGTGTATTTGAAAGTTGCTAAGAGAGATCTTACAAGTTCTCATCGTAAGAAAAAAAAAAATCTTTAACCATGTGTGCTGGCAGGTGTTCACCAGGCTTATTACAGTGATCACTTCACAATATATACAAATATCAAATCATTATGTTGTACAACTAAATTAATAGAAATATCACTCCAATAGATATAAATATTGAACCATTATGTTGTATAACTGAAACTAATAACAACTAACATAATATGTCAAATACACCTCAATTTTTTTAAAAAAGCTTCGGACTCTCCATCAGAGGACATATTTCGTATCACGCACCTACATTGGGTTGCCTCGAGGGTCAAAAGAGATCCATGCTTGTACAGCAGTGAGAAAGAATTTAATGAGAAATGCTCCGCAAAGATATGCTATTATGACTTTTGTGACGTGGTCCTGAGGTGGCAGGAGGAAAAAAGAGCTGTGGCAGAGCTGATCCTGTGAGGTGATTGAATTTCACATTTATCTTGCAGTGGATTGCCATGTTGCTGCTTCATTATATATCTATCCCCCCAAGAGAAAGAGAAATTTATTGAGGGCGTGGATCATCAGGTTCTCTTGGATAAACTCTCCATGTGTTTGACCTGGGTCATCTCGTTGAATCCTCCCCAAACTGAAGTGGATAAGTAATGTTATTTAGCTCCTGTGGCAAAGACTGCTGGTTACCTAGTCAATATCCATTATCCCTTTCTTCCTTACTAAGTAAACTCCAGTTTTATTAGGAGGTGCAGAGTAGCCAGACAAAATGTTTTCTCTCTCAACATCTCTTACAGGTAAGCAGGGTCACATGGCCAAGTTCTGACCATAAGATGTAAAAAGTTGATGAGCCGCCTGAGAAACAATGTTTTAAAAAGGACTGACTCCCATTTGCAGGTGACTTTTTTCCCTTCCAAATTTCCTCTATATTCCTAAAAAAATTTGAATGAATGAATGAATGAATGAATAAATAAATTAAAAAAATAAACAAATTGGATATGATGGCTGGAGCAGAACAGCCTTGTTTGACCATGCATTAAGAATGAAGAAAGGAAAAAAAAAAAAAAAAAGAATGAAGGAGCCATGTGCTAAGGATGGCAAAGAAGAAAAGTAGAAAGAGACCGAGCCACTGGGAGACTCCAATTGGCATACAAGCCTTGATCTGTTCCCTTCTTTGAGTGTGTATGGGAGGTGGGGAGACTAATATGTTCAAGTCACTCTTTGAGAGACGTTTTTCTTCCTACCAGCTGAATGTAATTTCTAACTACACCCCCATTTTCCAGTTGGAACAATTTAACCTCAGAGAACTACCAAGTACCTAAGGTCACACAGTCAGTAAGTGTAAAACTGGGGAATGTAACAAGGTATTCCTAACCAGATGGTTACACTGCTTCCCTCCCTGACCTCAGGGCCATGTATCCAACTCACAGGGCCATGTTGGATACTTTGTCTCTGACACACTCCTATTCATTGAATGTCGCTTTGGCTGTTGTAAAGCTGGCCAAAGTTCATCATCCTCCTACTTTCTTGCATTTTCCCATCTAAAGCAGAATGCTTTGGGGATCTTAGCATTAAAGATAACATTATCAGGATCTGGACCAGGAAGTAGGACCTCAGTTTCTCCCTATGTGTAAGGAAGTACTCAAACTAAGTTATCTCTACAGCCTGAATGTGTGGCATATGAGCTCCAACATTCTACAATGCTAATGTCATATCAGAACGCAGTTTCATAAGTCACCAGGCAGGGAAATGCTCATAAGTCCCAGAGCCTTACACCAGCTCACTCAATGCATGAATCTCCTCTACAGCATCCCATGACTCATTGCCCCCCCCCCCCGCCCTTTACTTACATTCTTACAGGTTTTTTAACCCATTCTGAATCTTTAGCATCTAGGGTGGTATCTGGTGATACATTCCATACATTTGTTAAAGGAATGAATTAAGGAATGAACGACAAACGATCAAATCAGAGGACAGCTCTAAGCATAAGGAAGTTCTGCTGTGGGACCCAAGGAATTTAACAAAAATCCCCTACCCCTGGACAAGCAGAGCAAGACTAACTCCATTTTGTGCTACACCCACCATCTCATGTATAACACCCACATGACCTGCTTATTGCTTAAGACACTCCCCCACCCTAGTCAAGCCGCTGAGCACACCCTTACTGGAAACCGGCTCATTTAGGAATGCGGAACCCCTAACTGCCAAAGAATGTAAACCCCGCCTTTTGCCCGCCAAACTTGCACGCCAATTCTTAAACCCCGCCTTTTGCCCGCCAAACGTGTGCACCAGTTCTGACCAGAGTGATAGGCTAGTTCAGTTACTATAGGGTAAATTGTAATTCAATTGGCCACCTGCGTGTGGACTGACATGACTATGCAACTTTCTGTGTGTGTTACAATCTCATTGGCCACTGGCCCCCATAAAACTGCTACGCCTCTTAACCTAGGGGTCCAAGTCCCTGCTCTGCTGTGTCGAGTATACTTGGGCCCAAGCTTGAGCTTGCAAATAAACCCTCGTGCGTTTGCATCGGTATCGGCTCCTTGGTGGTCTCTCGGATTCGAAATCAGGGGCATTACACTACATCATAAAACCTCACATTTAAAATAATGGCATCAGTACAGCAATGATCACTTATCCAGTGATTATTCGCTCCCAAGCACGATACTAATGCCTTAGCGTGCATTCTGTTGTTGAGCTGCAACCGGTTTCAACACACTGGTCCCACTTCTACCCCAACAGCTGCCGTCTGAGGCCTTGCTGTGTGCCTGCCACCATGCTGCCCACTTCATACAGCCTCTCGCATTTAATACCATCAACAAACTTAAGAAGTAGATATCGTCATCTCTACTTACCAATGAAGATTAGGGACGTCAATAACCAGCCCAAGAAGACAATGCGTAGAAGTGTCTGGATTATATGCCAGGACTGCCAATGCAAACCCCCACGTGGTAAACCACAGGCAGTACCTGATCCCAATGACTAAGAAGCCTTAGCTCTCTCAGTGGAGAGATCCAACCGATGACAGAAACTAAGGCATACAAAACGCATGTGTTCTGAAATACTCCAGGTAGAAAAGGGAAACCAGAAAGGCAGTGAGAGCAAGACTTCACAGCTGTCCCCTCCAGGCCTGGAGGGGGTATCCACGATGTCCAGTGGCTCCTCCCCAGAGTGGCCCCGCCCTCCAGGGCTCTGCACAACTCAGGACAGGGGCAGAGGATCCTGCCTGGGGCCAAACAGAATACTGCCATGCTCTGATGCATGTAAACCTACCAAATCCCCAGCAAGGGAAGGCCAGAGACAAGGAGCCTGGCTCTCCTCTCACCTGGAAGCAGCAAAGGCAACACACACTGGAGCCTAAAGAATCCCTTCACCTCTCCCTGACCCTGGTTGCATCAGATCAACAGATCATTAACTTTTTGGTCTTAGGTTGCACTTTACTGTTGCATGAGATCAACAGATCATTAACCTTTTGGTCTCAGGACTGTATTATACCTCCTTAAAATCATGAAAGATCCCAAAGAATGTTGGTTACATCTGTCTGTATTTATTATATTAGAAATTAAAATTGGGGCGCCTGGGTGGCTCAGTCGGTGAAGCGGCCGACTTCAGCTCAGGTCATGATCTCACGGTCTGTGAGTTCAAGCCCCGCATCAGACTCTGTGCTGGCAGCTCAGAGCCTGGATGGAGCCTGCTTCAGATTCTGTGTCTCCCTCTCTGTCTGCCCCTCCCCTGCTTGCTTGCTCTCTGTCTCTGTCTCTGTCTCTCTCTCAAAAATAATAAACATTAAAAAAAATTTTTTTTAAGAAATTAAAATTGAAAAACACTCTAAATTATTTTAACACAATCCACAATAAATCCATTCATAAAAATAACTTATTGTTACATAAAATTACTGTTTCTCAAAGCAAACACACACACAAAAAATTCCTGTGAAGCATGGTATTGTTTTACTTTTTTGCAAATTTCTTTAATGTTTGGCTTAATAAAAGACAGCTGGGTACTCACTCTGTGTCCGTATTCAGTCTGCTGCAATATCCTAAGTCATATTGCCTCTAGAAAATTCAACTGCACCCTCTTGAGAGGATGAGAGTGAAAAAGGCAAATAATGAAAATAGTTTTGACTTCACACATCAAGCGTCCCCAGACCATACTTTGAGAACTTCTGCCCTAAGCCAATCACAGAACACGTATGCTGGGAGCATCTGTGCTGCCCCCTCAGGTGTCTCCCGCTGTAACCAGTCCCTTGTCTACCATCACCTCCTCCATGAAGCACTCTCTGATTGTGCATCCCCTATACGCAGGCTGGGGAGATTCTCTGCCTCTTTGAACTCTGAAAGTCCTTTGTTTTTCCTCCTTGTGTGTTATGCATCACTTTCTGGTTGGCAAGAGAGTCATCTGTGGTCACCTTTGACCCCCCTGCTCTCGTGTCAGCTCTTTAAAACAGGACCTGCATCTCACTCAAGGTCACATCTCTCATTTAGATGACATACAGAGGCAGTATCCACAGGAAACATTTATTTGATTCATCTCATGCCAAGTCCAGCCTGTAAAACAGAGGGTGGCAATAAACACACAGACTTCCAGTCAGATAGCCCTGGGTTCAGTTCTTTGCTCAGCCACTTCCTACTGAGGTGACTAGACGCCAGTTTCTTAATCTTTCTGAGCCTTAGTTTCTGCAACTAGAAAACGGGGATCGGTAAGAGATGTCTTCCATACTTCGGATGTGAAAATTTAGGCATTGAGCACAATGTTGGACACAGTAAGCGCTCAATGACGGCCTTAATTATTTTCGTAGAGCCAATCCATCCCTGACTCCGGAGTGACACCTGACACAGGAGGTCACTGTGTACAGGAGGTCACTGAGGACAGGAGACAGTGTAAACCTCGCTGTGAGGGGATTCCACCCTGGCTTTTCTACGGCTCAGCCTCCAGCATCCTTTCTCAAGTGCAAGTCCTTTCCTTGTGTCTCCTTTCAATTCTTCCCTAACGGTGCCCTTCTGAAGACTCCCTATGAGCTGTCACCACTGCTTCATTTCTTACAGTCCACCTGCCAGTCCATCTGCAGAGCCGCTCATCTCTACGTCTCTCCATTTCCACCATCCCGCCATTTCAAGCCACCATACTTTTCTCATGCTCGGCTACACAGCTCTTGATCTGTCTCTACTTCTCCCTGGAGAACCTTTTAATCTATTCTTCACTGAGCAGCCAGAATGACCTTTATCAATGGTCTTTGTCAATCTGCTGCTCAAAGCCCTTTAATGACTTCCTGTTGCTCATAGAATAAACACCTAACTCCTTACCATGACCTACAAAGTCCTCCATGATCTGGGCCCTCCCCAACTCCCCAGGCTATTTCACAGCATTCTCCCCACGCTGCCCTTGCTTGCCATCCTGTCTTTCCATCCCTACAACCTGCCAATCTCTCCTCCACCTCACGGCTCTTGTGTTGGTTGGTCTCCTGCCAGAAGTATTCTCCTGATAACTCCTACGTGTCTTGCTCATTTTCATCCTTCAAATCTCAGCTCGAATGTATGTCCTCATGGCCAACACAGCCTCGCTGGCAACCCACTCACTCATCACCCTGTTTCTTTCATGTCACTTCCGATGAGTTATACTTATTTATTTGTTGGGTTTTTGTGTGTCTTTTTTTATTAATACATAACCTCCAAGAGGCAGAAATTTTGTATGTTTTTTTCACATTATTCACCAATACTGATTATGGCACTCAGTGCTTGTAGGTACTTAATAAATATGAAATATGTATTTAATACATGCTTTATTGGTCCAATAGTTGGTAGGTGGTAGGAGACAAGTTTCCAAACCTAGCCTGTTGCAGTTATCAAGGGAAAGGAAAGGAAAGGGAAGGGAAGGAAAGGGAAGGGAAGGGAAGGAAAGGAAAGGAAAGGAAAGGAAAGGAAAGGAAAGGAAAGGGACACTGACTCCACCCTGGAACTTCTACAGCTCAAACTCAAGGATCTTTCTCCAGTGCAAACCAGTTCCTCATGCATTCCTCCAGCCTTTCCCTGATGGTCCCCTATCAGTAACTATCACCATTTCCCTAATTCACCCTTTCCTTAATTCCTTGCTACTTCTCCAGCTTTTCCTATTGGAGAGGGGAAAAAAAAGAGCCCAGAAGACTTTCCCCCTAAGGATTAACTGCTAGTTGCTATGTGGACACATTCAGGATTTAACAGAATTTATAAGAAGTCCGGAATTTTACAACAATTCATGATGATCGCCCTTGCTCCATAGTTTCTGACTCTCTCTTGAGATCTTAATCTGGTGCTTCTTTCTGCTATGAGAATTGGACCAAACTTCCTTCCTAAAACAGCCACACATCTCAGTCTGACAAGGCCATCCTGGTCTCACTTCTGTAGGGTAAAGCCCCCAGTGCTCAGGGCTCTGCTCTCCTCTCTTCCACTGCCTGCCACTCATGGCTGGTAGGCAAGGATGGCTCTTTACAACCAGCGGGAAGGTGACCACTGATACAGTGGCAACCAGCGAACATACCAAAATCATCATCCTCTGTGCCCTTTTTGGCCCAGATTCCAGCATGTGCCTGCCCCCTCCCAGGCACTACACAGATCCTCGCCGGTGAACTGATCAAATCGTGGAAAGCTATGCTCAGTTGGTCTTTATGGTTATAATACTCTCAAAGCTTGTAAACATGCTTGAGGTTACAGTACAGTGGATGATGTTATATGCATGAAGACTGGGAGACACAGCTTCTTGCCATTTAAATGCTTAGCACATCCTCAAGAAATCCCATTCTGCCTCCCCTTACCACGCAAGTTCCAGGGAGCTGGGAGAACAGAATTACCTCCCCATGTCCACCATCAGTATCCCATCTTTATTGTCATTGTTTAGCTGAAAGCTATTTAGCAAGCCGTTTTGAAAGCCCCCGGGTTGTTAAATTCAAGGAACTCATGCAAGAAGCCAAGAGAAAAACAAGCACAGCAACAGCAACAACAACAACAAACAAAAAACCATAGACTTACCCTGGACATTACAGAAAATTTCCCTCCTCTTCTCCATCCCTGACCAAGACATTGCCCCCTGCCTGGAGCAAGTGAGAGACCTGGACTTTGTTGATGAAGTCCTGTGATGTGCTGTGCCTGCAGGACTCCTGTTAGTAACACTCATGACCTGTCTGCCAGGCTGGAGCTGCAGAGCAGAGGCTTGAAAAGCAGACAGACGGTGGTCTACCCATGCATGAGAACAGACACGAGAAGAAGGCTTAGGGTTTTCAGAGTCCATCCATACACATTGTACTTGGTGATTTTTTTTAATGTTTATTTATTTATTTATTTTTGAGAGGGAGAGAACAGGGGAGGGACAGAGAGGGGGTGGGGGGAGGAAGAGAATCCCAAACAAGCTCTGGGCTGTCACAAACCATGAAATCAAGACCTGAGCTGAAACCAAGAGTCAGATGCTTAACCAGAGGAGCCATGCAGGCACCCCTTGGGTGATTCTGGCACCCCTTGGGTGAGCCCTGCAAGGATATCTCTCCTTAAAAGGATAAGAAGCAGAATAAGAAAGGTTCAGTGATTGTCCAAGATCACACAGCAAGTAAAGTGCCAGTTCTCAAGCCTAAGGATGCTGACTTCTGATGCAAGCCTCTTTCATTAACAAGAACAATCCGTGTTTGCAACATATATCACAGTCAAAGGCTAATATCACTGTTAGATACATAGATACCTGCCCAATATCTATCTCCAACTTTTGTGTTACACATGGAGTGTCAGTTCTCTCCAGGACAATAAGAAGCCCAGACCCAGACAACAAATAATTGGGTGAGCCAGTAGTTCTCAAAATTGAGCATCTCAGAATCACCCAGAAAGTTCATGAAAACACATATCACTAGCCCTACTCCAAGGGTTTCTGATTCAGTAGGTCTAGGGTAGAGCCCAATAATTTGCATGTCCAGCAAGTTCCCAGGTGATGGGGCAGATGCTGGTGTGGAGACCTCTCTTAGAGAATCACCTGCTGAAACTAATCACGACAACCCTGATCTCCAGCTCCCCTGATGCCAGATGCGGCTGTGAATCTCAGCAGTTTGACCAGTAAGATGTTAGGAGAAGGCTGCTGGGTCTTCGAGGAAGGTTTCACTTCCTTAATATAAAGAACAGTATGCTTTGTGTTATCCCATCCCTTTTGTTCTGCTCTGGACAGAGAAGTGATGCCTGGGACTGCTGGACTCATCCTACATCCATGAGGCACCAAGAAAACAATGTAGGGAGAAGGAGAGGAGGACAAAAAAGAAAAGTCTGGATCATTCATGACATATCTGAGCCCCCACAGGAGTGCTGGACCAACTACCTCTGAATGTCTTATCTCAGGAAGTTAGACAACCAAACGTCTTCGTTACATAAGTATCATTAGTCAGGTCATTGTTATTCACAGTTAAAAGCAACTGTAACCTATACAAAAGGTTTCTGGGAAACAATTTAAAAAACAACAACAACACTGGAAACTGGTGCCTTCCAGTATGCAAAGGGTACTTTCACATTCATTAGTACACTCAGTCCAAGGGCAACTATGATGTTGGATTGAAAAGTTATTGAGTCACCAGGGTGGCTCAGTTGGTTGAGCAACCAACTTTGGCTCAGGTCATGATCTTGCTACTCATGGGTTCAAGCTCCACATAGGGTTCTGTGCTGATAGCTCAGAACCCAGGCACTGCTTTAGGTTCTGCATCTCGCTCTCTCTCTGCCCCTCCCCCGTTCACGCATTGTCTCTCTCTCGCACTCTCAAAAATTAATAAACATTAAAAAATTTTTTTCAGTTATTTTTTTCTAGTCTGACTTATTTCACTTAGCATAATACCCTCTAGGTCCATCCGTATTGTCACAAATGGCACAATCTCATTCTTTTTTATGGCAGCATAATATGCCATTGTGTGTGTGTGTGTGTGTGTGTGTGTGTGTGTGTGTGTGTACACATCTTCCTTATCCATTTGTCTACCTAATGGACACTTTGGCTGCTTCCCTCTTGACTACTGTAAATAATGCTGCAATAAACATAGGGGTGCATATATCTTTTCGAACTAGTGTTTTTGTTTTCTTAGGGTAAATACCCAATAGTGAAATTATTGGCTCATATCTGATAAGGGGTTAATATCCAAAATATATAAAGAACTCACACAATTCAATATCAAAGAAAACAAACCATCCAATAAAAAATGGGCAGAAGATATGAATAGACATTTCTCCAAAGAAGACATCCAGATGGCTAACAGACACACGAAAAGATGCTCAACATCACTCATCATCAGGGAAATGCAAATCAAAACCACAATGAGATATCCTCTCACAACTGTCAGAATGGCTAGTATCAAAGAGACAAAACATAGCAAGTGTTAGCAAGACTGTGCAGAAAAGGGAAGCTTTGTGCATTGTTGCTGGGAATGCAAATTTGTGCAGCCACTAGGGAAAACAGTATAGAGGTTCCTCAAAAAATTAAAAATAGAACTCCTATGTGATCCAGCAATTCCACTTCTAGGTATTTATCCAAACAAAATAAAAACACTAATTTAAAAAGATATGTACTTCCCTATGTTCACAGCAGCATTATTTACGAAAACCAAGAAATAGAAGCAACCTAAGTATCCATTCATTGATAGACATACCACACACACACACACACACACACACACACACACACACACACCAGAATATTACTCAACCATAAAAAATGAAATAAAAAGAATGAAATCTTGTCATTGATGACAACATGGATGGACCTAGAGGGTAGTATGCTGAATGAAATAAGTCAGAGAAAGACAAGTACTATATGATTTCACTCATATATGAAGCCTAAAAAAATAACAAAACAAATGAACAAACAAAAAAAAACAGAAACAGACCTGTCGACACAGAGAACAAACTGGTGGTTTCCAGAGAGGAGGGGATCTGGGGAAATGGATGAAATAGACGAGGGGGATTAAAAGGTACAAACTTCCACTTATAAAATAAAGTCATGGGGATTTGCTATACAGCATAGGGAACAAAGTCAATAATATTATAACCAGTTTGTATGGTGACAGATGGTAACTATACTTACAGTGATGAGCACTGAGCAATGTATAGAATTATTGAATCACTAGGCTATATACGTGAAACTAATATAATATTGTCTGTCAACTACACTTCAGCAAAAAAATAGTTTGATGATTTTTAGTTTAAAAAAAAAGGTTTTTATCTACTAGCCATGCTTTATCAAAAATGTTTGGAGTTCATTGCCATGAAAAATGTTTGGATTTCAGTGCCATGAAATATGCTTTGAGAAACAATATTCTAGGTATTAAATACATGTATTTTTAAAATTAATACTAAATGAAAGACATGGACCAGAAAAAAAAAAAACATCTAAAGTTGTAGGCTTAATTTCAAACTTGTCTTTACAGATCCACCATGCCCGATAAGCAATAACTGTCCCCCAAAGACTGGAGTCAGTCTTTGCAAAATCAAACTTGACCTTCAGCACACATTTGTTGCAAGATTAGAGAAATCACCTACTACTGAATATTGAGAAATATGTTCCAAAGAACAAGTTCCATAAAATGTTCCACCACCAAAAAATGTTTTGGAAATGATGCATATTCTATCTCACTCCTTGGAGGTACAAAATGAATGTTGACATTGGGGTGCCTGGGTGCCTCAGTTGGTTAAGCATCTGACTTTGGCTCAGGTCATGATGTCGCGGTTCATGGGTTTGAGCCCCGCATCAGGCTCTGTGCTGACACCTTGGAGCCTGGAGCCTGCTTCAGATTCTGTGTCCTCCCTCTCTCTGCCTTTTCCCACTCACACTCTGTCTCTCTCTCTCTCTCTCTCTCTCTCTCTCAAAAATAAACATTAAAAAAAATTTTTAATGCATGTTGATATTAAAGGCTTAAAGAGGTCCTGCAGTAGAAAAATCTATTATATTCTGTTTATTGAAGACTTGCTCAAATTTACTTGGTTCACAGAACATTTTCCTCCATGAGATCTATGACCCTTTCCAAACGTTTGGTGGCCAAGACTGACTCAACCCTGCGGCATACGCTGAGCATGGTGGGAAAGCTGTAAGCTGTAACGTTGATCAGCCTGTGTTCAAATCTCAGCTCTGTCAGGTACAGCCATTGATTACAAAATGTATTTTTTCACATTTATCATTTCTCAAAGTCAGTTACATGTCTTGGTTTAATTGGTAGTATTTTTTCCTTAGTACCAATAAAATAATGGTGCATCTTACAATTATCACACCATTAATTACTTACCAAGATTGGTAAAGCATTGTGTATGACTTTTAGCTGGTCATATAATCATGGTGTGTCTCAATTGTCTCACTGGCAAAATGGGGACATTATCTACCTCCCAGAGTAGACGTAAGGACAAAATAGTGCCTAGCACAAGGTAAGCACTCAGTACATTAGCCATCCTAACAACCGTTTCAGGAACACTAAAAAGGCCCCCAGCTCCTCAAATCCCTTCCTCACCTCTTTATCGATTCTTCCTTTCACAGTGAGTATTTTCCCAAAGAGATACAAGTCTTAAAATGCAAGTCCATCGGGGAGAGGGGACCACAGGCTGGCACTCATACTCAGGTATAAAGACGAATAAAAGATGTTCTCCTGGTGGCAAATGTTGACAGAGAGGGGAGGGGTCACAAGACACAAACGGTGTGTGAAGTGGGGAAGAAGCTGGGCCGCGTCTAGTGGGAAAAGGACAGGGGTGAGGCTGGAGAGGTATCTTCCACTTTCTGCAGTTTTTCTCAGGGTTGAACCCAGGCTCGTTTCCCCTGAGGGCCTCACAGTACTCTTTGCTTGGAAACTGAGCATCTCCAGGAAGCTGCAGCCCTTCAGATGGGATCAGGCTTCCATCTAGGAGGACTGAGGCTAGCTGCTGTCTCTTAACTGCTGAGAAGTCAAGCTAAGAGGACCAGACACCAGGCCCACCCCAACAACAACAGGACCACTGAAAATTCTTAAAACTTACAAACTACTTTATTTTTTTTTAATGTTTATGTATTTATTTTGAGAGAGAGAGAGAGGGAGGGGTCGAAAGGGAGGGAGAGAGGGAATCCCAAGCAGGCTCTGCACTGTCAGTACAGAGCCCCCGATACAGGGCTCAAACCCACGAACTGTGAGATCATGACCTGAGCTGAGATCAAGAGTTGGACGCTTAACCGACTGAGCCCCCCAGTCACTCCAAACTTACAAACTACTTTAAAAACCCAACCCTGGGGTGCCTGGGTGACTCAGTCAGTTAAGCATCCGACTTCAGCTCAGGCCATGATCTTACGGTTAGTAAGTTCGAGATCCATGCTGACAGTGTAGAGCCTGCTTGGGATTCTCTCTCTGCCTTCCCCTGCTTGCATTTTCTCTCTCTCTCTCAAAATAAATAAATAAATAAATAAATAAATAAATAAATAAACAAACACATTAAAAAAAAAACGAACACCAGATTGTGAGGAAATGTCTCTCGTTTCTTTGAGAAATATTTCATTCGCACCAGTGTTGTCGTCATCGTTATCATTGTCCTCTTTAAATAAGTGTGGCCATTTTTGTGATGGCCTTTCTTTTCCTAGGGGGTTTTCAAAAATAAATAGGTAGATATGAAGATAGGAAGATAGATAGGTAGATAGGTAGGTAGATAGATAACCCAAAAGAAGCAGAGGAGAAACGTTTAATGCGTCAAGCACATGTGTCAAGGACACAAGAGCTCTAAGAACAGGCTCAGCCATTTGCTGGCTGTGACCTTGAACAAGTCATTCAATCTACTAAGGATCACCAGCAAAATGGAGGGAATGCCCTTCACCTTGCCCACTGCACAAAGGTGTCACAAGTATCAAGGTAAAGGGGCTCAACAAAAACTAAATAACTAAAGAAAGCAAAGGAAGCTATTGAAAATTAAAACTTATATTTCCTCTGTCCCAATAATCCCATTTTGGGGGACTCTGTTCTACAAAAATATAAGCATCTGTATGAAGGGAATTATGAACGAGGATATGTCTTACAGTTCAGTTGGTATAGGAACAGGAAAGGGAAGGAGGGAATGAACATAAGAGGGAGGGACAAGAGAACAAATCTGAACAGTATTTGACTGTCTTTAAATAGGGGATTAGTCAAATAAGTTAATGGTATATCCATACAATGGAATATTATAAAGCTATTATTATTTGTGTTAGACTTATATATCCTAACCTAGAATCTTTTTCCTGACGTATCACTAAGTCAGAAAAACAAGTAATATACAGAGTTTTGGTTTATTCTTTTATTAAAAAAAAAAAGAGGAAGGGGCATCTGGGTGGCTCAGTCAGTTGAGCGTCCAACTTTTGGTTTCAGCTCAGCTCCCAGTTGGTGGAATAGAGCCCTGCATCCAGCTCTGTGCTGACAGCACAGAGCCTGCTTGGGATTCTCTCTCTGTCTCTCTCTGTTCCTCCCCCACTAGCACTCTCTCTCTCTCTCTCTCTCAAAGTAAATAAATAAACATTTTTTTTAAAAAAAAGAAAGTAAAAGGGGAAGAAATTTTTATACTTATAGGAGCATTCTTTAAGTGTGGAAAAGAGCAAACAACATGGGTTATCTGGGGAGGGGAGGGTTAAACATGGATAGAGGGAGATTATAAATGTTTTTTTCCTGCACCTCTGAATTGTTTGACAAAGAAAAATAAATACATATTACTTTCATAATGTGAAAAATCTAATAGACTTGAGGGAAGGGAAGCAGAGAGGGAGGAAGCAAAGAGAGAGTAGAAGGAAAAGGGAAGAGAGAGAGAGAAAAAAAAGAAAGAGATTTATGATCCTTGATCAAAGTAGAGCGAAACACCTTATTGGTCTACAGGGTTTCCAGGATCTTGCCTGGTCCTTTATGGATATTTGGACTTTTAGACACGGCATTGACCAAATAAATCATGACTCTTTGAAACCACCTAGTCCTTCTTCAGAGTCTGCCAAGCTCCAGGGGTCCAGAGAGAAACATTTCTTTGTTGTTCCAATTCAGTGTGGGTTTTTATTTTCTGAGCTGAATGTTTAGGCGACTCCTCTGAATCTCAGCTGTGAAACTTCCTTTGGTTATCATCTTGACTTTTCTCTACCTGATATGGGAGTTTCTCATCCCCCTGGAGCTTTTTGGAGATTTCGCTGGAGGAAGAGACACGGAGAGATCCTGTATTTCTGAGTCCTTGGCCAGCATGACACCAGAGTGCACACGCATTGTCTCCCTGCCTTTCCTCAGCTCAGCTCCCGGGTTCCACACCAGCCGAGGGCAGACGTTTTAGTAGACACCACAGCAGCTACTGAACTTGTACCAGGTGGAAATTGGGACAGCTTCAAGAGTCCTTGGAGGTAGAAATGATGCAGTAGAAAGCACTCAGGGCTCAGACACTTTTTAAAATGATAAAAAAGAAAAAAAAGGGTATTGGTCAAAATGCAGAGAGAAGAGCACGCTCAGACCGTGCTGATGTGAGGAAATCTCCGAATAGCAGTTTGGTGGCATGTCTAAAGAGTCTGAAAAATGCTCACGCCTGTTAAGCAATATTGTTTCCAAGAAATAATCAAGAAATATCAAAAATACGTATGTAAGTATTCCACATGGTTATTGTGGGAATTAATAAGTTAATTCATGTAAGGTGCTTAAAATAGTTCCAGGTACCTAAACAGCCCTGGATAACTATGAGCTAATACTAATAAGTGTTATTATTTCCCTATGTAAATTTCCCTAGATTTTTAAACCTTCTACGGGGCGCCTGCGTGGCTCAGTCGGTCAAGTGTCCGACTTTGGCTCAGGTCATGATCTCACAGTTCATGGGTTCGAGCCCCGTGTCAGGCTCTGTGCTGACTGTTCAGAGCCTGGAGCCTGCTTCGGATTCTGTATCTTCCTCTCCTCTCTCTCTCCCTTTCCCCTACTTGTATTCTCTCTCTCAAAAATAAATAAACATTAAAGACATATACATATACACATACATACACAAATATATATGTGTGTGTGTATATATATATATATGTGTGTATGCATGTGTGTGTATGTATATGTGTGTGTGTGTGTGTGTGTGTGTGTGTGTGTGTGTATATATATATATATATATATATATATATATATCTTTGCATTATATTTATAACCAGAAAACACTCAGGGCACCTGGGCAGCTCAGTCACTTAAGCGTCTAACTTCAGTTCAGGTAATGATCATGCTCTCTGCTGTCAGCACAGAGTCTCCTTCCAATCCTGTCCCCCCCTCTCTCTGCCCCTCCCCAGCTTGTTTGTTCATTTCTCTCTCTTTCTCGCTCTCTTTCTCTCCAAATAAATAAACTTTAAAATAACCAGAAAAGATATTTTAATATAGATGTCAATCCTAAAGAAATAATCCAAAATTTTTAAAAAGTGCTTTATGCCCAAGATGTTCATACCATCATTTAGAAGAGTGACAACTTGGAAATAATTTCAATGTACAACAATAAGTGGTTGATTAGGTAATAGGATGCCCCCATGTGATTGAGTACTTTGCAGAAATTAAATATGATAATCCTGAGGAATTTTAATAGCTTTTGGAAATGCTAATGTTCCTAAGTTAGGGGGGAGAAAGCCTACAAGATTATATACACATACTTTCAACCGTGGTCAAAAAGCAATAGGTATGTGGAGGAGCCGGGAAGAGATTCTAACCAAGGGTTAGCTAATACCTCCTTCCTGCACCTAAATCTCAAAGGGGTTCAGTGAATTCCAAGGTACACACACTCAGGGAATGAGCCCATGATAGTTTCCTAGAACAGGGGGCCCAGAATAGCCCTCTGTCCAGAGGAGTCATGGAAGGTTAAGGTGGGAAGAAGCATCAACAGTGATGGGGGAGGAGCAAGAGTTCAAGCTTAGGACCAGCCAGGTTCAAGTCCAGATTGCACTCGCACTCCTTGGGTGGCCCCGTGCAGGTGATTTGGCCTAAGTAAATTGGTGGTAACCAGAGTGGCTACACAGTACATGACACGAAGCAATGGAATGGCAGCACCTGACACGTTCTCAGCAGCTGTGAAAAGCGTCAGCAGTGGTGAGGACAGTGGCCTCCCCAGAGTCTCCATCGCGCCGTGAGTCAACTGTGGTTTTAAGAGATGAAGACTCATACAAGTCACACGCCAGAACAACCAAAACCAACCCCAAACCTCCAAATTTCCTTTCTCTGGCCCGGAACAGCCTCCCCAGAGTCTTGTCTCTTCTTGGTTCGTGCCCTCCAACCCTGACTTCCTCTTTGCAAACAGCTGAAATTATCACTTTGATATTTAAAAACGAAAGCCGCTGTCAAGTGCCCAAAGTAATAAATGTTTTAGAGTTTCAATGAAATTAAATGTAGGAAAGCCGGATCCCATTCCTCTGTCTAATGAGTCACACAGACCCATCACCCCACCATCCATTAATTCTAACAAGGTCAGCTCATTAGTGCAGTCTCCTTGTGACTGGGTAATGAACCTGCACAGGAGTGTGTGGGGAGCAGACCCACAGAGAAACCTGCAGCTAGGGCCTCTGGAGTTTCTGTGCCATTTCTCCTGGCCATCAAAACTCAGGCCTCAGAGCTGAGGGAGGTTCAGACACACGAAGGCCACAGGTCCCAAGGGAAACTTCTGAAATCTGCACATCTAGCCTAGAAGTCACCAAGTCCCCACACTGGTTTCTCCTGATGCTGGAGGACAGCATTCTTCCATAGTCGTTTCCTACCTGCTGTGTCTCTCCCAAGCCAGAATCTCAAGTTCTTAAGGAAAGACACCTTAATACATATTGACTGTCTACTGTGTCAGGCACAATGCTAGATGCCATTTCATCACCATCTTAAAGACAAGGAAAATGAGTCTCAGCCCCAGAATGGTTGAGTAGCTTTCCCAAGGACACACAACTTATAAGTAGCTGTGGGATTGAATTTGAGCCCTGCCTGACTCCCAACCCCATTGTATTAACTACACAGTTTTCATCTCTTTTTTGGTAAGCATTCCAAATGAGTTAAAAACAGAGATCTCTGGACAAGGACCACCTGCTGTATCTCCAGCATATTTTCTATGGCTGATGTGAGGATTAAGTGAGATAATGGAATAAAAGCACTTGACATAATACAGAGGTTACTGGTGCTAAAACAGAGGTAAATACAATTATAATGTGGGGAACTTCTTGGTGATCAATACACATTCAGAATGATAAAACTTTATATCTGGAGAGACTTCAGAAAATATCTGTCTTAACGGTCTCATTTTATGCAGAAAAAAATAACTTGGTTAAGAGGACAAAACTAATTAAAAACAAAAGTGGGGTTGACTTCAAGTCTGGCTCTCCCTTCTCTTCAACTGTGGTTTTTATACCCTGTTCCCTATAGTGCTGGAGTTTTGCAGAGTTTCGGGGAGGTTCCTACAGAACATAGAAGGAAAGAAAGAGATGGGGTGTCTGTGTGGCTCAGTCGTTTAAGCATCCACCTTCGGCTCAGGTCATGATCTCAGGGTTCATGAGTTCAAGCCCCACCTCAGGCTCTCCACTGTCAGCGCAGAGCCCTCTTTGGATCCTCTGTCCCCCTCTCTCTCTGCCCCACCCCTGGTCCCCCTCTCTCTCTCTCTCTCACAAATAAACCTTTTTTTAAAAAAAAAGAAGGAAAGTAAAAGGGGCCATAACCCCCCCCCCCCAAATGTTGTCCTGCTAACCAGAATAGCTCTGTTTTTATCCATTTTTAAGCTGGGCTTCTGCACAAGAGTTTACGTGACAACCAGATTCTGCTGCTTTAAAAGAATAAAGTTTGAAAAGTAGACATTCTATTTCATTGTTGAATCACGCAGAACAATGTAGAAACTGATGGGGCAAATGAACAGAAAATGAAGACAAAGATTTTCCTGATATGATTAATATGTTAGAGCTAGTAGAATATATGAAACGTTACACCCATCAGATGAAGATCATCAATGCTTTTCATGCACTCATGGAACTCTTACAAAAATAAAGGACACAAAGGAAGGCTCCAAATATCCCAAAGAACCACTCTCTTACAGACCATGTCTTCTGACCACAGCAGAATAAAATTAATAATATTTATTACAGCTTTAAAATTCCACGGGTCTGAAAACTAAAACAAAAATACTGTTACTGCATAATTCTTGGGTTAAATTCTTGAGTGCAATGGCAAAACACTTGTAATTAAAAAGCAATGAAATCAATATAGATGTTCACATTTGTAGATAATGCCAAAAGCAGTACAAAAAAGAAAAAATGATAGCTTTAAACATAATGAATGGAAAACAATAAAAATTAAAAGTAATCAAGCTAAGTGTTCAACTCAAGACTATAAAAGAGTATCAGATATAGCAAAAGACAATAGGATGAATTAAATAAAAAATACAGAAACCAATGAATAAAGAAATTTTAAATTACAAAAATTTAAAGCCCCCAAAAGCAAATCTTTGAAAAGAACAATAATGTAGACAGACCTCTGGAATGACTGACTTAAAAATTAAAAAGATAGCAGTAAGTGATGTTTAGAATTGCTGAATCATTATATTAGGCACCTAAAGCAAATCTAACACTATGTTAACTATTCTTCAATAAAAAAAAGAAAAAAAATTAAAAGATAGAATGTCAGTTTTTAAAACCATACATTGATAACAGATAAATAATTTTTATTTAAAAATTAAGAATTGGAGTGCCTGGGTCGCTCAGTCAGTGGGTGTCCAGCTCTCGATTTCAGTTGAGGTTACGAACTTACGGTCTGTGGGATCAAGCCCTGCGTTGGGCTCTGCACTGACAGCATGGGGCCTGTTTAGGATTCTCTCTCTCCCTCTCTGTCTCTGTTCCTCCCCCACTTGTGTGTGCATGCACTTTCTCTCCCTCTTCCTCAAAATAAATAAGTAAACTTTTAAAAAAATTAAAATTAAAAATTATATGTGAAAAATCAAAAATCTAAATATGCAAATTTCTTAATATATAATTACCAAAATTGGTGCAAAAAAAGAAATATAAAATGTAAATAATCTCACTAGTTATTAAAGAAATTAAGATGATAATAAAAGTCCTTCCATCCCTCCAATAAAGGCCTGGGGCTCAGGTAATTCTACAGAAGAGTTCTAACAAACTTTCAAGAAAAAGATAATGATCCCTCTTTTATACACAATGTTTTAAAGAAAGAGAAGGAAGGAAGGAATGGAGGGAGGAAGGGAGGGAGGGAGGAAGGAAGAGGGAAAGATTTCCAATCAATTTTTATGAAGCTTATATAAATTTTACCAAAAAACTAGACAAGAACATCACAGGTAAAGGAACATTATATGCCTATTCATTCAAACACATATATGAAAAGTATGAGTAAAATGTTAGCTTTTTTCCCCCAAACCATCTATCATAATCAAGTAGGATTTATTCAAGACAGCTAAGTATGGTTTAACATGAGAAGCAACTATCAATGCAATTCTCTACAATCAAGGGCAAGAGGAGAAAATTTGCATTGTTATCTTGATAGTTACAGAAAAGGCATCTTATAAAATTTTATACTAATTATGAAACTCCCAGGAAACTGGGAGTTGAAGAATTTCTTTAACTTGATAAAAAACTATATTCCATAAATCTACATCCAATATTCAACCTAATGAAAACCTTTTAGATATATTACCTTGAAATCTTCAAATCAAGGATAAGCTAGGGCACCTGGGTGGCTCAGTCAGCTAAGTGTCTCTCGATTTCCGCTCAGGTCATGATCTCATGGTTTCAGAGATGGATCCCTGCCTCAGGCCTGGCCCTGATCATGGAGCCTGCTTAAGGTTCTCTCTCTTCCTCTCTCTCTGCCCTTTCCCCATTCGAACACATGCACTCTCAAAAATAAAGAAAGAAAACCTTTTCTAAAAATCAAGGATAAGCTGGGATCTCACCTATCACCAGTACCTTTCAAAATAATAGCGGAAACTGCCCCGTTGAAGAAGACAAGAAAAAAATAAGAGCTTAATATAAGAAGGGAAGAAACAAAACTATCAATGTTAGCAGATGACAGAATCATCTATACATAAAATAACCACAGCATCAAGAAACAAATCAATAGAACTAACCAGAATTTGGTAAGATTGCCAGATTTAAGATAAATTTATAAAATGCAACAGCAAGTGTGCACGAGCAATAACCAATAGAAAACAGAAATTTGTTTGTAATAGCAACAAAAATAATAAAATGGCTAGGAACAATAAAGGAAAAATGTACAATACCATTATTTTAAAATACAATAATAGCAACAAGGAAGACATGAAAAAATAGAGATTAATGTTCACAGATATAATAATTCACATTTGTAATTATCTCGATTTTCCCATGTTTATCTATTAACTCTGTGCAATTCTAATTAAAATTCCAGTAGAATTTCCTGAGAAATTTGACAAATCACACCCTTCAAATAAGTCTTCTTCCCTTCCTAAAACTAAGCAAGTCAGTTTAAATGTCTTATAAATGAAAGGAAGAAAAATGTAACATGCGTGACTAGAATTTAAGAAAGGAGACCAGGGGCGCCTGGGTGGCTCAGTTGGTTGAGCAACCAACTTTGGCTCAGGTCATGATCTCACAGTTTGTGAGTTCGAGCCCCGCGTCGGGCTCTGTGCTGACAGCTCGGAGCCTGGAGCCTGCTTCTGATTCTGTGTCTCTCTCTCTGCCCCTCCCCCGCTCATGTTCTGTCTCTCTCTGTCTCAGAAATAAATAAACATAAAAAAATTAAAAAAGAAAAAAAAGAAAGAAAGAAAGAAAGAAAGGAGACCAGAGGGGTGCCTGGGTGGCTCAGTGGATTAAGCATCTGACTCTTGGTTTTGGTTCACGTCATGATCTCTCAGTTTGTGAGATCAAGCCTCGCACCCAGCTCTGTGCTGACAGTGCAGAGCCTGCTTGGAATCTTCTCTCTGTCTTTCTCTGCTCCTCCCCTGTGAGTGTGCTCTCTCTCTCTCAAAATAAATAAATAAACATTTTTAAAAAAGAGAGAGAAAGAAGGCCTAGAGACCAGGACAGTGATGACGAGACTCTTCAAGACTTAATTTTTATAGCATCCATGTCTGTCATTGTTATGATTCCCCATTCTCTACGACCTCAGTTTCTCAATCTGCAAAGAGATCTCCAGCCATGTTTTCCAAAGCATTGTCTGTTTCAAAGCACCAACTAGGGTTAGTGTTGGGAAGTCAGAATCCTATCCTGCCCAGGCCTTCTGGAGTGAGTATATTCTGCTTCTGGTCTTCCTTGCTTCTGCATTCTTTTTTTTATGGAAACTATCCCTTTCCTACACCCAAGTGATTCTGGTGATGCTATACTCAAGTGACCCAATTTCCTCTACCATTCAGGGAGCCAACATATATACCCCATCTCTTTGAACACCTCTGTTGTGGGCATGTGACCCAAGCAAAGCTAATCAGAGAGTCCATTTTAGGGGTTGATATGAAACATAAAGAAAGAATGTGGCACTCCTTCCTGTGGATGAATATCTGTGATCAATAGCCTGTATCAACTATACAAGCCTAGAGTTCCCATACATATTTTTACCACCATGTCAAGAAAGCACTACCAAAAACAAAGCCAATATATACATAAGAACTTTTAAAAAGAGAGAGAAGGAGGTTTGATAATATTTTGACCACCATGCCTGAAGCCACCCCACCCCTCGATTCCCAAGTAGGAGAGCCATCAACGGTTGTTTTGTTTTTGCTTATGCTGGTTTGAGTTGGACTTCGATTACTTGTAACAGAAAGAGCCTTAACTACTCTGTGCAAGCTCCCTGGGAGAATCTGATGCATAACAAAGTTGGAGAATTAAAGTATTACTTCCTTAGGATCTAAATGGCAAAAAGGGAAAGAGAGCAGGATACTGGATTTAAACCAAATGAGCATACAACTCATGATCTAGCCCTTGTCTGCCCCTCTAGTTTAGATTCATGCCATTTTGTACCTCTCCCACATTGAGCTCTTTTTACTTCCTCCAACAGGAGGTTGCTCACCTCAGGACATTTGCATGTGTTTGTCCCATCATTCTTCAACACAGCTGGCTGATTCTGTTTCCAGTTCCCAAATTAACTCTCAGAGGGTCCTTCCCTGACTGGACTATGGAAAGGAGGTCATCTCTGTCATTATCCACAACCTTAATCACCTTGTCTTTAATCCATAGCTTTTACCAAATGTTTACTTAGTAGCAAACTTGCTTCTGTCTGCTTCCCCTTTTAGAATATAAGCTCCAAGAGAGTAAGGACTGAGTCTGCCTTGGTCACCATTGTCTTCCCCATGCCTGCCACAGAGCCTGACACCAGCAGGGTTCTCAATAAATACATTTGAGTAAGTGAACAGATCACCACAATCTAGGCACTCACCTGTTAGCCCCCTTTTCCTCAGGAAAAGCAAGGAAGGGAAGTCAGCATCACTTTTTACTTCTTTCGGTTGAGTCAACCAACAAAGAGGGAAGAGAAGGGGCTAGGAAAGGAAATGGAGAATTTGTCTGCACGAGAATTTGCAGAGGCTTGTACCATGCCAACCCTGTGCATGCTCCTAAAAGGAAAACCGCAGGTAACCCACAGCAAGATGTGATCCCTGTCTCCAAAGCGCTTCGTGTCTGGCTGCAGAAACAGTTAAAACGAGGAGCCGGGGGTGGGAGGCACAGAGGGAAAAACCCAAACACCACCAACTTCAAAAGTGCTCTTCATCTTTACAGACACTATTAGCATCTTATGGCAAAATCATTTGTGAACCTAACAGAAAACACAGAGAGGAAAAGAACAGACGCATTTCTACCCCACCAAGGGGAAAAAGCTGCAATTAAACTGACATCCCTTATTCAACAGCCTGCAGGCTCTACGGCTGGGCTCAGGGTTGGTGCTGCGTCTCTCCCTTCCTCGGTAACCTAGTCTCATTTTCTCCTTCTGGCGTCTTATTGCAGTAATAGGTTTGTTATTATAGCTCTGAAGTCAGGCGACACGCAAGAGCAGGGGAAATGAGAGGAAGAGAAAAGAAAGCCGAACGTGAACAGACGGCCTCTTGCCTGAGAGCTCTGGCTACATTAAGATACAGAGGGAGGGACAAGTCCTCCTGCCCGTATTTGCCTTTCTCCTTCTGTGGCACTCTCTGAAATGAGCTGCAGGGCAACACAAGAGGCTTTCTTTGGGGATGCGTCTGTTCGGGTCCCTGAAAGAATTACATTATATTCGAGAGGCACATACTTAGTTCCCCATCAGGTGGGGGAAGAGGGAGGAGACTTGCAGTCAATGTCCATCCTCTGCCAGGCTCTGCTCTGGGTGCTGATAAAACACTGATAAAGAAGAAAGCCAGTGCCCCGGCTCTCACGCTGCATCTAAACTCATAGGGAGAGAGACAAATAAATTAGATAAGACAGTAAAAAGACAAAACAAATAAAAATACAAGACCACAGAAATAGATGCAGGCAAGCCTAAAATTCCATCCTGCCTAGAACATGTTCCACAGGGAAAACTGACCCTGCAGGAAACCATCTGCACCTGCAGATCAGTAAACAGGGGTCTGGAAGGTGGAAAAACCCCGAGAATGGATGAGCAGCGCTCTCAGAAGACAGAGCGGATCCTCACCTCAATCTGCCGACTTACCAGCCACCAGGACTTGCCGGCTGGGGCTTCCAATGAGAAAAAAATGCCACTCTGTCCCCTGCTTTGTGTAGCTGGCTTCGTGCACTGAAACTCTTCATTCTTTTAATTACACTAAAGCAACGTGTGTCCTTTGCCTGGGTCTGTTAGTATCTCTTCATCAGTCACAGTCACCCTTGAGACAACCATACACAGATAATTTCAGAGAGTGACAGAAGTCTAAGAAGAAAACAAAACCAAAGAATGTGACATTGAGTGCCTGGGAAGCGGACGGCAATATTAACTAGGATGCACAGGGAAGGCCTCTCTGAGGAGGGAATGAAATGAGGCAACCAGGCCATGATCAGAAAGTGCAGCAAAAGCAAAAACCTGGAAGTAGAAGCAAGACGAGCAGTGGAGGAGCAGAGGGAAGGTCACGTGGCTAATGTGTGGTTAGCCAGACCAGCAATGTCAGCATCCGGTGGGAACTCACCAGAAATCAGCACCCCTGGGTCTCACACAAGCCTCAGAAACTCTGGGTGTGGAGCCCAGCCATGTGCACTTAACAAGCCCTCTGGGCAGTTCTGAGGCACGCTCCAGTGTGACAACCACTAGGCTAGAACAAAGAGAAGAGTGGATTTATACAAGGGTTGAGGCAATGCATCCTTTAGAAGTGAATTGCCAGTGTGCCTGGATGGCTCAGTAGGTTAAGCATCCGACTCTTGACTTTGGCTCAGGTCATGATCTCATGGTTCGTGGATTCAAGACTGGCATCAGGCTCTGCACTTACAGAGCGGAACCTGCTTGGGATTCTCTCTCTCTCTCTCTCTCTCTCTCCCTCTCTGCCTCCCCCCCCCCCATTTGTTCTGTATCTCTCTCTCAAAATAAATAAAAATAAACTTAAATTTAGAAGTGAATTGCCAGATTGCGAAAATGAGAAAGTCAATTCATCTTTAGCCTTCACCATTGTACCCCACCCACTCCCCATGTTGCCTACCACAGAGTAGATTTTCAACACTTATTTACTAAACAAATAAAATAGTGTAAATCTAAATATGGAGCTTCTACTTTGAATGATCTGATACCAGTTCCTCCAAAAAGATCAGCATCAACAGTGGCTCATGATTTACAAATAGTGATACGAGAGAAATTAAAAGAAAAAAAGGAGACCACCAGAATCAGATACGTAGCTATCAGCAAGAAAATGAGAGGCAAAGATATCTTGAAGCAAGGAAGGTCAGAAAAACTAAAAAGCAGGCAGAACCCAATAAACACGAAGCTTTCAGCATTGGTTTGGGGGCAAACAGTGTAGTTCATTAACCACCTAGGGAATTACTATATTAATGGCATAGAACAACTGTCATCCACTTGTTGTCTCTAAGTAAATGAGAAATGTTAGGTTATATTGATTCAATCTGTCTAAAAAAAAAAAATTACTAAGAGTCTCTACCTAAATGGAAAAATTCTCAGCTTTATGGAAAATTCCACTATCTGAATAGCTTCATTTCCTGAGGCATTTTAGATAGCCAGGATTTTTACTGTATTGCTATTATTTTTATTACCGAAGCGTTCTCGCAACCAACAGTAGGTGATACTGGTGCTAACCAGGTCAATCTGGAATCCCGTCCGAGGCCTTCTCTGAGCACCTTCTGAGCAAATGCAAGCACGGGAGACCCAGGGCAGCCCCTCTCGCTGTCAAGAAGTCAGACAGGGCATGAGTCATTGCAAGACGGCGACCTCTCTCTTGAACCTCTCCTTAACAGAGTAGAATGTAATAAACCCTTCCTCTCCTTCGTTTCTTCCCTTTCTACAATGCGTAAGTTGCTGGGATAAAAGTACATCCCACATTTCTTCAATTCACTTCTGTCTCCACACTAGAAAGCCTGGCACATGGAAAGAAGACATGTGAATGACCAAGAAAAGCCTCGATTTCCTCTGATCATGTCACGGGCAGAGAGTGCCTGACTGTGTAATCTGAATCCTTCCGCTGCGTGAAGCCCATTCCCTCTGGTGAAATTTAGAAGTTCCCTCCACTAAGAAGGGAGGCGGAAAAAAAGGAAGTACTAGCTCACTTCCGATGTAGTTGTTCTCAATCAATTTTACTTCTTCATCTGCATTTCCAAATCTTGAATATTTATCTTACTATTTTTCTCTCACTGTTTTAGCAAGAACTCACCTCTTATATTAGTGCAAATACTAAAGAAATAGCCTTGGGTTGTTAATTATTTTCTTTTCTGTGTGTTTAGCACACACACATACACACATACGAGAAGATATTAATAAATACAATCGGACTCCACCCATCAGAATTAGGCTGCCTAGAGAATAGGGCATTCCCTGTAATCAGAAGGTAAGATTACTTCTGGTCAGTAGTTCAAGGAACACACAAAGTATTGGACTAGATGTCTCCAAACGTCCTTCTTTGCTGATGTTCTGTGATACAGTGAGACTCCAAGCTTAAATGTGAATTTGGAAAGAAGCTAGAAGGAGGGAAGGGAGCAGCCTAGTTTTGCTGGGCTTATCTGATGCCAAAAGCTATGCTTGGGGTATTCAGAGTGCCCATCATTTGCAGTGCAACACATCGGTGACGGCATCATCATCGTCATCGCAAACCTGCATTTGGTACCCATAGTGCGCCAGCTACTCTGTGCATTACTTCAGTCCACCTCACAACAGACCTATCAGATAATGACTATTATTATACCCATGTGTCTCAGGAGAAAAACGAGGAACACACAAGTTGGATAATTATCACGAAACTGGTAAGTAACAGATTCGAGACTCAAACCCAGGCTGTCTGGCTCCAGAGCTAGTACTCTTAACTGGCTCTGTCATGCTGCCTCCCAAAAGTAACCCCTTGCATTTGTAACATTTTATATGTTAAAAAAACAAACAAACAAACAAAAAAGACCATGGTCTCTTTTCATTCTTCTAGAAGTCTCCTGAGGCCAGGAAGTTCTCCCTAAATGACAAATTAGGGATAGATGGTCAGGGAGGGGGATGACTTATCCATGGTTACCTAACAGTGAGAGGCAGAGCCTCTTGGTACTCTGCCCACATGTCCCTTTTCTGTCCCCACACTGCCCTAGCTCTCCTGCAGCTCCTAGCCCAGTTGCCCGGGAAGAAAAGTAGCACATGATTAATCCCCTGGTCGCAAACTGGCCACTCAGCCATGTGCCCTGAGTCCCAGACACTTCACTTACAGCCACAAACTCCCTAGAGGAAGAAATAGCCAGAGGAAGAAGATTAAGAAAGAGACACAACGCTCGTGCTGCAAATCTAACAGACATCTCTGTTGCAATCCTTTCCTTTAGCCCCTAAGCCTACAGGTCTTCAAGCCTTACAGGTAATAATAATAGAGTCCCGTTTCACGTAAGAGAGAATGAAATTTGAGTGGTCTCCTCACTGTCCTGCCTCCTCTGTCACCTCTTCTTCTCTCCTACTGTGATAACCTCTTCACTGGCATCTTTCTTTTCTTCTCTTGCTCCTTCAATCCTGTCTGCACAAGATACAGGGCTATGCTCCCTGGATCACGGTTCCGATCATGACCTTCTCATCATCAAGAACTTTCAATAGCTCCCACAACTCACAACACTAAATCCCAACTCTCCAGCCTGCTCTTCAGTCCCTCCAGGACTTGGCTACAACGTTTACTTTGAGCCTTATCTTTGCTACGGACACCTAAGCTCTGGTCACAGCCGTACCCAAGAAAAGAACCGAAGAAAATCCTATGCACCCACTCCTATGATGATTTCTTCACTGGAATCCTTTGCCTACTTAAGGCTGTACTCAAATGCCACCCATGATGAAAATGTCCCTCATTCACCTCTCAGTATAAATTGCTCTATGCTTTGCCCACCCCCCGTGAGTATTATATTCAGTACTGTGTGTGTAAAAATGCCCACACAGGCATTACAGGGCTAAACATACTCTTACCATATGATCAAGCATCACATTCCTTGGTATTTACCCAAAAAAGCTAAAAAGTTATGCCCACACAAAAAAATCTGCACAATCATGTTTAGAGCAGCATTATCTATAATTGTCAAAACTTGGAAGCAACCAAGACGTCCCTCAGTAGGTGGACGGATAAATAAACTGTGATGCAGCCAGACAACGGAGTATTATTCAGTGCTAAAAAGAAATGAGATATCAAGCCATGAAAATATATGGAGGAACCTTGAATGTATATTGCTAAGTGAAAGAAGCCAGTATTAGAGGGCTATATACTATATGATTTCAACTACGTGACACTCTGGAAAAGCCAAAACTATGGACACAGTGCAGATGGGTGGTTGCCAGGGGCTGCAGGGGAGGGATGAATATGCAGAGCACAGAAGATGCTCAGGACAGTGAAACCATTTTGTATGTTACCATAATAATAGACACTTGTCATTGCACATTTGTCCAAAGCCGTAGGATGTGCAATACCAAACGTGAACCCTAACGTAAACTGTGGACTTTGGGTGATGATGATGTGTCAATCGATGTAGCTTTATCACCTCTAACTTATGGACCACTCTGGTGGGGGATGTTGATAGTGGGGGAGGCTGTGCATGGGTGGGGGCGGGGGCTACATAGGAAATCTCCATACCTCCCACCAATTTTGCTGTGAACCTAAAACTTCTATAAAAAATAAAGTCTATTTTTTTAAATGTCTGCCTTGTGTGTCATAAAGCCCTTAAGAGAATGAAACGTGCCTTCTGCTCCTGCATACCCCTTATATCTTATCCCCCCCCACCACAGCAGGTGCTAAAAATGTTTGTTGAATTGAATTAAATTGAGAGGTCATCTGGGGGATAAGAGCTAGAACTTTATCATAATTTGGACTCTGAGACGACGGGGAAGTTGAAGGACCAGTGACCTCTCTCTTCAGAACTCAATTATATGCATAAGAACAAATGTCTCAGATATCTAGCTATTAATTTGCTCACAACCAGCTCAGCCTCCAAAGTTCACAAATGTCCCTTTCAATTTCTCAGCCACATCGTTCACAGGAAATGCGATTCTCTTCTCATTCACTGAGTCGCAGTGGCCCTGGTACCGTCTCCTTTCCCTACCTGGCCTCCCAAATCTCCTCACGCATTCTTATTCTTTTTCACTTGCCACCATCAACTACCTGGGCATCAAAATACCCATCGCCACAACTTTTATGGGACCCATGGTTTCCAGCTCAGCATCATAAATCCATAGCTGAGGACCACAGGTTTTATCGGCAGCCTGAGTCAAAGAATCTATTCTAATTAATCCTCTATAAAAAAAAAATGATGGCCTTCTGCCATCTCTCAGGAAGGAGCCAGCAAACCCAGAGTGAAAGAAAACTGCAGGCCTGGCTTCCTATGAAATCAATACAACCTCATTCTGAGCTCTGTTCTGGGTCACACAGAAGGAGCAGCCTGTGTGGCCGAGATCATAGGAGAGGTCTCTGGCAAGGAGTCCGATGGCTGGGGTGACAGGAGCTAAAGAGCCCCTTCTGCACCATAGACCCCATAAGGCCCAGTGCCTTTAAAGACCCTTAACCCTTTGAGACACATTCATTCATTAATAACAGGGGTTAACAAAATTCAGATGTGGCTGTGCGCTTGGCATGATAGGGCCTCAATCTTGAGCATGCAGGAAATGGAGAAATCCGGGACAACAGAAGAGAAAATTCACATCATTACTGATGCTGATGCTGTTCGGCCACAGGGCAGTTGGACGGTCCAATGTTCAGTGACCAGCACATCCTACAATTTCAGGGATGGCTCAGCCAGTCCCCAGGGGGAAGTGAGGTGAGACATGTGGCAGATCGTGGCCAAAGCAGTCTCAAGAGAGTGGCAATGCCTGCAGTCAGGGGGATCAGATGCTGTACTTCAGATGACAAACTGCGGAGTAGAGATGTAGTGAGGTATGGGCTGGAGCCAGACACACCTGGCTTTAAGTCCACTTCTTTCTACCTGGAGGGCCTTAAGCAAGTTACTTAACTTCTCTGAGTTTGTTTCCTCTTCTGGAAAATGGGATAAACACTAACAGTACTCAGTTAACCAGCTTGTTGTGAAACTGTCTTCATGGGGGGATGGTGTGTGAGATATTGAGTGTTGTGTTTTTCCCCTTCCTTCCCCTGAGTCCAGGACCCCCCTCACCCACTGAGTGGATCACAACATCTGAGGCCAAGACTGTCCCAAGCATGAAAAGTATCATAAATGAACTCAAGGAAAGAGACAGCAAAATTCTTCCCTTTTAGCCATGTTTCAAGCGTAATACAGGAAAGGGAAGAATGTTGCTACACACACAAACACACACACAGTTCTCTGAGTGTCAGAGGAAGTGAACAGTGAAGGAAAAGAAGAAATCTCAGACACTAATGGCAGGCCCTGTGCTCCACACCTGACCATCCTCTTCCCCTTTTCCAACTTTTCTCTGAGGTTCTGGGAGGATAGCAAACCCCTCCAATCAAACCCTAAGCCATTGGAGAGAAGTAGAAATGGGAGGGCCACATAGGGTAGAGGACAGAAAAGACTGAGTGACGGCCCAGTGCACTGCCACCAGCCGGGCAACATGGACAAATGTTCCTCTCTGAACCTCTCTGCAGCATCAACTCCAAGGGAAAGGAAGGACACAGGGAAATCCTGAGTTTTCCTGTGCTTAAATCCATAAGACCCAAATAATTGAAATGGCTCAGTTCTCCTGCAAGTGACTAGAATATACGTTCTGGCTTCTGGTGGACTGGAGCTCAAAAGAGAGAGTTGATTCTGTTTTAGGAAAATAGGGAAAGTTATGTTTTGGTAACTGTAGTCCATGGCATATATGCCTATATATTTACACACACACATAAATAGTAAAAGGATTGATAATGATAACCAAAATAATATAGCAACTAAACATATTGAGTGCTTCCCGTGTGCCAGGTACTGTTCTCACAGCTTTATATAAATTACATCATTTCTTTCTCACAGTAATAGGCCTATGGACTCAGTATTATTACCACCCCTTTTAGGGGATGGCTAAACTGAGCATAGAAAGGTCCTACAAGTTTGTCCAAGGTTACATCATAGAAGAGTAGGGCCCAGAATTTAAACTTAGGCCACCTGATTGCAGGGCCCACATCCTCAATCACTTCTGCCATCTTGCTTCCACGTTGAGCTTTCAACATACTACAGCACATTTACTTATAATTTAATGAGTGTAGACTCTGACTTGGACACTATGCTAACAGCTTGACTCGTATCATAGCCATACTCTTCATAATAATCCCAGGAGAAATGTTTCACTATCATCACCTTTTTAAAATTGAGGAAACTGGGACTCTGAACCTGAATGTACCTGGCTCTAAAAAGTATGCTCCCAACCGCATCCTATGCAACCTCCATGGAAACACAGATAGAAGGCTTGGCTCCCTGCCAGCTTTAGAGCAAGGGCTCCACTCATGTAGCTTCCAATATGTAGGTCATGATGGTGAGGTTGGGATATGGGTTCTGGGCAGCCCCAAGTCCAGAGGTGGGGGCTTGGGAGGGAGAACCATGTAGGAATCAGGTCAAATCTCACAAAGGAAAGGCCTGGCAAATACTAGGGGGGCATCCAGTCACACTAGAGAGGCCCAAGGAAAGACTCAGGTCCCGGCAGACAGCTAGAGTGTTTGGCAGATGGAATGAGTCTTGGGTGAAGAGGGAGTACTGGATTCAGAGGCCACAAGGGTCTTTAGGAAATGAGACCTGACTCTTGGAACAGGGGCATAGCCTGGTCCCGGCACAACCTAGTTGTGCTCATCTTGAACTCAGTTCAAGATGGTGGTCATACTGAATCTAAAAGAAGACATCATTGTGCTTCATGCTATAGATAAGGAAATTGAGGTCCAGAGAGTGTAAGTAATGAACATGGTCACACAGCTGGCAAGTGGCAGAACCAGGGACACAGCTGGCTCTCTCTGATTCCAAACTCCATGCTTTTTCTCACCATGGCTTTTATCCCAAGCACTTGTGGCCTGACTCAAAGGAAAGAAAGGTGAGCAATGATACACTCTGCCAATCTCCTGTGGTTCACATGGCCCTGACCTGTAATCAACAAGTATGTTCAATTGTCTAGGCTTGCCTGCCACTTCTTGTCCAGAGCAAGCTGACGTCAGACCCCAGACCTCTCCCAGGCAAGGTATTAAAGAAATAAAGTCCCATTTCACAAGCAGCTAAATCCTATTTGACCAGCTTTGCCAGGGATTTCGTGGGCTTAATCGCCTGCTAGCTCTGGACAGTGAGGAAGTTGCTGGGCTATGACTTTGTTTTTGTCTGTCCTTCTCCCCTGATGTGATTCCACTCCTAGGGACACCACTCAGTGTTTACACAAGAAAATTTACTGCAGTGGGGCTCATGGTGGCAAAAAGAGAACAGAAAAAAAGAAAATCCACCAATACGAAATAAAGACAACACTATAACAGTTAAAATGAATATTCTAGAGGTACACATGCCAATGTTTATAAATCTCTAATGTTCAGTGAAAAGAGAAAACTGAAAAAGGATATGTATAATATGACAATATTTCTATGAAGTTTAAAAACATGATTGCATAGCGACTCCAACATGCAGAAAATTCATAAAGTCGTGCATGAAAATGCTAACCACTATATTTAAGATGGTGGTAAACTCCAGAAGGAATAACATTAAGAAGAGGTCTCTGGGGACGCCTGGGTGGTTCAGTGGGTTAAGCATCTGGCTCTTGATTTCAACTCAACTCAGTTTGTGAGTTTGAGCCCCACACTGGGCTCTGTGCTGACAGTGCAGAGCCTGCTTGGGATTCTCTGTCTCTCTCTCTCTCTCTCTCTCTCTGTCTCTCTCTCTCTTTCTCTCTCCTTCTGCCCTTCCCCCACATGTGCGCTCTCTCTCTCTCTCTCTGTCTCTCATAAATAAATAAACTTGAAAAAAAAGAAGAGGTTTCTGAAGTGGTAAAGGTTTGTAATCCTTTACTTCTTTTTTAAAAAATCAAAAGCAGAGAAGGCAAAAGTTAAGATCTGTCAAAGCTGGGTTATGGGCACATACATGTTTATAATATATTATTATCTTCAGGTTTGAAAATCTAAATTTTTATTAAAAATATTTTAAAAAATTAATGGTTGTACCTTAAGTATTATAGTAAGATGTGGGACTTTAGTCTGAAAGCAAGTAAGATTTCTACACAACGAGAGACACAATCAGACATCCTAGTGGAGAAAGAGAAATGATCATCACATGGAGTTAGGAAGGCCGGGTCAAGTTCAATAGCACACTATGAACAGAAAGAGGCACCAGATGAGAAACCAAGTATTGCTGAGATTAGTCTTCTCCATCCCTCATCCCTGCCTCTAAGAATTCCTCCCTCCGCCTCATATCATTCCCACCATGTACTCCATTGACGGATGCCAATCATAGTTTCCTCCCCAAGGGTGTGCATGGGACCCAAGCTGGGCCAACAATGGTACCCCACCAAGGCCTATACTGATTGGTCCAAGAATGGGCAATAACCCAGAGCTCGGCCAATCATAGCCAATCCTTTTCCTAGGCTATCTTCCTGAATGGGAACCAGAAGAAGAGGGTAGGGGACGGAAGACATGGGTACACAGCTCTCTGTGGCCACAATCCCTGAGCAAGAGAAAAGCTAGTCTGGGGTTGGAGAGAATGAAGCTACTCTGGAGAGAGCAGCAGTACCAAAAGATTTCTAGGCCATGATGAGTTCCCAGTCCCATGTGCACCCTGCGATACCCCTGCCCTGTGTGAGTATGAGTAGCAGTGGCTACCAAGGATGCCTTCTGAACCAATTCTGCTGGGTGATTTTGGACATTGATCCTGGCTACCCAGCGTCCTTGTTCTCTAGTGTTCTGGAACATTCTGAGAACTACCCAATGCTGTTTAATAATTCTTCTTACTACCTAAATGAGCAAGCTTTGTTTCCTGTTATTTGCAACCAAGAACCTGATGCCAACAGGTAGTACAACCACTGTTTTCTCTGGAGATCCCAGGAAGAGGACATCTCAAATGGCACTGCATGTACATGAGGACTAAGCCAGTCAGGGCTCAGAGTAATCAGATCTCACTGTTTCCATGCTGGGCTCATTCTCTGAGGGCAAGGTGCCTCTTCCAAAACATGATCTTAACAAAGCTGACCCTTCATAGAACATCTAGCATCCTGTTGCTATTCTTGCAGATAGCACCTAACATTTGCAA
Source organism: Panthera leo (assembly GCF_018350215.1). Classification (NCBI taxonomy): domain Eukaryota; kingdom Metazoa; phylum Chordata; class Mammalia; order Carnivora; family Felidae; genus Panthera; species Panthera leo. The sequence continues at coordinate 194,662,768 of NC_056679.1, forward strand.
AACCCACACAAGCTCATTACATCCTTTCACTCCCAGAGTAGCCCCAGGTGGTGAACGAGGGGAGCCTGAGACTGCTAGCCTCATTCAATTGGGGGGGAATCTGAATTTTGGAGAAATGATGTAGCCAAGTCACATGGCAACTTAACTGTTGCCTAGAACAGAGTCCAGGCCCCCTGATGCCAGTCCAACACACCGAAAAGGAACTAAGGCTAAAGAGCCAGGGAACACGACGCTAACAAACACTCCCATGGTGCTAATTATATACCAGACACTGTTCTAAGTACATTAACTCACTTAATCCTTCTTACAACCCTATGACATTAGCTCTAGAGTGGCCCTCGTTTTACAGATGAGGGAACAGAGGCACAGAAAGGTTAAGGTATTTGTCTGAGGTCACACAGCAGCCAAGTGGCAGAGCTGGGATTCAAACCAGAAGTCTGGTTCTAGAGTCCACGCTCTTAGCCACCATGTTAAGTAGGGTGGGAGGAGTAGTCTTCCCGGGATGCAGGTTTCTTGACCTCTACCTTCCTTGGAATGAGAGGAAATTCTAGAAGGCCTGGTTGTGAAGGCGTCCTGAGAGCCTCCCCACCCCACCCCCACTCCCCATCCCCCGCAATTGAGGCTGGTCTACATGCAGGTGTCTCGTGCTAAAAGCCTGGAAGGGAAGTGTGCTAAGAGAGCAGGTGCTGAATTGCAGAAAAGTTAAATATGGAATGGGAGCACCGAAGGCTGCAATAAGAGCAAGGAGGGTAAAAACCAATTTCAAAACAGAGCCCCAGGCAATGATTTGGAGAGAAAAACCAATATATATGGTATAACATAATAACTGTAGCGACGCCTTCCATTTACCTCACCCTTTCCTTTGGAGGAGGCCAAAGAAGTCCATAATTGTTATTACGATTTTCCCTTCTTGAGGCCTGGGACCTGCTTAAGGTGGCCGAGGGCTTTGTCATTATGTGCAGGGGAGAGGGAAGCACTGAGAGGTCAACGCAGAAATCACAGAGCAGCGAGGTATCACTCAAAGCCAACTGTCCAGGCTCGAAAGCCGATAGGCAAGAGCCCATGCATTGAAAATCAATTCAGCAAAGGATTGATTTACACACAGCTGTCAGACAAATACTGACACTCGCTCCAGGACAATTGGCCACTGCCGTTTTACCTCCAGGGCGTGGACAGAAGGAGCAGATACAAGCGGACAGGCAGGGGCGGGTCATGGGGCAGAGGATAAGGAACCGGAATGGGGAATAAGGGACAAAACTGAAAGAGACAGTACAGTTCTCATCAGAGAAAGCCCACCACTCACAGAGCCACAGCAAGCCAAGAGAAAATGTCCTCTGTGAATCAAGGAATTGGCCATCTGGCAAACCAATCATGCAGCAAAGGGCTCTCATCTAGCTGGTCTGGGCATCCTGCAAGGGTGCCCTCTGCAGTACAGTGGGCAGCAGAGAATCGTGTCTCTAACCACCCCTCCTCCATCCCCCACCCACTTCACCCCAGGAACACAGGTCTCTCCCCACCACACTGGCTCTCTGGAAATGATTCCATCATTGTCATCATTTCTATCCGGTGTTCTTTCCCCTTTTTTACTCATTTTGTACTCAGGTGGGGCTATCCACTCTTCCCCATACAACCTCTACATCCTCATTCCACACCTTTACCTATTCCTTGTACCTGGAGTGACCTCTCCATCCTCTTAGGGGATCCATTCACATCCGTGTATACACAAGGAAGAAAGAACAAGAGAATAAAGGAATCATTTAGTCTAAAACATGAAGGTCATTCCCACTGTTCCCTTTCCAAGATTCGTGGAGTCAGGGGACATAATCCTATCACACACACCGAAGTACAGGGTGACATCACTGATCACATAAGAGGGAACTTCCCGGGGATCAGATGATCTGGTCAAGTGTCCAGTTTGCCGCCATCTCCAAGTGTGACCTCATCCATGTCGTTTCCACTCTGAGTCCCCGTGGACCCATCTGTGAATGGGCACTAACACCCTGCTGTGCTGCTCTACTGTGTGATTTTGACAATCACTCTATCTGATGAAAGTGGGAGGCTATAGACAGAACTGTCTTATGAGAACTTTTAAGGGATACAGGGAAACAAAAATGTTCTTAAAATACCTCCAGATGACACTTGATGGCCAAAAGACACAGCTTCATATAAAACAAACTTTTTGCAAAGTTAGAGTTCCTCATACCTTACTCCTGAAATGAAAGTAAGACCCAAATCCCACTTGGGTATAAAATTTTATTTCATTTCATTTTATTTTATTTTATTTTATTTCATTTTATTGTTTATTTATTTTGAGAGAGAGAGAGAGAGAGAGAGAGAGAGAGAGAATGAGCACGTATGTGTACAAGCAGAGAGAAAGGGAGAGAGAGAATCCAAAGCAGGCTCTGTTCTCAGCACAGAGCCTAACATGGGACTCGAGCCCATGACCATGAGATCATGACCTGAGCTGAAATCAAGAGTCAATGCCCAACTGACTAAGCCACTCAGACGCCCTTTGCGTATAAATTTTAAAAATAAAATGGGTTTGTGTCAGAAAGAACTGGTTTCAGTCCAGGCCCCAAAATGTATTAACTTTAAGACTTTCTTATATTACAAATTATTCTTCCTAACCTACAAAGTGGGCATAATAACAATGACCTCACTGAGATGAATCCCATTGGTGGTGTTTACAAAGCATCCAGCACAATCCCTTGCACAAAGCAAAGCCCAGAATCACGACAGGAAGTGTTCTGTATTCTCCTTCCTCCTTCCCCAGAAGCTGGAATTATAACAAGCATGAAGTGAATGAAATAGGCAGAAGCACTCCTAACTTTTGGCACATCACAGTTCTCCCTGATCTGCATCTTCCACACGTTGTAGACAGACTTCAGTTCTCTACACGTTTCTTGAACTCGTGTGGCTATTCGAAAGTTCTACTTGAATCCAAAATAGATGAATGAAACAGATGCGTGGATTTTTCACTTATCAAACATTTATTACACATCAAATTCACCAAAAATCTGTTGAGTATCTATTCCTGTATGTCCCGACTGGTACTGGGACCCAGGCTAGGGACATTTAGCATGTGGGACTTTGCCTTACAACAATCCCTTTAAGACTCAGTCTCATGGAATGCATCATAACTTAAAAGCAAGAATCACCATCCTACATGCTCCGCTGGGTTACCCTTGAAGATACAGATTCACAGAACCAAGCCATGAAACTGGATTATTCAAGTGTTTCACAGGGAAAAGGAGAACTGCTCATTTTAATGTTTCATTCAACCACACAAAAGAAAAGCACTAGGGGCCATGGGTGACTCAGCTGGTTAAGCATCTGATTCTTGATTGTGGCTCAGGTCATGATCTCATATTCAGTTCATGGGATCAAGCCCCAGGTCAGGCTCTGTGCTGAAAGCATGACACCTGCTTAGGATTCTCTCCTTCCCTCTCCCTCTGCTCCTTCCCCACTCATTCTCTCCCTCTCTCTCTTGCTCAAAATAAATAAACTTTAAAAAAAGAAAAAGAAAAGAAAAGTACTAGCCTAGTCTAGAATTCTGGGCGCTCATCTTTGAATAATAATAAGTGTGTAATAATAGCCGTGTGTAATAGTAAGTCTCTTCCCCTCTCTGGGCCTCGAATTTCTCATCTGCAAAATAAGAAGTTTGACTTGGATCTGAATAGCAATAGGTCCTGTACTAAGTTGAACAGCCCCACAAAAAAATAAAAAAAAAAACCATGCTCGCTTGGAACCTGCAAATGTGACTTTCTTGGGAAATGGGGTCTTTGCAGATGTAATCAAGTTAAGATGGCATCAGGATGAGGGTGGCTTGATATCCCACCTAATCTCATGGTTAATATCCTTACAAAAGGGGACAGACACACAGGAAGGAGGAGGCTATACACAGAGATAAAGACAGAGACTGGAGTGATTCATCTACAAGCCAAGGAACACCAAGGACTGCCAAAAACCACCAGAAGCTGGAAGAGGCAAGGAAGGATTCTTCCCTAGAGCTATCAGAGAGAGCAAGGCTCTACCAACACCTGGATTTCAGAGCTATCGTCTCCAGAACTGTGAAACAAGAGTTCTGTTGCTCAAGCCACCAGTTTGTGGTACTTTGTTATGGCGCCACTGGGGGACTAGCACCGGCCTCCTCAAACTGTACGTAACCCCAGTTTATCGGTAGGATCTGCTTGGAGCATTGTGCTGAGGATTTTGAGGCTGCAAGAATACAGGGATTAATTCATGACCCTGCCCTACAGAGAGAAGGGAGTCGTGGCCTTGTCTTTGCAATGCCTTAATCATCATGATATCTTTCTGCTCTGATCACATATGACTCTATCATCCCGAATCCACAGGCCCCACCAGGAGTAAAAACACTGGAACCGGGGAAGTGTGGCCAGAGGCCCATGCCCTCCCCCCAACCAATGCCTCCAACTCCTCCCAGATAGGACCAGTCCCCCTCTGCTCTGGAGATGGCCTGTGATTCTGTCACCCTCTCAGCTTTGCTGTCACCAGATCTGATCCGAGATCAAACTGGCAAGGACCCGAATTGGTTTCCCAGCTTCCACGACCTGAGGATTGTGACCAGAAGCGAACTTGATTTATAGCAATGACATGATTGATAAATGAAAACTCCTGAGTGGGGTGGAAGCCACAGAAGGGCCGAGGTTTCACTGCGGAAGGCTCAGAGAACCCAGTCTCACAGAGCCTGGGTCTGGATCAGGGCAGTGGCATTCAGATGTAGCCACGGTTTCTGCCTGTCCTCTGCCCGGAATTCTGTTTGGAACACAGCTAAAGAGCACCTCGGATCCAAACGAAGGATCTCAGTGAGGGTTCTTTGTAGGCACGGCTGGAGTGGGATGCCCCCTTCACCCAGGGTACCCTCCCTGGGTCAGGGAGAGAATGAAGGCCCTTCTCTCTGGGACACTTAGGTCCCCCTGTACCCCTAGCAATGACACTTCCTACTACCAACTCACCAAACTCTCCCCAAGCAAAGCCCTCTGTGTTCTTTGCCTGCCTTGACAAAATCCATGCCAACAAATCTCCCTCAGCTTCAAGTGCTGCCCAATATTCCACATCCATCCTCAGAACCATCACTTCCTGAACCCCTGGGTCAGCCCCCTGCTGCCTCCCGGCCCCTCCTCTCCAGGCTCCTGCCACAGCCACAGACTTCCTTTCAACACTTGGTATCTGATTTTGTCTTGCTCCTCTGCAAAATCATTCAGGGGCTTTTCAGATAGAAACCAAAATCCCGCAGTGAATGAGATCCCTCCTCACCTGAATCCATTGAAAAAAAAAGTTTTAAATACATAAATAAGAACTGCTTGCAAAATAAATTAAAAAGACATTCAAACTACAAGATTCAACGGACATAAAATAACCATCAGATTACAGTAAAAGCTGACTCCCCATTCTGTGTCTGTCTCATCACAGATCTGTGGGTACAGACCACTCTTTGCGTAGCACTGGGCATCTAGGACTGGGCTGATCTCCCTCTCTTGACCGCCAGCCCCTCCAGACTCATTGCTTGGGACTCTCCCCCTCCCTGCCTTCACAGCCATGGTTCTCACCTTCCTCTGCTTCCCGCTGCTGGCTTTCTACTCCTCACGGCTTTTTCCCATGCTCTTCTCTCCATCTGGAGCTCTCTCCCTTTTCCTCATTCCCCATCCCTGTAGTTAGCACCAACTGGCCCTTCAAAGTTTAGCTCATAGATTATTTCCTCAGGAAAGCCTGCTCTGCACCTGTGCCTCCATCTGTCCCCCACACATACCCACACATGTGCACACGCATGAATGTGCACCTACCCCTCCAACCACCCCCCACACATATGTACATGCATGAGCCTACCTACCTCTCCCCCCTCATACACCCACATGCACCAGCCTACCTACCCTTCGACCCCCCCCACACACACATATGCACATGCACAAACACCTACCCCCCACCCCACAAACACAAACATACACCTACCCCTCCATCTCCCACATACACAAAAACCTATCCTTCCACCCCCCCACACACACGTGCATACACACATACATACACACATGCACTTACCTTCCATCTCTCCCACACATACACACACACACACACACCTACCCGTCCATCTCACACACACACACACACACACACCTACCCTTCCATCTCACACACACACGTGCATACACTTACCTCTCCCATCACCCATCCACACACATACACGCACACCCACCTACCCCTCCATCTCACCTAACACACACACACACACACACACACACACACACACGCATCTACCCCTCCTTCTCCCCCCACACATGTACACACACCTGCCCATTCATCTCCCCCACACACGTATACACACATGCACACAAACATACCCCATCTCCTACACACACACACACACACACACACCCCTACCCCTCCATCTCACACACACAGAAGCACACAAACCTACCCCTCCATCCCCCCACACACACAGTTTGGGTAAGTTTCCCTTATTACTTGCTTTCCCAGGACCTGATTGACTCTTCATTGCAAATCTTAGTTTATATTTACTCATTCATTACAGTAATTATTTGCTTAATACCTGTCTCTCTCTTTGCTCCACAAGCACTAAGAAGAGGGATCAGCCCTCTCCTGCTCTCCCCACAGTCCCAGTTACAAGGCTTGGGGGCCTTGTAACAGTCAACAACAATCTGGAGAATATAAAAATGAAGTGACTGAGTTGTCACTGATTCATCACAGCCCTCCCTTCCTCCACACAGAGCAACTCCTTCAACTTGAAGCAACACGTTTGCAACAGACATTTCCCTTGGTTCTTTGTGTCCATTTGGCACCCCCTCTTCTCCCCACCAAGTTCGTGTACCCTGGGCTTCCTCCCTCCCCACCCGTGACCGCTTCTGTGTGCTGCTATCTTTACAGTGTTAGCATTCTCCAAACAAACATTCACATTAATATTAATTCTGTACTCCAAGCAGCACATCACTTAGACACAGGTTTTGCCAAATGAGATTTTGGCTACATCTCCCAACCATACACACCTTCTCAAACAGACAGTTGTAGAGGGCAAAACTGAATACAATGTGATGAATCCATAATGGCAGCATTCCAGGCATTAATGGCGGGCCACTGGACAGATATACCCAAGGGTAGGTCTTCAGCTTGCCTTGAGTCCTAATGCAGAGGCAATGACCTATACCTTTAGACACTGCTCCCCCTTCCCCCTTTTTTTAAATTTAAATTTTAGTTAGTTAACATACAGTGCAGTATTGGTTTCAAGAGTAGAATTCAGTGATTCATCACTCACATACAACACCCAGTGCTCATCCCAACAAGCGCCCTCCTTAATACCCATCACCCATCTAGCCCAACTCTCACCCACCTCCCTCCAGTAACCCTCAGTTTGTTCTCCATCATCAAGAGTCTCTCATGGCTTCTTTCCCTCTCTTCTCTTTTCTTCCCCTTCCCATATGTTCATCTGTTTTGTTTCTTAAATTCCACATATGAGTGAAATCATACAGTATTTGTCTTTCTCTGACTTATTTTGCTTAGAATAATACCCTCTAGCTCTATCCACGTCATTGCAAGTAGCAAGATTTCATTCTTTTTGATGACTAATATTCCATTGTTTGTTTTGTGTGGGTGTATGTATGTGTGTATACATATACACCACATCTTTTAAAAACATTTTTTAATGTTTATTTATTTCTAAGACAGAGAGAGACAGAGCATGAGTGGGGGAGGGGCAGAGACAGAGGAAGACACAGAATCCAAAGTAGACTCCAGACTCTGAACTGTCAGCACAGAACCCTATGTGGGGCTCAAACTCACAAACCGTGAGATCATGACCTGAGCTGAAGTTGATCGCTCAACTGACTAAGCCACCCAGGCATCCCTCCACCACATCTTCTTTCTCCATTCTTCAGGCTATAGACATTTGGGCTCTTTCTATATTTTGGCTATTGCTGATAATGCTACTATAAACATTGGGGTGCATGTGCCCCTTCAAATCTGTTATTTTTGTATCCTTTGGGTAAATACCTGATGGTGCAATTGCTGGACTGTAGGGTAGTTCTATTTTTAGTTTCTTGAGAAACTTCCATATTGTTCTCCAGAGCAGCTGCACCAATGTGCATTCCCACCAATGGTGTAAGAGCATTCCCCTTTCTCTGCACCCTCATCAGCACCTGTCATTTCTTGTGTTGTTCATTTTAGCCACTCTGATGAATGTGAGGTGGGATCTCATTGTGGTTTTGATTTGTATTTCCCTGATGATGAGTGACGTTGAACATCTTTTCATGTGTCTGTTAGCCATCTGGATGTCTACTTTGGAAAAGTGTCTATTCATGTCTTCTGTTCATTTCTTCACTGGGTTATTTGTTTTTTGGTTGTCAAGTTTGATATGTTCTTTAGATTTTGGATACTAACCCTTTATCAGATATGTCATTTGCAAATATCTTCTCCCATTCCGTAGGCTGCCTTTTAGTTTTGTTGATTGCTTCCTTTGCTGTGCAGAAGCTTTTTATCTTGATGAAGTCCCAATATTTCATGTTTGCTTTCATTCCCCTTGCCTTTGGCGACATGACTAGTAAGAAGTTGCCCAGATGAGGTCAAAGAGGTTGCTGCCTGTGTTCTCCTGTAGGATTTTGATGGTTTTCTGCCTCACATTTAGGTCTTTCATCCATTTTGAATTTATTTTTGTGGATGGTGTAAGAAAGTGGTCCAGGTTCATTCTTCTGCATGAGGAGACACTGCTTCTAAGAGCTCATCTGGCTTCAGACAAAACAGCCGTAACTATAGGAAAAAGAGCCCAAACCAAGAGAACAATGACCTGGACTTGGCTAGTGACTTGCTGTGTTGCTTGGCTAAGTCACCTCCCCTCTCTGGGTCTTGTCATAGAGGAGGTTGATTTCATGGTCTCTAAGCCCCCACTGGGACAAGTCACAAATCTGCAGAATACAATACTCTTACTTTCTCATATACTAGACTTCAGTGTCATCTCTAATCATTGTATTGATTCATTCAATAGGTGTTTACTGAGCATCTATTAAGATATATGCAGGCTGAGGTTAGACAGACAAAGCAGATGGACGTAATTCCTGTCCTACTGACGCAGGAGAAGCAGATGTTAAACAGATACCTAATTAATCATCACCGTTACAGCTCTAAAGGAAAAGGGCAAGATCTCCTGAGAGCCTAGAGAATGAGTTCCAGGAGAATGAGGTAAATGAAGGAAAGCTGTCTTGAGGAAGGGACATTTGAACTGCAAAACAGTTTTTGCATGTGTCTGAAGCCAAAAATTTCCCGAATCATCTCATTTTGCTACACAATACCTGCAAGGTGAGGAAGGGAAGTATCATTGGCCCCCATTTGAATCAGGACAAAGACTCTGTTTGGTGGCCTACAGGGCCTGCTCTGCCTCAAGCCCCAGCCCCAGCACCCCCACTACACCACACCTCTTTCAGGACAGCTAAACTCATTTCACTGCATTTGTCACCAGCTTCATTTTCATGTCTGCATTTCCCTCACCCCACTAAGCCCTGTGAAGCGAGGGACCTTCTCTGCTTTGCACATCACAGTATTTCTAGCTCAAGCATGATGACTGGTACATATCAGGTATTAAGAGAGTGGCTAAACAGGGGCACCTGGATGGCTCAGTTGGTAAAGTATGTGGCACTTGATCTCAGGGTTGTGAGTTCAAGCCCCACATTGGATCTGGAGCCTAACTTATAAAAAAAAAAATAGTGTGTGGCTGAATGAATGAATGAATGAATGAATCCCCACCTTACATTTGAGGAATCTGAGGTTAAGTGAGAGGGAAATATTTTCCCCAAGTCCTAAGTTAGCATATATCAAAGATGGGTCTCAAATCCAGGTCTAAGCTTGGGAAGAGAGGTAGAATCTGGGAGTCCAGAGTTGGAATTTGCCTTCCTTCACTCAGAACAGAGTCATTTTGTCTGTTGTACACTTTGATTCACATACAGAATCCAGAATGTCACATACAGAATCCAGGCTCTATGGGAGTTGCCCCCACAAAGAAAGATTCTGCACTGAGTTAGTTTTCATCAGTAGATGAGGAGGAGGCCCAGGCACATGAGCGATGGGCCTGAGCTGGACAACAGAACACTGTGTGTGTTTTGCCTAATCAAGAAGGCCAGCACTTCTGGCATCCACGTGGTGCTCCCCATCCTGGGGAATGACAGCTACAAAGTCAGTGTGAGATGCTTAGTAAAAATCCCAGGCATCAAACAGATCCTTCAACTGGGGAATGTTGGCTGAGGTTTGACAACAGTCTTGGGGTTCTTGGCATAACTAGTGAACCAGTCTTTCATGGGAAACTTTTATGAGCCCAGCCATGTTGGGGGTGATATGGGGAGTGACATGGGGAGGTGTCAGGAAACAAAAGGCTGCTGCCAGGCTGGGAGAAATCCAGGCAGAGGCAGGAAAGCCTGAGAAGGATCCAGGCACAGGGCACCCAGCACTCTCAGTTCTCAGAACCAAATCTCTAGAGCAGGTGAGAGGATGGGGGAGTCACACTACTCTGGGGCCTGGGCTGCTCTCATACCCAATCCTGAGAGTGGGCTTGGCCCTGAGAGGGGTGGAACTGAGATCGAAGGGATCTTTCAAGGAAGAGGGCAGGGCCATCGTGTTTATTGACTCACTTCTAACATCTGACACAATACCTGGCTAATGTCTGTAGAACGATTGAAAGAAAGAAAAAAAAAAAAAGAACGATTGAAAGAAAAAGACAGAAAGAAGCAGGTTCTGGTAGCCAATCCAGTAATTAATCTTTTTAATAGTCTTGGCCATATTAACTGAGCATTTACTAAGTGCCAACACTGTGCTAAGTAATTCACACCCAGAATAACTCTGAGAGGAAGGCGTTATAATTCTCATCTGACCTTTGAGCAAATACTATGCATAGCAAAGTGAATAATTTGCATAAAGACACCAAGCCAGGAATTGGGTGGAGCTGGGATTTGCCTCCAATTCTGTCTGATTTGAGTACCTCAGCTCTAAAGTTTGCTGTTTTAGCCTAACAAGTTGTTACTATAGGAATGGTATACTTTTGAATAGGGAGAGACAAAAATATTTTTTCCTACAAGGAAGAAAATGGGAGTGAACAAAGGGAATGATTTCAGACTAAACAGCAACATTTCCCCCAAAGAATCTTCCATGTTTCTCCTAAGTGAAGGTCCCTTCCAACACGCTTTAAGCACCTCTCCTTCCATTCAAGCACTTGTTACCATTTTCATTAAACAAGTGATGGTGAATGGAGTTATTTAAATGTCTGTCTGTCACTACTCTGGGAAACAGTATGGAGGTTCCTCAAAAAGTTAAAAAGAGAACTACCTATGACCCAGCAATTGCACTGCTAGGTATTTATCCAAAGGACACAAAAATGCTGATTTGAAGGGGCACGCGCACCCCAATGTTTAGAGCAGCACTACCAACAATAGCCCAATTATGAAGATATCTCAAATGCCCATCGATGGATGAATGGATGAAGAAGATGTGGTATATATATAATGGAATATTACTCAGCCATCAAAAAAGAACGAAATCTTGCAATTTGCAATGATGTGGATGCAACTAGAATGTATTATGTGAAGCGAAATAAGTCAGTCAGAGAAAGACAAATACCATATGATTTCACTCATATGTAAAATTGAAGAAACATAACAGATGAACATAGGGGAAGGGAAAAAGAGCGGTAGAGAGGGAAATAAACCACAAGAGACTTGTAATGATAGAGAACAAACTGAGGGTTGATAGAGGGAGGTGGGTGGGGAATGGGCTAAATGGGTGATGGGTATTAAGGAGGGCACTCGTTATGATGAGCACTGGGTGTTATATGTAAGCAAGGAATCACTAACTTCTACTCCTGAAAACAATATTGCATTTGCATTGCAGTTAACTAGCTAGAATTTAAATAAAAATTTGAGAAAAAATTTTAAAATGTCTGTCTATCCTGACAGGACACGGGTCTTAGAGCGAAGGTGCTATGACTATCTTCCTGCTGCCACACTCCAGTGTATGGGACAGTGCCTAGCACATCGCAGAGACTAGATAAGTATTTTTTTAATATGTGCATTAAATAGTAGATGGACGATGGGAAAAAAAGCATCCTGATGGCACATGATAAGGAGTATTAGGAAAGCTAACAAATGGAACCGTATCAAGAAGCTCCTTGAAGACCAAGGAGAAGAGCTTCACACTGGGACGCCACCATAGTTTCTTGAGCTCATCTGCACAGGGAGGCCTCTCACATTAGAGTAATAGACCAGCTGAGGGAGAGCCTGATGCTCTAACCCAAATATTATCAACATTCAAATCAGGACCAACACTTGAAGTGACAAGGATCGTATGATGACAGCAGTGAGGATGCAGTAGAAAAGATAACATCAAGGAAACATATAATGCAGGTTCTGCCCAGGGCATTTCTCATCAAAACTTAATAAGCAGATAGGGACATAAATCTAGGTTGGTGGATGGAATAGATCAGACTATGCCTCACTCTATAAATTCTACTTCCTCCCAACACAGAAGATAAGATTTCACTGAAACTCAGGTGATGTCAACCAAGAGTAGAAAATATATTCCTTATCATTCCATTTGTTTCCAAGTCCTATGCATGACCAGCCAGGAGTAAAAAAGAATATGGTTGCTAAGGTTTTCAGGAGGCTCTGAGTCATTTCCAAATGAATCATTTACTCATCCACATTTCTAAACCTACAGTTCTAGATCATTGACTTTGGAGCACAACTGTTCCCAGGGCAAGACCTCTATCCCTTTTTGAACAGAATTCAAGAGGGAGCCCTGTGAGCAAGTCGGACTCACAAAACTGTTTATTTTTCCTACAGAAGACCTGGATTCAAAACCCAGCTTTGACACTTACTAGCAAGGACAAATTACCTAATGACATATAAACTGCTGCTTAGCGATCCATGAACTAGAACGATGGTTCTGGATCCATGGTTCAGAAACATGAATCCTTCTTGAGGATTCTCATTCAAGGGACAAAATCATTGACCACCTTCTGTGTGCCAGCCACTGTGCTGAGTGCTCGAAAATAGTGACAAACAAGGCAGATGAAGATGTAGTCTAGTCTGGGCAGACAGATATAAAACAAAAATCACACAAGCAAACGCATAATTGCAACTATGCAAGTGTTATGAATGAGAGGTTCGCGGTAACAGGAAGCCTACAAAAAGGAGTTTTGAACTAGTTCAGAAGTTAGGGAAAGCTTCATCTGAGACGGAAGAAGTAGGTTCAGTTTGGGTGAAAATGGGATGGAAAAATGCTCCCAGCCGAAGGATAACCGTGGTCAAAACACCTGTGGTAGAAACACAGTGAATGGGAAGTATCACCAGGCAGTTGGTAAGTCTCAGCAGAGAAAACTCAAGGGATAATATGATGGAAAATTAACCTGAAAGATGTGTAGGAGCCAGACTGTGATGGACCTCAGAGGTCATGTCCCTGAGCACGTTATCAATGGGAAACCACCAAAGGGGTGTTTGGAGTTTGGGGGGGTGGGTGGGGACGGGGATGGAGGACAAGGAAGGAACATTGCCATCCAAAGCAATCACTCTGAATGGTCTGGAAGAGCCTGAAGTACACACAGGGCAGCCAACTGGAGGCTACTGTAGCCATCCAGGCAAGAGATGATGGTACATTTGACTTGGAAGGTGCTGGGGATGGCAAAAAATGGGCAGATTCAAAGTTTATGGAAAAAGCAGCACAGACAGGACTTGCTCATGAACTAGATCAGAGAGTGTGTTTCAAGGACAGTTCTGGGTGTCTGGCCTGCAAAACTGGCCAGGTGGCCATTTACTGGGAAAGAAAAACACCTAAAGAAGATCAGGTTTGGAGTAGATTATGAGTTCTGTTTTAGACATACTGAATTTGTAGCACATCTGAAGCCTCTGAGAAGAGATGTTAATCAGGTGACCATATATGCTCAAAATATACATTTGGACGTTATCAATGCAAAATGAATAATTGAATCTGAGGGCAATGCCAAGATCACACAAGAAGTGGGATGTAAGGACCTATGATGGGGCTTGCAGAATTTAACACTTTCGTATTCACCTCTGTGCGTCAGGGCTCTCCCGGGGCACCTGAGTGGCTCAGTTGGTTAAGTGTCCGACTTTGGCTCAGGTCACGATCTCACAGTTTGTGAGTTCGAGCCCCGTGTCGGGCTCTGTGCTGACAGCTCAGACCCTGGAGCCTGCTTCCAATTCTGTGTCTCCCTCTCTCTCTCTGCCCCTCCCCTGCTCATGCTCTCTCTCTCTCTCTCTCTCTCTCTCTCTCTCTCTCAAAAATAAACATTTAAATAAATAAATAAATAAATAAATAAATAAATAAATAAATAAAACAAAGCCAGTGATGACCGTATGCTGCACTTGTCCAGCCTGATGATTTCCTAGGCACTTTATGTAAATCAGTTAATTTAACTGACTCTTCCCCACAATGCAGATGAGAAGGCCCAGGCATTCTTGTCTTCATTTTATAGATGCAGAGATGGAGGTTTAGGAGATATCTTAGTTGCCTAAAGTCACATAGGTGGCAAATGGTTGGTTCCATGCCTAGATAGCTCAGATTTCAGAAATACTTCTCATAGTGTGGAATCTCCCTGTGTCCATCAGAGTCGCAACCCAGAGGTACAATTCGTAGGGAACCCGATTAATACAAGGCAGAGAGGTTAGCCAGTGGAAGGACTCTTGAGGTAAGAGGTCAAAGATGCCCACTCTAGTCCGCCAGCTGACAGCCCAGCCCGCATGCTCAGCCTCTGGCAAACATCAGTGTCTCTGCTATGCCCTGTTTGCTCCCCACATTCCTCCCCAGGCCCATATGAGGAATGGAGGTAATGACTTCACCCCCATGCTGCCCCATTATAAGAAACAATTTACACCAAACCCCGTGAGGGCCCCTGCGATGCAGCCGAACAAATTTCGATCCGCAGATCAAACACTTGCTTCTCTGTGGCACGAGACAAGTTACTTAACTCCTGGCTGACACCATCCTTGAAAAACAGGGACAGTAATAGGCTTCCACCCTGGGTTATTTTGAGGATTAAATGAGAGCATGTTTGAGAAAGTGCCCTGCAAACTGACAATGATGATGAAATCAAACTCCTATGTGGCAAATCTTGTCTCCGTAATGGATGACTTTTGGCCTCTCAGATCTATTTCCAGCACCAAAACAGATTAGTGAAGAGGAAATGATTGGGAACAGCAGGTAACGAATGTGATCTATGAGAAAAGTTAAAAAAAAAAAAAATGACATGAATTGACCTTAAAAAGAGGGATGAGAAGAGGTTGACCTAATAAATTATTTCTCCTGCCAGAAAAAAAAATAGGATGATGAATGTGAATAAGGCTTGGCCTTTTTAAAAAGACAGGAAGTGTATCTTGGTGGCCCCAGACATCCCTTATCATTCTCGTCCTTATCACTATTCCTGTGCCAGGTGCTTGATAATAATTCCAGGAGTGGTCATAAGAGTAATCTTGGTAGCTAACATTTTATTGATTAGTTACCATGTGCCAACCACTGTGGGCTAAGTGCTTTATGTGCATCATTTCATTGAGTCCTGGTTGAGCAAGCGGTATTGATCAGAGGAACAGTCTATGGCATTGATGGAGCGAAAAGTATCAAAGTTAGTCAGTGATTTCAGGGAATCATGTACAAGTCACCAAAACTAAGTGATCCATAAAGGGGTGTGCTAGAAGAAACTGCAGAATATCTACATTTGGGGGACTCCAAAGAGAGGTATACCAAGTGGGATTTGGGCCAAGGGGAGTTCATCTTTCAGTGAGTCCAGACTGCCCATGCTTCACTCTGAAGGGCCACATACATACCTTGAGTTATACAGTATTTGAAGCTCTCGTCCAGCATTACCTGGAATCACAAAATTAATAGTAACATGACCAGCTCACATACACACTGAGGGCTTAGAATCTCCTAGGCACTGAACTGAGGACTCTTGTGCATTAATTCCATTGAATCCTCTCAGCCTGATGAGGTAGGCTTGCACAAATTTGCTCATTCTAAATAAAGAGACTGAGGCTCAGCACAATTTAGTAATTTGGTCATGTTCACACAACTTACGTTCCAGCCTGGATTTGCATGCAAGGCTATTTGAGTCCAGCATTCAGAATCTTTATCAGGACACTTATTCAGGCTCCTCCTCCAGCCTGGCAAGTCCTCAATCATGAGCCATATTGAGTGGACGCTTCATAGAAAGACATTCCCAGACATTTCTATATATAAATGAATTCTGGGGGCCCAAAGAGTCAGGCAGGGACTGGGTCTGTCACTGAACCAAGAGGGCTGTCCGTGGTCCAATGGTCTTTGGGCACAGGGTGCCTCAAGGGTGTCTTGGGCCACCTACCCATCATCTTCCAAAGAACCCTTGGCTCTCAGAGGGATTTTTAAACTCAAGAATTAGAAAACCAAGTGAAATCTGGGCCAAGACTTTTCCCACGGGAAACTAAACAGACGCCCTTTATAGGCAAAGAGAGGAGACAGTTCATGTGTGAAGCACATTCGGCAAGGGAAGCAACAAGAAACTCAGTACACTATTCGCAGAAATAAAACCACAAAGCCTGGATTTGAGATCTTTCTCTCGATATAGTGCCCCAGGCCTCAGTATTCTTAGCTGAATAGAGACCCAGTTTGGACTGAAAGATGTCTAAGTTGCCTTCCAGATTGGACAGTCTATGATACTGTGATAAAATGCTTTCTGAGGAAGCTGGTGAACACTGGGAAGAATTTTTAAATGCCCGCATCGGGAAAGAGCTGAGTAAAACCGTCTCAGTGCCATCCACTACTACCTGCTCCCACACCCACCAAAAAAGGGGGGCTACTGCACTCGATTCCAACGGTTCCCATACCTGGCTTGATTTCCATATCATCACCCTACCTTTCCTGCAGGTTTGAACCCACAAGGTACAATGAACAGCACTGCTTCTGTCTTCTGAGAGTTTTAAGGCTGTATGCTTCCCCACTCGGACCATCTCCAAGGAAAGCAACGGATGAATGGAGATACAAGGGCTGACCTCTTCAACAGGTGAGATTCTGACATGGAGTTAGTGGGGACTCATTGAGTCTGCTGTTTTTGCCTTCCCAGCATGCATTATATATTCCAGCAAGAGCAGCCTGGTTTTCCTTTGGGAATTTCCCACTTTCACTCCATATGGTTTAGGTGGGGGTGACTCCACTCACGAGCCAGACATTAGTCCATCCACCTTCTGGTCGCTGAGCTTGTTTTAGGGATGAACAGGCAATCCAAACCCGGTCGAAGAGAACCTATTGCCCGGACGTGCGATAACTACTATCAAACAAATGCTTTCTTTCTATTGCAGGTGCTAGGATATAAACCTGGAAGGAGGGGTTGAACTCTTTTCTGCTACTGTAAGAAAACTGACCAAAGAAAGCAGCCAACACAAAGGAAGGCAGATCCCGTACTCAGAGAAAATCAGATGACTACTAACAAGACGTGAGCACCTAGATCTCACCATGCCTGAAGTTCAGTTCCACTCACATCTTTTCATCATGTCACCAATAATTTTCCTTGTTGCTTGGGTGAGCTCAAGCTACATGTCTTTCATTTGTAACCCAAAAAAATCTTGAATAATATATACTGTAGTCAGAAAACAAGTCTTTATTCATTTCTATTAACTAGGAATTGTGGGTGTAAGCAGAAGCAATACATATCAGTCATTTTTCCTGGCTAATTTCTGGTATTGGTATTTTTAAATTTTATTTTATTAAAAAAATTAATGTTTATTTTATGTTTTTACTATTTTTTAAGTGTAATTTATTGGCAAGTTAGCTAACATACAGTGTATACAGTGTGCTGTTGGCTTCAGGAGTAGATTCCCATGATTCGTTGCTTACATACAACACCCAGTGCTCATCCCAACAAGTGCCCTCCTCAGTGCCCATTACCCATTTTCCCCTCCCCCCTCCCCCGCCATCAACCCTCAGTTTGTTCTGTGTATTTAAGAGTCCCTTATGGTTTGCCTCCGTCTCTGTTTGAAACTATTTTTCCCCTTTCCATCCCCCATGGTCTTCTGTTAAGTTTCTCAAATTCCACATATGAGTGAAAACAAATGGATGGCCAACTAATCTTCGACAAAGCAGGAAAGAGTATCCAATGGAAAAAGGACCGTCTCTTTAGCAAATGGTGCTGGGAGAACTGGACAGCAACATGCAGAAGGAAACTGGACCACTTTCTTACACCATACACAAAAATAAACTCAAAATGGATAAAAGATCTAAGTATGAGGCAGGAAACCATCAAAACCCTAGAGGAGAAAACAGGCAACAACCTCTTTGACCTCAGCCACAGCAACTTCTTACTCCACATGTCTCTGAAGGCAAGGGAAATAAAAGCAAACATATTATTGGCATTTTAATTTTTTTAATTTTTTTTATGTTTATTTATTTTTGAGACAGAGAGAGACAGAGCATGAACGGGGAAGGGGCAGAGAGAGAGGGAGACACAGAATCGGAAGCAGGCTCCAGGCTCTAAGCCATCAGCCCAGAGCCTGACGCGGGGCTCGAACTCACAAACCGTGAGATCGTGACCTGAGCTGAAGTCGGACACTCAACCGACTGAGCCACCCAGGCGCCCCCATATTATTGGCATTTTAAGTTTCAGGTAGTGACATTTTGTGACGCTTGGCAGAGGGAGCAATTCACTGCATGCCACAGACACCTGAACCATTTTCCCACCTTTCCTTCACTGTCCCCTGGACTTATCTTGCCTAGGTCTTCAGTCTCCGTGTCTCCTGCCATGCCCCAACCAAACCTCAGGTGCAGAGAACATAAGACCCTCTCCCAAGACCACACAATACATTGCCCATGCCAGACGTCAGGGAAACAACCTTAATTTTCTTCCCCTTGCCCCCACAGCCCAGTTTCTCTTGAAACCTGTCCCACCATTTCTATTCGAGCATCGTAGGCCAGGCCACCATCATCTCTGCCTGGACCACTGGGACGGCCTCCCTCCTTTCAGTGCTGCTCTCGGAGTAAACTATCACATGGACTGAACTTGCTAAGATGTCATTATCACTCCCTTGTAAGCAATTCCTTGCCTTTCCAACTATACTTAGAATAAAGTCCAAACGCCCTAGTTTGCCCTAAAGCCCCCAGATGGTCTGACCTCCTTCTTCCTTGCCCTCCATCTCCTCACTGCCCCCACCACCACCTCTGCTCTCTGGACTCCAGGGCCTTTGGTTTCCACCAGTTCTCAAATATAGCAAACCACCTCCTGCCTCAAAGCCTCTGTATGTATTGTAATACCCAGTCCTCACCAGGCGGGTTTCTTCTTTTCCTCTAAGATGCAGCTGAAATGTCATTTTCTCAAAAACTCTGTGCCCCTCACCACTGCCACCATCAGTTAGTCGTATTCCCATAACCCTGGTGTCTTATGCCATTGTCCTTATTGCAACTTAGAGTTACCTTGTTTATTGATTTACTTATTCACAGGAGTCAACCCAACTAGAATATAGGCTCCATGGAAGCTGAGACTTGGTGTGTTTTGTGTATTCTCCGCATCCAGTAGCTACGGTGCCCAGCTCATGGAAGATGTTCAATCAATATTTGCTGGATGAATAAATGGATGGAAGCGGAGATAGGGGAGTTCTAAACTTCTGAATAAATATCACCTGTGAGAAAATTCTCAATTCTCTTCTTGGCCGTGTTATGTGAGAGGCATCACCTCACCTGTTGTACTCTGTAAAGTAGGATTCCCGTGGCGTACAGAGAGGCTGAATGGGAAAATTGGTGCAGCACACCCGAAACATCCAGAGAGAAAATAGAAAGTTCTGTCCCCCATACCAGGTATTATAACTTATTATGCGCAGGTATAGAGAACCCCCAGCCGGCTGCAATCTTCGATGAATTTTGACTGCAATACAAACAAAATGGACTTTCTAACCTTTTGTTTTTAATAAAAAATATATACATTGAGGAAAAATGATGAATGCTAAGGCAATCGCAGAAGACGTATTACCTTCTATTGCTGTCTGCTCAGATCTATAGCTGTTTCAGAAAGAGACCTGGTTACAAGGTAAATTTCATTTGTTTTGGATAAAGAACAATGTGACACTTTTGACAATGTACTGTAAAATATGCCACATTTTTTAAACAAAGTGAGATATAATAAAAATGAAATATAAGATTTCAGGGGAAAGCTATGATTAGAAAAGAGCTCATAGCCCTTCTTGGACTACCCATAACACTTAGAAAGAAAACAGACCCCCATACCCTCACATGCAAATGTAAATTAAGTAACGGCAAGTGCAATTAAATCATCATTTCGTGGCTTATGTAGCATCTGTCCTCCAGTAGGAGTATAAGCTCCAAGAAGGCAGGGACTGTGTCTATGACTTCAGTGCCCAGAAGAGATACAATAAATGCTCAAGTATTTGCTGAATGAATGGAATAATCACGTGTAACGTAAGCCTTTCAGGTTCTTCAGAGAGAGAAATAATGTTTTGTAAAATAGATACATCTCAAAACCCTGATGAAACACAGTTTAGCACTAAAACAGTAGAGACCATCCACGGACAAACCATGAGGGCAGCCAGGTACCACTTCAGGACACGTGCCTGGATAATCCCTGGATGTGGCCTGGGAACCTTCAAGTCAAAGACGGAGATAGGGGACATAGCCCAGCCAGACCCCTTAGTGCACAGAGGGACCAGTCTGCCTTGAAGGCAGCACCAATGGTAGGGTCCTGGGATCCACCTGTGCCCTTCAACCTAGGTGATCTTCAACAATCCACTCATCCTGCTTGGAGCTTCAATCTCTCTAGCCTCAGATGAGAGACAAATCTGATGCAAGATCAGACTCAAAGGCCCCCCTGAACAGTAATGATTTGTGGTTGTACACTGTGGCAGAGACAGGGAAGACCTGAAACTCAGCCAAACCCTGCCTTCAGCAGAGTCTCATACACCCTTCCTATAAAGCCAGTACCAGTAACAGACCGCGCGGGACATGGCCAGCTGTGAACAGAGACACAAAGTCTAGGGGAGGATAGCAACTCAAGCCTCCAACTCTCTTCCGTGTCGGTTGAAAAATGGCGCCTGGAGCCAGGCAAGCTGGGTTCAAATTCTGCGACCACTCGTTACCTTGTGTGACCTTGAGCAGGCTGCAGTTTCTTCGTCTGTAAAGTAGGGATAGATATTAGATTCTTCCTCGTGGTGACATAAGGACAACCACCAGGCGTAGCAGGTAATAAGCCTCAGTAAATGTGTGCTGCCACCATCACCACGGCCCCCACCAGGCCACAGCCTTCTCCTCTTCATCCAACACAGAAACTTTCTCTACTACAGACTCAGCTCCTCCAGAATAGCAGGAGCCAGAGCACAGCTTGCTCTGACATAAATCAAAGGCAGATGATCTCCTTTCACTGACTCGTCCCCATAAATCAGAGCAGCTCCCCGAACAGAGACAAATTCAGATTCCAAATGTGCTTTCCAGTCTCCCTCTCCCTGGTGAAAGATGACTTTTCGAACCAGAGTTTGGAGCAGAAAAAAAAAAAAAAGTTAGTGATGACCCAGCCCAGTCCCCTTAATTTACAGTTAGAAAAACTGAGGCCCCAAAAGCAAATGAGAGTTACCACCCCACTGGAAAATGAGAATCGCCAGTTACAGACAGCAACAAGACTAGCACCGGGAAAAGCTAACTCCCGACCCAGTGTGGTTTTTACTCAGTGGTGTAACAGGGCCCAGACGGTGGGAGCAATCCGTGTGCGGGGTGTGGCCCACCAGGACGTGCATTGTCTGCAGAGAATTTGAAACAGTAATTTTTCAAGTCATCAGAAATCATTCTGCCTTTTATCATCACCATGTGCCTGAAATTCCAAACAACGTTAGTGATAAAATATACACCCCTTTCCCAGAAAAAGAAAATATCTCTGGTTGGTCTAAGTTCTGAACAGTTGCTGAGGTTATTGCCGAATTTTGATAATATGTAAGTCTGAAATGTGGTCTCAGCCTCACACACTGCTTTCAAGCCTAAGTTTGTGACTACAAATCATGTGAGCTCACTGCAGGCACAGTTGAGGTCTCCAAGCCCTGCTGTGTTACAGTCTCCTGCATTTAAAAGTAGATCAGAGGGGCGCCTGGGTGGCTCAGTCGGTTGACTGTCTGACTTCAGCTCAGGTCATGATCTCGCAGGCGTTTGAGCCCTACATGGGGCTCCCTGCTGTCAGCATGGAGCCCTCCCACCCCCACTTCAGCTCCTCTGTCTCCCTCTCTCTCTGCCCCTCCCCTGCGTGTGCTCTCTCTGACAAAAGTAAAGAAACATTTAAATAGTAGATCAGAAATAAACAATGATAGCACAAAGGTTACCTCGAAGGAGAAATAGAGCTTGGGCTAATTCAGTTCTGTCATTCTATGTGACCACTGAAGCTTCCATTTGGGTTTAAATAAATATAAATAAATGACAAATTGGTTTCCATACAACACCCAGTTCTCATCCCAACAAGTGCCCTCTTCAACTTTTTTTTCCCTTCCCCTTCCACTTCCCCATGGTCTTCTGTTATGCTTCTCAAGATCCACATATGAGTGAAAACATATGGTATCTGTCTTTCTCTGGCTTATTTCACTTAGCATAATACCCTCCAGTTCCATTGATGTTGCTGCAAATGACATGATTTCATTCTTTCTCATTGCCAAGTAGTATTCCATTGTATATATAAGCCACATCTTCTTTATCCATTGGTCAGTTGATGGACATTTATGCTCTTTCTATAATTTGGCTATTGTTCTATTTGGGTTTAAAACAGCACAACAGTAAAAAAGGCAAGTGTAATATTTTTGTCTGGGAAGTGAAAAGTTTGGTTCAGATGTGAAATATTTATTGAGTTTGAATAATGCCATTGAAAATAAAATTCTGGGGGGCACCTGGGTGGCTCAGTTGGTTAAGTGTCCGACTTTGGCTCAGGTCACAATATCACGGTTCATGAGTTCGAGCCCCATGTCGGGCTCTGTGCTGACAGCTGGGAGCCTGGAGCCCATTTCAGATTCTGTGTCTCCCTCTCTGTCTCTGCCCCTCCCCCACTCATGCTCTGTCTCTCTCTTTCTCTCTCTCTCTCAAAAATAAACATTTAAAAAAAATTCTTCTGTTTTCTCAATTGTTTGAAAACTGAAGATTGAATCGAGAAAATAATGATTATTTCCGATCATTACATAGCTACTACTGAAGATAAGTCTGTTGTCTAAGCGTGGGGCCATGTTACCCAATCTTCTCTGAGCATCAAATATGCCAGGCATACCACTGTTTCTGTTACATGCTGAAGGTTGGGGAAACCCTTCTTGTCCACTCCTGATACTCCTTCCATTTGGAGCAGCCTCCATTGTTGTAAAATCCCAAGCCTTCCCCATCCCCTCTCCCCAGTCCTAATCCCCACCTCCAGCAGGAGGAGTGGTCTATGTTGAGTAATTATTTGGGTGTAAGGTATACAGAGCTCTAGCTTTTCTCTCTTCCTTGCTGAGAGCCAGGTGACCTGTAGGGAGTTCACATCCATGTTCTTGGCAGTGAATCATACAGAAGGAGGCTCCCCAAAGATGCTTGACCTGGCCAGGGTGGGGTAGTAGGGTTCTATAATCCTCTGTAGTCCATGCAAACCTCATCTTCCAAGGTGACATTTTGGTCTCCCCTTAGATTTGCTCCTTTATCTTGTTTCCTTTTGTTTGTTTTTCCATGAACGGGGGAGAGTGGGGGTTCTTTTTTAATTTTTTTATTTAAGTAGAGTTGACCCCCAATTCCCAATGCTGTACCTTTTATTCTCACCCCCTTATCTTATTTCTTACCTGATTCGGAACTCAAGCAGGAAACAGAATCGCTCCTTATTGGACCTCCTCATACACCAACAGTCATGACGATGACAATGATACCAACAATAGCAATTTTTTAAAGCTATCATGTTTTGAGTATTTGCTGTGTCAGGCACTGGGATGAATTTAAATACATTCATTATCTTACTGAATCTTCCAGACACATCTGTGAGGCAGGTTCTATTGTTATCTCTACATGGCAGAGGAGAAAACGGAGATTTAGCAAGTAATAAACATGCCCACAGTCACGCAATTAGCAAATGATGGTAAAGGACTTGAACCTCAGTCAGTGAGTTAGGCCCAAACACTTCACCACTATGCCACTTTGCTTAATGGTGGGAGAAAATCCTTTTATGGACCCTCCTTATTAGATTAAACTCAGAGCTAATGCACTGTTCCCAGGATTACAGGGCCTGTAGCTATCGAGGATGGAAAAATGGTCATGTTCTCTCACCTCTGTTCTGTTGATTTGCTCTCCTTCACCTCTCCCCAGGTGACAATACCAGGAGATTTAATTTGGAGATAGGCTCTGTTCAGCAAACACAAAGCACAGCAGCCTGGCTGTTTCCAGCTCCACGGCCCCACCTTTGCCAGTCATCTCATCTTAAGTCTTGCCTTCCGACTTGGCCGGGCACTTCCCTGCCCCGGCACGGCCAGCTACACAGTATCCAGGCTGAGAGGGGCCAAGAATGCACTCATTGCTACAAGGTGACAAACTCAGCCCATGCCAAGTGAGCTGAGATCAGGAGTCTGGGATCAAGACCTGAGCTGAGATCAGGAGTCGGGACACTTAACCAACTGAGCCACCCAGGCACCCTCCCTTTAACTTTGAAAGCATCATCCCCCTTTAAAAAAGGAAAACATTCAATGACGAGTAACACACTCAGCCTTAGTTTCTTTGCGCAGAGTGGCGGTGTGCAAAACATCTTCTTCAAAACGCTGGCATGAGAACCAAGAGAAAACGTGTAGTAAACTTCTCAGAGCACCTCGTACAAAATGTGTGCTCAATAAATATTAACAGTTACCCCATCAGCATCACCATAGCTAAGTGTGGGTATGTTCATATTCATGATTTCTTTGCTCAAGGGCTTAGGGATGGAACCTAGGACTGGAAGCAGAAAATTTGAATTCTGACCCTGACTTGGCCGTTAACTATGTTCTGGAAATGTCACTGATATTCTCTGGGCCTTCTTAATTGTCCTCATCATTCTCATTATCATTATGAATACCTTTTATTTCTACAGCGTGTTTTGGTTCACAGAGCTTTTTGGCATTCTCTCTATGCCTTATTTAAGCTTCTCAGTACCCAAGAATTAGGCAGGGGCAAATGTGGAATTTGAGGCTTTAGGTGTGCTAAGTGACTTCCCCGAGGTCAGAGAGCTAGCTAATAACAGAACCAATGTGACTTCCAAAAGGCGTCATCATCCAGTCTCTGGTCCAAGAGGGTTTGCCAGCATTAAAGCTAGAGGATGTCACAGCTGAAAGAGCCTTCAGAGGTAGCCTCTTTGGTGATGGCTAATCCCTAGTCCTCAGGACCCAATTCTCCATACCCACCCATGGCAGATATCACTGATTGACCGTGATGTATAAATACTTCTCAACAGGGGCTCCGATTAATTCTCAATCAAAGCCGCACACGGAATACGCATTGTTTCCTCCCACCCAGACCAGAAGCTCCTATCATCTCTTCATCTGTGCGTCTCAAACTTTAATATGCCTATGAGTCAACTTTGGCGTCTTGCTAAAATGCAGATTCTCATCAGTAGATCCATGTTGGGGCCCAAGACGCCACATATCTACCAAGCTCTAGGTGTCACTGCTGCCTTTGGTCCAGGGACCACACTTTGGGGAACAAATTCCTAGACGATGTGATGGAGATGTCCCACCTCTGTGTGTGTGGTGGGGGGAGGGGGGAGCCTCTCTCCTTAGGAGTATCTATCCTGTCCCCAGGCTGCCACCAATGCCTCCTCTATGCTGTGTCCCTTGAACACACATGTACTAGAAGGGAGAGCAGGAGAGAGCACACAACATACTCTTCCCCCACTCCTGTGCCAGTACCCCCCTTGCACACACACACACACACACACACACACACACACAGTTCTTCAGAAGTTTCCTGGGACATCTGCAAGGCACACCACCTGAGAACTTGGACGCCTTGCCTCTGTAGGATCTTAGTCAAACCGCCCCGGATTGTCTGCATCCTCCTGAAAGGACCCTGCTGAGAAGCGAGCACCGTCCTAAAGCCAGCTTGGCACCCGGCCCCAAGACATGCTTTCTTCCCTGGGATGTTTGGGAACACAAAGTGAGAAGGTGTGGCTGTGGGTACTTATCAATTTTGCACCAGGTTTGCGGTGGGAAGTGACAGGTGAGCTGTAAGACAAACCACATGTCAGGGCATAAAGGACCTCAGCACCCAGCCCATCCAACCTCTTCATCCAGCATCACGTTCCTCCTTGTTTGCTTATTCATCATGTTTAAAACAAACAAAAGAAACCCAAACACCTTGGCCCTAGAACCCTGGAGCAAACTTAGCAATCAAGAGATACTTAAAAAACTGCAAGAGAGCCTACAAACCATAGCAGCATTTTAATGACCCTGAAGTAAAACCCTGTTTAGGAAAAAAAAAATTTTTAAACCTTTTACCTTCTAACCTGAGAGCACCCTCACCCCAAGGGCACTGTCCTTGCTTCGAAGGGAGACAAATTGATGCTGTTCAATGGGCTGGAGCAGGCAGAGCTGGCTGCAAGTCAGGAGACACGGGACCCCGGCCAGCTCCCGCAGCCTTGAGCAGGTCACTTTCAGAAGCTGATTCTCAATTTCCTCATCCATCAAATGGGGATAATAGTAACAGCAAACGTGAACTGAGTACTTGATATATGCCAGGCACTATTACTTGTATTGTCATTAATCCTCGCCAAAGCCCCAAGCAATACGTACTATTACATCTAATTTACAGATGAGAAAACCAAAGCTTGGAGAGGCTTAATACTGTGAAAGACTCCCCTAACAAGTTGGTCCTCTTGACCGCAAACTTGGGCTCATGTCCCCCGCACCAGACCATCTTCCCTTGTCCTGAACCCCTCACCCCTCCCTCACAGAGCTCCTGTGAGTTTCAAATAAGAAAATCACTTCGTCATCTGAAATGTTGCATACACACTGCTGCAGCTCTTGAAGTAAAGCAACAAACGCCAAGTGGATACAATGCAGATACCACAGCAGGTGGGAGCATGCAGGGAGGAACTGGGGTTCTTCTCAAAGCATCTGGGGACGTCACTGGTACTTGACTCCACTTCCCTGGAATCTGACTGTAATGCCCATCTCTCTTTTTTTTTTTTTCAGACATTCCACCACTCAAATGAAACATACTCCCCATGCCTGATTAAAGTCCTCACTTAGAAATTCCCTGGGGTCGGGGCACCCGGGGAGGGGGGGGGGCTCAATCAGTTAGGGGTCCAACTCTGGATTTCAGCTCAGGTCATGATCTCACAACTCATGGGTTGAAGCCCCACATTGGGCTCTGTGCTGACAGCTCAGAGCCTGCTTAGGATTCTCTCTCTCTCTCTCTCTCTCTCTCTGCCCCCCCACCCCTGCTTACTCACTTGCTCTCTCTCTCTCTCTCTCTCTCTCTCCCAAAATAAATAAACATTTAAAAATTTATTTAAAAACAAAATAAATAAACTAAAAAAGAAAGAAATTCCCTGGGGTCACTCCAGAATGATCTTCTTCCACACACTTTCACCCTTGGTTTGGGTTCTTTTTCTCATGGGTGGGTAGTCAAAAGTGGAAGGGATGAGGGAGGAGGGAGTTAGAGTTTCCCCCTATGCAAAGCAAGCTGCATTTTCACCCAATTCTCCTGCCACCCATTCTCTCATTATAATTATGGATTTGGACAGCCTCTTGCCATGTAACACAATCTTCTGATTAAATTCTGCCAGCCAGCCAGCTCCAGTTTCAGAACGTGAATGAATAAATACACTGCCGCACTAAACCAAATGAGGAGACACAAACCTTGGGTACAAGGAGAGTTCTCTGAAAACTAAAACAATCAGGATCATATTAAAAGAAGTATAGAGGCCTCAATAAAGGAGGCGAGAGAGGAATGGCTTTATTTTAGCTGGACTACATTTAAGAAATAAACACTAATAAAAGTAGAATGTGCCTGAACTTGGAAGGAGAACAGATGATTAAATGTGAGACACTGGTCAAGTTCTTCCCTTTTTGAGACTCAGTTTTCTTAGCCGTCAAATGGTGTGATCATATTAACCAGTAATTATTAAGCACTTAGCATGAGCCAGGCACTATGCCAAGCACTTTAACAATTAACATGCCATATGTAGATTACTCGAAAGAACTGAAGATGTTTTAGCCCAAGGAAAGGCAGCTTGGGAAGGAAAGTAAACTGAAATTTAAATACACGCTATAATGTGAAAGAAATACTAAGCTTATTTTGTGTTTCTTTGGGCTTTTCAGTTGAAAGAGCACAATGTTTCACATAGACTTCAGGGTAAGGGATCCGCCAGTGCCTCACTCTCTGACACTGGAGGATTTATTAGGTCTCTCAGCCTCTGTTTTCTGGCCTGTGAAATGGGAATAATGCCACCAATCCCATTAAATTAATGTAGGGTTAAATTAATGGAAGTAAAGAGTATTTACTGCATAATACACACTAAGGGTCCAGTAAATGTTTGTTCCTTCTTTTATCCAAAGGATAAGAACAATTACTCTCCTTATAAGACTTAAGAGAAATCTGGATGACCCCAGGATTTTATCCCATTTGAGTGCAACCTTCATCCCGGCTACAATCATTGCATATCCACATGCATGTACGCAGAGAGAAATTTTGGACGTACCCCTAATTTTATCATCAGGATTCTCTAGCCTGGGAGGATGGGAAGAAAATCCTTTCATTCTATCAAAATAAATGAGCAAGCCTTATTTTCCCTTATACCCCAATGGCTCTTGAACTAGGAGGAAGCAGGAGAATTTATAGCCTGTAAATTCTCTAAGGGCAGGGATCGTGTCCATCTCATTCACCCCATGAACACCAGCCCTGGGCCCGGTGCATGGCACGTGATAGGTGTTCCCTAAGTAGGTCCCTGATCTACCGACAGTACCATTCCTCTGTCACTCGCTTTACTTTTCAGTTTTTACTCCCCACCCCTCCCCCCTCTGCCCCAAGAATATGAACTCCTCTGGAGTATAGGATGACACTCATCCACTTTCCTTTACCTTAAACATGCCAATGCTCCCAAATTTCTATCTCCAGCCTGGATCGCACTCGTGGGCTCTAACTCCTGTATCTAACTGCCTAATCTGTGTTTTCATCTAGATGTTCAATATAAACAAGTAGATAAACGAGCCTTGAATATGCTCCAAAAAGAACTCTTAATCTACCCTCAAGTAAGTGAATGATAAATAAAAGCCTGCGCTGCCTCCAGTATTTCTCATCTTGGGTAATGGTACCACCCTTATCCACCTGTTTAGGTTAAACATCTAAGAGTCGGCCTTGCTTCCTCGTTATCAATCTACATCCAGTCTGTCAGAAAGTCCTGTCAGCTCTTCCAAAATGTATTTCAAGTGTGCCCATTTCTCAGGGGTTCCCCCTGAAGCATCTTCCAATAAGCTGCCATCCTCTCGTCCCTTAACGACTCCAGTAGCTGCTAACGGATGTCCTGGCTGCCTCCCGTTCTCCCTCACACGCCGCTTGTCATACAACAGCCAGACAATGTTTGTAAAATACATCCTCTCACTCCCCTGCTTAAAGCTCTCTCATCCATTCAACAGTCAGCATTTTTGGTGTACGGTCTGAGCTGTTACGAAGATCGTCCTAGCGAACAGACCGAACAAACATGTCTGCCCTTGGGCTTACATCCGACGGGGGGAGGCGGACAATAAGCAAGAAGGGGCAGTGCCGGCGTGGGGGTTGCGATTTTTATGTGGGCAGTTAGGAAGAGCCTCAAGGAGAAGGCAGCAGCATCTGAGCAGAAACTTGGGCAGGGGGTTGGGAATGAGCCATGTGGGTGTCTGGAGAAAGCTCTCCGGACTGAGGGAAACGCCAGGGCAAAGGTCTGGAAGCAGGAACATGTGGGGCATGTTCAAAACCAGCGAGGAGAATCTAATGTGGCTGCAGCCAAGCGAGCAAGGAGGAGAGCAGCAGGAGAGGAGCTCAGGAAGGTGAGGGAAGACCAGGTCCCACAGGACCATGTCGGCCATTGTGAGGACTCTGGCCTTTATGCCAAGTGAGACGGGGAGAACCTGAAGGGTATTGATTTGAAAGTGAGGTGATCTGGCTTACACTCTGGTTGCTGTGTTGAGAATACATGAAGAAAGTTACAGCAGCAAGATCAGGTAAGAGCTTAGTGCAATAAAGCCAGGCAAGAGATGAACTACGGGGCTTGAACTAAGAAGAGCTATGAGCATGGTGATGAGCATCAGACCCTAGATAAAATTTGAAGGCAGAGCCATCAGAGTTTACCGACAGAGTACATGTCTGGGGGCCGGGTCATCAAGGACAACTCCAGGTATTTTGGCCCAAGAAACTGGACAGAGGATTCCCCCTTCCCAGAGACAAGGGAGACTGGGTGAAGTAGGTCTGTGGGACAGGAGAAGATCAGGAATTCAGATTCACACGTTAAGTTTGAGTTTCCTTTAGGACATGAAAAGGAGGCATTGAGTAGGCAATTAATTGCATATGCAAGTCTGGAATGCAGAGAAGTCTGTTCTTTAAAGTCAGAGGACTGAATAAGATGAGTTGGAAAGGAAGCCTGACTAGAAAAAAGGAGAGAGAGGCTCACAGATTGGGCTCTGGGTTACCTTGAAGTTAAGAGATGTTGATGAAAAGGAGAATCAATGAGAAAGAAGATGGATAACTTTCTACATAGTAGAAAACAACTCAACACCTTGTTTACAGCGTTGATTACTTAGGTAATCTAACCCCATCTCTCTCTCCACCTTCATCCCCTGACTTCTCCCTTGCTCACTAAGCACCAGCCACAGTGGACTTCATCTTGTCCCTAAAATAAGTGAAACTCATTCTCCATTCAAAACTGTGGACTCGTCTGGAGAGATCTTCTTTCAGACTTTACAACTGACTTGTCCCTTAAGTGTCAGAGCTTTTACTTTTCTTCCACGGAGAGGTATTCCCTAACCTACTCCCTATCTGCCCACATATTTCTTTATCTTGGTTGATTTATCTATCTAGGAAGATCATTATCTTAAACTTTCTTATTTCTTTACATTTCTACTTTCTACTTCACCTATCCTCAAATCTGGCTAGGTAAACTCAATGAATGTGGAACTGGGTCCCTCTCTCACATTGTGGTAACCCATCACCAAGATTGAAATGTATCATGTAATAAGTGTTCAACAAATGTTTAGGGGATGAACATAAACCGAGATCCAGAGAGGCAGAGTAAGCTTCTCAAGCTCATCTAGAGAGTCAGTGACAGAAACAAGGCTCAGGATGAGATTTCTTAACCATACACTGGTTAAGGGTGGTTGTTTGGGTCCAAGCGATTGCAGGCAGAGGGACACATAGGCTGAGCAAAACCACCTACGCTCATTTTGAAATTACTGATTGATGAATGTAACCCTCTTTTTCTTGGCCACTTGCCATACTTCATACACTTTAAGCATGAAACTTCAAGCTTGTAAAATCATTGACCAGCACAAAGAAGGGAGCTTGTAGAAGACAAATCATAGCGTATTGGAGCTTAGCTTGGGAAGGGACCGTAGTCATTTTTAATCTAACTTTCCCTGCTTCCCTTATAATCTCATGATCTTGAAATGTGTCTGGGCAGTGGCCAAGAAAAAGAACAAAACTGATCTACATCTCTACCAGTTACCTGGAGCCTTTCAGATGTCCTCTGAAGAAAAGATTTTTTTTCATTTGTTCATCCATTTGACAAGTACATAATGAACCAACTCTTCTAGAAGCTGATGATCCAACAGTGAATAAAACAGATACAATGCTTGCTCTCAAATGCCTACATTCTGGTTAAAGAGGCAGATGACAAATAAGGAAATGAATAAATTAACAAAATAATGTCAGATGATGTTAGGTGATGAGAAGACAGCCAAATAGGACAATGTAGTACAGAGCATTTCAGATACCTGGTTCCCCGCTCTGGTTCTGACTTAATCTCAAATCTAGACAGACTTCATGGCTCTCCCTTTGGAATAGCGCTCAGTACCTCCTCGTGGGAATTCACCAGAATGCTTTAGCCCAATCTGACTCCTTATCATAGACAAGAAACCAAGCCGGAGGCCCAGATCCTCAGGCCATCATGTTCCCGACTCCATTTCATGCCAAATCCCATTACACAGGATGTAATACGTCTGAGGGCTGAGACCACATGTTTGACCTTGCTGGGTTGCCCCATTGAGCTACTGACTTACTCTTTATATCCCTAACTGAACTGGAGGTTAGTCAGCCAAGTGTCTCTGGCAGCACACTTGGCTGTGACCCAGACCAGCCAGGAGAACAGGAGGAAGCACTGATATCTCTGCAGTGTTTAACACTCACACACACATGCTCCTGCCCCTCCATCCGCTTTGCCCAGAAAAGAAGGGTTGAAGTATACTGGGATAGAGCAGGATGAGCTCCAAGGAGAATAAACACAATAATGTTCCAGCCTAAACAGCTCAGGCAACCCCAATCCAGAGTCCTTCACACTTCTGTTAGACAAATCTTTTGGGGTAACTGTATTTACAAACAGGGATTTGGACATCATACAAGCCTAGGTGTGAAACCCAGCCCTGCCACTAACCAGCCATGTGACCTCAAGCAAGTTGTTTAACTCTTTAAACCCAGGTTCTTCACCCATACAATGGGAGTAATGCATATACCTAACCGGTCAAGTGTGTTGTGAGAATAAAGTGAAATAATACGTCTAAAGCACTTAAGAGTGTCAGGGCATACATGTCACCCAAGAGCTTAAACTTTTGGAGCTGGAAGGAAATTTACAGGATACTTATTCCCACATCTTCACTGAACAGATGGGGAAACTGAGGCCCAAAGATGAGAAAGGATTGCCCAGAGATAGACAAGGGGAGAGCCAGAAGAAAAACCCTCCACCCCTGGTTCCTACGTGTCAGGTTGCCTTCCTAGAACTTCTCCAGAAAGAGAAAGCCCAGCCTTGCAGTGGATGGCTTCAGCATCACAGGCTAAACAAAGCAGAGTACACATAAAGCACCAGCTGCTCTTGCTGTGTAACTTGAGACAGGCCAGGATGCTCCTCCACACCCAGGTCCTTTACCTCATACAGAAATGGCTAGGGACTATGGTGACACTGTCCCAAGACTGCGAGGTCTAGGTATACATGCTCTGTACATTCAATTCAACCACACCAGACTCCTCGGCAAACCGCTGAGATCACTCTGATTCCTCCTCATCCAGGTGTTTATGTATCCACAGGATCAGAGCCAACCACACAGTGAATTGAATTCCCTCTATAGCAGGAGGCTTATTAAAGACAGTCCCACACTTCCAGAATATAGCTCCAGATTTCTAAGACACTGAATGGCAACTTCCTTGGGCTGCTGGGTGCTTCAGATTGACCCTGTGACTCAATTTCCAACCT
Organism: Panthera leo; assembly: GCF_018350215.1. Lineage (NCBI taxonomy): Eukaryota > Metazoa > Chordata > Mammalia > Carnivora > Felidae > Panthera > Panthera leo. The sequence continues at coordinate 194,696,186 of NC_056679.1, forward strand.
TTGGGAGTTGTATATACACCACATCTACCCCAGTCAGAACATTCTCCAGAGAAGCAGACTAGAGAAGGTGCCCAAAGATGGTGAATCACATGGGTAGATGACATGATGTGACAGTGGCAGTGGCAAGACAGTATCTAACAGCTTAGGGACACATTTTCTGTGCCAGGCACAGCACCCAACACTAAGCATTCCCTCTTTCAATTTTTACCATAATCCAATGATACATACAGTGTTAAAACTCCAGTTTTCCAGATGAGTAACTAGAGACCCAGACTGGTTAAAGTAACTGAACCAAGGTCATTAAGTGGTATAGCTAGGATCCAAACCCATTATGCCCTAAATCCAGACCCCATATTCATAACCGCCTCTCTACATTTCTAGAAAAGTCTCAGAGAACTTAGGTAGACCAACCTCATATAAAATTTCATTTTATAGAAATGACAACAGTACCCCAGAAAAGGGCATTCATTTATTCATTCATTCACCCATCAAATACTAACTGACCATCCCTGTATGCCAGGTACTACATAGGTGGCAAAAAAACATCTATAAGGAAAACGAAGTCCCTGCTCTCAAAGAGTGTATACACTGATCAACTTCACCACATTGGTTAATGGCAAAGCCAGGACAACTCCAATTTGCCAGTATCCTTCCACTTTGCTAGGCAAGAACATCATTTAGGGTTATCCAGAGAACCAGGACCAATAAGGTGTGTGTGTGTGTGTGTGTGTGTGTGTGTGTGTGTGTGTGTATTTATGTATCTATCTATATCTGTATCTATATCTATATCTAGGTCTCAAGATTTATTTTAAGGAATTGGCTTGTGCGATTATCAGGGCTGGCAGGTCCTAAATCTATAGGGCAATCTAACAGGCTGGAAACTCAGGCAGAAACTGAGTTGTAGTCTCAAGACTACAAGTCTTTTTCATGAGGAAAGAGTGTTTTCCTCTTCTGGAAACCTGTTTTGATCTTAAGACCTTCAACTGATTGGATGAGGCCCATCTACACTGTCAAAGTGTCTTAAAGTCCATTGATTGTAGAGTTTAACCACACCTACAAAATACCTTCACAGCAACACCTAGATTGGCATTTGACTGATACTCGCCAATAGCTGAATAGACATGCAAATTGAGCCTTGACACACAAAACTGTCACAGTGAGTCAGGCCACCATCCTCCCCATGATTAATTAATTGATGAGAGCTATACCAAGACTACCCCCAACTTACCTCCTCCCTCTGTGGTCTGCTTCAGTTACAGAAGGAGAAAATTATTCTCCAGTTCCTTCTATCAAATGTCAACCTGACTTTCTATTTCCAAACTGACAAAACCTACAAACAGATAAACTAGAAACATAGCAACACAAGTTTGGCAAACATTGGCCTTCTCTTTTTCAGAAGATTGCAATTGTGCTTTTTAATTCAAGTATAATTAACATACAGTGTTAGTTTCAGGTGTACAATATAGTGATTCAACAATTCTAGACATTACTCAGTGCTCATTATGGTAAGTATACTCTTAATACCCATTATCTATTTAACCCATCGCCCTACCCACCTTTCCTCTGGTAACCACCAGTTTGTTCTCTGTAGTTAAGAGTCTGTTCCTTGGTTTGTCTCCTTTTTTCTTTGTTTTGTTTCTTAAATTCCACATATGAGTGAAATCATACAGTATCATACTTTAATGCATATCATGAACAAAAGTTAACATCTCAATCTCTACAGAACATCTGTGCTCCTAAATCTTAGCACCTGCTTTAAATATGGGAGGGGGAGAGGAATAAATATGGATCCTATCAAGTTTGATTGTACTTGAATTGAAACTTTCAAATAAGTAATTAATCAGTCTTTAAAGTGTGTGTGTGTAAAGAGAGAGAGTGAATTGAGGTACTCCAATCATAACTTTATAGATACACTGGAATTTGATCCTGAGAAACTATACCAGCAAATAAAGTCATTATCTACTACAAATAAGTACATAGAATTGACAGGGTTAATTGTGTGATGGTATGTCAGTGATTTAAAACTGGATTAATAAGAAAACAATGAAGTGATACAGGGAGTGATACGTGTTCTTTTCCTGGCGTGATTGCCTCATAGTGCCACATGACCCCTCACATCCTTTGTTTACTCCTGGTGAGAACAAGGAGTGTTACTGGAAGAGTGCCAACTCCAAATGTCAGTCATTCTACACCCTGTGAGATAGAAAAAAAGAGGTACAATCTCTGACAATGGGCCAGTAAGAAAGAGAAACCTACCAATCTCATAACGTTGCCAAAGGCCAGTTTACCTTCTTCAGCCCAGACAACAGAATACCTAGGCTGAACAATACTTATCAAGGTAAAGTTGTCTGATCAGACCTTCGGTGCAAATAATTAATTTTAATCCTAATACCAGATCACAGCACTCTGCCTAGCATGACTTGCTTTTGTGTATTTGGTAAATTTTTTTCAGCTTTATTGAGGAATAATTGACAAATACAATTGTAGATATTCAAGCTATACAACATGATGGTTTGATATACATATTTATTATATTATGAAATGACTACCTCAAGCAAGATAATTAACACATCCATCACCTCATACAGTTAATTCTGTGTGTGTGTGGTGAGGATACTTAAGATCTATTCTCTCAGCAACTTTCAAGTATACAAATGCCATATTATTAACTACAGTCTCCATGCTATATAGTGGATCCTCAGAACTTATTCTTTCTAAAACTGAAATTTTGTATCATGTGACCTGCATCTCCCCATATCCCCTCCCCACCAGCCCCCAGCAACCACCATTCTTTCTCTATTGCTATGAAATCAGCTTTCTTTTTTAGATTGCACATGTAAGAGAAACCATGCAGCATTTGTCTTCATGTGTCTGATTTAACTTAGCATAATTCCTTCCATGTTCATCCATATCTTTGCAAATGGCAGGATTTCTTTCCTTTTATGGCTGAATAATATTCCAATAGTTTTATCTATTCATCTATCAACACTTAAGTCATTTCCATATCTAGGCTACTGTGAATAATACTGCAATGAACATGAGAGTACAGATGTATCTTTGGGATACTGATCTTGTTTCCTTGGGACATATATCTAGGAATAGAATTGCTGGATCATACGATAGTTCTATTTTAATTTTTTGAGGAATCTCCATACTGTTTTCCATAGTGGCTGCATCAATTTCTATTACCACCAACAGTTCCCTTTTCTCCACACTTCACCAACATTGGTCTCTTGTCTTTTTTGGTAACAGTCACTCTAACAGTATAAGATGATATGTCATTGTGGTTTTGATTTGCATTTCTCTGATGATTACTGAGTATCTTTTCATATACCTATTAGTCACTTGTATGTTTTCTTTGGAAAAATGTCCATTCAGGAATGGGAGAAGTTATTTGTCAACAATATATCTAATAAGAGAGTTAACATCCAAAATATACAAGGAACTCACAAAACTCAATAGAAAAAAAAATTCAAATTTAAAATAGGTAAAAGACTAATATTTGGTTATTTGTTTTCATATTTTTTATTTAAATTCTAATTAGTTAACATACAGTGTAATATTAGTCTCAGTTGTATGATATAGTAATTCAACACTTCCATACATCACCCGGTGCTCATCACAGCAAGTGCACTCCTTAATCCCCATCACCTATTTTACCCATCTCCCCACCCACCTCCACATCAGTTTGTTCTCTATAGTTAAGAGTCTATTTCTTGGTTTTCCTCCCTTTCTTTTTCCTTAACTTGCTTGTTTCTTAAATTCCACATCTGAGTGCTATCACATGGTATTTGTCTTTCTCTGACTGACTTATTTTGCTTGGCATACTTCTCTCTAGCTCCATCCATGTCATTGCAAATGGGAAGATTACACTTTTTTATGGCTGAGCAATATTCCATTGCATATATGTATCACATCTTCTTTATCCGTTCATCAGTCCATGGACACTTGGGCTGCCTCTGGATACACCTTTAATAATATCTTCTAATCATAGGAGCCCCCATCTCATTCCACTGTTTTCCCCCATCTGAGATAAGCATCATTCTAAATCTTGTGTTTATGTCACCTGCTTTCCTTTTTGCGTAGTGTTGCTATAGCTATATGAATTATTTTGAAGTTTTTTATTGTAGTTTTTATTTTATAAAATGATTATCAAGCTGGATGAAATGTTAGTACTTGCTTTTCAAATCCTATATATTAAGTTGCTAAGATTCATCCATGTTGTTGCACATCTCTGTCCTTCATTGCTCTGACTGCTGTATAAGATTCAATTGTGTGAATATGACACCATTTACTCAAACACACTCCCTGAAATGGGCATTTGAATAATTCCCAGGTTTTGCCATTATGAACAGTTATGCTGAACATTTTTTTTACCTCTCTGCCTGGTATTATTCTATAGAATGGTCCGGGTTTTTGTCAGCCCTTTGTTATTTCATATATATTTTAGAATTACCTTAAGTTCTGTGGGAGCAAAAAAATGGCTGTAATTTTCATTGGAAATCCATTGAATCTATAGAACAAGTTTAGGAGAAGTGAATCTATGATATTAAGAATTCCTGGGGAGCCTGGTTGGCTCAGTCGGTTGAGCATCCAACTTTGGCTCAGGTCATGATCTTGCAGATTGTGGGTTCAAGCCCACAGCAGGCTTGCTTCTCTCGGTGCATAGCCTACTTCAGATCTTCTGTCCTGCTCTCTGTCCCTCCTTCACTTGTGCTGTCTCTCTCAAAAATAAGTAAAACATTTTAAAAAATGAATTCCTATCCATGAATGTTGTATATCTCCTAAATAAATATCTCATCACTCTTTACTATCTCCTTAATAAGTTTTATTTTAATAATATTTTTAATAATTATTTAATAATATTTTTCTCCTTATAATTCTTACACAATTTTGTTAGATTGGTTTCTAAGACCTTGGTATTCTCTAATACAATTATAAATGGTTTCTTCTCTTTATCAGTTTTTGTAACTTGTAACTTTTTAAAAAATCTAAATCCATACCAATTATAATGACAGCTTTTAATACAAAGCTTGACTGCACTATAATCAGCAAGGGAAATTTTTAATTTTCAATATTGGGTAGAAAGATTCAGAACTGAGACTTTCTCAGACGGTGTAGTTCATCTTTTATGATTTTGGGCTCTAATCCTGAGTCTGCCATTTTTGGCCTTGTGGTCTTAAGTCCTTGCCTTCTCTGAGCTTAATATTGCCTGTGATAGCTCATCTCAAACTGGCTGCCATTAATATCTTCCCTTCCTATATACACGGTATTTCCACAAAGAGAGGTGGAATTTATTCCTCCACTCCCTTGAATTTGGACTGGTATATTATTTCTTTGACAAATAGAAATTGTGAACTTAATATCATGTTAATTTCTAAAGATAGACCATTAGAAGATTTGCAGCTTCTCTCAGGGTGTCTTGCGATGCTCACTCTAGGGGGAGCCAGTCACCATATAAGACGACCATGCTGTGAGGAAGCACAATCTAATCATGTGAAGGAGCCAGGTTAAAAGAGATATCCAGTCAACCCACAGTGTGTCCCACCATCATAGCTCAGGCAGGAAATATGATAATGGAAAAGCCTTTCAATGAGTCCAGCCACAGATGTCATCTGAATTCAACCTTATGAGAGTCCTCAAATAAGAACTAGTCAGCTGAACTTTGCCAACATACAAAAATATAAGAGATAATAATAAATTGTTGTCTGAAGCTACTAAACATTGCATAGCTTATGTACCCATCAGAAACAACAAGCAATAGATAACTGAAACCAATATTTTTCAGACTGTGATTGGTAGAACTGTAGAATTCCCAGGAAAACCCCTACTGGGAAATAGATTGACTTGTAGTCTCTATGCTGTCTTCATCACCCCCTTAAGCCAGGAAAGCTCATTTCTCATCTCTTATAATTGTAGTCCTACAAAGAAATTCTTTAAAAGGAAGAGGAGGGGTAAGACAGGGGGAGAAAGAAGATAAGAAAAGGAATTCTAGTGGTATTTGTCTTATAAACCTCAGACTAGATGATCTCTAAGTTTTCTTCTATCATTATCTTTCTATGATGATATCACTAGATATATAAAAAAAATAATACAATGTCAAATGAGAAATGGTAGTGAGGATTAGGAATGTTTGATCCAAAGGAGGAATTATTATTATTATTATTATTATTATTATTATTATTAATTTCTTTTATTTATATTAGACTACTTTTTCATATAAATAAATCTGGAGTTGATTTTTTCCCTAATACATTCCAAAATATATGCATAATTTTTAAAATGTTATTCAACTGTAGGCTAACCAAAATTACAAGTGTTTGTCAAAACACTGGACTAAATGACTCTTCCAATTCTAGTCAAATAGTCTTCAAAATATATTAGCTTATTCCAAAGAAGACATCCAGATGGCTAAAAACCACATGAAAAGATGCTCAATATCACTTATCATCAGAGAAATACAAATCAAAACCAAAATGAGATACCACCTCATACCTATCAGAATGGCTAAAATGAACAACTCAGGCAACAACAGATATTGGCAAGGATGCAGAGAAAGGGGGACCCTTTTGCACTGTTGGTGGGAAAGCAAACTGGTGTAGCCACTCTGGAAAACAGTATGGAGGTTCCTTGAAAAATTAAAAATAGAACTACCTTATGACCCAGCAATTGCACTACTAGGTATTTATCCAAAGGATACAAAAATGCTGATTCGAAGGGGCACATGCACCCCAATGTTTATAGCAGCGCTATCAACAATAGCCAAAGTATGGAAAGAGCCCAAATGTCCATCAACTGATGAATGGATAAAGAAGATATGGCATATATATACAATGAAATATTACTTGGCAATCAAAAAAACTTATCATTTGCAACAATGTGGATGGAACTAGATGTATTATGCTAAGCGAAATAAGTCAGTCAGAGAAAGACAAATATATGATTTCACTCATATGTGGAATTTAAGAAACAAAACAGATGAACATAGAGGAAGGGAAGGAAAAATAAGATAAAAGCAGAGATGGAAGCAAACCATAAGAGAGACTTTTTTAAGTTTATTTATTTATTTTGAGAGAGACAGACACAGTGTAAGTGAGGGAGAAGCAAAAAGAGGGAGAGAGAGAATTCCAAGTAGGCTCCATGTTGCCAGCACAGAGCCCAATGTGGAGCTTGAACCCATGAAGCCATGAGATCATGACCTGAGCCAAAAACCAAGAGTCAGACACTTAACCGGCTGAGCCACCCAGGTGCCCCAAGAGCAACTTAAATACAGAGAACAAACTGAGGGTTGGCGGAGGGGAGGTGGGTAGAGGGATGAACTAAATGGGTGATGGGCATTGAGGAGGGCACTTGTTGGGATGAGCACTGGGTATTATATGTAAGTGATGAGTCACTGGGTTTTACTCATAAAACCAATACTACACTGTATGTTAACTAACTTCAATTTAAATAAATTAATTAATTTTAAAAAATTTGCCTTCATTCCAGAAGCCTGAGTCAGCTTTCCTCATTTCTTTCAAGGTCTTGTAGATGTCATCTTCTTCATCCCTTGAACTTTCTCTTATTCTCTTTATTGGCAAATTCCTATGGACAAAATACTCTTTGCCTTTTACAATAAAAAATAATAACATTCACTGAACACTAACTGTATGCCTGTCCCCACACAAAGTGCTTTACGTTAAGCCTAGATGCTACTTTTTTTTTTTAAGCAAAATATAAGGTAACATTTACATTAGCCTAGCTTCATGAGTTTCTTTACTTTCCATGCCAGGTACCTTTTAGCTTTTGGTCATATAATTACAAAGAATGATGTTTCTTTACTTAATGCTCTAAATGAGATGCCTGTGAAGAGCTCTATTTGGGAAAAATGTCAACCCCATCTCGCCAAAAGCTAGTCATATGGCAGCGTCATAACAAGAAAAGGAAAAAGTTCCCAGCTTAGCCTTTTCAGAATGAAATTAATTGTGAGAATTTCACTCTAAGTCTCTTGGGCACTCATGCCTTCCTCCTCCACTACCCTCCCCACCGCCACTGAAAGTTAGTTATAAATGATTTTGAATTTTCTGTGCTGAGTAATGTGGTCAGAAATTCACAGAATGGAGAGGGAAAAGAACACTGAAATATGGCTTCACCTTACTACCCCAGGTTCCAAAGACCCTTCAATGCTACAGGGATGGCTCTTCCTGCTCCAAAAATCATTAATATTCTCTGTGTCTGCCATTTCTTAGCCTTGACTACTCACCTGAGCTTAGCTTTGTTATTTTCCCATGCTGGTACCACTGAGAAGCTGTTAAAATAGCCTTTACAAGCATCTTCTCAAACAGGCCTGAAATCTTACCTGCCTCTCTCTTAAGCAATCCCTTCCCACATCCCAGCTAATAAGACATTAATTTTGCATTCATTCAACATTCATTCATTAATTCAGCACACATTTATCAGCTCCTGTTGTGCACCATACATTGTATGTGATTGCAGTGGGGATACGTCAGTGAATTAATACTCTAATTTCAATAGCTAAAATATATAGAGCCAAATAATTAAAATAGAGGATAGATCAGTCCTCCCCACCACCTCCAATCACAGAAATACTAGTATCATGAAGGCAGAAATTGTATTCATATATTATATTCCAACCACCTAAAAATGTGGCTGGCCCACGATAACAGTTAATAAAATATATTTTAAATAAATAGAGGCTGTGAATATTCAGTGGAAAGAAAAGCTATATTGGCTGAGGATATCAGAGAAGATCTCTTAGAAGTAGTAGCAATTGGAGGTGCCTGAGTGGCTCAGTCGCTGAAGAATTTTACTCTTGATTTCCACTCAGGTCATGATTTCATGGTTTGGGAGTTCAAGCCCCACTGTCAGGCTCTGTGCTGACAGTGTGGAGCCTGCTTGGGATTCTCCCTCTCTCTCTCTCTCTCTCTCTCTCTTTCTCTCTGCCCCTCCCCTGCTTGCTCTCTCTCAAAATAAATAAATAAACTTAAAACTTTTTTAAAAGTGGCAATTAAAATAGACCTTCAGAGATAGAAAATAAAGAAGAAATTTAAAAAGAGAAAATAAAATTATCTGGTGTTATGGCAATTGTTTATTTATTATAATTATTTATTTTGCACTTCATTCTTGAAGTACCCTATTTTTATTTATTCACAATATAAAATCTAAGTATGAGCAACTCCCTTAGCCCCAGCTTCCAATCATCTGTCACGTCTAAGCCAATTCAATGTAGAAATATTGATCCAATAATACTCAAATAAGGCAAATAGTTTGTAAGAAGTCATGGAAAATTCACTCAAATTCCATCAAACAACCAGAAGACTAACTAGAACACCTCACACTAAATGTAAGCAAAATTTAAAAAATAAAATGGAGCCGGACTTCAAGTTGTATTAAAAAGCTGTAATCATCAAGACAATATGGTACTGGCACAAGAACAGACACTCAGATCAATGGAACAGAATAGAGAACCCAGAAATGGACCCACAAATATATGGCCAACTAATCTTTGACAAAGCAGGAAAGAATATCCAATGGAATAAAGACAGTCTCTTCAGCAAGTGGTGCTGGGAAAACTGGACAGCGACATGCAGAAGAATGAACCTGGACCACTTTCTTACACCATTCACAAAAATAAACTCAAAATGGATGAAAGACCTAAAAGTAAGACAGGAAGCCATCAAAATCCTCAAGGAGAAAGCAGGCAAAATTTCTTTGACCTTGGCTGCAGCAACTTCTTACTCAACACATCTCCAGAGGCAAGGGAAACAAAAACAAAAATGAACTACTGGGACCTCATCAAAAGAAAAATCTTCTGCACAGTGAAGGAAACAATCAGTAAAACTAAAAGTCAACCGACAGAATGGGAGAAGATATTTGCAAATGACATATCACATAAAGGGTTAGTATCCAAAATCTATAAAGAACTTATCAAACTCAACACACAAAAAAAACAAATAATCCAGTGAAGAAATGGGCAAAAGGCATGAATAGACACTTCTCCAAAGAAGACATCCAGATGGCCAACCGACACATGAAAAAATGCTCAACATCACTCATCATCATGGAAGTACAAAACCACAATTTCCATTGTGGAAATCAAAACCACAATGAGACACCACCTCACACCTGTCAGAATGGCTAACAATAACAACTCAGGCAACAACAGATGTTGGCAAGGATGCAGAGAAAGAGGATCTCTTTTGCTCTGCTGGTGGGAAAGCAAACTGGTGCAGCCACTCTGGAAAACAGTATGGAGGCTCTTCAAAAAAGTAAAAATAGAGCTACACTATGACCCAGCAATTGCACTACTAGGTATTTATCAAGGGATACAGGTATGCTGTTTCAAAGGGGCACATGCACCCCGATGTTTATAGCAGCATTATCAACAATAGCCAAAGTATAGAAAGAGCCCAAACGTCCATTGATGGATGAATGGATAAAGAAGATATGGTATGTATATATATACCATATATACATACACACACACACACACACACACACACACACACACAATGAAGTATTATTCGGCAATCAAAAAGAATGAAGTCTTGCCCTTCGCAACTACGTGGATGGAACTAGAGGGTATTATGCTAAGCAAAATTAGAGAAAGACAAATATCATATGATTTCACTCATATGAGGACTTTAAGATACAAAACAGATGAACATAAAGGAAGGGAAGAAAAATAATAAAAAAACAGGCAGAGGGACAAAATATAAGAGATTCTTAAATATGGAGAATAAACAGAGGGTTACTGGAGGAGTTGTGGGAGGGGGCATGGGCTAAATGGGTAAGGGGAAGTATGGAATCTACTCCTGAAATCATTGTTGCACTATATGCTAACTAACTTGGATGTAAATTTAAAAAATAAATTTAAATAAAGAAATAAATAAATAAAATAGAGCATGGCAAGTGTGCAAACATGCCCCAGTAAAATATTAAAAGAGTAGTAGGTGGTATGCAAAAAGAGTTGAAGAACCCCATCTGGAAGAAAAGCTGCTCTATGAAACAAAGGAAAATTCCCTAAAAATGGTCCCCCTATTTAAAATTTTAATAAGAAAAAACAAGAACTCAGATGCCAAACAATGAGAGTAAATGGCTAATTGTATAGCTATGGAAACAAGTTAAGAGCCAGGATTCCATTATGATAAAACTCAGTAAGTTACATATAAAAGAAATCAGATAGGGATAACTATAAAATGAATTACTGACATGAAACACAGGCTTAATATAAATGTAGTGAAAAAATAAAGAACAAAATCAGGGGCACCTGGGTAGCTCAGTCAGTTAAGCATCCAAATTTGGTTCAGGTCATGATCTCAAAGTTCATGAGTTCGAGCCCCAAATCAGGCTCTCTGCTGTCAGTGCAGAGCCTGCTTTGAATTCTCTGTCTCCCTTTATCTTCTGCCCCTCCCCCACTCTCTCTCTCTCTCTTTCTCAAAAACATTAAAAAAAAAAAAAAGAACAGGGCACCTGGATGACTCAGTTGGTTAAGCATCCAACTTGGGCTCAGGTCATGATCTTGTGGTTTGTAGGTTCAAGCCCTGTGTTGGGGTCTGTGCTGACATCTCAGAGCCTGGAGCCTGCTTTGAATTCTGTGTCTCCCTCTCTCTCTCTTCCCCTCCCCCACTGATGCTCTGTCTCTATCCCTCAAAAATAAACATTAAAAAAAAATTTTTTTAAAGAACAAAATCAAAACAATTACAAGATAACCAGTATTGAAGACAAAGATGATCTAACTTAAAGATAACTGGTACTCCTACAAAATATTCAACTATAAAAACACAGTAAAAACAGAAATTATCTTTAAAAATGAAGCAAGAACTATAACTGTATGATAAAAAAACACACCACAGTAAAATAAAAATTGATGCACAAGCATCAAAATCCAGGTGCTAATGTATATGTGTGTATGCATATATATAAATTATATAATATATAGCATATAACATTATATAATACATATATTCTCTATATTTTTTCTTCTATAAGGCAGAAGGTCAAGCTGGTTTAATAGTGCTCCTCAGTAACATCCATGTACAAAGTTCTAGGGGAAACAAAATATGACCAAAGAATACTATATCCTACTCCACTATTCCAACATATAATCATTAACATTAGATGAGCATAATTCCAGATATTTCAACTGTATATGACTTTGTGTGTGTGCATAAAATGTCTGTAACAAAAATGATAATATAGATCTACCTTTAAAATTAAATGTAATAAGTATATTTATACTGAATTTAACAGAAAAAATAAGCAATTAAAACTATTAAACTATAAAAACAGGTTTTTTACTCCAGGAAATGAAAGGGAAAGTATGAAAGATCATTAAGAAGCTAGTCTGTTTTTTTTCCTGCCATGTTTAATTTTGGATAGTATCATCTGGGTTTCTAAAGAACTACTATATGACCCAGCAATTACACTACTAGGTATTTACCCAAAGGATACAAAAATGCTGATTTGAAGGGGCACATGCACCCCAATGTTTATAGCAGCACTATCGACAATAGCCAAAGTATGGAAAGAGCCCAAATGTCCATCGATGGATGAATGGATAAAGAAGATGTGGTATACTGGAATATAATGGAATATTACTCAGCAATCAAAAAGAAAGAAATCTTGCCATTTGCAATGGTGTGGATGGAACTAGAGCCTATTAAGTGAAATAAGTCAGTCAGAGAAAGATAAGTATCATGATTTCACTCATATATAGAATTTGAGAAAGACAACAGATAAACATAAGGGAAGGGAAGGAAAAATAATATAAAAACAGAGAGAGAGACAAACCATAAGAGATTCTTAAATACAAAGAACAAACAGAGGGTTGCTGGAGGGGTGTTGGGTGGGGAGATGGCCTAAATGTGTGACGGGCATTAAAGAGGACGCTTGTTCTGATGAGCACTGGGTGTTATATGTAAGTGATGAATCAGTGGGTTCTACTCCTGAAACCAATAGTACACTGGATGCTAACTAACTTAGATTTAAATAAGAATTTTAATTTTTTTTTAAAAATTAGAATTCATACCCTTCTATTTTATTCTCTCCTCCACATTCAAGTTTTTGTTAGTTTTATCACTTCATATTGTCAAGTACAATACTCTTATTCTAATTTGTAATCACAATATTTGGTTCCTTTGTGTTCTTTCTACACTTATGTTCACCACCTGTCCTTATGCCATCTATATAGACAATTTCATCATTTTGATTCATCATTTCATGGGCTACATTTTTTTTTCCAACAAACACCCACAAATCTTGTTTCCTTTCATTCTTACATACTTGAGATAATGAGATTGTTTGACTATATACCCAAAGAACAACCCGATTGGCTATTGATTTGCCTTAAATGAGTTGCCCTGCTATGACCTAAAAATCTGTCTTGTTCTCCTCTCCCTAAAATTTTTGTCCACAGGTTACCTTTTCACATATTAATTTCAGAATTTATCAAATGAGAATTTAATTCTCTGGATTTTGTCTTTAAGGCTTAAGAAGTATATTTGTGTTGGAGACAGAGAAGGAGAGTATTTTAAGTTCTGGGAATATAGTAGTAACTGAGACAGACAAGGTCCCTTTTGCAGGAAGGTATGCACAGCAAATAAGAAAATGAAAAGGGAAAAAAAAAAAAAAAAGAGTATAGACTGGCAAGTTCTGTGATTGCAATGATGCACGGCTTTGTCTGAAGCAGGAATTAGGAGATCTGGCTTCTAGCATTAACTTACTGTTTGTCTGCAAGAAACACTTGCTTTCTCTCGGCCTTGATTTATCACTAAATTGAACATATTAAACTAGGTTATATCAGAGATCATTTCACTATCCCCCAAATTTTCTCCCATAACATTCATGTGACTCTCTCTTTTCTGCCTATATATCCACCTCTTTCTACAGCAAGACTCGCCAAACCACTTAAGTTCATTGACAGCTTTCCATTCAGGGCACTATGTGATGTCAGTTCCATTCATTGTGCACTCGTCATGTACAGTTTCTTCTCAACCAGACACGAGTTCCCAAAAGAAGAGGAAGAGATCAGGCCTTATGTTTTATATCCTGCATAATGCTGAGCATATTGTTGAGCACTTCCAATGAAGTACAAATTAAAGTCATAGACACACTGCCTGAGGAGAGGTATAGACCAGCAAAGAACACTGGTGTGTCAGTCCTTGGAGAGAAAACGTAGCTTCTATTCTTGTTTTTATATCAGCTGTTATACCACTCTGTGACTCAGTTTCCTTCTACAAGGTGGGGTGCCATTACTGCTAATGAATATTTAGATTGCAAATATTAGAAACATGAAAGTCATCAAATATTAAATATATTTTATAAGTTTTAGAGGTCCATAACTGATCCCTGGTCTTAACTCTTTGTGAACCTCGGAGTCCAGCTTCTTTCCCGGCAGAATGAGGACATAAGACTATAGATAGTCTCTAAAGTGCATGGTTCAAACTCAAATGCCTAGGTAGTACATATGGATGAAGTAGCCATGTTTTACTGCAAATACATCATAAGTCATATTTTTTCCAATGTAAATTAAATCTTTTCTCCGTGTTTCCACAAATAGTGTACGTTCTCCCATTTTTCTTGAAAATTGAGGCCCTCCCAAGTCCATTATGCATTTCCCATCTTGGTAAATAAATGCATGTGAGAAACATGCTGTTTTCTTTTTAACTTTAATACCCAAAAAAGCACATGCAAAATAATAAATGTCACTGCCACTCAGCCTCCATGTTGACAGGACCAAACTGAAGATGGAGGTGAATGGAGTCCCTACACAACACACCCAGAAGTTGAAACTGCTCTTTACTTCCAGTGACATGTTTCCTATTCTGATTTGTTTTTACAAAAGAGGCTAGAAATTGGTATTTTTGTATAGAATCTCCAAATTTTAATATTAGAAATCTGTATTTTTGTATCAAATCTACCAATCTTAAAACGTTATCAACTGCTTCAAATACTTTTAAATACTTTATAAAGATGCCTGGGTGGTTCAGTCGGTTAAGCATCCAACTTTGGCTCTGGTCATGATCTCCATGGCTTGTGAGCTCAAGGCTCACATCTTGAACTAAAAGACAACAAAATAAAATTAAAATTTCTGCAAGGAAATAAATAACCACACAAACAAAATACCAGAAATGCCCATGAGTATGTGGTCAACAGACTGCAAGATTATCATTTCTTTTCTAAAATGTCTCCAACTCTGACATGCAGCAAATTTCTTTACTCAAGGTTGAGGTAGAGGATGAGTACTATCCAGAGTTATTCTGAGATTTTCATTCTTGCCCAGCACTGTACTGTGCAAATGAGCCTGAGCCCTCACTGAAGAAATGTGCTGTGTGCAAAGCACCATGCTGGATGCAGTGGAGGGATTCAAAGATGACTCATGTGGTTTGTACCCCTCTCAGAAGATTGTGCCTTTGAGCTTTATTATGCAAGGAGGATGCACTCAAATTTCTGATTTTTAATGATAACATATACCCTAGTGGTTTATTGCAAACAAATCACTTTTACATCCCTGTCTCACAGGATGCTCATATCAACTGAGAATTACAGAAGCTGAAATTAGTATTCCCATCACACAGATACGCAAATAGTTCAGCAAATGAGAAGGCACGCATCTAAGGTCACAGAGCTAGTAAGTAGAAGAGATGAAACTCAAAATCATGTCTTCTAACTCACAATTCTTTGATTTGTTCTTTTTCTAATACACTGTATTGGGTCAACCTAACCCACTCAACTGAGATAGGCAGCTGGAGTCAGGGCCACAGTTCTGGAGAGAAAAAAGTGAGTATGTCAGATGGGACTTCAGTTCATAACCTTATTCCCTTATATCGCATGCCCAAACCACCAAGTATATAGGCCTTTCATATCACAGTTCTAAATCTAAGATCTATGGCATCTTTTCAACATCCTTGTGCTATCAGTAAGTCTTTAATCCAGAATTACCACAATCTATTTTTTTTTTTTTTAAGAAATCACCTTTCTTATGAGTCTGGATGCAGTCCCAAGGTCCTGGACCATGATAATCACTCAAGACGTGATTATTACTGACCAAAAAGTGTTACCAATTTCTGCTTTCATCCAAGATGGAGTAACAGAGTCTGGATTTACTCTTCCACCTGAACTAAAACACTAGACAAAATACATAAAAAGAATGGTTTTCAAGACCTTAAACATTAGACAATGAAGAACAATGATCCTCAAGAAATGGGAAATAAACAACATTGGCCCTATTATTACCCCTGCTTATTGCTTTAAAGAATTTCTAGACCATGTCACAGGCAATGCAGGCAGAGCCCAGGATGCTTCCTGATTGAGGAAACTTAGTGGAGAAATTGGCAGACCAGAGTTCACAGGTGAGAGAATTGGAAAGGAAAAAGCTAGAAAGAGGGAAATTCAGAGATTGACAGATGGTCTTCCTCAATTATTCAATAGAGTACTGATTAGCACATTTGTGTGACAAAACCATGGAAGGCCAGAGAACCACCTGAAAGCTTTCACCAAGAGTGGGAATAAGGCCATTCTCACCAGCCAGACTAGAAAAGCTCCTAATTTATGGGGCACTGTAGAGATAATTCAGAAGAGTTATGCCTGAGTAGTGGGAAACAATAAGCCCTAGATTAAAAGTTGCTCTGGTCTCACCTGACAAATCTTAATGGCAAGACCTGAAAGTATCAAACTGTTTCCAAGTAACTTTATTGCCTCCCAAAATAAAGTCACTTTGTGGCTGAGGTTGAAAACATGTTCATGGAAAAAAAATCCATTGGTTTGAGAATCTTTGAGACCATGAGATTCTCGATCTGTGCAGGGTATTAATGTCTAAGAGCTGCCTATTCCAGGATTTCTCTAGAGGATGGCAAGAGTCCTGAACCAGTTATCATTTCTGTGTTGCTGGTCTGACAGGGTTGGGAAGTTCCGAGCCTTGGGAAGTGGGACCCACTTTCCTTTCTTATCCCATGTTTTCCTGCCAGAACACCATGGGTTGTTAATTGCCTTCGGTTGGAAAATGGTTTGCATTTACAATTGTAAATTTATTCATCGTTTTAATTTATGTAAGTTTTTTGTACACAATTCTCAATTCTTAAAGAGATGTCAAAAAATTTTGGTTTTCTACTGTCATGTGAGAACATTAGGCCCCAACAGCATGTCCTTGTGCAAGGAAAATAAAGTGCTGCAGTGCTAAAAAAAAAAAAAAAAAAATAGGAATACAAAAATATTCTGTGCTTAAAATATAACTCACAGTGTCTATCATCCAATTAAAAATTACCAGACATAGAAATAAGCAGGAAACCATGACCCATAATGAGGAGAAAAATCAACCAATTGAAACCAACCCAATATTGACACAGAGGTCAGAATTAGCAGACCAGTACGTTGACACATTATAACTATAGTCTACACGTGCACAAAGCTAGAGCAAAACTTGAAGATGTTAATTAGTCATGTGGAAAGAAAATTTTTTAAGACTAAAAATTACACTTCTAGAAATGAAAACTACAATTATCTGAGATGAATGGCAGATTAGGCATTGCAGAAGAAAATACTAGTAAACTTGTATATTGATGGCAACAATTCAAAACGAAGCATAGAAAAAGGATTCAAAAACAAAACAAAACAAAACTTGAGGTGGCCTAACATCCATGTGCTGAGGGTTCTGGAAAGGGGTATGGGTAGGAGGAGACAAAAAATAATTTTGAAAAGTGGCCAAAGTATATTGATATTTTATTAAAACTCTAAACCCATTATATTAGTTTGCAAAGGCTGCCATAACAAAGTACCAAAACCTAGGTGGCTTAAACAAGAGAAATTTATTATCTCACAGATCTGAAGGCTAGATGTCTGAAATCAAATTGTTGGCAGGATTCATTCTTTCTGAGGGTTGTGAGGAAGAATCTGTTCCATGCCACTCTCCTAGTTTCTAGTATTTGTTGGCAATCTTTGCCATTCCTTGGCTTACAAAAACATCACCTCAGTTTCTGCCTTCATCGTCACATGACATCTTCCCTGTGTGTGTGTATCTAAATTTCCCCTAATTATAGGACATTAGTCATGTTATTAGGGCCCACCCTAATAATTTCCAAATAAGGTGATATTCTGAGGTACTGAGAGTTGGGACTTAACAAAATTAATTTAAAAAATTTAATTAACCCATTAATTTTGGAGGTATACAATTCAACTCATAACACTCATAGCCCCCAGGAAGTTTAACAAACCCCAAGTATAAAAAGAAATTAAGAAAACTACACTAAGGCATATCAGAATCAAATTGCTCAAAACAATGATAAAAAGAAAAGTCTTAAGGGCGCCTGGGTGGCTCAGTTGGTAAGCATCCGACTTCAGCTCAGGTCATGATCTCATGGGTTCATGAATTCAAGCCCTCCATGGGGCTCTGTGCTGACAGCTCAGAGACTGGAATCTGCTTCAGATTCTGTCTTTCCCTCCCTCTCTGCCCCTCCCCACTTTCACTCTGTCTTTCTCTCTCAAAAATAAACAAACATTAAAAATTTTTTTTAAATCTTAAATATCATATGACTTCACTCATATGTGGAATTTAAGATACAAAACAGATGAACATAAGGGAAGGGAAGCAAAAATGATATAAAAACAAGGAGGGGGACAAAACATAAGAGACTCTTAAATACAGGGAACAAACTGAGGGTTGCTGGAGGGGCTTTGGATGGGGGGATGGGCTAAATGGGTAAGGGGCATTAAGGAAGACACTTGTTGGGATGAGCACTGCATGTTATATGCAGGGGATGAGTCACTGGATTCTACTCCTGAAATCATTATTGCACTATATGCTAATCACTTGGATGTAAATTAAACAATAAAAATAAAGTTAAAAAATTAAATTAATAAAAAAGTCTTAAAACTAGCCAAAGGAAAAAAGAAACAGGACACACAGAGAAACAGAATAAG
Source organism: Panthera leo (assembly GCF_018350215.1). NCBI lineage: Eukaryota > Metazoa > Chordata > Mammalia > Carnivora > Felidae > Panthera > Panthera leo. Next base: position 194,715,101 of record NC_056679.1, read on the forward strand.
GATGACAGCAGATTTCTCATCAGAAGCAATGCAAGCAAGGCAACAGTGGATCAACGAGTTTAAAGTGATGGGGGGAAATGGCCAATCTGAAATTCTAATCCCAGCAAAAATATTGTTTAAAAAAGGGAGATAAAATAAAGACTTTTCCAGACATATAAAACCTGAAAGAATTTATCAACAGACCTGCTCTACAAGACATAATAAAAGAAATCCTTCACACAAGAGGACAGTAATAGCAAACAGAAGAATGGATTAATACTAAAAAATAAAGAGCATTGGAAATAGTGATTGTGTGGATAAATATAGGTGATATTTTCTTATTGTTTAAATCTCTTTAAAAGATAATTGACTTTTTAACTTTTTTTTAAATGTTTATTAATTTTTGAGAGAGAGAGAGGAGAGAATGAGCAGGAGAGGGGCAGAGAGAGGGAGACAGAATCCAAAGCGAGCTCCAGGCTCCAAGCTGTCAGCACAGAGCCCAATGTGGGGCTCAAACTCATGAACCATGGTATCATGAAGCCGAAGTCAGATGCTTAACCGACTGAGCCACCCAGGTGCCCCTTAACTTTTCAAACAAAAATAATTATGGAGCTTCTAACAAGAATAAATAAAATAGGACAACATTAGCACAAAGCCTCAGAGGGGGGAAACAGAAGTATACTATTGTAAGGTTCTTATATGTGAAATAACACAATCTCACTGGAAGATAGACTATGATAAGTTTAAGATGTATACTATAATACCTAAGCAACCTGTAAAATAACAAAGAAGTATGGCTTACAAACCAATAAAGATATCATAAAAAATAATTAACCCAAAAGAATACTTAAAAAAAAAAACAGGGAAAGGGGAACAAATAACATATAGGACAAATCAGATAACAGTCAGTAACAAAGTAGATTTAAACCTGATGATATCAATATTCATATCAAGTGTAAACAGTTTAAATTACCAATTAAAAGCCAGCAATTATAAGACTGGATAAAAAAAACATGACCTACTAAATGCTGCCTACAAAAAAACCCTTTTTCAATATAAAGACAGAGGGTTTGAAAGTAAAAGGATTAGGTGGGGTGGGGGGGTGCCTGGGTGGCTCAGTTGGTTGAGTGTCCAACTCTTGATTTTGGCTCAGGTCATGGTATTGGGGCCATAGGATTGAGCCCCACATTGGGCTCCACACTGAGTGTGGAGCCTACCTAAGTTTCTCTCTCTCTCTCTCTCTCTCTCTCTCTCTCTCTCTCTCCCTCCCTTTGCCCCTCTCTCTGCTTGCACTCTCAATCTCTCTAAAATTAAAAAGTAAAAGGATGGATAAAGATATATCCCACCAATATGAATCAAAAGAAACCTGGAATGGTTCCTAATATCAGGCAAAATATATTCTAGAGCAAAGAATATTTGCAGGGATAAAGAAGATCGCTTCAAAATGATAAACGGGTAGATTCATTAAGAGAACATAACAACCCTAAATGTTTATGCACTTAGCAACAGAGCTTCAAGGTCATGAGGCAAAAATGGCTACAACTGCAGGGAGAAATAGATAAATACACAATTACAATCAGAGATTTCAGGATCCTTTGACAGACGTGTACATATACCAAAACATATCGAATTGTACACTTTAAATATGTACAGCTTCGTCAACGCCAGTTATACCTCAATAAAGAGATTTTAAACAGAAGTGTTACCACATCAAATCCATTTACAACCAGACTCCAGGAAGGGCCCATTTTAAGCAGGATCAAATATACATACAGAGATCATTCTGGAAACAAGCTACGAAAGCTTACAAAAGTCACGCATCAAGTCTGCACCAATACTGGGCTGAAAAACATCCAATCTATTCTCCCCGGCTGGCTTGGCCATTCGTTATTGCCAAGTCCCCTTTTTAACATCAAGGCTTCCCAAAGCAAGCTCTGCATCACACTAAGTCTGCAGGGGTTTAGTAAGTGTTACAGGGAAAAAAAAAAAAAGTTCTGTGGTCATAAATGATGGAAAACTTGAAACAAAAACTGTATTCTTTACTACCGAACTTTCCCAACCTTTTCACATGCCACTGTGCATTTTAACTCTGTAAAGCCGTGTATACAGCATTTTCCAAAAGTATTTGATCATGGAGTCCTGGTTTTCAAAGATCTTTTCCCAGGAGAAGTACCGCATGTACAATTCAGGGACATTTTGTGAGAGCATTTCGGGCTCCTCCCTGTCCTCCAGCTCCTGGCGGCATGGTGCTAACTGAGGGGAGATCAAAGGTAGACATAAAATACAGGGGATCATATGCATATAGGCTATTCCCAATAGTTCACACAAAGCATGAGAATCCTGGGGCCAAAAATAAACTGCTTTTGCATTTTCCATTGTTTCGTTTTGCCGGGACACCAACATGAAAGATTTCTTCTCAGCATGATGACAACTCCCCTTCACGGAGACAGATAATCAATCAGTAGTTGACTATGCTCAAAACAGAGTGACAGACTCAGCAGAAGAACAAAGAATACCCATCAGGGGAGCAAGAAAAAGGAGGGGACTTGGGAACCATGTCTATTAAGAGAAGTGATCCCTACCACCAACAGCTACATTTCCAGGGGCTCCATTTATTACCATAACCCCCTACTTCAAACATGGAGTTCACAGTCCGGGTACCTCCATCCATCTTTCAGTTGACAAACAGCATCATACATCTTCCTTTCACCTCTCCAAAGAGCTACAGCTGAACTAGAGCACCCCTCCCCCAGTCTCTCCCCGCCTCCTGCCTCTTCAACCTGGGCACTATTCTTCTCTAGGAGTTAAACAAAACCAAGCTGTTCCGCCCAGCAGTAATAGAGCCTGACCTTCTTCTCAAAGAGCTGGGGGCTCCAACCCAGGAGGCAAGCCAGCTGGGAAGACTGAACAATGCAGTAGGCAGAAGCAAGCACATGAATATTCAAGTATGTTCAGGGGCACTGAGAGTCACTTACCCCAAAGGGAAGCCCGACCACTCACTTGCACTCCATAAAAAGCTAAGAGGACCAGCCAGATAACACTGAGCCTTTCAGATTTCCAGCGTTGATCACACAGAACTCTAGTGGCCAGACATTGCTCAGATTCCAGAATGGAGAGCAGGAACCATCACCAGCAGTCTCCCTCTGCTCCAATTCCTTCCCCCAGGGCTTTTCTGAAGATTAGCCCCTGAACTGCACTATCCACATCATACTGGGTCACCCCATCCCCGATCCTGTAAATGGAAAACTCCATGCCTATGGAAGAGGCTTCCCCAAATACACATAGCGGGTAACTAGTGAGAACCTAACCCTCACGTCACATCCATTATACATTCCACTAGATGGACTTAGAGGTATCCAACCTTAGGGACAGAGCACCCACTGAATTTCTAGGGAAAACTTCAGAGAGATATACATCCTTCCCAGAAAAGGCTCCATGGTTTTCATGACGTACTCAGGGGAGTAGATAATGAGTATTAAAAATTGTTGCCTGCCACAGGGAGTAACTCAGGTCCCAAAGCAGAAGGAATGGCACAAAGAAGTTGGACTCAAACACCAGCTACTAGTTTTAGGGACAGAAAGAAAAACAAATAAATGAATCATCGGGGCGGGGGGTGGGGGGGGGGCACTGGTTGGGCTGCCCTGAGGGAAACGAGGAGATAGGGGATATTGGTTTTGTATTCCCCCATCTAATCTGTTAGCTTGCTATCCTTAATCTCATATTCCTCATCCCTTTTTTCACTTATCCTCCATAATCAAAATCTATCTGCACCATATCCCACATCGCAGGCTTTGAGTTCTTTTGAAAATTTGTCCACACTAAAGTATTAATGACTTACTGAGGTTTTTCTGCACATGAGTCTTCACTGCCTTAAACAAGGCAATAATATAAGACACCATAGCAGTCTGGCTTAGGAGCCATTTGGGTAGCAGAATAAGCCTTTCAGGGATGCTCACAGATGGGAGCTAATTTCTGAAGTCAGAGCAAAGGGTAAAAACAATGCCTACTCAAACTTATCTTTGAAGAGCCCATAAACCTCTCGTAAATAGAATATAGTGGACAAACGTGATCTTTTGTATCAACACTGGAAGGCAATATGTATAAGACAGCAACCATGCTATATGTCAAACTTCAAATCCTTAAACACTGACGTATCACTAGGTGTGGCAAAAAATTTTCCCAACACAAGATACCATACAAATCAAGACCAACTGAGCCCCTGTCTTTCATGTCTCCCCATCTCATGTTTACTCCAGAACTTTCCGTCATTGGAGGGAATGGTAGGTAGGACTGCCTTTGCTATTTAAATTGTTGCTTTCTTGTGCATGCATGTAGTTATTGTTTTGGCTGCTCTGTCTCACAAAGGCATGTTTCTGGGTAAGACGTACCTCTGCTACAATTCCACACTGACAGAGTGGGTCACAGATTTCTGCTCACATCACTGCTAGCTCGAAGACTCACTTGTTTTTAAAAGTCACCTTCGTGGGCTGTCTCAATTAGTCTTTAAAGGAGAGAATTTGTCCTCTTTTACTCTCTAGTTTCTTGGAAAGGTGAATGAGTGATGAAGTCACCGAATCTGGACCTATCTGAATTTGGAGAACCTAGTCTACGGCCATACCACCCTAAACATGCCTGATCTCATCCAGATTTGGAGAACCTCAGTAAAAGAAAGCGTAGTGGAGTCTTGAGGTCACATCCCAGTTATGCCTTGACTCACTGGGAAAACGTGGGGCAGCCTCACCCTCTCTGCCTGTCAGCATCTCTATCTACACAAGGAGGAAATTAATGCTGAGGAACCCTGATTTTCTTTCTCGTTCTGAAATTTTGTGCTTCTGGCTCCGCTCTGCCACTGGCTGGCCAACTTTGGCCAACAGCTTCCCTTACCTGGGCTCCAATTCTGGCTCTTCCACTTCTGGCTATGTGACCTCTGGTCCTATTTGACCTCTGTTATGACTCAAATTCCTCCAAAGTAATGGGGACAGAATAAAGGTCCAAGCTTCACGGAATTATGCAAGATTAATCCACGGAAAGAGCACAAGGAGCCCATAAACAAAGTAAGTGAATAACGGAAGCCACTGTTAGGAGAAAAGGAGACCATTGGGCCAACTGACCCATCAGTCTCCAGCTCCATTCTTCCCTGGTTCCACTGCCCGTTTTCTGGTCAGTCATGTTTGCCGATTGTGGATGAGCACCAAATGTCATTGAGAATCAATCGTGTGCTCAGCCTACTCTGTAAGGAAAATTCCTGATTGTGTCAGGAGCAGCAAAGACATGTTTGCCCTGGTGTAGAATACCTTACTCAATAGCTTAGGGTGGCAATGTTATCTAGCAGGTACAGCCCCACCACCAAGAACAGGAAGTTTAGATTCTAGTCACTGCCCGTCACGAAGTGTGACCTAGATTACTCATTCTGGCTCTGTGATTGCCTGTGTAAGCCCTCCCAGGCAATGCACCTGAGGGGCCCAGATGAATCCTAAGTTGGGGAGAAGTTTCTCCAACCCCAGCTCACATTAGGGCTCTCCACAGAGAGCAAGGTATGGGATTTCCCACATTGTGAGGTTATCACAAATCTCTGGGATGTGCTTTGCTTGATCCTTGTGTCAGCCCTGCAGGGGAAGCAGACACACCAGTATCCCCATCACAGATGGCCCAGGGATGTGGTCACACAGGTCACAGAGCAAATTAGTGCAGCGGCAAGAAGACAAACCCCATTCTCTCTACTCCAAATGTTCTTTTTTATTTTCCCAGCCACCAAACATAAAGGATCCTCCCCCCGCCCCCATCCTTCAGTCTAAAATACCTCAGGATCTCTATGGCGACTGGAAATTGCCCTAATAACCCAAGCCATCGAGTCACCCATTGCTGACATCCTCAGCTCTGCCTGATCCCTGACCTCTGCCTCATTCTGAATCATCCCAGATCTCTGGGAATAACGCTCTGGCCATCTCCAACCTGCCTTCTACCCCATAAAAGAAGACGGGTTGAGCGATCGCCCTTGCCGGCCAGTTGTCCAGCTCCTGAAAGGTCACCCACACCCTCTGTTCTACCTTCCTCCGCCCCAGCTCGAGAGCCCCGAGGACTGCCTCAGCCGCACTGCGTCGGTCCTCTCTCGCCTTCTCCCAATCCACGCATCACTGGGAACAACAGTGCCGAGCGCTCTCGTCTGCCCAGACCAAGGGCTACAGGGCTTCCAGGCAAGCCTGGGGGTGGCAGATGGGGGCGGAGGGGACTCGGCTGTCCACCCGGCCCCAACTGCAACCCAGCGACCCCCATCCGCGGCATCCCCGCAGCCACCCAAGCCACGCGTCCCCTCCTGCGCACGTGCGCATCTGTCAGGGCACTGACACCCGGCTGCTCGCTAGCCCTCCGCGACCCTGATTGAGATCCAGCCCCTTCCCCCTTCCTGGATGGAAACTGGACTCTTGGCAATAAGGGTGGGTTGGAAATGCAGCTATGCTGCAAGAACCCAAATTTACAGAGAGAAAATTGATTCAATGCAGAAAAGGTGTGCTTTAAACGAAGCCAGTTCCAGTTAAAATTGCGTAGCTGCAGGTTTGACGTCAACCCCCTCAGCCTCCGCCTTCCCTACGGTGCAAACTCTGCGCAATCCATCATGCCCTCTCCTCCCACCCGGGGACGTGACATCTTCACGCTATCCTCCTCTCCCTTTATCAAAGACTGCTTTCAGAAAAGACATCTCCTATCTGTCCTTTACGGCAGAGCAAGAATGTCAGTCACTGTGTCTTCTCTGCTATAAATATGTCCACGTCTCGCCTCCTGAGTGTGGAACAGAAGGTGGTCATTTCAGGGGCCACACGATGAGGTATGGGGGAATGACCAGGGACCCGAGAAGGAAGTATGGAGTCCTGCGTGACCTTGAAAAAGATACACTTCTCTGGGCCTCAACTCTCTCATCTGACCAGTGGGCATGGTAAGATCAGAGAGAGCTATCTCGTGGGGCTGTTTCATCCGGGGAGAATTTGTTAACAAGATCCAGTGATTAGATACCTGAGCTTAAGTCACTCAGACCTGAGTTTAAATACTAACTCTAGCTGTGTGACCTATAGCAAATTACTTACTCCATCTAAGGCCAGCTTGTCCATCTGTCATACTAGGGCAATTAAATTTTAAATGCTTCACAGGGTTGAGAGAACTAAAAAAAGACAATGGAGCCTGTATAATGGAGTAGTTAAAAGCACGGACTCTGTATTCAGATTATGTGGGTCTAAGCCCAGCTCTGCTATTAACTAGCTGCACGACCTTGGGAAAGTCACTTAAGCACCTCTCTGTGCTTCCGTTTGTCATCTGTAAAGTGCTACAGCGTGTACGGCCATGGACAGCTATGGGAACTCAGTGATTTAATACATATGTAAAGTATTTACAACAGTACCTGGCCCTGGAACATGATAAGCATTAATAAGCATTAGCTATTATTAGCGTTGTTGTTTAAGTAAAGCCCTTGGTACCATTCCTAGCACATGGCAAGGACTCCATAAATGATGGCCATTACTATAATGTCCAAATATAAAACGGTTTCATCCTGTATCATCCTGCGACTGCCCCTGCCACCCTGCCATGGGAGGACTCTCTGGTCCTTAAAAATCAAAGGGACAGGGTGGGACTGGGGCATACTTAAGACTTCAAGTGACTTGCAGGGCAGTGCTTAAGGAATGGTGGGTACACTCAGTCACACGCCCAATACGCTGGTGGTAAAAGTAAGGCATAAGGAAGGAAGTTGAAAAGAGAGACACAGCGGGCAAGAGAAGCAGCTTTGGTTTCCTACGTGAATCCCACAGCCAGGTTGACCCTCCGCTTGCATCCACGCACCAGTGTGGCAAAATTCTCAACAGCCCTGCTGAAGGTGATGACCAGAAGACTCACTTCTGTACAACGAGAAGAAATGCCCCTCCACGTCCCTGAATCAGAATTTTGTGCCTTCTCTGGCCCATCTCCTGACTTACCTGTAAGGCGGGTGAGGCCCAGAGAGGGAAAGGAGCTTACCCAAGATCACACAGCTGACGAGTGGCAGTCAGAACTCGAACCAGGATTTCTAACCTCAAATCCAAGATATATCCACTAGGACAGGTGCTTAGAAAGGGAAATTGTGGCACAGGGACATGACCCACAGGCTCTAGAACAGGTCCTCTTAAGGGGGAAAGGCCCAGGAAACAACCAGCTGTGCACTACCCCCTTTACATGGGTGAGACAGGTTTATCTGTCCTTCACCCTCCCTGCTACTGTTTCTCAGCTTCTGTGCCCCAGTGCTTTGCAGACATGCCCTAAAGATTGTCTTGCCCACTGAATTATATAATGTCTCTCTGCCATGCTTCCCTAAGGGGCTCCAGATGTCCATGCCATTGGTATAATTGCTGCAAGGCTCACCCGGAAAGGGGGACAGGGGAGGGGGGCTTCAGACACAGCTACAAGGCAAAGAAAAAGGTTACTCTGTGACTATCAAAAGATGATCTATCCCCACGTTTATGATATCTGCCTTGGCTGCTTCTTATTGGCCAGATGGTCCTGGAGTTAATATATTTCTATCCAACAAAATACAAAAGGGAAGCAGCTATAGCCACTGCTGCTGTTGGCGCTCATACGAGCTTTTCTGCAGATGATGTTGGGGAACGCAGCCTAAAACGTTCTGCAGCAATGACTGTCGAAATGTCCACACTAGACCCACAGGCAACACTGCCCCGACTGTCTACACACCCAACTTTAGTGCCAAACCACTACCCCTCACTTCAGCACATTGTAAATTCCAGAGAGACAGATGTGGTCAATTCTCTCTGGTCCTTATGTTTTGAATGCAGATAAAATCTAATCATTGAACAAGTCGTCGCCAAACATCACTACAGGATTCCGTCAGGATTACAAAGACAAATAAAATACAGTTCCTCCTTCTGAGGAGCTTAGAGTTTCAGACACATAATAGGTACTTATTAGAAATCAAACAAAAGGGGCGCCTGGGTGGCTCAGTCGGTTGAGCGACTGACTTCAGCTCAGGTCATGATCTCATGGTTTGTGAGTTCAAACCCCGCGTCGGACTCTGTGCTGACAGCTCAGAGCCTGGAGCCTGTTTCAGATTCTGTGTCTCCCTCTCTCTGACTCTCCCCCACTCATGCTCTGTCTCTCTCTGTCTCAGAAATAAACGTTAAAAAACAATCAAACAAAACTCTAAAATGCATCTGTTTACTAGCCCCTGATGCAGCCTTTGTCAACTTTCCACTAAAATGTTCAGAAGACAGAGGAAAACACACAAATATTCATAATGAAAAAGGAAAGAAACAAAATCTGACAGAAACGTGTACTAAATTGTGAGGCAGCTGATGCTGCTAGAAAGAAATATACCAAAGCCTTGCCTCAAGATGCCCAGGTTTTTTTCTCATGAGACTCTAAAAAGTATCTCCCCACCATCTGCCCTGCTCAGAGACTCAAGCAAATTACCAGTCACCTGGCTACTACACGGACGCTGCCTTTTGAGGAGGCTGGCACACAGGGCTTAGTCCATGGTGTGCAGTAATCAAATATCTGCAAAATGACAGTGAGTGAACAAACCGTGCCCCGATCCACCCTTTCTCACACTGCTACTCCTCGTGCCCCGAGTTCTACATCCTTTGAGAGACAGCAACTCTGCGGGCATGAAGCAGGGAGAGCCGGAAATGTTAAATTGCATCCTGGAACATGTCTTTCTTACACATAAAGAAATTCAATCTAGAAAAGAAAAAAATATATATTTCTGGTAGCAATATATGCTGAAAATTGGATTTTACCTGTGTTCCCTTGATTCAGAGTATCAGGGAAGAAAAGGTAGAGGGACTAGGGTGAAACGCCACCTTTGCGGAACAGAGTGTCATTAATCTGAATTTCTCAGTTTGGGGCACCATTAACACCTGAAGCCACACCAGTCTTTTTTGAGAGTTCCTTGTGCACTGGAGGATATGTAGCACTATCCCTGACCCCTACCCACTAGGCACCTGTAACACACACACCCCTCCAGACATTAACATCTGTCCCTTGGGAGACAAAACCACTGTCAATTGAGAAGCACTGTCCTAAATGAATGTTTAAGAAACTACAAATTGTATGGTGAGCTATTCATAGTACCTTGCCCCTGAGTTGTAAAGCTGACCCATCACCACACAAATACCTCCGGACAAGAGCCAGTAGAATATCGACAGACAGAAGGTTCTAAGGTAGTTGGAAGGATAACGAAGCGTGGAAAAGAGTTACAAGCTTTAGGGGGGAAAAAACTAATGCAGAACAAAAAAAAAAAACAAAGGAGGAAGAGGAGGAAGAGGAAGAAGATCATCCCAAAGACCCCAGAAATGATCCACTGCAAGATATAGAAGAAACTTTCAGAAAATTGTTTTGTGTCCTCGACAGAGAGCACAAAGATCTGTTGTCCATGAAAGAAGCAGGAAACCTTTAGGACAGATAGGCAATATGGAAAGATAACAAATACGATATGATCCATAAAAGGATAGAATGAAATTTAAATGGATGAGGTGTTTTTTTTAAGAGTTAGCAAAAACTAAAAATATCATCACAGAATTAAAATACACAGGTGAGGCATCCAGTAAACAGAATTGATAAAGCAGAAAGCCACAACAGCAATATGAGATGCTATCCCAGACTGCCAAGAGAAAGGGAAAAGACAAAAACCATGAGATAATTGGAAGGAAGGGGATAAAAGGTTAATATGTAGGTAGTAAGCATTTCTAAAAATGGCACTAGAACAAAGAAATAGAAGCAATAACCAAAGGTAAAATGAAAATTAAATGTGTTCAAATGGAAAAGACTCATGAATATATATAGACTGGAAATGTCCACTGGTTTGCAGATCAACTCAAAGTCACCCCCATATAAAAATGTAATCTTTTTAGGAATTACATGGATAGAGATAGCAGTGCTATGTGTATGTGGTGATTTTAAAAATAAAGAAAAAAATGGGGTTCTTACAAAGGAACAAAAATCAGGTAGTTCTCATATTTCTGCTCTGAAATGAATTATGACCAAAAATTACACTCAATTTATTCTTGGTAGGCAAGGGCTCAGAAAAAAAACATGCTATCCATGTTCACTTCCTCTATTTTTGTTTTTATTTTGAAAGATTTTATTTTTAAGTCATCGCTATGCCTAAAATGGGGCTCGAACTTATAACCCCAAGATCAAGAGTGTCATGCTCCACCAACTGAGCCAACCAGGTGCCCCTGTTTCCACTTCTTTTAAAACATCACTTAATGGTGCTGATTCATAGAGCACATGTACCCCAATGTTTATAGCAGCTCTTTCAACAATAGCCAAATTATGGAAAGAGCCTAATGTCCATCAACTGATGAATGGATAAAGAAGATGTGGTTTATATATACAATGGAATACTACTTGGCAATGAAAAAGAATGAAATCTGGCCATTTGTAGCCACATGGATGGAACTGGAGGGTATTACACTAAGTGAAATAAGTCAGGCAGAGAAAGACAGACACCATATATTTTCACTCATAGGTGGAACTTGAGAAGCTTAACAGAAGACATGGGGAGAAGGGAAGGGGAAAAAAATAGTTACAGAGAGGGAAGGAGGCAAACCATAAGAGATTCTTAAATACAGACAACAAACTGAGTGTTGATGGTGGGGGGGAGATTGGGGAGAGGGGAAAATGGGTGATGGGCACTGAGGAGGGCACTTGTTGGGATGAGAACTGGGTGTTGTATGTAAACGATGAATCATGGGAATCCACCCCCAAAACTAAGAACACACTATCTACACTGTATGTTAGCCAACTTGACAATAAATTACACTTAAAAATAAATAAAAATAAAGCTAATATAAAATAAATAAAAAAGTAAAATAAAATAAAATATCCCTTAAAGCTATACCCCAAAGAGAAAAGACAAGACCTCAGAAATAGAGGCCTGATGATATAAAAAGATGGACAGTAAACATTGAAACCAGAGAATGAGAGATGAACCTCAATGATTATTAACTCTAGATAAAATAATGTGAAAAATTGTTATTGAATAGAATATATAAAAATTACTAATGTAGCATAAATAATCTAGATCTAAATCCCAAGGTTACATTAACAGAGATGTAATGTACGAGATCAGAGGTTTACTAAAAGCATACTGTTTTAAAGTTAATTTTGCTCTTAACAAAATTAGATAAATATAGAACCAACATTGCTCTCAAAAACATTTAAAATAATCATAAATTGGGCTATAATTAATATAACTGTTCAAAAACATCAGGAAAAAAATAACAATATATACTCTAGGAAACACAGAAAGTAATAAAACAAGAAAGTATAAAGTAACATAAAATAAAATTTTATAAGCATTAAAAAATAAATTCAAATGAGTTTAACAATTCTCTTAAAGACAAAAACTCTCAATAATTTTGCCACATACAACTAAATTCCATGGTATTGAAAAGGGATGTGTCTAAACCAAGTAACACATACCCCAAAAAAGTTTAAAAATGAAAGAAATGGAGAAATACCGGACAGGCAGCTTAAGAAAAAAATCAGGATCACAATACTGTTACCAGGAAAGTAGAGCTCAAAGTTCAAACAAGAAGCCTCAAAGAAGATAAAGCAAATCATGTTATAAAGGATAAAATGCATAATGAAAAATATTAGATTTCTATGCATCAAGAAATTTCTTTGAAACAAATTATGTTCTATAAATATTGAGGACAAAAATTAGTAGTGAGATAACTAAATACACTTAAGTCTTTGACTAGGAAAGTGAACAAAAATTAGGACAAGAAGGATGTGAATAGTATAAATTAATTATGTTGATTTAACAAACTGGGTATGGTACAATCAGGGGATATGGTTTCCTTCCAGCACTCAAGAAAGTCATAAAAATTGATCATTTATTAAGCCACAATGAATAGCTCAATAAGCTGCAAAACTAAATGTATAGAATGCATTCCAGATTGTAAAGCAATAAAACTAAAAACAAGAGTTTTAAGTTTTTAAAATACCAACCCCTGAGAAATTATTAACACTCTTACATGACTTGAAAAAGTGAAAGTCAAAATTACTACAAATCATTTCAAAAATAGTAAAATTTGATACTTCTATATATTAAAATACAGCAACCAAAGCTATACACGTATTAAAATTTATCACTTCACATGTGTCATTGTTCAACAAGAAAAGGTGGAAATAAATAGATTAAGCATTGAAGACAAGATGTTAGGAAAAAGAATAAACTAAGGTAAGAATAAATATAAAAACAAAAACAATGGCACCACAAGGGTGGTTCAGTCAGTTAAGTGTCCCACTCTTGATTTCAGCTCAGGACATGATTTCAGGTTTCATGGGATCAAGCCCCACATCAAGATCTATGCTGACAGGGCAGAGCCTGCTTGGCATCCCCTCTCCCCCTCACTCAGTCTGCCCCTCCCCCACTTTCTCTCTCTCTGTCAAAGTAATAAACATTTTTTTTAAAAGCAAAAACTAATGAATTTAATTGATAAATTGACTTGATAAATTATCCAAGGGTCCATTAAAATTTTTTAAAATACTTCTGGAAGTGTTATCTCCTTGTAGTTTTGATTTGTGTTTCCCTGATGACGAGTGATGGTGACACATCTTGTCATGTGTCTGTTGGCCATTTGTAGGTCTTCTTTGGAAAAATGTCTATTGGTGTCTTCCACCCATTTATTAACTGGATTGCAACCACGTGGATGGAGCAAGACAGTATAATGCTAAGCGAAATAAGTCAGTCAGGGAATGACAAATACCATATGATTTCACTCATATTTGGAATTTAAGAAACAAACAAGTATGGGGGAAAACAGAGAAAGGCAAACCAAGAAATAGACTCTTAACTATAGAGAACTAACTGATGGTCCCAGAAAGGAGGTGGGTGGGGGATAGGTGAAATAGGTGATGGGGATTAAGGAGGGCACTTTGTGATGAGCACAGGGAGTTGAATGGAAGTGATATAGTGAATCACTATATTATACAACTGAGACTAATATTACACTGTATGTTAAGTAACTGGAACTTAAATAAGAATTTTTTTTAATTTAATAAAAATACTTCTAGAAAATCTGAGACAAAAGTGAAAACATTTTCAATGTAAAATATTAGAAATGAGATTTTCTTTTTCACTATAAGCAACACTTTGTGTAATTCAAGCTAATAGATTTTTTAAATCTCATTGAAATAGATTATTTTCCAGGAAGAAAATAAATCAACAAAATTCATTCAAAAAGACATTTAAGGAAAAAAAGAAAAAACCTTGACTATTCCAGTAGCAAAGGAAGAAACTAAAATAAAAGTTTGAACTGCATCTTGCATTGTATGCCAGAAATAATTTGCAATGGGTTTAAGAATGAAATTTGACATGTAATTCTTAAGTAGAAGAAAATGGTTTTTTTGAATTTCAAATTGTATCAGTCCTCATACATATCAAGAAAAAAAAATCTACACAGAGAAAACACATTCACGTAAAGAAAAAAAATCTGCAGATTTGGCTCTACTGAATAGGATTTCAGTATGAATAACATCTTTAAATATTAAGAGACAGATTTGTAACCTGGAAAAAGTAGTTTCAACACACATGACAGAAAAAGGTATAATACCCTCAATGTAAACAAGAATAAGAAATAGATAATCATTAACAGAGATATAAATGGGGGACAACAAGAAAAACATGTTCACCCTCTTTAACATGCAACAAGCAAATTCAAATAACAATAAGATCTATTTGCTTCTACTGATATTTTAAATAATTCCCAGTTTTAACAGAGGTGAAGAGATTGATGCTATCTACAGAAAATGGATATTTTAACTTTTTTAAGTCCTTTCTACAAGGACAATTTGGCCACTGATATCAAAAGCCTGAAAATATACATATTCTTTGACTCAGTGATTCTACGTGTAGGAATTTATCCTAACGAAATGTGTATACAAGATAATTTATTTAGAGAAATTGTTCATGTTACTATTTATTACATAAAATACTGTTTGTGCTGTAAATGGCCAATGATAATGAATAATGTGATATGTTTGAATGATGGAACATTATATAAGCACAAAGTATAGAATATTAAATGTCATTTTAAAAATGTTATTACAGCTTATGTTTTCAAAGCTCATATTTTTTTAAGAAAAGAACATCACAATTCCAGATGTGCATCATAATAATCTCCAAACATGTTATACATTCAGATTCCCGGGCCTCCTGAATCAGCCCAAGTGTGGACCCAGGAATCTGTATTCTTAAAATGCTCCATATATAAAGATCTGTACCTGAAGACTGAAAGTATCTATGACATGTTTATTTTGGGGTAGAAAGAATATAGATAATGTTTACTTGTGCTTTATGTGCCTGTTTTGCATTTTCTATAATGAATGCATGTATTGCATTTATCAATTTAAAAATTCTAAGTTTAACGTAAATTGACCACGCAAGGTGATCTGTGATCTGATAAAGAAGCCCTAAGGACCGTGGTTCTGAGAGATTGTAGGAAAAAAAAAAATTAAGGCAGAAAACATGAACTGGTGGCCCACAAGGTACATCTGAATCCTAGACCTCTTTAATCCACATGGTGTTTTAATATTTTAAAAGTGATTGTCCACATTGAAAAATCGGGAGATTCCCCATAACAAATACTGACTTCCATCTTCTCTTGAGAAGAATACTTGGCCATGCTGGGCCCAGATGGCAGGAACTGATTACAGTACAGTGACTCCTCCCTAGGTGGGCAAGGGCCCTTAAGTTTACTACTGTCCCCACTGCTCCCTAATGTCCTCCTCATCCTGAGGTCAAAGCCAGCTACCTTTAAAAACACACATTCTTTTTGAGGGAGGGAGCCAAAACATAAGAGACTCTTAAAAACAGAACAAACTGAGGGTTGATGGGGGATGGGAGGGAGGGGAAAGTGGGTGATGGGCATTGAGGAGGGTACCTATTGGGATGAGCACTGGGTGTTGTATGGAAACCAATTTGACAATAAATTTCATACTTAAAAAAATAATAAATAAAAAAAATAAAAGCACACATTCACTAGTTTGTTGTTGTTGTTTTTTAATCTTGATCCAAACTGTTTTTACATTATCTGCCTGACCCCTGTGTGTATTTGAGTCTAAGATCCCGTGATTAAGCAAACACCGAGTCAACATGTAAAAAGTGGGGGAGAGAAGGTTGAGAGCCACTGTTTTAGGGGAAAGGGCGCTGGCAGGGGGAGCCCAGACACATCTGAGGGCGAGAAAGGAGACGATACTTGGCGGGTGCTGAGCCATAGCAAGGAGTTTGGAGACACCCTGGATTCAAACTCCAGCCTTTCCGCATCCTGTCTGTGCTCACTGAACTCACAAGAAGCATTTGCTTCTCGGGGCCTCTGTGTTCTCGTCTGCAAAGCAAGAGTCATATTCCCTTCCCTAGAGGACTGTTATGAGGGTTGCATGGGATGAGGCCTGTACCAGCTCCACACAGTGTTTGCTTTATAGTGAGTACTCCATAAATGCAAGCAATTTTGAGCATTATCACTAAGATCGTACCAAGTACAATGGAGGGATGAAGGAGGGAGAGGGGGACGAGAGTTGCTCATGATAGTTGGGCTCTTCTATATACCTTATAACATGATCTCATTTTATCCTGAGAAACCTACCAGTAAAGTACCAGAAAGGGCTGGAGTGAGATGATGGAGACCAAAGCGTTTTCTGAGCCACAGAGAACTCTCCTGACACAAAATATTTGTAATGCCATCATTATTGGTCTCCTTTAACTAGCAGGCCTCATGAAGAGGGTTTTCCAATATTTGATCAGTGATGTTCCCTGTCTCCCCTCTTCTGGCCTGACACTTCCCCTTGATCCATACCCATTCTTCACTCATCTAAAAAAAAATGAATAGGCAAAATAAAAGTAAATGCTTCTTGACTTTCCTGTCCCAATGGCAGAGCAGAAGGCTCTGTGTGGAAGAGCACACAGGGAAGCCCCAGGGTCGGGAGAGGGAGAGCCCGTCACCCCCAAACAGATTGCAGCTGAAGGATCCGCCGTAAAGTATCAGGGAGGTGGGCTTCCACCAGGAGAACGCCTAGGCCCTCCCTGCCTTCATCCTTTCCCAGCTCTCTGCTCACTCCAACCTCCGGCCTCAGGTTGGGTAAGCTAACTCCAGGCTTGAACCTTGGACTGTGTCAGCAGCACAGAGGAGACCCTACCCTGGGGAGGCCCCAGGCTCTACAGTCAGTGCTGCTATTTGCCTCAGGCAAGTCACTTCCTTTCCAGTGCCTTCCTCTGTTTCCTCATCTGTTCAATGGGAGTGATAATCCCAGACCTCTCCACCTACCCCTTGTGGGTTTTACAAGGACTGTAGGGGAAGGGAAGAAAGTGCATGAAAATTCATATTTCAGGCCAAAGAAATTTAGGCCAAAGTCGTTAGTACCAGTGTCGTGCAGGCACCGTGTCCTTCTACAGCATGAATACATTCATGTTCCTGAATAGCAGTTTCCTTTGGAGTTGTGTTTTCTGGGTAGAATGTCAGATATCTGAAGGTGTCAGAGAAAGCAGTTTGGCGTTGAGGGCCTTTGGGGGTCTGTGACATCCCTACCCATAACTTACCCACAATTTGTCCGTGTCGGGGCAAGAGTTGTAATCCATCATCAATTTACTTCCCAGCTATAATCATCTGTATGAGTGCAGCTTACGTTTTCCTAAGCCCTTTCCTCTTTAGGATCTTATTTGGTAGTTGCCAGACCCCACAGAGAAACACTAGGCATGGATCCTTGTCGCCTTTGACAGTGAAGGTGACAACACTTGGCAGGATTATACATGGGTTGAATGAAGTCAAATTAGGAAGCACTCAGCACAGGCATGATGCCATGACACCAGATAAGTAGTCCCTGAGTGGCGGTCAGGGTCTAGGTAGCCTGTAGCATCGTTAAACCCAGGCTCCGGGAGCACCCAGCCTACTGTGCTCAATCCAGAACACCTCTATCTTTTACCTGGGCAACTACAACTTCTCCCTAAGTAGTGGCCCTGCCTTCAAAACATCCCATGAATGCCTTCTCCACACTAACGATCTTACTCCAGGCTGATTATACCACTCCTCAGCTTAAAACCCATGATTAGCCCCACACTGGCCCAATTAAGTTTGGCCACAATTAAGTCCAAACAACTTAAAGTGGCTTACTGGGTACTGGTGATGAGGCATCTATCTCTCTCCCCATCCCCAAACTCCTTCTCTCCAAGCTCCCCACATTCTAGCCACTACTGGTCCTCTCTCAGCTCTCCCAGAATCCTGTGTGCCCTCTGCTTCTGAGCTTTTGCATGTGCTGTGCCCTACCTGGAACACTCCCACCTCCCTGACTGTCCTGACCCACGCACACTGACCTCAACCTTTGACACGGCCCAATTTAACACTTATGCATCCCCCCCCAGCTCTCAACTGAAACGTCACACCCTCCAGGAGACTTTCCTGACTCTAGGCAGGACAGAAACCTCTGCTACGTGCTCCCAGAGCAACTTCTCTGTCCCTTCAGAGCATACTGAAGGGACTTATCTGTTTTCTTCACTAGATGATGAAGTCATGTGTGGAGACGGAGGACGCTGAATCCCAAGAACCTAAGATAGGAGAGGGAAGGAAGGAGGGACAGAAGGAGAGAAAGTGGGAAAGGAAAAAGAAACTGCCTTACCTATCCAAGACTTTCCTTATTCAGGCCCTTGCTTTGTCTTTATCTTTGGGTTTATTCTTCATCTGACCTCTGGGAAGAAATGAAGGGTAGGGAACCATCCCCAACAAACCAAAACAGAGAAGCATTATTTAAAAGAGAAGTTAAATAAAAGATTTAGTCTTTAAAAAATCAATATCCGTCAGGAACATACCCATGGAAATTAAGAAAAATTCAGAACCAAGGATCAGAATATCCTCTGGGCCAAGGATTCCTTCTAAGAAAGCTCCTTTGCAACAGTCAATTCCTCACAGAGAGGGAAACAGAAGAGCCCAAAGTCCTGGCTGAGATACTAACAAATTATCTCAGGGATGGGAAGTACAATCACCCTCTTCTTCCTTTGTGTCCCATGGCAACTGATAGGGACTCCCACCTGTACTTAGGGCTTTATATGTCCATCTTGGCCTGCTAGACCACGAGCAACTGAAATCAGGACGCAGGCTGAACTGTGTCTGTCCCCCAGACTCAGTACACAGCCTGGCACATAGTAGATGCTCAAGAAATGTTTTCTGCATGAATCAATGAATGACCTTTACTCATACTCCTCTTTGAGTAAGCCACCTATGTCATGTAATCTTTCAGTGTGTATTTACTGTGTCCCTACACATAACAAGACAAACAACTCCTCACCTGATTGAGTTTGCAATCTCTTGGAGAACGCGGATATTGAGCATATAATTCCAAGTGTACTTGGAGTTAGGAAAGGGACATTCACTGTTGGCTGGAAGCTTCCACTATGGACGAGTTAAAGCTGAGCGATCAGAAAGCTGGATGGGATTTAGCCACGCAAAGGGACGAGAGGTGGGAGAGAAAGTTCAAAGAAACAGGAAAAGCATATGAGAAGGCCCCAGGTGGAAAAATGAGACCACAGAGGAGGACAGATTCTCCAAGCCTGAAAGCCAATGAGCGCAGTATGGTGTAGCCATTTCACACGCACCCTAGTAGGGGAGCTCTTTCTTCCAGTAAAATCCTCTGTGGAAGCCATTAACGTAAAACATAAAAGGAGAGCTACTCTGGTTGAAGCCACTCCTGTGTTTGCCAAGGAAGGCAAATATTTCAGCCCAGGGCTTCTCAACTTCAACATGCACACAAGTCAAACGGGGAATCTCATTAAAAGGCAGATTCAGCCTCAGGAGACCTGGAGTGAGGCCTGAGATTCCGCATATCTACCAGCCCTCAGGTGATCCCAACCCTGCTGGCCCACCAGCATCTCCATGAACACCAGGATCCTAGCCACTTATCAGGCAGTTAACTGGGACCCACGAGAATGCGGGGATGGCCAAACAATCTCTCCAGAATAGAGGCAGTCCTGTGTGGAATGTATTTCACCGCGCATGTGCGGGTCCGTAGGTCAAGTTGAGATGTTGTAAGCTGCGGGCCTGCAATGAGCTATTGTTACCGAGGTGGCTCATGTACATATGCTCACACCTGCCTCCATCTGAGTGTGTACGTTTCTTTGAACAGTGTGTATGTGCACGGGTGCACACACCTCAACAAATTCTCACAACAGAGCAAGAACCATGGGCACTAAAAATAGCTCCTGGGACTTACAGCAGCATAATCCGGATTTAGGAGAAAATAAATTATTTGATCTGTCACTCTGATGTCAGCAGGTCACTTACAATCTACCCAAGTCTTGCTCTGTTTTTTTAGTGCCACTGACAAAAGAGAGGAAGAGATCCTTGGAGCAGGGTTTCAGCTTCTTGGAAAGGAATGAGGTTAAAAAAAAAAAAAAAAAAAGTCTCCCTACCCGAGTCTTGGTTCAAAGGCCTTGCTGTACTCCACGGACATCCCAAATGGCACATAATTGCAGTTGTCCGTGCCTGGGGAGCAAGGGGGCTAGTACTGCCTCGGGATTTCAGGACAATTTGAAGAGCAACCCCCCCCCCCCCCCCCGCCACACACACACCTGTTACAATGCTTGAACCCACACTATTGGAATCTAATGTGCTCTTGTAATCTAATGATTTCCAGCCTAAAGGATTTTCAGTCTTCCGTAGGGGTTAATACTTTAAGCTTTCATCACGTAATTCTTCAGGGAGCTTGAAGAGCGGTAAGCGAAAGCAAGGCCTCTGAAATGCGACTCACTGTGAGCCGCTGGTTTTGTAAAACCGCCCAAAGAGCAAATGTGACTCTTGGCTGTGCTAATAGGGAGAGAGGGTGCAGGGGCACCCGTGTGGCTCAGCTGGTTAAGCATCTGACCCTTGGTTTCAGTGTAGGTCATGATCTCATGGTTCGTGAGTTCAAGCCTCATGTCGGGCTCTGCACTGACAGTGTAGAACCTGCTTGGGATTTCTCTCTCCCTCGCTTTCTGCCCCTCCTCTGTCTCTCTCTCTCAAACTAAATAAATAAACTTTGGAAAAAAAGAGTAGAGGGTAAGAAGGATGATGATCTCAAAGAATTCCGTATATTCAGAGTCCACGGAGCAGCCAGAGTAATCTTAAAAGGCAAAGCACTTTGGTGTCTGGCCATCGCTGTTAGAAGACGTAAGTCAGGTGTCCTTGAGTGGCTCAGTCGGATGAGCGTCCAACTCTTGATTTCTGCTCCAGTCATGATCCCATTTGTGGGATGGAGCCCTGTGTCAGGCTCCATGCTGGGTGTGGAGCCTGCCTGAGATTCTCTCTCTTCCTCCCTCTCCCCTCTCCCCTGCCCATGCACTCTTCCTAGTGACCTGAGAAGTCCTACACAACACAGCCCCAGTCACCCCTCCAGCCCCATAGCTCCTGAGGTTGTCTCCCTCACCAAGCTCCATCTACACTGGTTTGCAGTTCCTGCCATATGCCTAGCATACCCTCAGGACCTTTGCACATGCTGTTTCCTCTCGTCTCCCTTTTCACCTAGCCAGCCCTTGTTCATCCTACAAGCTTCAACTAAATGCTACTTCCTTACCAATGTTTCCGTGACTCCACAATTCCTCAGGCTATGCACCTGAATATCTTCTTCTGCTCCATTGTAGCAGCAGTAATAATAGCTAACATTTTCTCAGTGCTCAAAATGTGCCAAGCTTGACCCTAAGCCCTCTTCATTTGTTAGTTCCTAATAACAACCCTCATGAAGCCGTTACTGTTATTATTTCCCCCCATGCAATAGATGGGAAAACTACAGACCAGAAAGGGGAAACAACTTGCCCAATGCCACCCAACGGTAAGTAATGGAGCTCAAGTTCAAAACGACCCAACCTAACTCCAGAATTCTTTGCTCAGCGTATGTTTTTCCCAGCAGACTCCAGAAGCCAGGAGCCAAGGTCCTTTGCATCCCTCCATCATCAGCACCCAGTACAATGGCTGGCACATGCAGGCACTTAGTAAATATTTGTTGAACAAGTAATTGACTGAGTAGCTTAGAGTGGGACCCAAGGAATGATGAGGAGTCTAGAAATTATATAAGAAAAGGGTGAGGTTGAAGAGTATGCTTAGCTGAGAAAAAGATGCATGGCCAACCTCAAAACTGGGAAAGAAATAGATTTCCTCTGAGTGGCTACAGAAGGCAGGGCCAGAAATGATTGGTAAAAAAAAAAAATCACAGAAAGAAGATTTCAGCTCAGTAAAAAGACCATCATTCAGTGTTATGCCAAAATACAGAGTGCTTCCTTTAGGTAGTCAAGCAAAGGCTGGATCAGCATTTGAGAGGATGGTACTTGGGGAGACACGTGCTCCAGATGGGGATCCAAACGGGATGGTCCCTCTGTGTCACTCCAACCCTTATATTCTCAGGAACCACCTACCTCTTCCTGCCCCTCATTCCCAGAGGCTCCAAAAAGAGCATTTCAGCAGGAAAGCAAACTCACGATGGTTGCTCCTAAGAATAAAAGGATGGACTGGAGTTTTAACAAATACAATCCAAAAGGGAGACTCCGCCCTCCCCTGTCACTGCCCCACCCTGTTCCCCACCCTCACCCCCTCCCCTGACATCCCAGGGAGGGAGGAAATCTTTTGAAACAAGGAAGCCCTCTCCTACCCTCTCTCCTCCCAGCCCTGCAGCCACTTAGGGCAAGCGCACTGCTCCCCACTGTCCTACTCCTCCCGGAATAAGTTCTGCTCTAAGGGATGGAAGGGGTGCCTAGGGCTCCTTGAAAGACTGGAGCAAAGTTTTCTTTTGCATTTAACTAAAAAGACAGAAGGGTACTTCTGCTACATGCCCTTTAAGAGCCTTCCACATTTACATTTTGATTTTAAGAATTGAATTAAATAGAGTAGAATGTTAGAACTAGGAGGGAACTTAAATACTATTCCATCCATTACCTTTGCTTTATCTTTATAGGGAAGGAAAGAAATGCTGGCACAGAGACTGGAGGGAGCTTGTCAAAGGTTGCACAGTAAATTGGTACCAAATTGTAACTCAACTCACTGTCTCTGACATCTTATTTAACCTTTCTTTTTCTAAAATTTTCCAAGATTGTTTTCTCAGACCTGCTACTTTCTGAGTTCAGGCAGGCCCTGTGTGTCTACCTTCTTTTGTGTCACCCCCACGGAGAGCCTTTAGCATGGTTTCACTTGGTAGAAATGCACTTGTGACTTGGAATTAACTTTGAACTCTTGAAAACCTTTTCATAAGGACCAGGTGATTTCTTTCCTGTCATTCAAGCCAGAGGCTCTGGAAATAAAAGCAGAGGAGAGACCAAAAGGGCATATGCCTAAATGACCTGCCTGTGACACTCTGACATTCTGATGTGTGTTTGGAGGCTGGGTCAGTGAACTGGCTCTCACTGTACCACTGGGGGAAAGGAAACCCTAGAATGAGTAGGCTAGACATAGCCTTAAAAATCTCCCAGTCCCATGATTCTCCAAAAACTAGTCCTTGAGTCTGCCATAAGGAAATGTTTAATGATGTGTGTGTGTATGTAGACACCTTTCCTGACAAAGACCATCCTTTATTCTGAGACCATGTTCTTCTTTCTTTTCTAGTCACTACGTATCTCTTCTTTTATAAAATGGTGGTGACAGTAGATGGTTTGGGGGTTTTGTTTTTAATATTCTTACCATCAAAATGAAAACTGATAATAAAGTTGACAACTCTGTGTTTGGTACCCCAATTTTTTGGAAATTTTAGAAAACCATGAAGTCTAGAAACCACTGACCTAAACCAGCCTTCTCTTTTTGACAGTTGTGGGACCAAAGGGCCATAGAAATATATAAATATTTCGTGTTCTGTGAAATAAAATTCCTAGGGGTCCTGGGTGTCTCAGTTGGTTGAGCATCTGACTCTTGATTTTGGTTCAAGTCTTGATCCTAGGGCTGTGGGATCCCAAACCTGGCCCCGAACCTGGCTCTGCACTGAGCACAGAACCTGTTTAAGACTCTCTCTCTCCCCACCCCCCGCCCCTCTCCCCTGCTCATGCTCTCTCTCTCTCTCCCTCTGCCCCTCTCCCCTGCTCATGCTCTCTCTCTGAAAGAAAGAAAGAAAGAAAGAAAGAAAGAAAGAAAGAAAGAAAGAAAGAAAGAGGAAAGGAAAGGAAAGGAAAGGAAAGGAAAGGAAAGGAAAGGAAAGGAAAGGAAAGAAAAGAAAAGAAAAGGAAAGGAAAGGAAATTCCTAAAACGAAGTTAGACATGTTAAGGGGCCATAAAACAGAGCTGGGAGCCATTGGGAAAGTGAGCACATCCTCACCCAGATGGAACCTGAACCTATGGACTGTGCAAACATCATCCTAAAAAACATCCATGCACTTTGGCCACAGGGCCAGAACGCCCCCCCCCCCTTTTTTTATTTGAGAGAGAGCGCATGTGAGAAAGAGAGGGGCAGAGGTAAGGAGCAAGGGGGGGTGGAGAGAGAGAGAGAGAGAGACAGAGAGAGAGAGAGAGAGAGAGAGAATCTTAAGCATGATCCACACCCAGCATGGAGCCCAACACAGCCCAACACAGGACTCCATCCCACCACCCTGTAATCATGACCTAAGCCGAAATCAAGAATTGGCCACTCAATTGACTAAGCCACCCAGGCGCCTCCTAGAAAAACTCTTCTGCAACCATTGCATTTCACTATCCAATTGCATTTTAACAGCTCAGCATTATTATAACACAGTCACATTTTGTTCAAAACAACTCGCATACATTTCTCCTCTTTCCTCTTTAAAAACTTAACCTCCTTTGTCTTTTCAGAGCACTCTTTGGATTTCGGTTGACTCTGTATCTCCTGGTTTGCAATGCCTAAGACCCCAGGTAAACACATACACTTATTTTCGGTTTTCCCATGGTCAACGGTTTTCATAGTCTCTTACAAACCAAATCCAATCTTGAGCATCCATTAAACTAGTCCTACCTCAGCACTGAAGCGCTAGATGGTCAAGAGGGCAAGTGGCTTAACTTTGGGCCTCTATTTCTCCATCTGGAAAATGGACACAAGTAATTCCTGTCCTGACTTCCTCACAGGTGGAGATCAACATATGTGAAAGTGTTTTGAATGTAAGGGGTTATTATAATGAGCTCTGTGCAAACAGCTACAAACTCCAATACCTGCAGTGCAGGCAGACAGTAGAAACAAGTGAAGGAGGCCAAGTGTGAGTGAACAGATGACCATTCCGTCTCGGTGTTGGGAATGCAATGAGGCATGGTGGAGAATGGGGATAATTGGCAAGTTTGGCATCTGAAGGGAGGGGAGTGGCCACCCTAGCTAATTGTTGCTATACAGCAATATAAGCTTAGATTAACCAGATATTCTCATTTTCAAGGACATTGGGACTTAAATTTTTATGCTCTATCTTTTGATTTTTAAATATTGACCACAAATTCAAACTTGGAAAATTGTGAGAGACAAACAAAATAATGTTATATGTGGGCTACTTCTATGTCAACCTCTGGTCTCAATGACTCCATTTCTCCCCTTTTCTGGAAGCCCTGTAGGCAGGTTGTATCAGAGAGTGCTCTTTATTGCCCAATGACAAGAACACAGCTCAAGACAACTTGAACAATACAAACGTGCAGCCAAGACTGGCCCCTGAGGATCTGTATACACGTTTCAGAGTTGGGCAAGAGATAAAGCTGGCTAAGAAAACACCTCATGAATTAGGGTGACACTCTCTGTACAGGCTCTCCTCTCTAATGCTCTGAACCATTTCTCTGAACTCTCTCACCAACTTGAAACACAACTACCTCATCCCCAAAATGGAAGCAATTATACGTGTCTTACCTGCCTAAATAAGATATTGGGCATAATGTGAGTAAAACAAAGAAATATACAGCAAGACTGTTTTGTGCCCAACAGTGAAGATGATGTTGTTAATGAACAGCATGCCAGGCACTGTTGTATATTAGGTATATTAATTAATTTAGTCCCCATGACAATCCAATGAGGTAGGTACTAACAGTATTTTGTGAAACTGAAAACTAAGGCACAGAAAGGTTAAGTCATTGCCCAGTGCCACACAGCTGCATAGCGGCAGAAATGGGAGCCAACTGATTACAATCTTCCTTCCTGCTGAGATTCAGAATCCTTGTTGATAGAGTGACCCAAGAAAGCCTACCAACGGACCAAGCTGGCATGCAGATTTTTTAATTTTTTTAAATATTTGTTTATTTTTGAGAGAGAGAGAGAGCATGCGTACACACAAGCAGGGGAGGAGCAGAAAGAGAAAGAGGGAGGCACAGAATCGGAAGTAGTCTCCAGGCTCTAAGCTGTCAGCACAGAGCCCAACATAGGGCTCGAACCTACTAACAGCGAGATCATGACCTGAGCTGAAGTTGGAAGTTTAACCTACTGAGCCACCCAGGCATCACATGACATGCAGATTAAAATCTATTTTCCCTACTCTCACCTAACTCAATGCCTGGCACAAAAGAGGTCCCATTACCCTTATTATACATCCTTCCTCTCGGACTTCTCAAGTTGTTATGAAGATCAAATCATAGGATGGGTATCAGGAAGGGTATCTCAACCTCAGCGCTACGGACATTTTGGATCAGATAATTCTTTGCTGTGAGGAGCTGCTAGATGCCAGTGGCACACTCAACCGCCCCCCTTTTGCCAGCTGCAACAGCAAAAAAATGTCCTCAGACATTGCCAAATGTCCCCTGGGGGACAAAGCTGTCCCTTTTTGAGCTCTACGTGTGTCAACTATGATTAGTCAAATTCCTCTTCCTGGACCTCTGGTGATTCCCCCTGCTTCCCTGTTGCCTCTCACTTGCAGAGCCCCACCCTATGCCGGGAAGGGTCTCGGCTACTGACTCTGGAATAAGAGACATCTCTCCAGGAGCTGCCTCTCCTCTGTTCTAAAACCCATCCCCAAGAACTTCTCATGTTAAGGGTTTCATTGTTCATTCCTGCAGGAAACAGATGAAGTGTTAGAAGCAACAAACAAGACAGGAATGGGGAATAACAGAAGTTCCAGAGTTCTCCGGACAGTAGAGACATACAGAAAAAGCTTGGATCGCGAGTAACTTGCTCTGCGAGTGTTCCGCAAGACAAGCAAACATTTCTAATAAATTTTAACTTGATAAACAAGCGATGTCTTGCAATACGAGTAGTACATGATGCTGAATGTCACATGATCACAACTGAGCCAATGGTGGTGGTGGTGGTGGTGGTGGTGGTTCTTCTTCTTCTTCGTCGTCGTCTTCTTCTTCTTCTTCTTCTTCTTCTTCTTCTTCTTCTTCTTCTTCTTCTTCTTCTTCTCTCTCTCTCTCTCTCTCTCTCTGTCTCTCACTGTGGGATTGTGGGTTATCATCTCCCATGCACAGATGCTGGGTCTCAGGCCACAATGTTTGGCAGAAATCAGTAATTTTTCAGAAGGTTGGAAGGTGCCCCCAACTGGCACTAGTGTGTTTTTTGTCCCTTCAAAGCACCTATGGACAGCCCTCCACTGTTCCATACAAGAGTGAGCTTAGGAATGCTCTGCTTCATTCTGGGTCAGGCTGCCTGCAGATCGAGACCCTCTCCTCGGCTGCCTTGTTGCCAGTTACATTCGATACAGTCTATGACAAGAGTTTATTAATACTGTACTGTAGTCAACATCCCTGCGAGTGTATACAATGGCCCCCATGCAGAAGAAGATTCCACTGAGCCAATAGAGAGCAGTGATTCCGTTAGTGATAGTGAAAGTCGCCCTACACAATAACCTTCCTCTCTCTTGTCTCCCTCACACCGGCCACAAAGGTTTTCAAAGGTAAGTGCAGGTTAATTTATTTGTCTTTATATTTTGTATTTTCTTTATTACTTTGTATTATATTACAGTATTGTAATCATTTTTATATGAATATTTTTGGGTTGTGAAGTGAATCATCTGAGTTACCATCATTTCTTATGGAGAAATTCGCTTTGATACACAAGTGCTTTGGATTACAAGTGTGTTTCCAGAATGAACTATGCTCACAAACCAAGGTTTTACTGTATTACAATACCTACCTCATAGGATTGTCTGGGAGAACTGAGCAGGGCCTGGCCCACAGGAACCACTCAGATAAATAAATGATAAGCACATAATAAGCACCTTACATGATTAGTCCTTCATTCCACAAATACTCTTTTATGCAGACCAGACATTGGCAAGTTTGTTACAGCTTTGCGTACAGGATTCTACCCCTAAAACTTACAAGGAAGGAACTATCACCACACTGGAATTCATGGATCAAAACACTGAGCCTCAGTGCACTCAACAACTTTCCAAGGGCAGGCTAGCGGGTGGAGGGAACACGATCGAAGCCTTCTGCGGCATAGCAAACAAACACAGCTTGGTACAGCAGGAAGAGATTCAGGTCCTGGCGGCTCTGCCATTTACTCTGTGGCAGCCTGGAGTCCATAACTCAACCTCCCTGAGGCCCGATTTCCTCATCTGTAGGACGAGGGGCTGGATGAGAGTCCTGTCTAGCTCTAAAATTCCTTAACACTTACCTGTTACCCCTCTCAAACCTGCCTCTGAGACAAGGGATGGTAATTTGTCATTAAATTAGGATTAAGAAAAAAATGTTTGAGGGGGGAAAGAAAGAAGATTAACTCTCAAAGTGAGTGTTTCCCATTATAAAACCCCATTTTCTCGCTAAACACCGGATTAATGTTGCTGCAATTGTGTTGCTGGAATGAGTGGGGGAGGGGGAGCGGTAATGAACTTCTGCTGAGCAAAAATTTTCATCAGCGGGGGAAGAAGATCTAAATTAATGAGGAAGAAACGCTAAAAAAAAAAACAATCACGTCAGGCCAGCTTTCACTGGAATTACATTATTAACAAAATGCAATGAAACAACAATTGGTTCAAAGTGGAGGACAGAGAGGAAGCAGTGGCCTATTTATTCATAGAATCCTAGAACCGTGGAGCAGGAAGGAAGCCCTGGTGAGCACAACATTCTCCACAAGTAACCAAAATCATAGTAACAGCGACTGTTAAGGGCTTTATACATATTATCTCATTTAATCCTCACAATCCAGGAATATAAGTATGATCTCCTCTTTTTTTTTTTTTTCTTTTGCTAAGGAAACTATATCCAGAGAGTCTTATTTCCTTACCCAGCTAATAAATTGCACAGCCACAATTTGAACGCGGATCTGATGCCAAATCTTGTTCTCGAAACTCTACATCATACAGCTTCACTCTGGCTGGCCTCTGCTGGAATGTCTCTGTTGCCTGGGTACGTACCACCTCATAAGGGAGCCGTATTCCACGGCAGACGTCTCTCCACTACAAGGCATCTTCTTAAATTGAGCTGAATATACCTCCTTGTGACTGTCCAAAAGACACCGACTCTGCCACCCCCCTCATTCCCAAGCTTGTGACCCGACGTCCCACAGAACCCAACATCTATCCCTTTTCCGCACAGTAGCCCTTCAGAGATTTAAAGTCCATGATCACCCTGACATTTCTCTAGGATAAAAATCCCCAGCTCTTTTCTTCGTACCCCACTTGGCAAGGTCTCCAGACCCTTCCGATCTCAACCACCTTGTGCAGGACAAACTCGAATATGACAAGAGTCTCTCAGAGGGCTGAACCCATATTTCTAAGTGTATCCTAAGTGTATCCAAGTTTATCTCCTCCCTCGTTCTAGGCGTGCTACTTCTGTTAATGTACTCCAAGAGCCTATTATCTGTATTGGCAGCCAGATCACAGATTGGCTCATGATGGGCTTGCTCCCAAAGGGCTAAGATGTCTCTGCGTCTTTTCCAAAATGGCCTTCTTTAGCCAGTGTATGACTCAGCGCCATAGTTCAACAATTAGTTGCTTCATAGGAGAATGCCCAAACAGATCCCACCAGACAGAAACACCAAAAAAGCTCACGTCCCATTCAAAATCGCTTTTCCTTTGTGAGGAAACTAATTGGTATCAGTTGGTCCCACAGCAACAGATTATCCTGTTAACCAATAAAATAATCACCACCCCTCATACGCCCTTCAGTCTGTTTTATAAAGCATTTCACCTCAATAACAAAAACTACCATTTTGAGCACTTAGGTGGACACCAGGCAAGTTGAGTATCCTAACACAGGAGAATCTGGAAAGTTTGGCATGATTCTTTCCTTTTTCCAGATGGAGAGACTGGAGCACAGAGTTTAGTGACCTGCCCAAGGTTTTCACAACCACCTTACCACTTTCTCTCCTACAAGTGCCAGGACTGGTGTTCAAATCCAGTCTGCTGCTGGATCCATTTTTTTCCACCACAGCACAATGGCTTCCGAGTTCAAACTTCCTACCTGGTCCATCCCAAGAAGCCGAGTTTGTCTACTTGTCTAACTTCTCAGTTAACCTTAGGATCCTAAGAAGGGAGAGACCAAGGGATTTACCTACATCCCAAAGACTGGTGGTCTTCTTTCTGAGTCTTCAACAGCTAGTCTCTCTGTCCTGGATCCCGGCACAGAGGACGCCCCTTCCACCATCCCGCCTTATTAATCCATGCTCTTCTTTCTAGCTGAGTCTCTCAGATCTCAGAGGACCTCTGCAGGTCAGAAGGTTGGAGAGGACAAAGTCACATCCCCTGCAGAGAAAACCAATCAATCCCATCAGCCCACCTGCTCTCAAAAAGAGCAGCTGATCAGCCACAGCTGATAAGAGAGAGGTAATTTAAAGGTCAAAGGAAGGCTGGATGTCTATCTGTGCTTCCTTCATGACAAATGTGTCTGAGATGTGAGCACAGTGAGATGATGATATTTTAAGATGGGTAGCTTATCAGGAACACTGAATTTACCCAGCCTGTGTCAGTCCCATTTTATAAAATGTAGTGCCTAGGGTTTCAAAAGGCAAAGCAATGGGCTGAAATGAGCACTAGAATAGGGGCAGGGAGCCCAGAATACATATGGAGACTTGGCATCAGCTGCTGGTCTTTGGACCCATTGCTTGAACCCTTTGAGTTTCACTTTGCTCATTTTTCAAATGAGGAATTATCACATGTGGAATTTAAGAAGCAAAACAGATGAACCTATGGGAGAGAGGGGGGAAGAAAAAAGAGGGAAACAAACCATGAGAGACTCTTAGAGAACAAACGGGGGGTTGAGGGAGGGAGATGGGCAGGGGGATAGGCTGGATGGATGATGGGTATGAAGGAGGGCACTTGGGATGAGCACTGAGTGATGAAATCACTGAATTCTACCCCTAAAACCAATATTGTACTGTATGTTAAGTAACTAAACTGAATTAAAATTTAAAAAGAAAAAAATGAATAAAAAATATAAATGAACGAATGAAGGAAATGAGGAGTTTTGTGAGCCACAGTCATAACAACGCTGTAATAAGAATATGTAGCAGGGTGCCTGGGTGGCTCAGTCAGTTAAGCGTCTGACTCTCAGTTTCGGCTCAGGTCATGATCTCACAGTTTCATGGGTTCAAGCCCCACATCAAGCTCTTCACTGATGGTGCAGACCCTGCTTGGGATTCTCTCTCTCTCTCTCTCTCTCTCTCTCTCTCTCTCTCTGCTCCTCTCCCACTCATGCTAGCTCTTTCAAAATAAACAAACTTAAAAAAAAAAAAAAAAGATGGAATTTCCCTTTACATTTCTAATCTCATGCTGTACAGGGCTAGAGCTCCAAGAACACTCAGAAAGCAATCAGTAACGCAAGTTAGAAGTAGTGGAACCCTATCCTCAAAAGGAATCTTATGTGGAACCCCAATATGTCAAACTGATAAACTTTGGACTACTGCTCTGGTTGTTACTAAGTTTGGGGGCATGGAACTCCCACCCCCAACCCCAGCAATCACCAGTACCTCTCTGAAACCTGGACACACTAGGGAACAATCCCAAGACCAGCCATCTAAGATCCCATTTTACAAATGGGGAGACTGAGGCCCAGAGAAGCCTCAATGTGAGCTTAGGCCAGAATCTCAGCTGAATGCAGAAACCACAAGTTTCAATTGAGTGCAGTTTCTACAGTATGCTGGGATGTTCATTCTTTTGCCTCTGTGTAACCCTATGTGTATCATATTAAACACAATGTTCTAGAAGGTAACAGCTCTTACCTCTGCTTCAGTCAAATTCCACCTTTGTCTCTACTCTCTGTTAATAGCACCAGCTAGTATTTATTGAGCACTTCCTATGTGTCAGGTGCTATGCTAAGCATTTTTATATACATTATCTCATTTAATACTCCCAATGAACCTATAAGACAGCTGTTATTTTCATTTCCAGTTTAGACATGAGGAAACTGGGGATTAAAAACATTAAGTGACTTGTCCAAATACATACAGCCAGCAAGAAGTAAAGCCAAAGTCAAATCCACAGGGCCTCTACTGACAAGCCCTATGCTTTCCTACCCAAGTATAACTTCCTTTGAACAAAGGGACCCACAGTCTGAAGGACCCACAGTCTGAGACAGAGGAGCAGCTGACTTCTCTCCAAGCTTCTCACCTGTGTCTTAGGTGAGTCAGTCAGCTAACAGGTCAACCACTATCTAGAAGTGAAACAAGGGGTCTTTTGCATGGCCACCAGTTGAGGGTCTCACCAAAACTATGCCCGCTATGAGCCTGACCCAAGCTAGTGACCTCATGGGTCTTCCACTGCCACTGAAGCCATCACCAAGTCCGGTCAGAACCCCTGACAGCCTGAAGCAAAAGGTGTTTCCCTTCACTCCCCCATTTCACCCGTAGCTGGTTCATCTGCAATGGTTCTACGAGGCACATGAGACGTGCACGCGACTTCTCTGGGGTCATGCTGAGTTACTGTCAAGCCTAAACCCAACCTCCAGCTTTGGAACAACCTACTTTCCACCAACAAATTCTTCCAGCTTTTACTTGTCCCTGATCTTTCTTGCCTGGACCCCAAAAATGCCAGCTCTGCACGAGGCTGCTGAGACAAAGGCTATATATAAATGCCTGGGCCCTGTCATTCCTATTTCAGAAGTAGTCGATACACTCCTGCTTAAAGGTCCCACTCAACTCACCAAGCTTGCTGGGGACCTGAGTGACTGGGTCCCATTGGGAAGAACCCAAAAAGGAGATGGTAGGTAGACATCTTCTGACCTGAAACACCGGTTAGCAGGGACAGCTGGGCAGCAGATCCCAATGCCAGCTCTATCCATGCTATCCAGCTCTCCAAAAGGAACTCAGGTATCCACTGGCTCATTCTACAACCATATAACTAAATACAGCCCCCAAATATACTTAATGACAAGGAATGGTGTTCATGATTTTTAAAAAAAAGCACATTTCATTATTATACTGTCAAAACATATATATTTGTGCATATGCAGATAAAATATACATATCTTTCAAAAATTAAAAATGGAGTGCTATTGTATGAACTTTTCTATCATGATTTTTTTCACTTGAAGTAGCATAAGCATCTTTCTGCACATGCGTACACATCTGCGTGTGTGAACCTCTTCGGTGTTAATTACCAGTGATTTTTGTTTTTTCTTGTTTCCATAGTTTTGGTGGGCAGCGGTTGGTTTAGCACACTCTCTTTCTCCTTTGGGGAACAACCCATCCTGCCCAAACGGTTGTGGCAGGGCAATCATAGTGCTCTTGTCCCCATGCTCATCACCACCACCCTACCCCCAAGACTGTCACATTAATTTAGGCTAGCCAAGCAGACCACTCTGTCTCCGTGAGCATAGTGAATGGTTCAGAGAAAGCTCATGGCCCAGCCTGAGCCTCTAAGACTTAATATCTGAGCACTGTAAGAGAGGCTTACCTTTCCTCTGGAATTTCAGGCTGAAAAGATCATAATAAGCCAAGAATTGCTGGGAGATGGATTATCCTGCTTTCATGATACTTAAGGCAGAAACCATGTCTTAAAATGAAGGCAAGACAGAGCAGAAAGTAGACCCAGAAAACAGATAAAGAACACTTATGACATGATTTGAGCTTCTGGATCCAATCATGCCTGAAGCTGGACTGATCCCTGAAATTCCTAGCTGTGTCATCTGATAGATCCTTTCTTAAATTAATGTAAACTGGATTTCTGTAATAGACCTAACATGGATGTTTTCTAATATGCAACCATATGTGTGGATATTACCTTTTGTGAACAAGGGTAAGTGAACCCAATCATTCTTGAAGTTATCAGTGTATTACTCAAAGCTCTCTTCTCTCATTTTATATCACCAATTTTGCATACCACATTCCCATATTGTCAATTAGTTCATTTTTCATATGTTAATCTAATTAAAAAGTGAGCAGAGGAACGAAATACACATTTATCCAAAGAAGACATCCAAATGGCTATAGGTACATGAAAAGATGCTCAACATTACTAATTATCAGGGAAATGCAAATCAAAACCACAATGAGATATCACCTCATACCTGTTCAAAAGGTTATCATCAAGGAGACAAAAGAGAAGTTTTGGTGAGGATGTGGAGAAAAGGGAAAACATGTACACAGCTGGTGGAAATGTGTATTAACCCAGCCACAAGGGAAAACAATATGGAGGTTCCTCAAAAAATTAAAAATAGAACTACCATATGGTCCAGCAATATTCAAAGGAAATGAAAACACAATATGGAGGAGATCCTGCATTCCTCCATGTTTACTGCAACATTATTCACAATAGTCAAGGTATGGAAACAACTTAAGTGCCTGAAAATGGATGAATGGATAAATAAGATAAATAAATATGTATACAATGGGATATTATTTAGCCATGAGAAAGACAGACATCCTACCATTTGCAGTAACATGGATGGATTTTGTAGCCATTACGCTAAGTGCTGTTAAGTCAGAGGAAGACAAATACTACGATATCACTTACACGTGGAATCTAAAAAAGCCAAACTTATAAAAACAGGAAGCAAATTGGTAGTTAGCATGAGCTGAGGGACGGGGAAGTGAGGGGGAATTGAGGAGATGTTTAAGGGTATAAACTTGCAATGAATAATAAACAAATCCCAGAAATCTAATGCACTGTAGAGTGAATATAGACAATAATGTATTATAAGCATCAAATGTGCTAAAAGACTAGACCATAATTATTCCAACCACAAAAAAAAAAATGATAATTATGTGACATGGTAGAGGTTCTCATTACGCCTAAATGTCAACCATATTACCATACATAAATGTATCAAATCAACATGTTGTACACCTTACATTTTCACAGTATTATATGCCTAATATGTTTCAATCAAAAAAATAAAATGACCTCCCAAAAAAAAGCTCCTCAAAAGAGGGAGCTATGTCTACCTCATTCCATGATGCCAAGCACCACATGTATTGTAGGAATTCAGAAAGCCCTGTCCCTCCCCCCCACCCCTCACCAGCTGAGGAGTGAGCACTGAGGGCATTATCACTCTCTCATGAAGTTCATAAGAGCACTATCTGGGATTTAGGTCAGTGTTCATGTACAGAAGGATCAAATCCAGAATCCCTGAATGTCAGAGCACGAGGAAACCTCAGCCATCACTCAGTCCAGTGGTTTTCAAACTGGATCTACAAAGTCTAGAGCTGTGTGTGGATGTTGGCAGGCAAGAGTCTGAAAGTCTAATGAGAGAATCAGTTGCTTATGCTGAGTGAACTAACCCCTGTTTCCACCATTTAACCCATGGTAATTTTGAGAGTACAAAAACAGTCTAGTGCTTTAAAAAAATTAAATCACAGGTCCAACCAACTCCTTTATTTTACACATGGACAAGTTAGGCATGGGGAGAAGAAGTGCTTGGGATCACTGACAGAGCTAGGTTAGGGCATTGTCTTCTAACGTGCTCTAAATACATGCTCTAAACTTCTCTCTGCTCTTCCAGATGCCTTTGAGTCTCCAGTCTCCAAAGTTTCTTGAGGCCCCTCAAGTCACTGCGATGACTCTCCAAGGTTTGTGAGCCTCAAACATCAAAGTCATCTGGGAGCTTATTAAAAATGCCAACTCCTGGGCTCCACCCCAGACCTACTAACACCTATTATCAGGTGTGAGATCCCAGGATGTGCTTTTTAACAAGCTGGCTCTAAAGTTTAGGCAGCACCATTTCTGGAGGACTCCCTCCAGAAACTTGCTATTCTTATCTGGAAATCCTATCCATCCCTACCAGCTCCCTGCCTGGCTAACCTCTGCCCTCCTGGGGAGTAGTAATTGAATGTCACATGTTGAGCATAATCCTAGAAAATCCTCTGTCATCATGTCCAAGTCCCAGTAGCTCAGAGTAATTAGATCTAGACTGGGGAGAGGCACAAAGGAATCATATTAATGCGGTTTGAAGTTTCTGAGGTTCATGCAATGAGGGAGACCAGGATCAGCAGAGGAAAACACAACCACAGACTTCAAGGGAGAGGCAGCATGGGAGAGCCACAGTACCTCTGGAACTTTCCCAATTCATGTTAGCTTCTCTTGCCCTTTCTGTTCCCAATCTGGTGTCCTATCAAACAAGGGCATGCATACATGGTGGCAAACTTCATCCTTTGTAATGTTAAGTGGTGGTGAATTTAAAGCTCCCCTTCCCTGGACTGGCTACACGTTAACAACTTGGTTTACACATCTCCAAAGGCAAGGGAATTAAAAGCAAAAACTATTGGGACCTCATCAAGATAAAAAGCTTCTGCACTGCAAAGGAAACAATCAACAAAACTAAAAGGCAACCAAAGGAATGGGAAAAGATATTTGCAAATGACATATCAGACAAAGGGCTAGTATCCAAAATCTATAAAGAACTTACCAAACTCCACACCTGAAATACAAATAATCCAGTGAAGAAATGGGAAGAAGACATGAATAGACACTTCTCTAAAGAAGACATTCAGACGGCCAACAAGCACATGAAAAGATGCTCAACGTCACTCCTCATCAGGGAAATACAAATCCAAACCACACTGAGATACCACCTCACACTAGTCAGAGTGGCTAAAATGAACAAATCAAGAGACTATAGATGCTGGAGAGGATGTGGAGAAACAGGAACCCTCTTGTACTGTTGGTGGGAATGCAAACTGGTGCAGCCACTCTGGAAAACAGTGTGGAGGTTCCTCAAAAAATTAAAAATAGATCTACCCTATGACCCAACAATAGTGCTGCTAGGAATTTACCCAAGGGATACAGGAGTGCTGATGCATAGGGGCACTTGTACCCCAATGTTTATAGCAGTACTTTCAACAATAGCCAAATTATGGAAAGAGCATAAATGTCCATCAACTGACAAATGGATAAAGAAGATGTGGTTTATATATACAATGGAGTACTACATGGCAATGAGAAAGAATGAAATATGCCTTTTGTAGCAACGTGGATGGAACTGGAGGCTATTATGCGAAGTGAAATACGTCAGGCAGAGAAAGACAGATACCATATGTTTTCACTCATATGTGGATCCTGAAGAAACTTAACAGAGAATCATGGGGGAAGGGAAGAGGGGGGAAAAAGTTACAGAGAGGGAGGGAGGCAAACTATAAGAGACTCTTAAATACTGAGAACAAACTGAGGGTAGATGGGGGTGGGAGAGAGGGGAAAGTGGGTGATGGGCATCGAGGAGGGCACCTGTTGGGATGAGCACTGGGTGTTGTATGGAAACCAATCTGACAATAAATTATATTTAATATTAAAAAAAAGACCTCTGGCCACCATGATAAGGATATTAAGGTTAGAACAGTAAATTGGGGATAGATTTTATTTTTTACTTTTTTTATGGAAAATATTTTTTTCATGTTACATTTGTCCCAACACAACATTCCACTAACATATCTGTATGGGTATGTGCATTTTACACAAGTGTATAAAAATGTATATTTACATTTTCTTATTTAAATTTTGGTTAGGGGGTGCCTGGGTGGCTCAGTAGATTAAGCATCCGACTTCAGCTCAGGTCATGATCTCACCCTTCATGAGTTCAAGCCCCACGTCAGGCTCTGTGCTGACAGCTCAGAGCCTGGAGCCTACTTAAGATTCTGTGACTCCCTCTCTCTCCACCCTCCCCTGCTCACACTCTGTCTCTCTCTCAAAAATAAACATTAAATTTTTTTTTTAACTTTAGTTAGTTAACATACAGAGTAATATTAGTTTCAGCAGTAGAATTCAGTGATTTGTCACTTCATACAACACCCAGTGATCATCCCAACACTTGGGGATAGATTTTAGAGGGGACTTAAAGTTTGAATGTTGTACTGAAAGCCATTTGGAAACACTGAAATAAAAAGCTTAAACAATTAAAATATATAAATAAATAAATGTGTATATAAATAAATAAATACTAAAACTTAAGAACACTTCCTTGTCTTTCTCCAGACCTTTGGAGTCAGAAACTACAGTAGTGGAACAATGGCATTGGCATCTTTATAAAGATCCCCATTGATTTTTACGTAGCCAGCCCAACTCCAACCTATTAACTCAATTCGGGAACTCCACCCCCATCCGTGTCCACATTTGAAGGTTGCTAGATGCACTTGCAAAGATTAGAGTAGGGAAAGGATATAACCAGAGGGTCTACAAGGAATGAAAGAAGTAGAAAGTCACCATTTGCAACCACTAATGAAAAGATGGGGCTAGATAAGATGATCAGTGGATGCTAAACCCACTAGGTGAAAAGTTGATGGACAATGTTGTCATGGTGTGGCCAGGCTGACGTCGTGGGGACTAGGACAGCCCGACATGACACACCCAGGATGTGGCAGAAAAGGGAGGACACTGTCACCATGCCTACAAGGTCATCTAGCCTAAAAAACTGAGCTGAGTATAATTATATTATCGACTTCATATCATTTTACAGGAAATACTAGGGATAAAAGAATAATGTGAACACCACCAAGAAGTAATCAACTGAATCCATAATGTGGGATAATCAACTAAAAACCCAGTTTCTCTAGTAAATGATATTAAAAGTCAGGGAGAAGAGGACCCTATTAGAAAAGAAAAGAGACATAAGAGATGTAATTACCAAATACAAAGTGTGAGCTTTATTTAAATCCTGATTTCAATAAATCAACTATTAAAGGGCAATTTTTGAGACAATCTGTGAAATTTAAATATGATTTCCTATAGGTGATATTAAGGGGTTATTATAAATGTTGCTAGGCACAATAATTAAGTCCTTATCAGTAAAAGCTGGATATGAAGTAATTTACAGCAAAAAAGACATGACTCTGGTGTTTACTTTAAAATGTTCCAGTGTAGGGGCGCCTGGGTGGCTCAGTCGGTTGAGCGACCGACTTCGGCTCAGGTCATGATCTCGCGGTCCGTAAGTTCGAGCCCTGCGTCAGGCTCCGTGCTGACAGCTCAGAGCCTGGAGCCTGTTTCAGAATCTGTGACTCCCTCTCTCTCTGACCCTCCCCCGTTCATGCTGTCTCTCCCTGTCTCAAAAATAAATAAACGTTAAAAATAAATAAATAAATAAATAAATAAATAAATAAAAATAAAATGTTCCAGTGTTAAAAAAAAAAAAAAAAAAATGGAGGGATAGTTAAAACAAGATTACCAAAATATCACTAACTTCAGAACTGGGTAATGAGTTTATTATATCACTCTCTCCACTTTTTTTCTACTTTTAAACATCTCCATTACAAACAAACAAACAAAAAAAATTTTTAATTCCTGGCAAGTACTATTTGTCCCTGGTAGGAAATGAGTCCATGATTGGTCAGTGGGTGGGTAAAAGTGAAAAAGTGAACAAGCAAATAAAAATATAACTGATTAAAGCATAGAAGGCTAATGGCTAACT
The DNA here is from genome assembly GCF_018350215.1 of Panthera leo. Lineage (NCBI taxonomy): Eukaryota > Metazoa > Chordata > Mammalia > Carnivora > Felidae > Panthera > Panthera leo. Next base: position 194,754,739 of record NC_056679.1, read on the forward strand.
GAGTTCCTGCTCAGATTGCCCAATATAAATACAAAAACACCTCTTTAGACATTCACTCATTTCTGCATCATACTGTATTTCAGGCCTGGTATTGGGTTCTGTGAGGTAAGAAGTTCCTTGAAGAGATTAGAGTCTAGTAAAGCCATCAAAATTAAAGCAAAATAGAATGCCCAGAATATTAGTCTAGTAAAGCAACCAAAATTAAAGCAAAATAGAATGCCCAGAATAATAATTAAGCAAAGCTAGCTTGTTTACACTCTTATTCTAGAAACTGTCCACTTAATAATACTTCACTGAATCCTCACAACCTTTAAAGGTAGCTGCTATTACCTCCATTTATAAAGAAACTGAGTCTCAATAAAATCATGCAGATAGCAACTGGGGGAGTCAGGCAACCCAAGGGCCATCACAGGACACAGGGAGAATGTACTTGGGAAGATGGAACCATTTCTTGCCTGTTCCTCTACAGGAATAAGTTTAATGATGGAGAAGTTAATGCCCTTGCTTTGAACAAATGGGCAGCCTGGAAGGCCCAGGCGCCATGAGATTATGTTGGTACCAGTTTTCTTTTATCTTTGGAATACGAAGGAAGCTTGAAACATTTAGGAAAGTACAAACCTCTGAACATGCTTAACCCATGAGAATCCTTCCTCCCTGGCCCTGCCTGGTCTTCAATTTCCAGAAAAGCCAAGTCTTTAAGGATTGAGGCCTTCGAGTCAAGTAGACGTGGCGTTCAGTCTCAGCCCTGCTACATACAAGCAGTGAGCTGTGGGGAAGGGGGAGGGGAGGGTTCTTAGACTCTCTTTGCCTTTGATCCACCTATAAAATGGGATGATAGTTTTCCCCACAGCGTGTTTCACACCATCCAGGTGATGAATTACTATTAGTTGCCATTAGATGATGAGACTTTGTACCCTGCTGAGACTTTTCCTTCTTCCAGATCCCTGGAGCTCATTGACCGGAGAATTTCAACCATAATAAGCCAATGCCTGGCATGTAATAGGCAGTCAGTAAACAGTTACATTATGGAGTGATAGGCTACCTGGTGAGGTCTCTCCCACAGGCTTGTAACATTAACTTTGATACATGCCTCTCAACCAGGATGTAAACGAAGGTCAGAAGTTGTCTTTCAACTCTGTATCCCCCCATTTCATGCAGTAGGAGACTACAGCCTCAACAAATGCTTGCTGCATTAGCTAAATGCACAGCCAAGTGTTGGCTGTGTGCATGGGACAGAGTGTCCAGGGCCCCAGGCATGTTCACAACCCAGCCTCCAGTTGAGTCCATTCCTATAAGAAACGCTGCAAAACCTGACTCCTCTGGGGGGCCATTCAAGCCCCAAGTGACCCGAAGCAATTTCTCCCGACTCTGCAACACCCACCTCTTCTCTCTGCTCTGCCAGGCCAGAGGGTGGACACGTCCCTCTCGGTGATTTGTGACGCCTCCATTGGGACAGAGGGAATGCAGCAGCCGCGACATTGTCTACGCGGGGACGCATGCAGCAGGCTGGCCTGCTGGAGAGACGCAGGCTGGCCAAGGAGCTGAGGGCTGACTCCCCTGGGCACAGCGCGCGGCCGCGGCTGACCACGGCAATTCATCATGTTTAAAAACCTGCCCGAGGGAGGGGCCCTGAAAGGAGGCAGGGGAGCCAAAGCCTCGGGTTCTCAGGGAAATTCAGGGCTTGTGATCATTTTTTTTCTTTTTTCCCCAAGCCTAAAAGGCTGGTGAGAAACCTCCAATCCGCAGGAGTCTACCAGCATGATCCGCAAGGAACACCCATTCTAGCCTGAACGTCAAAATAATCCAGGAAAAATTGACCTCACCTCTGTGACAACTTCCTCTTTTTCCTACAAAGCATCTCCTACTACCAAGAGCTTTGGACACCATTCTCTGTGCAACGAGTGGAGCTCAGATTTGAGATCCGAGTGACCTTGGGCAAGTCACCTCTGCCCTCTTAACCTCAGTTTCCTCACCTCTAAAAAGAAAACTATGAGCTAGATCAGGGTGCACGCATTGAAATGGTGTGGTGTAGGGGACTACACCACAGACACATAGACACACAACAAGTGGGCAGATGGCAATGATGTTAAGCAGCTTATACTGTCACCTGACAAAGGGTGAGAGGGGAACAACAAAACACAGCAAAACAAACTCTCACGTGTCCACCTGTTTGTGATCCACACTAAGGAGCCACTTAGGACCTTCCTAATTCTGCAGAATTCTCCTTCCACTGTTGCAGTGGGTATCTGCCACTTTCTCCCACGGCACCATCTTCTTGGCACCCGCCACAGCTGGCAACCAGATGTGCTCACGGGAGGTGCTGTAGCAGCGGTCCCGGAGATTTCCTTCTCCCAGAGAGCGAATGGGGTCGGGGGGAGGGAAGAGATTTCTTCACTTAAGTCATTTCCCAGTATCCCTACAAGTGAGAAAACAGAGACTCGAGGAGGTTAAATAATTCAGCTCAACGTCCCTCTCCCAGCGAGAAGCAGAGCCAGGATTCAAACCCAGACCCGTGTGAATGAGAAGCCCTTGCCCTCTTCCTCCTCCACATCTCTCACAGTGAGGTCAGGAAGAACCCAGCCCTGACTGAGCAAAACAAAAAGTCACCCCCCACCCCAACACACACACACACACACACACACACACACACACACACTCACACAGGCTCCAGAAGCAGAGATACACTCAACAACTTAGCATTTCAGAACTAGATTTCCCTCTGGGGCTTCGTCCCCTCTCCACCACCACCGCCATTTCCATTTTTTGGCATTTGGCCTCACCCTTGTCCTCACCCAGAATTGTCCTCTAGCCAGGCTCCAAGAACTGGTGACAGCCTCCCTCCTTCAGGCAGTCTTCCTAAATTCATCCCTCTCTGCCCCCACTTGAATCCACTCTATACATAGTCTGCACCCCCCACTAACAATAGAACTATGAATACAGCCTCGGCAATAATGGGTTTTATGGAATTTTTACTCTATGCCAGGCTCAGCTCTCAATGTTTCACTGACGTGACATGTCATCCTTACAACAGCCCTATGAGCACCAGAAGCACCTCCCTACAACAGCAAGGTCAGGCAACTCTTCGCAGGTCACATGCTCAAGACACAGGGACAGGACCCAAACTCAGGCAGTCAGTCCCAGTCAGTGCCCCATCCCTCACAGCCCACTGCCCTGCCTTATGCTTGCTTGCTGCTTTATGAACGGCCTGCTCACCTTCCAGCTCATGTTCAGACCCTCAGATGTGAAGGACGAGTCTTACAAGAGAGCAACAAAGCTGTCAGGGGACTCACCAAAGCAACACACTCAGAATGCGATCACTCCAGCACCCATCTGACACTGGGGCATCTGGGTGGCTCAGTTGGCTAAGCGTCTGACTTTGGCTCAGATCATTATCTCATGGCTTATGACTTCGAGGCCTACATCGGGCTGTCTGCTGTCAGTGTGGAGTCTGCTTCAGACCCTCTGTCCCCCTTTCTCTATGCCCCTCCCCTGTATGCTCACTCGCTCTCTCTCTCTCTCTCTCAAAAATAAACATTTTGGGGCACCTGATTGGCTCAGTTCGTTGAGCATCCAACTTTGGCTCAGGTCATGACCTCACGGTTCATGAATTCAAGCCCCACATTGGGCTCGCTGCTGTTAGCTCAGAGCCCATTTCGGATCCTCTGTCCTCCTCTCTCTGCCCCTCCACGGCTTGCACTCTCTCTCTAAAATAAAAATAAACATTTGAAAATAAACAATCATTTAGAAGGAGGAGGAGGGGGAGAAGAAAAGAAAGGACTCCAGTCAGACAGACCCCTCAGCCAGGCTTGTAAGAGAGACACCAGGATGTCTCCCAGAGGTATGACCAGTACCAAAGAACTGTAGTTATGGGCCATTAGCAGGGACCAGGGAGGAGACCAGAGTGTGCCCGGGAAACTGAAGCCCAAAGTCAGGATCCAGGGAAGGGCAGGTGGCAGGTTCCAGGAGAGCAAATGCTGACAACTCTGTTCACCCCAGGGGAAGGCACGGGGTTGCTGTGCTTAGCTCAGAGCTGTACCTTCTAAGTACCTAATGAAAGACTCAGACTTAGTATGTGTGTTTCTCTTTTTCAGGATACTACGGTCCCAAAGAGCCAGTACAGTCATCCCTTTCTTAGAGAAAATAAAACTAAGGTCCAGAAAGGGGAAGGTGTTGACCAAACAACAGGGTGAATTAGCACCAAAAAAACAAAAAACAAAAAACAAAACAAAACAAACCCCTAAGATCCTCCTGTTAGCCTTTCTTCAGCAGAAACATCTTCTGCAGCACCCAGCAGCCCTGGACAGGGGACCATCGTTCACTGGACAGGCAGCCTGGGAAATCCCAGCCATCTGGCCTCTGCTCCGGCTTGTCCCCAACCTCTGCAGACAAACATGCCACATGCCACCATCTGCATGGAGGCTTGATGAGAGGACTGTGATTTCCTGGTGTCTTGGCCAAGCTGTTTGCCCGTCCCAGCAAGTGATCACCTCTGACCTAACCTAACATAGGCCGTTAGCCCCTGCATGGCCTAAATAAATCACCTTGGACTCCTCTCATCTGCTCTGTAATAAATAGCCTCCTTGGTCAGGGAAATACTTTTTTAAAATCCTGACAGCAAGAGAAGAATGAGAGAAATCCTGTAGGGTTTACAAGGAAAACACTCCTAGCTTGGTCTGCCTTTATACAAAATGAGATTCTAAAGTGCCTGGTCTCCTGGGATCCCTTTGCTACAGAAGTTATGGGTCGTAGCCCCACTCTCAGGGTCTTTGATGAGATGTCCATGAAGAATAAGGTGTTTGAGGAAAGCAGAGAAGAGAGACTTCAGTGAAAGCCCACTAACAACTAATGTGCTTTGTCAGTAGAATGGTTTGACTCTACAGGACAAGGAGTCGAGGGGGGAGCTGAATCCATAGGGGACCCTGTAGCAGATCCTATGTGAGTAGAACATTAAACAGAGGCCTTAAAATCCCTTCCAAGTTGCAGGTTCTTTTCCCATGATTTGTGGAGGGCAGCAGTATAAACAGCAAAGATTTTAGAATCAGGACAGTGCAATTCAGTCCCGGCTTTTCTATTTAGAGGCTGGATGACCTTGGGTAAAGCATTCCTGATCGGTAACACATGGCTAACCTTTCCTCTACCTCTTTGGGGTATCACTGCGTGCCCCCTGTGGGGCACATAAGTACTCAGCAAACATTAGTTCCCTCCCTCTCTCCCTCTAAGGGAATATGCAGAATTCCAAGATCCCAACATTCCTAAAATCATTAAAAGTCTGTGATTCCAACAGAAACAGGGCAAACGAAACACGGATGTGCAAACCTCCTCTCCCGCCACTCTGTAACACGAAGGCAAGCTTCTCTCTAACCTTTCAGAGAACGCCCACGTTGATATTTACTTTCAAACTTGCAATTTGGCCCCCTGTTCTCGCCTTTTCCCACCTTTTTCTTCAAGTGACTTAGGCTGAGCTGTTGCTTGAGCCAAAAAGAAAAAGAAAAAAACACCAAGCTGAAGTCTGCACCCTTCCCTCCAGAAGATAAATTATGTTGGTTTTTGCAGTGAGTGAATTGGGGCAGGAGAGAGATTTCACAAGAATAAAATGTTCTGGGCTGAAGTAGATCTGCTTTGTTTGCAGAGGCTCCCGGACCCCCTCGATTTGCAGGCTCCAGCCTCGGATTGCAGCTGTCCCCCAGGCCCTCCCGCAGCGCCTGGGGGTGAGCCTCTGAAGACCTGAAGCACAGGTGGCCTGGGATGGAAGGGCCCTGAACACTGGCAGCCTGCCCTCTACCCTCTTCCCTGCCTTGGGACAGAGCTGTATGTGGAGACAGGAAGAAATAGACCACCCCGATTCTTTTCAGAAGGAAGAGCGCTTTTAGCAGAATCATCTAACATATCCCACTTGAGAAGAGAGAAGGCCTGCTTCCTGATTCAGCATTTCCCAATCAGGGTAACACTAACTTCACACGGTGCAGGAGATGATTTTAGGTAAGACGCAGACACAACATTCAATCACACTGACTCACGTAGTACGGAGGTCATTTCCTTCCCAACTCTCTTTAAATTCTTCTCATTATGAAGAAGAAAGCCTCACTTTGGCACCAGTGGGTCTTTAACCCTATTCTCCCACTCCTGATCTTCCTTTTCAACAAAACGCAGGCCCTGCTTCGGGTCCTTCGGCCGACAACAGTACCTGCTAGGTAACTGCTTCTATTTCGGTTGTGTTTATTTTCACATCACCTGCTTTTTAAAGCAGATGGTAATAGCTTCCCATTTATTGGAATAGTATTGAAAACTCCCTTTTAAAAAAAATATATGTATGATTTTTTAAGTGGGCTGATTTGTTTAAACATTAAGCAAATAATATTATGACTGGTACATAGGTATGGCAAAAATCACAAAGATGGCATACAAAGGATTAAAATCGGGGGCGCCTGGAGGGCTCAGATCATGATCTTGCGGTTCGTGGGTTCAAGCCCCACGTCAGGCTCTGTGCTGACAGCTCAGAGTCTGGAGCCTGCTTCGGATTCTGTGTCTCCCTCTCGCTGCCCCTCCCCTGCTCACGTTCTGTCTCCATCTTGCTCTGTCTCCATCTTACTCAAAAAATGAATCAACTTTAAAAAATTTTTTAATTTTTAAAATTTTCAAATTAAAAAAAAACACCAAAAGATTAAGATTGAAAAAGCTCTGGATTAACTGGAAAGAAATACATGACATGAAGACTTTTTCCTCCTTTCTCAAATTAAATAATAATTAAACAATACATCTTGTCGCCTCATTTTTCCAACTGAAATGCAGACTTGGGCTCTCTCACTTCTTTTTTTCCTTTCTTTTCCCAAGGCTTCCTTAGCGACTGCAGAATTTGCAGCTGGTGAGCCCTATGAGTATATCATTTTCCTTCCCCTGAAGTTCCAGGTGAATGCTTCGAGCTATAAAAATGCTCATTATACTCATGTATTCATTCATCCATTTAGTAACCATTTGGGGGGCACCCGCTCTGTACCAGCCCTAGACCAGGTGCCATGATATAACAATGAGGTCTCTGCCTCCCTCAGGCTCATAGGCTAGATGGGCAGACAGAGTACCCCACAGCGACTGCAGTGTAGTGTCACAAGGACTGGAGGGGGACCACGTGACACTGGGAGCACCAATAGGAGTTCGGGGAGCGCTTGCCTGGCCTGCGTGGCAGCTCCCGTGTAGTTAGACGTGGAGACATCCCAGCACCACCTCTTTCCTGCTGGGAGACTTGGGCAAGTGACTTCAACCCTCAGCCTCATTTTCCCAGTCTATTAAGAAGGGATAATAACCTTATCTCCTGCTTAATATTATTGAGAGGATCGAGTGAGACAATGAGCGTAAAATGCTTCACCACGGTGCCCAGCACATAGTAAATGTTCAATAAGTGCCAAATAATTTTTTAGCATCTTTCATCCAAGTCCTATCTCTCTCTCTCTCTCTCTCTCTCTCTCTCTCTCTCTCTCTCTCTCACACACACACACACACACACACACACACACACACACCTGAAATTTCATTCAAATATCCCTACCTGACCGGAGAAAATTCTATTTGAAAAGCCAAAGAGAAGTCAGCATGCCCTTACAGCACACAGCAGATCTAGGACAATACTGAATAGAAAAATATGTTCTTGCTTCTGATCTGATGGTATTTCCTTAAGTACAGTTTGTTCTGGAGGAAGAATCCTGGGGTTGCAGTGGAATCAATTATAATGGCCAAGATGGGGAAGTTCAAAAGGAAAGGTGGGGAGGGAGGGGCTCCTGGTGGCTCAGGAGGTTGAACATCTGACTGTTGATTTCAGCTCAGGTCGTGATCTTGCAATTCGTGAGCTGAAGCCCCACATCAGGCTCTGCACTACATAGCACAGAGCCCACTTGGGATTTTCTGTCTCCCTCTCTCTCTCCCTCTCTGCCCCTCCCCTGCTCATATTCTCTCACTCTCAAAATAAATAAATAAATAAATAAATAAATAAATAAATAAATAAATAAATAAATATTGAAGGAAGGAAGGAAGGAAGGAAGGAAGGAAGGAAGGAAAAGAAAAAAGGTGGGGGGACAGAATGCTTCTTAGTAACCAGTGGGGGAGGAGTGGAAAGCAATGTGGAAAATAGCAAGATAATGAACTTATGTTAGAAGCAGGAGAGAAAGGAGAGAATAGAAGAGGGACACCTGGGTGGCTCAGTCATTTGAGCATCTGACTCTTGATTTCTGTTCAAGTCATGAATCTCACAGTTCAGAAGTTCAAGCCCCACATCAGGTTCTGTGCTGACAGTGCAGAGCTTGCTTGGGATTCACTCTCTCTCTCTCTCTCTCTCTCTCTCTCTCAAAATAAACAAACTAAAAAAAAAAAATAGAAGAGATCTTCAGAATCTGTTAGAAAATATGAGGAACGGAGCTGGCATTTATGAGGCCACACTGTGTCTCACAAAACAAAGGTTAGAACTATTAAGGGAAATAAAAATATCTTGGTTTTCTAATGCTTGCACATTTATAAAGTGCGTTTGCACATATCCAATCCTCACATCAGCCCTATGAGGTAGGTACTATTATTAGCTCCATTTTATAAATGGAGACCTGAAGCTTGGAGAGAAGACTTGACTTGCCCAAGGTCACCGCATGACAGTCAAAAGTGCCAAGGGTGAAGCTCAGGTGTCCTGACTCCAGGCCCAAGGAGCCTCCAGAACAGAGGTCAGCAAGCTTATTTTGCAAAGGGATAACAGTAAACACTTTACTTTGTACGTCTCTGTCACAACCGGTCCACTCTGTCGTTGTGGCGTGAAAGTAGCCACAGACGATACGTAAACAAATGGGCATGGCGGTGTTTACAGAACTTTTTTGACAATGAAATTTGAGTTTCATGTTCATGAAATATTATTCTTTTCATTTCGTTTTCAACCTTTTAAAAATATAAGACCCATTCCTGGGATGGGGGGGCGGGGGGGGCGGGTAGTGGACACCCAGAAATAGGCAGTGGGCCAGATTTGGCTATGGATGTTAGTTTGCCAACTCCTGTTCCAGAATATCTCTATGATGAAGGAAGCACAGCCCCTCCCCTCACATACTTGAGAGGGAAAAAAAGGCATAACCAACACTCTTCCTGGAGAATTTGTTTCAGCTCAATTTCAATCACTACAGTACAACTTCAACAATACGGGCCATGTCTGTGAGGAAACTTATTTAATCCTTTTTTCCATCACCAACTCACTTTTTGACTTAAATAATTTTCTTTTTTAATGTTAAAATACTTTTATTAATGTGGGGTGCCTGGGTGGCTCAGTGGGTTAAGCATCTGACTCTTGATTTCAGCTCAGGTCATGAGCTTGTGATTCATAAGTTCGAGCCCCACGTCCGGCTCTGCACTGACAACACAGGATGGAGTCTGCTTGGGATTCTGTCTCCCTCTCTCTCTGCCCTTCCCCTGCTTGTGCTTTCCCTCTCTATATATCTCTCAAAAATAAAATAAACATTAAAAAAATACTTTTATTTGTGGAAAACCCATATTACTTACCAAAAATAGAAAGCAAACATAAACAAAAACAGTATAATTAAATGAACACTATTAATTCTAGCTACCTACAACCACTGTCAAAGACTCTGGGCCTGAGGACTGCTCTGCCCTCCGCCTTTATTTGAAAAAAAGAAAGTGAAAGGGGCAAAAAGGTGTGAAAGACATAGCGTCAGCAACATGAGAGGCTCTTCTTGATGAAGTCAGAAATACCAAAAGGAGAACAACTTCTATACCACATTCTTCAATCTCAGATCTCCGTCTCTGTGAGACATCCTCCGGGCTTGTACTCCCATGCTCTGGGAGCTGCTGTAATACAAGCAAAGCGCTACAGGTTTGTACAAACAGGAGATAAACATGCAGGTGAAACACAGGAAAGGTGTTTCATGGTCTTTCAACTGGACTTTGAATAATGCCTGGGACTTCACTAGATCCAAATTCAGGAAGAGCAGTCCAGACTCACTGAATGAAGGAGTGAGTGGAGGAGGCATGTAGACAAGACATGGCTGCTACATTGTGAGTGGTCAGGAGAACCATGCTACGGGCTTTAGATACAACTTGCCTAGTTTCCTAAAATGTTCCCCAAGTCAACGATTGTATTTTTAGGCTCTTCTATGTGAGGGAGATAAAGAGATGTTGACCAGGCCCATGAGCATAGTGGGAATAAATTGGGACTGTTGGCTCTCGACTTTTGTACCCCAGAGGACCCGTTTCACATTCACCCTCGTGCACTCCTGGCTTCAAAATATTCCCATCTCAACAGCATGATTTAAGTCCTGATCATTGTTCTTCTGCATCCTTCACCAAGTCTCCCTAGTTGCCATGAGACTGATATTGACCACACTGAGTTGCTCTAATTCCAGCCAAAGTTAAGGAGGTCCTCTGACAGCAGGATTAACAGGCATGGTCTCCCTTGGGTGACTGTAGTGAAGAATCTCGCTGGTTCCACATCAAGTGCTTTCAACCCTGAACACCACTGCCCTGCTCTGATGCCACATACAGAATATCAATCAGGGCCACCAATTGTACTATACCACACAGAACTGGTTTGGGAACGGGAATGAGACAACCTTAATGGTAATTTTTTAAAAGAAAGAATGCTAAGTGTACATCAAGAGACAAAAGGGTAAAGATGTTTTATAAACACACACATACCTAATGGAATATTACTCGGCCATAAAAAGGAATCTTGCCATTCACAACAACCTGGATGGGTCTAGAGGGTATCACACCAAGTGAAATAAGTCAGAGAAAGTCATACCATATGACTTCACTTCTATGTGGAATCTAAAAATAACAAACAAGCAAACACACACACACACACACACACACACACACAAATAGTTTCATAAATACATGATGGTCAGAGGGATGGGGGAATTGATGAAGTAGATGAAGGAAATTAAGAAGCACAATCTTCCAGTTATAAAATAAATAAGTCATGGGGATGAAAAGTACAACAATGGGAATGCGGTCAATGATATTGTAGTAACTTTGTATAGTAACTACACCCATCGTGGTAAGCACTGTTTAATGTACACAATTGTCAAATCGCTAATTTGTCTGCCTGAAACTAATATAACATCGTAGGTCAACTATACTTCAATTTTTTTTAATATTTAATAAGTAGAAAGAGACAAAGAAAGAAAATAGAGCATCGTATGTTCAGTTGCTTGCTTTTACATCCCTCTGGAAACCCATACATAAATATTGGAACTGTCCTTCCTTACAGATGGCACTGTAATCATTGGGAAGCAAATGTAGTTTGTGGGAGCTGCCTCCCACCTGCAGCGCTCCCAGAGTGTTCAATAACTCGATAACCTCCTGATTGGCCGGTGGAATAGCAGCATAAGGCAATGTGGCTGCATTGCAGCTGCAGAAAATGCCCAGCAGGGCCTCTCCCAGGAGCTCTGCTGAGGTGGCCAGACTGGCCTCTGGCAGAATCAGCAGAGAAGCAAGGCCATCCTCACACCTCCTCCTCCCCCGTGAACACAGGGCTTTGGGGCTGGCAAAAAGCTCACCTTATCTCATTGCACACTCGCAATTTCCTGGAGGACAAGTGGGCCAGCTGAGTCCCATTACCTGATGTGAGATGATCCCCAAACTCCCACTGCCTCCAATGATCTTTCTGGCCCTGCCCACCTACCTGGCATGGAAGATCATCTCATAAAAAACAAAAGTGCTACAAATTTATCATAGCCTTCCCATGTTCCGGCAAATGCTTTCTAAGTGTGCAACCTCCCATAGGCCCAGGTCTGTGTTAATCTCTTTCTTTTTTTAAGTTTATTTACTTATTTTGAGAGAGGCAGAGAGAGCACGAGCAAGGGAGGAGCAAGAGAGAAAGAGAAGCTCAAGCAGGCTCTGCAGGGTCATCACAGAGCCTGACATGGGACTCGAATGCACAAAACTGTGAGATCATGACATGACCCCAAACCAAGAGTCAAATACTTAACTGACTGAGCCACCCAGGCACCCCAGGTCTGTGTGAATCTCTAAGGCAACATTGCCTACCTCATCTTCACCATCTTTAAATAGATCTACCCTATGACCCAGCAATAGCACTGCTAGGAATTTACCCAAGGGATAAAGGAGTGCTGATGCATAGGGGCACTTCTACCCCAATGTTTATAGCAGCACTTTCAACAATAGCCAAATTATGGAAAGAGCCTAAATGTCCATCAACTGATGAATGGATAAAGAAATTGTAGTTTATATACACAATGGAGTACTACGTGGCAATGAGAAAGAACGAAATATGGTCCTTTGTAGCAACGTGGATGGAACCGGAGAGAGTGTTATGCTAAGTGAAATAAGTCATACAGAGAAAGACAGATACCATATGTTTTCACTCTTATGTGGATCCTGAGAAACTTAACAGAAGACCATGGGGGAAGGGAAAGAAAAAAAAAAAAAAGGTTAGAGATGGAGGGAGCCAAAGCATAAGAGACTCTTAAAAACTGAGAATAAACTGAGGGTTGATGGGGGGTGGAAGTGTGGGGAGGGTGGGTGATGGGCATTGAGGAGGGCACCTGTTGGGATGAGCACTGGGTGTTGTATGGAAACCAATTTGACAATAAACTTCATATTAAAAAAATAATAAAAATAAATAAATAATAATAAAATAAAATAAAATAAAAATAAACTATTCTTCAGTGCTTTCAATTTGGACTCGAGGGTTCTCATCGGCTTTATTCCCCACTGGTCACCTCCATCTGCTTGGCTGAGTCCACAGGCCATCTTCTTCTCCCACCCTTGTATCCCATTAAGCGTACTCTCTACAACATTCTCCTCTCATTGATCTACCATCGGCCTGCTCCCAAAGTTTGCCGTCCACCTCCTTCAGGAGGCAACAAGTCCCTCTGGAGTGTGTCCACAATCCCTGCATGAGTGCTCTCCCCAGGACTCTTGTCCTCCCCTCCCCATGTTAGAGGGGTCTGTTTCCCAGATGATGAATTCCTCATGGGCAGGAACTATGCCGTCCTCCCCACTTCATTCCCAGCTCTAGATCCGGGACATCCCCCAGTGAAGATACTCAAAGAAGGCTGCCTGAATGAATAAATTACTCATCAAATGAGCAAGTAAACACAGGCTTGGGAGTCAAATATAATCCACCTCAAACTCTGACTCTACTAGTCTTTAGAATAACCCATACGACAGTGGGTGAGCCACTTAAACTCTCCAAGTCTCAACTTCATCATCTGTAACACCTGTAAGAGAACCAGAATACCCTCCCCAGGGGTTGTTGGAAGGAATAAGTGAGGTGATACATGCTACACTCAGCACATGACTAGAGCAAGTAAACCATTCAATAGATGGTACCCACAGGTATAGACCTAGAACCTCGACATTATGCCAAGCCCTGAGATAGGCATTGGGGTTCTGCAGCCATTAAAATACACTCCCTGCTTTGTATTTTAATTCCTTTATTTATATGTTTTATCTACCCATTTATTCAGCACTTACTATACTAATAAAAGAGCACATGCTTTGTGCCAAACGGTTTATATTAATTATATCCTGTGATCTTCACAAGAACCTTATAAATTAGGCTCATTTAACAGATTAGGAAACAAGGCTGAAAAGAGTTAATTAACTTGCCCTAAAGTCACATGGCTAATGAGGGACCAAACAGACCCTTGAACACACATTTTCGGACTGATCTCTCAATACCAAGCTCTCTCTTATCTCCAAGCATTTATCATTGACCTTTTCCCACCCTCGCGCTGACCTCTGTTACACAAAAGTCACACTCAAGGTTACATAAACATCTATGAAATGCAATTTTGTTCTGAAGTCTGAGGTCCCTGGGGGGTAGGATAGGTACCAATAAATGGGGTTGGGGAAGTGAGTGGTGAAGCAGGATGACCGGTTTTCAGGTAAGCTATACCCTTGGCAACTACCTGATGTACAACGAGTGGACTGAATGCATGACTGGGAAGAGGAGACTCAAAGCAACACCAGACTGGAGCCGCTGAGTGGTCAAGAGAAAGTTCACAACTCAGGGAATTGGGAAGGCAGGCAGGAAAAAAACATGAAATGAAGGGGAACCAAAGCAGAGCTTCCTGTAAGTGTGAACGGCTGGTTCAAACCCATCTTGCTCCCTGGTGTCCTTGTTTGACATCAGGCAAACCTCCTGACCTCAGGCCCATCATTAATGAAACAGGGTACCTAAAGCCTGCCCTGCCAAGCTTGCTGAATCACTGAGGGACTCCAAAAGATTCCTTAATGTGCTTTGAAAAAAATGAAAGAAGGCATATTTGGAGCATGATGTTTTAAATGTATTTCTTATAGGGCGACAACCATGACATGATGGAAGATACATCCCCCAACTGCTCAAGAAGAAGGGTTCACGGGCGCCTGGGTGGCTGAGTGGATTGAGCGTCCAACTTTGGCTCAGGTCATGATCTCACAGGTTGTGGGTTTGAGTGCCGCAGTGGGCTCTGTGCTGACAGTTCAGAGTCTGGAGCTTGTTTCGGATTCTGTGTCTCCCTCTCTCTCTCTCTCTCTCCCCCTCCCCTGTTCGTGCTCTGTCTCTCAAAAATAAATAAATGTAAAAGGAGAAGGAGAAGAAGAAGGGTTCGCATCCTAGCTTTGCTTCCTTGGGCAGACCCCATAACTTCTTGGCACCTGTTTTTCCTATCTATAAATCAAGAATAGGAACATCAGGGGCACCTGGGTGCTCCAACTGGTTGAGTGTCCCGCTTTGGCTCAGGTCATAATCTCCCAGTTCATGGGTTCAAGCCCCGCATCGGGCTCTGTGCTGACATCTCAGAGCCTGGAGCCTACTTCAGGTTCTGTGTCTCCCTCTTTCTCTCTCTGCCCCTCCCCCACTCGCGCTCTGTCTCTCTCTTTCTCTCTCTCTCTCTCTCTCTCTCTCTCTCAGAAACAAACATTAAAAAAAAAGAATTGCTTAAATTTTTAAAAAAGAATTTAAAAAGAATAGAAACATCAAACTCTTGGGGTTGGTCTCACTGCTTAATGTGAAGAAGTACACATCAGCTCGTTGTACATGTTTGTTATCTTGTCTGACAGTTCTACAACTCTTTTGTTACTTTGTTTAATTTATTATACAAACAATTAGCCCTTGCCTGGGGTCCTCCTAGCCAAAGGCAGCATGGGTCACCATGAATGGCCCCAACTTTGGAGTCAAATAGATCTGCCTTAGTGTCTCAATTCTGTCCCTTATTAGCTAAGTGGGGGGGGGGGGGGGGAGCGGGAACATGCCTGTGTTTATTTTAAAGCAGAAGTGAAAACACTACCTCATTTCTCTTCCTTAAAATGGAGATGATATTAAGTAGGTGAAACATACTCAAGTACCTGTGCGTGTAATAATTTATCAAGGAGCTTATACAAAAGAAGAATGTATGTAAGAGTCTTTGAATCCATTTTGTTCCACTTTTATTAAGTCTCAGAACTCGCAGGACAGAGAATTACTCTGGGAACAATTTTGCTCTCAACCAAGGGGTGGGCTGAGGACTTGAGATGTCCTCTTGCCATTCTCTAAAGGACCAAAGGACAAGAACAGATTTTCCATTCCCAGGGCACATGTTTTGTTGATGCACTAATAACCCAGGCACTGGAAATTCAGGTCAGGGGTTTGGGGGAAAACTGAAGAAACTGCCATCAATCTTTTGGGAACCCAGTGTTAGACTCTAAGCTTTTAAAACAAAAAAGGACCCCTTGCTTCTGAAATTCAGGAGAAAACTGCCTTTAATGAGTCCCGGCAGCCAGGATCCCAGAAGAGGTTGGAGAGATGATACCGTGTTTTTAACGTTGGCTTTGGCAAGCGGCCGGAGGCCTCACAGGCTCAGCTCTCCAGTCTCACAATCGACTGTCAACTGACTGCTCAAGGGGCACAAACTCTGGGGTCCCTAGAGGACCTGCTCAGCCCTCTTCTGCCTGAGACCTGAGATAGGACCAGGAGGGAAGGACTGAGACAGTCCTTGGCAAGTGCAAGTCACAGACCTAGCCTGGGGATCACCATGGGAGAGGGAGGTGGTGGTAACAGTCACAACCAGGAGAGATGGGCACTTTGCCTGTGCCAGGCTGAATGTACTTTGTGCGTTCCTACACAGCATCCCACTGAGGTAGGTCTGTGCCGTTACCGCCATTTTACAGGTAAGGAAACTGAGGTTCAGAGATGTTAAGTAGTTTCGCCAATGTCACACATTAGTAAGTAGGGGAGCCAGATTTTGAACCCTGGAGCCTACACTCTTAGTCACTGTCACTACTGCCTGTGTGTATAAAATGACTGAGGATCTACCTCCTGAGTGTAAGCTTTGCTCCCAAGAGCATCCCACAGCCAACCATGCTGAAGATCTCTTGAATACTACTGAATGAATAGGGAGGGGGCCTTGAAGCCCAATCCCTCCTAAGATGCTTGGATCTGCTCTGCACTATCCTTGCCAAGTGATCACCCAATACTTGCTTTCATACCCTCAATGTGACAGACTTTAACTTACATGGTAGCCCTTTCACCTTTGAAGAGAGTTGGCTACAGGAAACCCTACATTGAGCTGAAATGCGTCTCACTGAAATCTCTACCCAACTGGTCTTATTTCTGCCCTTTGAGATGTTGCAGAACAAATTCCACTCTTTATCCCCCTAACAGCCCTCTGGGGTTGAAAACAATTCTGGGGGTGCCTGGGTGGCTCAGTTGGTTGAGTGACCGACTTCAGCTCAGGTCATGATCTCGCGGTCTGTGAGTTCAAGTCCCACGGCAGGCTCTGTGCTGATGGCTCAGAGCCTGGAGCCTGCTTCAGATTCTGTGTCTCCCCCTCTCTCTACCCCTCCCCTGCCCACGCTCTGTGTCTCAATAATAAATGTGCTCTCTCTCTCTGTTCTCTCTCTGTCTCTCAATAATAAATAAATGTTCATGAAAACAATTCTGGTTCCTTCAGATATTCCACCCTCCTCTCTCCCTACCACGCAGGGGGGAAAAAAAATTAAGGCGTTTATTTACTTGTTCACACTCAGTAAACACTGTTTGAATACCGACCACAGATCAAACACTCTGCTATTTATGTGCCGAGGGAACGACGGAGCTTAAGTTCTAAGAGAGAAGATAAAAATACACACAAATGATTACATTACCAGATAGAAAATTATGAAACTGTAAGAATACCTGAAGGAGCGCTGCACGGATCCAGAAGGGAGATCTCTTCCCATTGAGGATGTGAAGATGGCACAAAGGAGATACTGTTGGAGCCTGGTCTTGAAGAATGAGAAATGTTACTGACCATCTGCTGTTGCAAAGAACTGGGTGGCCTGAGGGTCCTGGGCTGGTGTGAGAGCGAAAACATCGGGCCGGGAACGGATCTGCTACGCTGCGCCTGTCTCTCTGCCCCTCATTCCAGCCAGAATCTGTAAAATGGAAATAACAGCCACCTGCCCTGACTATCCCCAAGAGGCCATGAGTATCAGGTGCAACGGTTTTGAAAGAAGACACTAATGAGAGGAAAATGCTCTGAGTAGGCAAGGAATTAGTAAACCCAATTTTCTCATTTGAAGATTACTCTGACACTTTCACAATTTGGTGAGAGCTGGAAGAATCGGAAGACACATGCTTTGGTGAAAGCCCAAAGGGGGGGCTTCGAATCCAGAACAAGCAGAAGGAGAAGAAAGAAAACTGAAATTCAGAGAGAAGAAATGTGGCCCAAGTGTGAGGCAAGGTAACCAAATAACAGCCTCAGCTCCTCGGTACCATCTCATTACAGAATAATCCTATAAGGCATGATCAAAGAAGGGATCAACAGCTCAAACATATTATCAGCCACCTAAGCCTTGAGAGGAGAAGGCCCACTGAGAGATTAAGACACTTAGGACATGTCTGAGAGGTTTTCCTGCAGTTAGAGCTTCACTAATTGATATCCAAGCCTCGGCACCACTCTGCCTGGCTTGTTATTACCACCACCTGAGAAAGGAGAGCCCGCCCTCACGAAGAGTCAAGGGGCCAAAGCAGAGAGAGGTGCATGGTGAGATTTTCTGCAAGGATCCATGAGAGGCCCTTTGCCTCTAATCAAGCTACACAGATACACACTTGGGTTGGGTACAAGTTGCAAAGGCACATGGTCAATCAAACATCAAGAGGCGTATATTGAGCACTATATAAATCAGGGCTCTTTCAGGTGCAAAGGAAAAAGAAATCCAACTATAACTGGCTTCAAGCACAAAATCAATTAATTGGTCCGTTTAACTAAAAAAGCCAGAGGAGATCATGATTTGAGGCTGGCTGGATCAGGCGATCTAGCAATATCACTGGGAAACTGGCTCTCTCCTACTCTTGATTCTGATTTCCTCAGTATTGGCTTCATCCTTTTTGTTTTGTTTTGGCGAGGGGAAGAGAGTGTGGGCTCTCCTGTTTACATCCTCAAAGCATTAAGACTAAATAGCTGTGATTGGATAAATTTGGGTCATACGTTTATTCCTGAGCAAGTCCACACTCAGGAGCTGGAGTATATTGAGAATACAGTCCTGCCAGGCCCTCTCACCCCTGGATCTTTGGTTAACCCCACCCAAACTACCTGGACTGACAGTGGGTGAGGTAAGGGGTATTGGTATTCCTCAAGGAAAATCTAGGTGCTGTTACCAGAACAATGACAAATGGATGCCAGTTGGGCAAAAACAAAAGACATCTATTCGTAAAACTCTTCTGGTGGAAATCCAAAAAGGAAATCCACAAAAATGCTGTATTTTTTCATCAAGGAAACCATTCTTTAGTTGAGGGAAAGTTGTCACAGGTAAAATTGATAGAAAACCTAACTGATTATAACAAATAACCTAAAGTGCACACTATAGATCACAAGTCTGAAAAATGACATTAGCTGCTATCCTGAGCAAGACGCTTGATCTCTCTGTGCCTTAAACATCATTTCTCTGTAAAATGGGGACAATAATAGACTCTACTTCATAGAGTTATTGTGATAATCCAATAAGAGAGTTCTCAGGAGCATGAAGCACAACGCATGTCACATAGTAAATAAATCTTGTAGGACTTGATTCATTCATTAAATTTTACTATGTGCCAAGAACTACTATGTGTACTGGCAATACAGTGAAGAGGAAAGTTTTTACTATTGTGCTGCTTTAAATGAAATATTAAAATGAAAAAGTAAATGTATACATGAACAAAAACTTTTAGATAAAGATAAATGCTACGAAGAAAAATAAAACAAAATGGATGATAGGGATGGGAAAGAGGTACCTCAGGGAGAATCGTCACACAAGGCTTTGTTGAGAAGCAGCATTTGAACTGATATATGAATGACAAAAAGATCTAGGCTCAAAAACAAGTGAAAATATTCGTAGCTTGGTGAGATAAGGGGGGATGTGGCACAAGGTATGGTCACAGAGGGGAGGTCAGGGCTGATCATCTAAGTCTGTGGCGAGGAACTGTATTGCATTCTAAGTACAAAGGGAATTCAGTGCAAAGTCTTAATATATTAAATGTTTTTTTAATTTTAATTTTTATTTTTGATAGAGAAAGGAAGAGAGAGAATGAGCAGGAGAGGGGCAGAGAAAGAGGAAGAGAGGATCTGAACAGGGCTCTGTGCTGACAGCAAAGAACTCAATGTGGGGCTTGAACTCACAACCTGTGAGATCATGACCTGAGCTGAAGTCGGATGCCCACCCAACTGAGCCACACAGGTGCCCCTGAAAGTTTAATATTTTAAAGATTACTCTGACTCTTGAAGACAGAGAACAAACTGAAGGTTGATGGGGGCTGAGGGAGAGGGGAAAGTGGGTGATGGGCATTGAGGAGGACACTTGTTGGGATGAGCACTGGGTGTTGTATGGAAGCCAATTTGACAATAAATTATATTAAATAAATGAATTAAATAAATAAATATTTAAAAAATAAAATTAAAAAAATTAAGATTACTCTGGCTACTGTGTAAAGAATGGACTATGGGTTGGGTGTAAAAGTAGAAGTGAGAGCTAGAGAAGAAAAAATGCTTGATGGAAGCATAGAAGTAAAAAAGTAACTTTCCCCGAAGAAAGCATAAGGTAAGACAGAGATAAAGAGGGTCCATAAATGAGCTAGCTGAGGGAGACATGAGCATAGTGCAGAGTAGTGGTGAGAACCCTTCAGTGGTTCTCTACTCTCTCCCTACTCCCTCCTTTCTTTACTATGAAGAAGTAATTTGTGCCTGAAAACTATCCCACTGAGAAAAACTATAAAAACTGGGTCAAAAATACAACTGAATGTTAAGTTGGAGCAACCAAGGTGGCCATGACTTGAAGGGATGAATTAGTGCCTTCTCCACTCGGGGCATTTTCTGAATCTCACTGCAGAACAAAAAGGCAAAACAAAAAACAGTGCTTAGCAGTTCCCATGGGGTACAAGTCCCCTCAAAAATAGTTATAGGCAGCCAGAAATTGAAGAGCCACAACCCTAGAGAAAAAGGAACCACAGAGAAGTGAGACCAACATCCCGCATGCAATTTCTCATCAGTGCATTTGCCAAATTCTCAAATGCAGGTGTAGGTGGCGAGAGTGTAAGAAACCAAGCAAACATAGGGGATAACTTCCTCCAAGAGGTGGAGCTAATTTCCCTCTCCTTAAGTAAAAGCAGGACTTAAAAACACATGGAAAGAACACAGTGTGGGAATGGAAAAATAGTAACTCTGCCATGGAGAAACCTGTCGGACGCCACCTAAACTAAATGATCAAGGTCAACATCAACAGTGGTAAGTCAGGGAATATCATATACCCACTGTTACCACATGACAAGGAGGGCTCCTCACCTCCATGATACTCTTTCAAAAACTCATAACCCCAATCTAATCATGAAAAAAAAAATCAGACACACTAAAAGTGACTGGCATTCTCCAAAATACCTGACCAGCATTCCATGACTGCTCATGGTTAAGGTCATGAAGAACAAGGAAAGACTGAGGATCTGTCACAGTGCAGACAAGACTAAGGAGACGTGACAACTAAATGTCATGTGGTGTTCTGGATCGGAGTCCAGAACAGTAAAGGGACAAAAAAGGAAAAAGGGAGAGAAATTCAAATAAAATTTATAGTTTAACTAATAATAATATGCTAATGTTGCTTCCTTACTTTTGGAAAATATATCATTTTATGTAAAATGTTAACATTAGGGAAAACTAGGTAAAGGGTATTTGGGAACTTTTTTGTAAATTCCAAAATAAAACAAAAGTAATGATAGTGATGAGGGTAGTGCTTCAGGGAGGATGGTCAGGGAGGGATTCACTAAAAAACAGAATTTTAAAAGATGGTTTTTGAAAAAGCTGCTAAGAGGTGAAAATACTAAGTAAGGATTTGGGCAGCCCCAGAGAGGTGTGAAAACAAAAACTGGAGTTCAGGACCCACCAAAAAGAATGTACTGGCCTTTCAGTTGAGACCTGATGGGCCATGCCGAAGGGGCAAGGCAAATCAGAAATAGACCCCCCCTCCTGTGGTGACGGATAGTAACTAGCCCTTTGGTGGTGATTGCTTTATAGTGTATTCTGATGTCAATTACAATGTCGTACACTGAAATTTATACAATGTTACATATAATTTTATGCCCCAAAAAAAGTCACACTGAAAAAAAAAGAGGGGGGTAGGAAATAGACACTCCTTACAAAGCCTGAAACAGAGCTTGAAATCATCTCAATACATGGTTGAATCAAGGTGATCTGTCCACACTCTGCCAACCAGAAGGAAATTTAATCCTTTCTACAAGATAACATGATTCAGAGCCAGTGTAATTTTTCATATACAATTTAAAGTATTTACTACAAAAAATACCAGGCATGACAGTAAACAGAAATGATCAAAATCCAATTTTTAAATATGAGGCAATAGAAAGATACCCATAGATAGCTCAGATTCTAGAATTATCAGGCAGGAATTTTAAGGTAATTATGATGATTATGTTCCAGAAAATAAATGAAAAGATGGATAATTTCTCCAGGGAACTGCAATCTATTTTTTAAAGAAAAAAGGAGTGAAAATGCTAGCCTGGAAATTAAAACAAATGAAATTAATTCAGTATATAAGTGTAAAACTAGATTAAACTCAGCAGAAGAGATGATTATTGAAAAGAGTAGAAAAGATCCAGATAGATGCAGAGAAAGGGGGGGGGGGGGAGAATAGAAAATGCAGAAATAGGTATAAGTGACATAGAAACATCATGAAAAGGTCTTAGCATATGGATAATTGGGATTCTAGATGGAGAAGAGAAAATGAAGGAGCGATAATGGAAAAAATACTGACGACTGATGAAATACATCAAGACACAAATTCGAGGGAGAGGGGGACAGAGGACCCGAAGAGTTCTGTGAGTCTGAGCAGGATATTCACAAAGAAAACCGAGTCTCACCAGCCGCTGTGGCCTGCTGGGGTGGAGGCCACGGTGGGCAAGAGGCACAGTCCACAGTCCGGGTATTGCCAGGACCAGGCAGAGGGTGGCACAGGATGGACTGGGAAGAGAACCTGGCCATATGTCTGCTTCCCTCCGAGTGTGTACTCCAGGAAGGAAAATTCCATCAACAGTGTTTGAAGGAAGGACACTCCAAGCTTTGAAATATTCATTCCTTGCATGTAAAATATCAATGTTGGATGCCAGATCAAGATTCAGAGGAAGAAAAGTTTATTGATACTATTATGTTTTACCAAGGTGAAAACAACAGAGAATTTTCTCTGGTCATTAAAACAGAGAACCAAAATGGAAAACCTATTTTCTACTAATACCTCTTTAGTTGAACCAGTTTCTTCCTCCATGGAACACTGGAGAAAATGGATGAGTTCTGTTTTTCAATACATATAAAGTAAATGATTCTCTTACTCCAAGTTATTTTTAGAAGAAACACTTAATTGAGCAATTATGGGCTGGGAGCAGAATAAATGTGTTTTGAGAATTGTTCTAAAAGCAAAAAGAATGGAAAGATTGTTATTTTCAAACTTGACTCTTCAAGCAAATCACACAATTTGTACATCTTTTGTGAATGGTATGAAGGTGGCTAATGGGACTGGTATAATCCATAACACAGAGCTCAATGAGAAAATGTCTATCAGGAAAGTTCAGCTTACAACTTCATTCAATCTTTCCTATTTAGTTCTAAAATAGTGTTGGATGGGGATGAAAGGCACAACACAGAGAATATAGTCAATGGCATTGTAAGTGTTGTATGGTGACTGATGGTCGCTGCACTTGTGAGCACAGCATAACATATGGACTTGTCGACTCACTCTGTTGTACACTTCAAACCAATGTAACATTGTGTGTCAACTATACTTCAATAATATATATATTGAACACACACACACACACACACACACACGCAAATAATAATTCCTTAAATTGTGTTTGACTCCAAGCAAACGTTCATAGGCACATGATATAAATGGATAAAACCAAAGTCTGTAAAATATTAAAAACTACAGGAAAAAAAATCCATTGCCTTTAAATGACAAAAACTAAGGCCTATAGCTGACTTTTCAAAGATATTATACTAGACAGAAAAGAATAGAGTGATATAATTAACAGTACACTTCCAAATACCTCTAAGGATCAAAATCTAAAGCAGGGAAGATACTAGAAAGTACTTTGAACTGAATAATAATGAAACCATAACTTGTGGGATGCATCTCAACTAAAGCTCAGGAGAAAAGACAAAGTCTTAAATATATATTAGAAAATAAGAAGGAGGGGCGCCTGGGTGGCTCCGTCAGTTAAGTGTCTGACTTCGGCTCAGGTCATGATCTCACGGTACGTGAGTTCCAGCCCCGCATCAGGCTCTGTGCTGACAGCTCAGAGCCTGGAGCCCATTTCGGATTCTGTGTCTCCCTCTCTCTCTCTCTGCCCCTCTCCTGCTCGCACTGTCTCTGTCTCTCTCAAAAATAAATAAAACGTTGAAAATTTTTAAATAAAAAAAAAGAAAAGAAGAGGGTTAAAAGTCAATGAAGCATCCATTTCAAGAAGCCAGAAGAGGGCCAAGCTGGGGCAAGCAGAAGCTGCATCCAGACATCGGGACTGCACTGATACCTCTTCCAGAAAGCTGGGCCTGGGCACCTGACCCCCAGGAGCAGCCGCTGGCCCCTCAGGATCTCTGGCCTTGGCCCCGTGAGCCACCCCAGGCCTGGGCGAGGGTCCTGGCAGGCTAGCGCTGCCCTCCACTGGGACCCAAGAAATGGCATCCGGGCAATGTCCAGGTCCTCCCAGGCAGGAGTGTGAAGAGACTGCCCCATCTGCTACTTCGGAGGAGTAGGTAGCCTGGGACACCGAGGAGGTTTTCCGCAGCTATGTTTTTCACCGTTGGCAGCAGGAGCAGGAGGCTGAGGGGGCAGCTGTGCCTACTGACCCAGAAATGGTCACCTTGCCCCTAGAACCTAGCAGCACCATGGGGCAGGTGGGTCGGCAGCTCGCCATCACTGGGGACAACATCAACCAGCGCTACGATTCAGAGTTCCAGGCCATGCTACAGCGCCTGCAACCCACAGCAGAGAACGCCTATGATCTTTTCACCAAGATTGCCTCGAGTCGATTTGAGAGCAGCATCAACTGGGGCCGAGTGGTGGCTCTCCTGGGCTTTGGCTACCGCCTGGCCCTCGACATCTACCAGCACAGCCTGACTGGCTTCCTGGGCCGGGTGACCAAACTAGTGGTCGACATCATGCTGCGTCACTGCATTGCCGGGTGGACTGCGCAGAGGGGTGGCTGGGTAAGTGCCCAAGCGTAGGCAGCCTCCTCCCTGCTGCTGGGGCTGCCTCTCTCCCAGCCCCACCCCAGTCCTGGAGTGCCTGTATGTGCCGTCAGCCCCTCTATCTCTGTCTCTTGGCAGGTGACAGCCCTGAACTTGGGAAATGGCCCCATCCTGAAAGTGCTGATAGTTCTGTCTGTGGTTCTGTTGGGCCAGTTCGTGGTACGAAGATTCTTCAAATCATGACTCCCAGAGGGGCCCTTTGGGGTCCTAGCTGAGACCCTTGCCTGGGCTTCAGCCAAGCCTTCTCCCATCACCCCCCCTCCCTTACAGGGGTCCCCCTCAAGAATACAGAAGCTTTAGCAAGTGGGCACTCCAGCTTTGGGAGGGCCCTTGCCTGGGGGTCAGTCAGGCTGCCAGGGGTGCCCCAACATTGCATGGTGCTAATGGGCCCCCTCTCTGGGCCCCATCCTGTCAGAGAGGGGGTAGAGCCTTCTTCCTCAGCTCTCTGGGACACCCTCAGCCCTATCTATTGGACACTGGGGAGATTCACAACTTGGGAAAGCAAGAGACTGAGAGTCACTTCTCCCCTCAAAATTTTTAACGGTTATATCTTTATGTAATACCCTTGGAAGGACCCTCCCCCCACCCATTCCCACTGCTCTGCCCAAGCCAGGAAGTCTGGGGTGTGGGGGTTAGTAGACTACCCTGTGTTCCCCAGGATTCAGCTGTTCTAGAAGATCAGAGCTTGATTGCTAGGCCTGGAGCCCATTCCTGGCCCTTCCTAAGCTCTCCCCCTGCTCCCACTCCCCCCCCCCCACCCCATATCACATTTACAGTGGACTCGCAGGGATTCTGGGCCTCGGTATGGGGTAGAGATGAAGTTGGGGGCACGGACCAGGGCTGTCAGAACCTCATCAGCATCCCCCAAGCCCGCCTCCCAAGATCCTCAGTTCTCTCCCTTCCCCTCATCTATTACCACTTAAACCCAACCTATTCACTACAAGTGAAGCCCACCCTGCCCCCATCACTCCAAATAAGGAAGGAGGGGTCTTGGGTAAGTGGAGTGCTGAGGTTCCCTCCTTGCCCAGGTACAGAATTTGGTTTGTTATTGTCAGGGAAAGAGGGTAAGGAACTCATCTTGAGGTTTCTGAGAAAAGAGCTGTTAACGCCACTAGGAACCCCAGGGTTGGGATCTTCCCTTACGGCCCGGGTACAGTGTAATCTGGGGGTGTGGATGGGGAAACTGTGAGTACTTGAACTCTACCATGACCCCCCACTCTCCACACTCTTCACCTGCCTAAGCCCCTCCTGTGGGTGGGGTGGGAATGCCTTGTCTATCTTGCACAATCTAGAGGTTTGGGGGTAGATTAAGCCACATGCAGGGAGGGGATGCAGACAGAGCCCACTGGCCAGCCCCCACCTTCTGAGTGTGTCTGAAATAAACTGCAATCTCTGAAAAAAAAAAAAAAAAAAAGAAGCCAGAAAAAAAAATTAAACAAACAAAAAAATGCGAGTTGAGAGCAAAAAGAAAAGGAGGGAAAAGAAAGAATAGAAAACAAAGATACATAATATAGAAAACATTTTAAAGCTGGTTATTTGAAGTGACCAAAAAAATGGCTGATCCCCTAGAAAGAACAATCAAGAAAAAAGAAGCACAAATTATTGTATGACAAACAGACAAGAAGACATCACTACAGATTCTAGAGACTAACAAAGTAGGAGGATTATGGCAATTTTATGCAAATAAATGTGAAAAATCATATTAAATGGACAAGTGCCTAGGAAAAAAATGCAACTTACTAAAACCACTACAATAAGTATCAATCTTAACAGCCCTATATCTATTAAATAAATTGAATCTGTAAATAAAAACTTTCCACTAAGAAACCTCCAGAAAAAAAAAAGTTAGAGAGGGGGAGAGCCAAACCATAAGAGACTCTTAAAAGCTGAGAATAAACTGAGGGTTGATGGGGAGTAGGAGGGAGGGAAGGGTGGGTGATGGGCATTGAGGAGGGCACCTGTTAGGATGAGCACTGGGTGTTGTATGGAAACCAATTTGACAATAAATTTCATATATATATAAAAAAGGAAACCTCCAGGCCCGTATGGCTTCATCAATGAACACTTCCAAACATTTAAAAAAGAACTAACACCAAATCTTCTATAGATGTTTCTAAGGAATAGAAAAGAGAAAACATTTGCAACTTGTGAAGAAGCTACCACAATCTTTATACCAAAACCTGAAAAAGACATTTTTAAAAAGGAAAGTTATAGGTTAATGCCCTCTCATGAACGAAGATGACCTCGTTTAGCCAAAAGCAAGCAAAATAAAAGTAATCGAAATTAGAACAGCAGCTACCTTTGGCATGCAATGACTGGGAGGGAATGTGAGGTAGGCTTCGAGGGTGCTGGTACCGTTCTGTATCATTGTATTGATAGCATCCATTTTATGAGTAACTTAACAAAACTTATGCACTAATACATGTGTATTTCCATTTTAAATGGTTTTTAAATACGTAATACAAGAATCACCTTCAACCAACACTGATCATGACCCATTTGCCATAATTCCTAGCACAGAGAAGGTAGTTAATCAATATTTGTTAAAAACCAAATGAACAACTCTTTTAGTAGAGATGCAAAACCTCAGCACAGTGTCTCACACACACAGTTCGTGTGCAAAATATGTGTACTTTTTAAACGAATGAACCTCTGAGTGAAGGTATATCCTCTGCCAAGCCTTTTTCATGCTAAAACTCCTTGTGGAGGCAGTGAGAGACCCAACAAGAGGAACTAACTGGATAAACATGAAATAGGAGTTAAGGACAGACAGAGCAGAAAGTAGGAAAAAAGAGACTGAGAACGTTTGATGGAAAGATAGGAAAACAGCACAAGGAGATGATGAAAAGTCTCACGTGGATGTCAAGCTGCTGGAACCCAGGATATACATATAGACTTGGCTGCAAAACTAAATTGGGGAGTCTCTGGTCAGAAAGCCAGGGGCTGATCAGTCTTGATATGAGGCCTTTCTTCTTCACTGATCCTACCTCCTCTTCCTTTATTTTAGGTCTCCAAATGAAGGGGTTAGGAGCCAGGACGTGAGAGATGGGAGTCCTGAGTTCTAGATCCTGCTTTGTGGTGATACTTTAGGCCAGTCATTCCAATTTCCTGGCTTCTGTGTGACTAATCAGAAAAATGGAAGGAAAGGTCTCTCAATATTTTATGCATCCACTCCTTATGACTAAAAAATTCTCCCAGGGCCACTGAGATCTCCCAAGTACTTCTGAGGTCACTTCTTTAAAGCACAGAAAACATACTGTTGCTTTGCAATTCAGAAGAAGAAGAAGAAGAAGAAGAAGAAGAAGAAGAAGAAGAAGAAGAAGAAGAAGAAGAAGAAGAAGGAGGAGGAGAAGGAGGAGGAGGAGGAGAAGGGGAAGAGGAAGAAGAAAAAGAAGGTACTAAGTTCATTCTCTAAGTTGGGTTGGGAAAGGCTGGCAGTAGCCTCCAGCTTCTTGGAGGAAAGGCTTTTCCATAGTACTATTTGAAGACCCATATTCATCATAATACTTCAGCACAATTAGGCAAGCTGCTTAGTTGCTCCAAATATCTGTCTCTCTTTACAAAGTATCATTGAGGCCTGTCAAAGAAGTCTTGAGATGCCCAGCCCTTTCCTCTGTGAATGTCATTATGGTCAGAGACTTGGCACTGTGTTAATTACATTAGCTGGTTCAGGCCTGCGTAATCTCACCTGATTAACACTATTCCTTCCTCTTTCTCTCTTCGGGCCCTCTGCCTAAATCTTTTTGTTCTTCTTTCACTTATTCGCTTATTCATCCTGGCAAGAAATATCTACTGAGCTCCTCCTATGTGCCAGGCACTGTGCAGGTGCTAAACATATCATCAAGAAGCCAGGTAAAGTCCCTTCCTTGTAGATTTCCTTTACCTACCCTTCCCATGCCCTTCATCTTCGTGGGAGCAAAAAATGGTGGAAAGACCCTTCAGCTATAATTAGGTACCTGTATTCTTGTCCTAACTCTGCTACTAGTCTAGGGGGTGAGTCACTGAACCTCTCTGGATATAATTTTCCTCTTCTGTAAATAAAACTGTTGAACAAGAACAGTCTCTAAGACTCTCTCACATGGACTTTTTTCAGTAGCTTCTAACTAGTATCCTTGTTTTCATTTTGCCCCCTCCCTCCCTACACATTTTATTCTAAGCACAGTAGCCAGACTAATCTTGTTAAAATGTTAAGTCAGAACTTGTTACTCCTCTGCTCGAAACCCTCCAATGGGTCTCACTCACAAGTGAACCCAAAGTCCTTACTATGCCCTGAAGGTAGTGTATGCCCCAGCCCCCGAGCCTTCTCTAACCTGGTCCTCTCAACTTCACTCACTCCACCCAGGCACAATGGCCTCCTTGCTATTTCTCGCACACTCTAAGCATATTTCCCTCTCAGACTCTTTACATTTGCTTTCTGCACTGCCTGGAAAGCTCTCCTTTCCCTCCCTCCTCCCCGAGGTTCACATGGCTCATTCCCTCACTTCCTTCAGTCACTTGTTCAAATGTTTTTCTTCTTTTCAGAAAGCACGCCCTGGTCTAACCACCCTATATAAAATAGTGCCTCTGTATCACTCTCTGCCCTGAGACCACTTTCTTCTCTTTAATCCTTATGATTGCCTAATACATCATAAATTGCCTTTTTTTATCTTCTGTCTCCCTCCACTGGGAGATACACTCCATTAGAATGGGGGTCTCTACCTGTTTTGTTCCCTGCTATATCCCCATTCCCTAGCACAGTGACTAACACATAGTAAATGCTCAATAAATATTTTGTGTCATTAATGAAAGAATGAATTGACTCTAGTAATAAGTCTCAGTATAGGTCAAAATGTATTCATACTTGGAAGGGTTCAAATCTGGCTACCTATAAGGGGCCACTCAAGTATTGGAATTAGGCTACACAGAATACTTATCATAACAAATGGACCATCTGCTGAAGCAAACTCACTCCATTCCATTGAGATCTCTGTTTCATAGCATGGTAGTCACAGTAAGATTAGATCTGAATGCCATTTCTTCTATGCAGTTTCTTGTGATGAGATTAAGGGATGTTACTCTCCCTGTTTGACTTAGGCCCAAAGAGATTTGGTCATTTACCCAACATCATCCAGCCTTTTTGAGGCAGAGATAAAACAAAAACATAAATCTCTGACCTCCAAGCCTGCAGGTAGTTTCGATAGTGACCTACAACAAGAGAGAAAGATCCGAGTATACCGCTTATGGGCATAAGAAATACACGAGATATGGGGTAAAAAGTGTAGATTCGCAACCATGAGGAGCTTTTCCCACTGAACCTCCAAAGTGATTTCATGTTCAGAAGTTCAAAGCACTGTTTCTCTTACATACTGTCATATCCCCAAGGCCCAGCACACTCTTACTTCATGTATGCTGATTAAATAAAAGTAAGGGCCTGCTAGAAAACAGGTGCCCCCAGGTAATAATTACTCTTGTCTCCAGAACAGCCCAAAACCTTGGAGCCAGTCACACCCACTACAGCAGCAGCAGCAACAATAACAACAACAACAACAACAACAACACACACACACACACACACACACACACCCCACATCCCTTCAAGGAAAAGAAAAAGTAACTTCTACATGCTGCATCCCACCTGCCCACACAATCGCTTCCTAGCCAGGTAAGGAACAAGCACAAAGTTGTGACATCACAGTTTGTTTCAGTACCTTCAGGGGTACAAAAATGTCACAGATAGGTGCATACATATATGCCTTTGTGGACAGAGACCATTTACAAACACAAATGTGTAAATACACATATGCACCACACATTTGCTTCAGAATTAGGGTGGCTACGGATCACGAATCAATTTGTACACACAGAAATATACACGTTTGTCTTGCCCAAGCTACTTACAAATGTACACAAATGCATTCACAAGGATAATATTTACGTCAAGGTATTACTGTGAGAAGTAGATGACATTATGGGAAGTGCACACTAGTACCTGATACGTAAAAAGCATGCTAGTAAAGGTTAGTGATAGATATGGGTAGGTAGGTAGATAGATAGATAGATAGATAGATAATATAAATTTTTATCAGACTCCGATGAAAATCCACCTTTAAAGCAAAATTTCCTTTTCAGTCACTACTCAAACTCATGGAAATTCTAAGCAGCCCATTACTGTTCCAGTGTGTGGAAGCCAATAAAAGAGAATAATGTGGGATGTGTAACAGTGGTGTGGGGGATGGGGGTGGGGGAAATCCCTGTTGGTAGGAGGCTGGAGAACAAAGCTTTCCAGGCTTCTTCAGGGAGAAAGCCTGGGCTTGGAGAGACCTGAACTGCTAAGAACTATTCTAGGGAAAATCAACCTCCAAAAACTCAAAAGAAGGCATTCCTAACGCTGCTGAGAAAGAGGGGAGGGTTGTCCCCACTTGGTAGGCTAGGAGGGAGAGACCCCAGAGTCCCAGCCAGTTCAAATCAGCCAGAAAATCCTGCAAGGCTATTAATCCACTAAATTCTGGGAGCTTGGAGAAAATCTGATTAACTCCACCTCCCCAGCTGGGCTCTAGAGTGAAATCTATAGCTAGCTGGTTTCTGAGACTCAAATAAGATGGGAAAGAGAGAAGCAGGAGGAAGAGAAAAAAGGAAGCAGGAGTGGTTAAGTACTAGATACCTGTGTGTATAGCTTGGCTCAATCATTGTTTTGGAACAAGACACAGCTCTCTTAGGCTCTGTTGCCGTAACTTGTGAAATGTAAACAAAACTGTCTCCTGTCCTGTTGGAAGACTGCATATCTTCCTTATCTCCCCTAAGGGCTCCAACAGTGAGGCCAGGACTGCTCCCTCTTGACGCTGGGAAGTACTCAAGGAATTTCTCCTGTATTTTCCCATTGCAGTGGCCCAGGGGAAGAGAAGCAGTCTTTTATGGACCAGACGTCTTTTTGAAACCTCTCCTTTACTTCTGTACCAAATATTAAAACTTCAGAGCTCTAAAGAAACTCGGGGATCCGGTTCAATTCTTCCCTTTTAAGATGGTATGCTGAGCCCAGAGGCAGGTCCGAACTGGGACCCGTGGTGTTTGTTTTCCTCACATACAACTACATTCTTTAAATATCGAGGCAATATTTTAAGAGACCTCCAGAGATTAACTCCATAATCTCCCCCACCCCACCGCCCGCTTGCAAAGGAAAGGGGAGTCAAGGATCTCGTCCAGCACTTTAAGCGTTAAACTCAACCTAGAGTCTAAAACGCGATTGGCCAAACACTGAGAAAAGATCTGGTTTTCGCAGCCGTGGGCCAATGAGCACCTCGAGTGGGAGGGTTTGAAGATACTAAGGAGTTTTTCCCCCCTTTTTTTCCTCTCCACCCCCTCCCATCGGCCTTCGCCCGCCCCCCTCCCAGCTCCCATGCCGCCAGTTTGTTAAATTAATGCAGTAAGAAAGTCTGAAGATCTGAGGGAGTCCTGGCCAAAGGAAGATGGGCGAGCTCAGAAAATCGAGATGCATCTGAAACCCTGGGCTCCTCAGCCCCGCGGGGTCGCCATGGACCCTGACAGCCCCTGAAACTTGCCCTGAGCTCTCTCATGCCTGCAGCCCTGAGCAATGGGACACCTTTCCTGCAGCGATCATAACTTATTCGGCGGGGACCAGAGAACAGGGATCGCAAGGCGACAACAGACTCGCACGCAGGCAGGGAAACGAGATTCCGGGACTCGGTCGCGATGCGCCAGCCTGGCACATTCTCCGGGATTTAACTGAAGGCAGCACCGTCAATCGCTTCCCCTGGCCCCTAGCCCCCTCAGGCCAGCCCAGGGGCATAAAGCCCTGCTCTCTCTACCCAAGATGCTCGCCCAATCTAACGGTCGGAGGCCAGCGCTCTGATCGCCACAGAAGATTTTTTTCCCTTGCATGGAGCTGGCCGTTTAAACAGAAAAACAGGGGTAAAAAAGAAAATATACCCACCCCCAAACGTGCCTCCCCAGCGCCGCAGGGAGCCAACAGACAAGCTGGAGTTTAACAAACAGCAATACTCTTCGCGCTCCTGAAAAGCAGGGCTGGACGCTCTCCGTGGTGCTGAAACGCTTCACGGCTGCCTCTGTCCGTGGTACCTACAGCCCCCTCGTTCCAATTTCCCCTGGGGCTCTCCCTCCGCGCCCCTGTTCTCCACCTCCCCTTAGCATCTGGATTATTTTTTCAATAGCGCTCGCTGGTTTTGTAAGTGCCAATTTGAAACATTTTTTACCCTCATAACTCGTGGACTACAAAGCACAAGGACCTGAAAAATGTACAGCTTCAATACTCTTCGACTCTACCTTTGGGAGACCATTGTATTCTTCAGGTATGCAATTTTCTACTGACCACATCGCTGTAATGGAAATGGGGGAAAGGAGCACTGAGGCTGACTCTGTCCGTTATCCCTTCATTTTGGGGGGAAGGGGCTGCTGTATACCGCTGCAATCGGGTCCTTCCATCCCCCGCTCCCCCACCCCACCCCTCCCGCAGGGTGTCTGGCTTGTGCGTGGAGGTCTGAGACAGTCGCTGCTCTAGCAGCTGTTTGCCTGTTTTTTTGTGATTTGTTTGTCCTTCCATCTGCTATACCCCCGCCCCATCACTGGCCCCCAGCCCCTCTGCATATTGGCTTTCACTGGGCTGAGGACTTTAAGGGGAAGCTTTTGGAGTTACTCAGTTTAATTAGGACTGCATTCTCTCTAACCGCAGTGCCGAAAACCTCAGCTCTCCCGTCTGGGAGCCAAGTGACAACTAGCGGTGACGGGGAAGGTTGCACTCGAGCTCAATGGACACAGAACATTTAATTTTCTCTCCTTTTTTGTTGTTGTTTTCTTTTTCTGCGTGGGGCGGGGGTGGGGGGGAGTAGGCTGAGGCTTAGTGCTTGGAAACAATAGTGTTATGACCTCAGGTTGTAAAGCCCTGAACTTGGGTGCAGAGTGGATCTACTTAGGAACACATTCTGGGAAAGATTTCCCTTTAGAAACTTTGACTCCCTCCTCTCACCCACTCACCTTTCCAAACTCTTACTTTGTTAGTTGCAGATCCTGAACTGATGGACAATTCTTGTTTGTTTTGTTTAATTTATGTCCGTCCCTGAATCTGTAGCTGAGTTCCCTCATCCGTTATCTCTTCAGGTTAAAATTTTCTGCCTACAGGCTTAGCATTCTATGTTAGTACAAGTGAAAAGTGAAAAATCACCCTCTTCAGGAAGCATTGAAATAGATAGTTCTTTTGTAAGTGGGTGAATCAGCCATCGTCAGAGATGGTTATGATAAATTCCATTTATATGAATTGAAAAAAATTATTCTTCCTCCATGACCCGCAGGGATCATTAATCTTCCTCATTTTAGATACCTGCCTCTCACGTTTTACCATGGCACTGTATTAACAGCCATTTGAAAAGCCCACTCTAAGTTATTTTTAAAAATAAGTAACCACCAAATATTATTCCCATAGTACTCCCATAATAAACCAGCAACTAATTATTGCTTTTCCTTTTAACATTGTGGAGAATTCTGCATATGAATTGTTGGTTTGACTAACCTGTCGGTTGGTTTATTAAATGAATGACTCCTCCCCCAACCCTGGATTATAAGGGTCTATATGTGAACCTCTCTTCATGTCTTTCTCTTGAGATGGAGAAAAGACCCCCTCCTTCCCTGAGATACCCAACGCTAAAGCTTCTAATCTCTAGTTCAAATAATTGTTTGATAGGCCATAGTCCTGCCCACAGCTCAGAATGCAAATAGTCAGGGAGTCAGATAGAATGAAAAAGTGCAACAATCCAGGGCCCTGTGAAATGTAGCTACTTTATGGAGGAAGGGGCAGGAAGTATCCTCTTAATATCAAATCCTTTCTCCCCTACATACATATAGAACTGTAAAATGCCGCGGAGGTGGGGTACTGGGTAACATTTGTATGCAAATTGATTCTCTGTTTGGCTTACCGAGACAGAACTGAACCAGAAAGATTAAAGAGCAAATTAATAGGACCAAGCACATCACCTCCCCCCACCCCGCCACCACACACACACACCCGACTCCTTTTTTATTGATGAACAGTATGTTTGATTTTCTTCTCCCCGACATTGTCTTTCACAAAAGGGAGACACGGTCTAAAAGGTTTGCATTGTAATCATTTCAAGAAGGTGATGAATCCACTGTGCTAATTCTTTAAGTAAACTGGTGGTAGCCCATCAGGAAACATCACTCTACATCTCCTTCCCATACATGTGTCAAGGCATATCTGAGCTACAATGTGTATGGGATTCTGTGTTTATAAAGAAAGAAAAGTCATGACTCTGGAGAGCTGGGAAGGGATTGGTACCACTGCACTTTCAAAATATAGGAATGACTACATCATCTGAGGAGTCAATGTTGTTTCAGAACTGTTCTGAAACATAAAATAATGAAGCTAGGAATTGAACTCAGGAAATACCCTCAGCAATTTTTCAGAGAGATTGGGAAAAAAAAAGGTCAAAAGGAGGGAAAGTATTATCCTTGTGTCATTGGCACTTTCATTTCTAACTCTCTCATTTTTTAAATTTTAGGTCAAAATACAGAAGCATTAAAATCTGGGGACTCAATAGAATTGTATGTGGGGGTAAATGGAGACTGGCAGCCTAGCAGGTTCCATGTGAATAACCCTTTCTCCCCCAAGGGACAGGCACCGTGTTGGAATGAGCCAATCCAATCATCTCAGGCACCCAGGTACTACTTAGATTAAATGATGCCAGCTGCTCACCTTGTTGGGGGAAATCTGGGGGCTAGAAAAGGAAAGGCCATCAATAACAGAGGTGCTGCTGCATTAGTACATAACCAGCGAAATGGCCATAATGACAGTAAACAGTAAAACAAAACAGCAGTCGAAGTGAGGCAGAAATCTCGTATGGTGCCAACACAGAGAACGCATTCAGGCCTTCAAAAGAGCTGACAGGGAGAGAGACATAGGGTACTGGGACACAAACAGCATTGCAGTGCTCATCAACTGTGACCCCATAAGTAAAATGAGGTGATTTGGCTGAAGTTCCTGGTTTGGTATTTTAAAAGCCTATGGTTCTAAAACCATGAGTGACATCCTAGGATTCGATAACCTAAATTTTGTCTCTTTGTTTGCAGTTGGAGATGGGGCTTTATAGCCAGACTGGCCAAAAATAATAAGCAAAGATATGGTTTTTTGGGGGTTTTTTTAATGGTAGAAGCACATTCCTTTCAACCTCCTTTGCAAGCCAAAGGGAACTTGCTTTGATTCACAGAACGCTTACCTTCTAGCTTATGGCTGGAAAGGCCCAGGAAGACCCCAACATTTTTTATCTTCTGGGTAATTCGTAGCATATAACTGTGTTTCTCAGTCTCGGCACTACTGACATTTTGAACTGGATAATCTTTATTAGGAGGGCTGTCCTGTGCATTGTAAGATGTTCAGCAGTACCGTGGCCTCGGTGACATCCCCTCCCCCCAGTCATGACTATCAAAATGTCTCCAGACCCTGCCAAAAATCCCGGGGTAGGGAGTACAAAAATTGTCTGCAGTTGAGAACCACTGGTATCGAATGACCAAATTCTTAATCTGCTGTTCCGATGTCCTAATTACAATGGGGAGGAAAGTCTAGTTTCCTTGAGAACATGCCCCCCATGAACCACACAAATCACCCCAATGAAGCAAAAAGGGACCTAGCTCATGCTTGCAAAGGGAATAAAGGGAGAGGAGATAAACCAAGTCTAACCCATGGATGGTTTTGCCATGCTTCCTTGCACAGGGCTTTGTGCTGAATATGGCATTCATTTGTTAAGAAAGGTCACTAAAATCTTGAAGGAAAGATGTTTCTATTCACACAAGGGTCAAGAGGAACATGGCAGATAGACTGTTTCATATCTGGGTCCTGGAAACCCATCCAGTTGGAAGGTAAATGAGTTTTCTTTTGAGGTGCCCCCTCTGGATCTCTTCCTCCCAGTAGCATAGCTGTATTTTCCCTCAAATCTTACCCGCTGCGTTTTGGGCACTGCAGAAAGCATTTAAGAGCTTCTGAAATGGGCCAAGGACTTTTTTCCTGAGGAAAGAAGTTCCTTGGGCAAGCTTGCACCAGGCCCAATCAAACTGTCAGTCTACCCTCTTCTGGGGGCTTAGGAACCTTGAGTAAGAGAAAAGAAAACATCACATTTTTTATTCCTGAAGGATAGCTTAGATACGGCCCCTAGGCTGGTAAATAGAGTTATGGATTGGTGCATAACTTCTGTGTATTTGCAAAACTGGTGATGACCTATCAGGGGATATTTAGGGAATTTATCCCTGAGACCAACTTAACTACGAAAGAGGTTGCAAATGTGGTGCAGTGGAGAAAGCAGTTAGGCTAGGATTTGAAAGCCCCCTGTTCTAAAGTGAGCTCTGCTCCCATCCTGCAGCATGGCTTTGATAAGACTCTGCATCATGGGGATTCAGTTTGCTTACCAATCAACTCAAATGACTGATTCCAACACCCCTATGTTGCCTCCAGCCCGGGATAAGGTCTTTGTGAAAGACAGAGGCCCACACCCACAAAGGCTCAGAATGAACTTGCTTCAACACTGACGCTGCCTTCATTTCTTCACTAGGCATTTATTTATCATGTATTTATGTGTCCAGTCCCAAACTCTGCACTCTATGGGGGACACGGAGGTAACAGATGCCACAGTCCCTGTCCTTGCAGAAAGAGGAGACACTGCTCCCTTTAAAGCTACATTAAAAACCTCTTTCCTTCTTCAGAGGGCCCGCAGAGCTCCTCTCCCGACAGCCTGTGTACGCGTCCTGCGACAGCATCGCATTTATGTGGGCGTCATTAACTTTATTTCCTTCATCAGCTGGCAGAAGCCAGAATGATTTTTAAGACGGATGGCACTGTCTCCCGCCTGGCCATCTTGACGCTATTCTGCAGGTTTTCTGCTGCTTTAGGCAAAGCGGACTTGGCCCAAAGGGCAGGAGACCTGGGATCCAGAATTTAGCTAGTGGCCTGACCTTGAAAGGGTTCCATGACCTTTCTGGCCCTCAGTTTCCCCAGCTGTAAGATGAAGGGAATCAACACATCAATCTCTCTAAAATCATTTTTAACTGTGCCAGTTAAGAATTGTCCTCCTCCAATCTCCATGATAGAATGCTTTTGGTTAAAAATATTGCCTCATATTTCAATTGTTATATGAAGTAGTGACATTGCATTATATGCAGATTCAAAAGTCTGAAAGAACTGAGGACCTCATTAAGCAACTTCACTCTGGAGGGTTATCACATTCTAGATACGATTATTAACAAATTGCATGGCTATGTCTCTCTCCCCCAGGAAGTGCTTTGGACGATGAGAAAACATGGTGTTTGATTACTGTCCCCATAGATCTGAAGAGGAGCATGAAAAGAGACCAAAAGTTTCTATACTTTTACCAGGGATTCTATTTCGGTTTTTTTCCTCGCCCATAAAGTCTACGCTTTTAAAATTTTGTTAACCAAATCCTATACACCATTAACTTATTTTCCCCATTTTTATTAATCAAAGGCATCCATAACTGCCTTTGATAATGTTCAGAAATACTAAACATTTTGGTATAGACAGTGTCGCCACACTGAGTTGACCTAAGAAAAAAAACAAAAGCAAAGACACGTGATGCCTTTTAGTTAGTCCATAGAGCTTTGTCAGAAGTAAATATGCAATTTGT
This sequence comes from Panthera leo, assembly GCF_018350215.1. Lineage (NCBI taxonomy): Eukaryota > Metazoa > Chordata > Mammalia > Carnivora > Felidae > Panthera > Panthera leo. The sequence continues at coordinate 194,793,119 of NC_056679.1, forward strand.
TAGAGTCTCTGAAATGTTTAAAATGGATTCCGAATCCTCATTACTATTTCATGAACCCCATAGGTATCCAGGGACCCCATTTGGGAAACATTAAATTTGATTTATTCTATATAGCTCCAAGAGAAGAACTGGAGCAAATTAATGGGTAATTATTTTACTGTACACACACACAAATTCTAGCTCAATGTAATTTGGAACTTTCTGGCAGATTTGTCAAGTGGTGCAATGGGCTGCCTCAGTGGTAGTAAGGGTCCCTGTCACCGGAGGAATGAAGGCAGAGAAACCCACCTCCCATGAGAGATGTAGAAGAAATCCAAGCTGCTTTTGAGGATTGAGATTTATAATTTACTGCAAAAAAAGTAAATGAATGCAGGTCAGGGACAAATCTTTACAATACTTATATTCCCTCTTTTCCTGATCCCCAAATTACCCTCCGATCTTTGTAAGCTCTCTGGGTACACCCTAAACACACATTCACTCATAACTTTTCCTTCTTTAAAATGGACTGGTGACGAATAAATTGGGCAATGAATACACACACACGATGCAACAAAGGATTATTAAAAGAAACCACCTGGTTATGTAAGAGGCTGGTTTTAAGAAATGAGAAGGACCTCAGACTAAGAAAATGTCAGAGCCAAAAAAAGACCCCTAGAAAATGCACTGGTCTACAGACAAGTCCACAGGCACGGCTCGTGTTCACAGGACCGATGACCTGTATGGCTGAAGGCCTCTCAGCCCCGAACTCCCGCTGTCCCTTCTGAACCAACCCTCTGGTAAGCCCAACACACAACTAGCAAATGCATTCAGAAAGCACGTTAGAAGGGAACAATGCCCTGAGATGCTGAGGAGACGGACTTATCCGCACAGTGCCTATGTTTTGTAATGCAAGCTCTTATGAGGGGTGCTGAGGCCCCAAAGCCTTTGAAACTCCTTATAAAGGATCACTTTGTGGTTTTCTGAAGTTGATATTGTCCGAGTCTCCCGAGGCTAATTCAGTGCAATTAGATTACCACTCTCCGCCTTTGGATTCAGCTGTTTTTCAGTGTCCGTTGCTAAATGAGTTTACCGTCTTAACAGGAAGCTGCTGACAGTCATTAATCCCAGCCGTGAAATGGGCAGCGTTCTCTCTTGCTTCGGGTACTGGGCAACCCACAGGCACCTAGAGTATAAGCCTCTACTCCCTTCCTGGCAAGGTCCGTCCTCAATTTCCTTCCCATTCACCCCCAGAAAACCACACTTTCCCTTCAGTGAGTCTTAAGTACCAACAGAATCATGGAAACTTAAGGCAATTCTAGAATTCAACAGCTCTCCAATCTAGCAGTGAGGGGCTTGTCAAACGTAGAGTTTCCTACCACCGTACCAGACTACTGAAACAGGATCCTTCAGGCGGGGGACCCAGAAACCTATAATGTTACCAAGAGTCTCAAACTTTAGTGTGTGTATGAATCACCTGAGAATCTCAGTTAGATGCTGATTCAGGCTCAGAAGGTCTGGGCTGGGGGCGGTGAGAGTCTGCATTTCTAAGAACGCCCAGGTGATGCTGATGTTTCCATGGACCAACAGTTTGAGTAGTAAGGTTCTAAATGATCCTGGCTAGGGACCCCTGACATAGATCAACCCTTTTATTTTGCAGATGAAGAGAGGATAAATAACTTTCTTAAGGCTACAGCGTGAATGGCAGAGCTCCCAAGGTCCTGTGGGATTATGTTCATCCCCCAAACTTACTCCCCTGCATGTCATCTCTAAGGGCTGTGTGCCCTCGACTCTGCCACGGCACTTTCCTTCCTTTGGCAGTCTCACACGCCGTCCTCCCTCACAGACACAAACCTCAAACAGCTATCCCCATTCCCTAACTGGTGGGTGGCCTGGGCCCTGAAGTCCTAGCACACCAAAAGCGCCCATTTACGCAGCCGGGCACTCTAGCCATGTGATGCTGGATAAAGAGAAGGGGCACCTGAAGAATGGGCTTTAAATCCGGGCACCGGGGGTGGGGGGTGGGCGGCCTAGGACGTAGCACTGCGAGTCTCTCGGGACTGATAGAGGAAGTAGATCAAGGTGATGAGAGGAAGGAAATCTGGTTTCTTTCTCCAACGATGACCCAACATAACTAGAGTATTGTTTAGGACTCCCAGATGTTCAGACACCATTGCCCCATTCTACCATCTGTCTGACCTCGGGACCACGTCCTTCCTTCTTCTCTACCCACTTTGACCTCTTAACCTTTCCGCAAAGCACATTATGATCGTATACATCAAATAAAGTAACTGCTATGATCTTCGGCCTTTGTGAGCTGCGTGTTGATGGCGGTGTGCTCAGTTCTGCAACACTGCCCGGCTCCAGAGGAATGCGGCAAGTCCGCTGCAACCCTGGCTGCCGGGCAGACGTGCAGCCCTCTCTTACAAGAGCACTTCACAGTTTAAGGAGCGTTTCACGTTCACGATCCCATGGGAGCTTCCCAATCACCTTAAAAAACAGATACGAGACAGCGGTTACTATCCCCATTTTAGAGTTAAGAAAACTGAGGTTTGGAGAAGTGACTTGCCAAACACCCTGCTGTTACTCTCAGGGTAAATCCAGGATTCAAATATAGATCTCCTTTCTCCTAGCTCACCACACCGTCATATATATATGCAATATATATATATATATATATATATATATATATATATATATATATATATATTCCTAAGCCACAGCCCTGGGGAGCCGGGGCGTTTATCAGGCTAACAGCCCTCACCCTCTGCCAGTGGGCTGCAGTGGGAGGGTGGCAGGAAGCACCTGACAGGAGAGCTGGGAATTTCCCATCAGGCCTTTAGTTCGACAGTCATATTCTTCTGATTCTGAGCCAGATACGGATTTCCCTTTCTCTGTTTCTGATCATTTTTAAATGTACAATATAGGCATATATTCTCTTTTTAAAAAAATCTAATACTAGACTTAAGCTTAAAACTCCCCCTTTGATATGATCTCCAGGTCCCTCCCAGCTTTATGTTTCCTTAAGGGGTATTGTACTTGATCATTTTTATTCATATATGGGTGTGCATGCGTAGACGTATACATACACACATGTGGGTATAACTATTGAAATATATACGTGTAGACTATCATTTCATGGAATTATATTGCCTATATAATTCTGCAATTCGTCTCGTTCGCATCTCCACAGGTCTTGGGAAGCTTTACCTGTTGAGGCACACAGCTCACCTCATTCTTTTAACTATTGCAAACCATTTCATGTTGTGTGTATTCCATTGTTTTCCAGCCATCCCCCCCACTGATGGGCATTTATACTTTTTTTTCTAAGTTTTCCACTGCCATCAGTGCTGCAATAATCACAGTGTACCTACATCTTTGTGAACACATGTGACATTTTTCCAGGAAGATAACAAGAACAAGCAATGGAACGGCTGGGGCACAGAACATGTGCATCTTTTATGCTAATAGATACTGCAGTCTGCCATTCCTTTCTTCCTGAATCTTCCCTCCTCGCTCTCTGGTGCTGCTCCCTCTCAGCCTGGGCTGTAACAATGCACTAATAATAGTTGTTACTATTTATTGAACATTTATCGAATGCCAGGTACTGTGCTAGCAACATCACGTGCCTCGTCTCGTAAGCCCACAAAAACCCTTAGACAGAAGTACTAGTATATTCCCATTTATAGGTGACAAAACTGAGGCATAAAGAAGTTATGTAATTTGCCCAAGCTAAGACCACTAGCAAGAGGCAAAATCAAGATTCAAAACCAGGCTGACTCCATAAAACACTCTTTTTTTTTTTAATTTTTTTTTAACGTTTATTTATTTTTGAGACAGGGAGAGACAGAGCATGAACAGGGGAGGGTCAGAGAGAGGGAGACACAGAATATGAAGCAGGCTCCAGGCTCTGAGCTATCAGCACAGAGCCCGACGCGGGGCTAGAACTCACGGACTGCAAGATCATGACCTGAGCCGAAGTCGGCCGCCCAACCGACTGAGCCACCCAGGCGCCCCCATAAAACACTCTTTTAACCACTGCACTGACACTGTTACTCCCAGAATGAACCGGGAGGGGGAGAGAGGGGACTGAACTGGATGAGAAAGACAGAGGTAGAAAAGAGATTAATTTCCCTCTCTAGATGATCAGGAGCTCATCTGTTTCCGAGGGCCCATCTCTTTCTAGATCATAATAAAGTTAACATACATCCGTAAGTAGATGAGTTTTCAATCTCCACCCTTCACACGGGAGGGGAATGGCACTAACTCCCACCCGCGTTCCAGAGGGTCGTGGTTGGGGCTCTAAGGGCAGACAGGTTGCTGCAGCCTTTTCTTCTTTATGCACCTGCACCTGCCTCGTGACAAAAAGCGCTCAGATAAAAGAGCTATCAAGGGTTCTGCGAGAGAATTTCTGACCTGGTGGGGAGGAAAAGGAGAAAGCCAGCACCAATCCTGGCCCTTTTGTTTTTTTTAATTGTTAATTGCTGGCCCTTAGTACTCAGAGCAAAGCCTCACATCCTAACCCACAAACACACAAGACCAAGAACACCAGTTTCCTTTTACCTTCCCTGAAGGAGGTTGGAGATACAGCCCGAGCTCCAGCCCTCACCACAGGCTCCAAATTTGCCTTTCCCAAAGCACACCCAATGATGGGCTTCTCAGAACATCCCTGGGAGGGGAGGGGCTGGGTTGCTCCGTCGGTTAAGTGTCCGACTTCAGCTCAGGTCATGATCTCACAGTTTGTGAGTTCGAGCCCCACATTGGGCTCTGTGCTGATGATTAGAGCCTGGATCCTGCTTCAGATTCTGTGTCTCCCTCTTTCTGCCCCTCCTCCACTCGTGCTCTGTCTCTCTATCTCAAAAATAAATAAACTTAAAAAAAAAAAAAAGAATATCCCTAGGCAGGGGAAACCGCACCCAGGGCCACAGGAGGGTGGCGGGTGGTGGGAGCAGAACAGGGCCAGGAGGCAAGGACGGGGCCAGCTCTCCCATCATGAGCTGCACTCCAGACCTGGCCTGTGGGAAGCCCAAAACTGTTGCCTCAGACACCTGTTTTCAACAGCTCTCTGAGTGACACCAGAGACTTCTCCAAATGTATCCCTAGCAGGCCTGCTGCTAATAACAGAAAAAAACACAATAAAAACAAAGTCTCCAAATATCAACCTTGAAATAAACTTGCTGGTTTGTTTACATTATAAGCATTCCATGTTTGCCATAAAATATTTAAATCACATGGGGAAATATGTTTAAAACTAAAATACACTGAAATCTTACCCCCCAGGGTAAATTACTCAACAGTTTGCTATTCATCCTTCCAGATGATTTTAATAACATAATGACCAAACCATGAGTGCTCGCTTTGTGCCTGACATCTTTCTAAAAGCTGAATATGTATTAACCCATGGAAGCTTCAGAACAATCCTGTAAAGCATTATTCATCCCATTTTATAGATGAGGTTACAGAGGAGGAAACAGAGAGGTTAAATAATTTTCCTAGGGTTACCCAGCTTGGAAACAGCAGTGCAAGATTGAAATCCAAGCAGTCTGGCTTCAGAGAGCCTTCAACTGCCATGTTCCACTAGTGAGCATTTCTGTTCTACAAAAATGGGATTATACTAAACACCGTGTTCTGCAACTTACTTTTTTTCACCCAGCAATAAGTTGTCAGTGTGCACACAGATGCTCCTCATTCCTTTTTGCATTTGCGCTGCCCTTTGCTGAGAATGCCAGTTTTGGGCAGGACATGGCTCTCAGCTTGTCGCTACAGAGCCCCTACCTCCACTTCCAGCTCCTTGCCTTCCCACAAACCAAATTCCAGCCCAAACTGAACTTCTCATTGGTCTCTGTAATATGCCCACTCTTCTCATCCCTGTACTATTCTCACACTCTTCCCTATCCCTCCATAAATCGAGAAACTCCCCGCCCCCCCACCCTTCATTTCAGCCCTGAAAGGCACACCAGCCAGCCCCAGATTCAAGCTAATTTGATTTTGAATCCTGCCTCTGGCACTTCCTTGCTGTATGATCTTGGCAATTTACCCAACCTTTCTCATCTTAAAACTGTTCCTCATCTTAAAAACTGAAGACACAGTTGAGTGTCTGACTCTTGGTTTCAGGTCAGGTCCATGATCACATGGTTCGAGCCCCACATCAGGCATGGTGTGTTCGAACCCTGCATCTGGGTCTGCATGGACAGCGTGAAGCCTGCTTGGGATTCTCTCTCTCTCTCTCTCTCTCTCTCTCTCTCTCTCTGCCCTTCCCCTGCTCATGTTCTCTCGCTCTCTCTTGCTCTATGTTTCAAAATAAATAAATAAACTAAAATTAAAAAACTGAAGAGAACAACTTCACCAACAGATAAATGAAGTTACCTTTCAAGCACTTTTTCCGTGCAGAACTTAAGCCTTTAACAAAGGACAATCCCTTTTCCACTTCCCTAAGGTCTTGTCCATGCCTCAAGATCCACCTCTAGCCCCACTGCCTCTGTGAGGCAGCCCCTGGACTGCCACCAGCCCCCTAAATGGGTGTAGACCCTCCTTCCTGAATCCTCTTGGAGAAGTAGGCATTACCCTTGGTGCTCGGTTTACTCAAAGTGCCCTTACATACATTTGGGTGCCCTTCCGACTTCCCTACTGGACTGTGAGCCCTTCAAAGGCTAGGAATTGAATGAATTTTGTGGTACGTGTGGAAAGGGCAGCAAGAAAAAGAACCCATCCCCTGGTGCTTCCCAGAATTTTCACCTTGTTCTCCCTCTTCCTCATAGACAGCATCATCCCAGCGGTTCATATATATTAGGTGTTCGGTGCTTGTTAAGTTGAATTACTTTGTCCCCACGTGCCTGCTCCCATCATCTTCCTGTTGGTTCTACAGAAGCCCAGGACCGGAAGGCTTCCAACCAGCCAACCCCGAAGCACTGCTGTGTCTCACCGTAATCCCTTTTTCCTCTAAGAAATGAGTCACAGTGAGAGGGAGCTGGACTCGGCAGCTCAGCCCTGGCTCAGTAGCCATTGCGGTGAGCTTCTCAGTTTTATCCTCACTGTCTGGCTGAGCAGGTTCTAACTCCAGGCCCCGAAAAACACCTGAGGCATCACAGCTAAAGTTGCTTCCCACCATGACCAAGGTCTGCAGAGAGGCCCCTTCCACAGGACAAGGCAAACTTTCTAAAACAGTTTTTAGTTGTGCCAAAAGCATGAACTTCGGTAGAGATAGTTTTCTTGATGTGACCTAAAACACTTAGTAGAAAAGAACAATTCTTGACAGGAGCCAAGAAAGGACTGCATCATATCCAGAGCAAAGGGGCTTGGAGGAATTCGTTGAATAGGCCTTGGAATATAGAAAGCTACACTTCCTGAAGAGGAGGGTGACATGTTTCAATAAAAGGGGTAACCCCATGCTGCCTCAAGTAAGACTGCACTAGGTAAAGACTATGGGTCTTTCCAGCATAATTCTTAAATTTTTTTTAAGTTTTATTTTTATTTTTTTTAGTGTTTATTTTTGAGACAGAGAGAGACAGAGCATGATCAGGGAAGGGGCAGAGAGAAAGGGAGACACAGAATGTGAAGCAGGCTCCAGGCTCTGAGCTGTCAGCACAGAGCCCGACGCAGGGCTCGAACTCATGAACTGTGAGATCATGACCTGAGCCAAAGTCGGATGCTTAACCGACTGAGCCACCCAGGTGCCCCTGCATAATTCTTAAATTAAGTTGGCTCATAGAACACCCAGAAGTTAAAAACTCTTGGGAATCAGTCAGATATATTCTAGAACCCTAGTTATATTACTTGATTCCTGTATGTCCTGGAGAAAGATTGTTTTTAGGACTCCTGAGCCTCAGTTTTCATCATCTGTAAAATGGCAATGATTAGTATCCACCCCCCACACTGAAAAATCACCTGAAGGATTAAATGGGAGAAGGCATGGAGAGTGTTGACGTGTGACACACAGAAATCGTGCAAAGCAGGAAACCATGATTACTATATTACAAGGGGAGAGGTGCAAAGCATTGTGGGAGCATAAAGAAGAGTGTAACTCTGCCTGGAGGTGGGAAGACAGCAAAAAGTCGAAGGAGCCAGGACACTTAAACTGGGCCACAAAGAATGACTAATTCACCAGGTGGCAATGAGTGCCAAGAGAGACTGTTGCAGGCAGAGAGGAAAGGCTTGCCGAACAGGCAGGCTGGAGGATGTGGAGATCAAGGGCACTGGATGGGCCAGCTGTCCACTGTTAACCAGGCTCAGTCCAGTCCTGCAATTCTTTGTTCTCTCCCAGTGGGCCTTTTGTCAACTGGAACCCCAGCTGAGAGTAGACAATTTGCTCATTATCCAAAAAATATTTCTTGAATTCCTGCTATAAGTCAGTGATTGTTCTAAGTACTGGGGATAGACACAGTGATGAACAGAACAGACGTAGTCCTTACTCTCATGCAGCCTAACGTCTAGACGGGTCTACAAACAAACAGCTTGGGAAACCACAGACTTTCAGATCATGGGCAGTGCTACAAACCCAGTTAGTCAGATGATGGGACAGAGAATAATCCATTGGAGTCCACCCCAGGCTGCCTACACTTGCACACATCACCTCCCTTAAGACTTACATCCTAGGGAGATGGGCAGATGGGAAAAGTCCACTTCCTTTTACTGATGAGGAAACTGAAACCCTGAGAGGAGCAGTGATTCATCCAAAGTCTCGGCCAATAAGTGCCAAAGGCAGGTGACCTCATTCCATGCAGGAAAGTCAAAAATATCCGGGACAAAAGATGAAACGGGGGGCGGGGGGAGAAGTGTAGAGAGAGTAGCAAAATGGTGTTTACGATAAGATCCCATTTTTATTTTTTTAATGTTTTATTGTTCTCATATGGGAAAAAGAAGTCTAGAGAAATGGACCCGAAACTGTTCATAGTTGTTATTATCTCTTGAGAATGAGACTATGGGGGGCTTTTCTTTCCTACATTAAATATTTTGGTAATGCTTGAATGTTTCACAATAATGTATTACTTTTGAAGGCTGAAAAAATAGATTTTCTATAAAGAGATATCAGAGAGAATGGGAACACAATCAAACCTAGAGCCAACCTAAATAAAAGACACATGTACCAGGTAGGGAAAAAAGACTTTTGCAGTGGTCTGAACCAGTGCCCAGTTGATTGGTTTTCTCTGAATAAAAATGAACCTAGAGGCTGAGTCTGTTTGGTGTGTTTGGAAGAATTTTCTGAGCAAACAGAAATAGGTTTTCCTACCGAAGTCACTGTTCTAGAAGTAAGATGTCATTGGAAAATGGAAGGCCAGAGTTACATTATAGACTTGGGTTTTTAGAACCAGTGATAGATGGAATATATTTTCATCGGCATGATTGAAGCCCTAACCAATTCTTTTTGTAATTTCATAAAATCCTCATGGCCTTAAAAAAAAAAAAAAGTTAGAGATGGAAAGAATTATCTGACCCAATCCCTTCAATTCCCAGGGAGGAAAAGAGGCCACAGGGAAAAGGATTTGTCTAAAGTCAACAGTGAATTGATGCCCAGCCCAGACAAGGACCAAGGACTCTAAGTCTCTTTTCACTATGACAATTTTCCCTTACACCTAAAGACTGTTCCACTGGTAGTGTGCATGACAAATTTCAGTGGTACAGGATAATTTTCTTTTATTTCACTAATCATGAATTTTATTTTACTAAGTACTAGAATTTATCCGTTTCATTATAATACTAGTAGTTTATATTACTAAAAACTCAAAGGTAAATTAGGGGCGCCTGGGTGGCTCAGTTGGTTAAGCATCTGACTCTTGATTTCGGCTCATGTCATGATCTCACGGTTTGTAAGTTCAAGACCCGCATTGGGCTGTTAGCACAGAGCCTGCTTGGGACTCTCTCTCTCCATGTCTCTCTGCCCCTCCCCACTCACACTCTCTCTCTCTTTCTCTCAAAATAAATAAATAAACTTTTTTTTAATGTTTATTTAAGAGAGGGGGGTAAGGAGCAGAGAGAGAGGGAGACACAGAATCCAAAGCAGGCTCCAGGCTCTGAAGTGTCAGGACAGAGCCCAACATGGGGCTTGAACCCACGAACTGTGAGATCATGACCTGAGCTGAAGTTGGACACAACCAACTGAGCCACTCAGGTGCCCCTTCACATGCTATTATTTAATTTACCTTTTTAAAAAGTTTATTTATTTGTTTTGATGGGGTACCTGGGTTATTTTGTTGGAGCGCCTGGGTGGCTCAGTCGGTTAAGCATCTGACTTCAGCTCATGATCTTGCAGTCTGTAGGTTCAAGCCCCACATCGGGCTCTGTGCTGACAGCTCAGAGCCTGGAGTCTGCTTCAGATTCCGTATCTCCCTCTCTCTCTCTCTCTCTCTCTCTGCTCTCCCCTGCTCAGGCTCTGTCTCTCTCTCTTTCAAACATAAATAAACATTAAAAAATAAAAATAAAATAACAGCATGTGAATTGGGCAAAATTGGTCATATGCTATGCAAGCCATTTGGGTTTCAAGAATGCTGTTCTCCACCATTCCATCTTAAACACTGCCCTTGGATTGAATGGAAAATGCCAGAAGGACTTGTGAAACCCAGTCAGTTCTGAGCAAAGCCCAACTACCTTTAAGTCTCAAATGGCTTCTCAGTGTGAGTCATGGACATGGGCTGCTATTTGAATTTAAATAGTTGAAGGAAAGATGGCACTTTTGGGTAGTAAGTCGGCACACTCAGCAGACAGCGCATGCATAGCAGGGACAGGGTCACCAACAAGGACCTATTTAAACTACAGTTTTCTATTCCCTTCTCATGTTAAAACATCTGTGCTCCCACCCTTTGCCTTATGAACAGAAATTCCTCTAAATAATGTTTATAATATTATCTGATAACATGAATTTAGAATCTACTATATGCCAAGAACTTTTCTAAAAGCTCCAGATGCATCAGCCATTTAATCTTTAAAGCAACTCTATTAGGTCGGTACTGTTACCATCCCCGTTTTGTGGACGAGTACACCAAAGCAGTGATTTTTACCAATCTAGGATACCTTGAGCCCAATCCATTTCAAAGTCTTCATAGGCGGGAAGACATTGCACAAACCTCTCCAGAGAGGTGTAGGGGGAGGGTGGAGAGAGCAGAGGAAGAAAACTGAGAGACTCATCACAAGTCATAGCCCTTCCCATGAGGAAAGAGGTGGGGAGAACTTGACAACACATTTCCCCTCAGTTCTGCCACCGAAAGTCCTGATTTCCTTTCCATCCGTCACCATTTGTCTCATGAAGAGACAAAAGAGAATAAGAAATAATATGGCGCAAGACATAAAATGTGGGGAGGGGAGGGGTGTCAAAATGAGAGGGTGAAGAAAAGGAGAGACAAACAAAGTGATCAAGAGGGAAGAGCGCTAACTCAGGTCTCCTCCGGGTTCGGCCAAGAACTCCCTGTGTAAGTCTCCCTCCCATTCTGGTCCACAGTAGTCTCATTTGTAAAATGGACGAGAGGACTGGACTAGCTGACTTTTAAGATCTCTCTCAGCGCCAACAGTCTAGGTTCAGAAACACATGAAGGAAAAGGAAGAAGGCAGAAGGCCAGAAGGGGAGAGAAAGGTAGGTAGGAAAAAGCAAATGCTAAGGAGGAATGATGAAAGGGGAAGGAAACAGGAGAAAGGAGAGAAGGTACTTCCCAAAGCAGATGGAGTCTGCTTTCTTGTTCAAAGAGGAGAAGAAAGACTCTTGTATCAAGAATTAAAGCAATAAAATCTTTATCCTCAGGCAGTCAGCTCCATGCCTCCCCTGGTGGGGGCCATGACTGATGGTGGTGGAGGGTCTGAAGCAGCCCTGGGAGGCGGGAGGGGGCTGCCTGGTTCTGGACGTCTAGGAAGGAGGACAGCCCCTCCCATGTGGGCCTGACAATGGACAATGATGATTAGCATATTCCCAGGCTCTAGGGCATGTCCTGGGGAAAAGACTAGAGGATGTGCCCAAGGGAGCTACAGCTGCAACATTATCATCTTGTGCCTGCAAGGATGTGATCCTGGGAACCTCCAGAGGATATCCCAGGCCAGCAAGAGATCTTCCAAGGTCATCTTCTCCAACCTCCTGCCTCTAAGCATCTCTTCCCTAATAGCCCCATGCCAAAGAATTTAGCACAGAATGACACTTGGTCCTATTCTCTAGTTTTCATACTTGTCTGAACCATCCCAGGCCTTGAGGCTCTTGAAGACAAAGACATTGTCTCTGGTTGATTAAATGTACCCTTAATCCACAGGGCACAGTGCTGGGCACCCAGTGGGCTCTCCAAACCCGTCTGATAATTGGTCAGTAGGTGAAATGGCTCTAATCTCTCTCTCAACAATATCTAGCCTGCTGCTTAGCATTTCAGTCTAAACATTCTTCCTTTTGTTTATTCAAAAAAAAAGGAAGCATGCTTCAAAGTTCAACCTGTCATTTGCCTGAGAGGACAGAGCTGACAGATACCTGCCTCTGTAGAAGTAAGGTAGAATACCCACTCTGCTGGTGACATCTCCGAATCTGGAACTGACCCCAGTGAAGAAGTGAATAGACAGTGTCACTACATAAATGAGAACCACAGGTGCAAAGACAAAGACCATAGATCATTGTTGGCTTGACATACAATGAGCAACTTGTGTATACCAGGTATTTGGCTAAGCAACTTATCCGAATTTTTTATGCTTCCCAACAATCCTAACATTAGCATGGAATATTCCTAGTTTACAGGGGAAGAAACTAAGGCTCCGGAATGTTACATGACTTTCAAGGTCATAAAGTAAGTAGTGAAGTCACCATTCTAGCCCACTCCTCAGCTGGCTCATTTTCACACATTGCTCAAAGTTCAGCCTATCCAGGAACACTTCCAGCAACAAGAAACCACCTACTTGTGTTGCATCTTCCATTGTTGGGCATTGTTTGACCAGCTGATCAAAACAGCCTTTCCTCACACGTGTCGGGCAGCCACCTCCCTCTCTGAAAGGCCCATCCATCTTCTCTAGCCACCTGGAACAAGTCAGTGGGCTGTACAAGGTGCCTCAGCTATGGAATCAGAAAAATCTGGTTCTGTTCCTACCTACCACCTCCCAGCCACGTGACTTTCAACCAAGTCACTTCTGCCGTCTGGGCCTCGGTCTCTTCATCTGTGCCATAGGAACACAAATAGGTACCTCGCCTAGAGTTTGGGAGAAGAAAAAATAAATAATGCTTGCAAAGGGCTTACCTCAGTGCCAGGCAAACAGTAAATATTCAAGAACATTATTTTACCGAGTCCCTCTTCCCCATGACAACCCAACAGAGATTTGTAAAAAATGATCTCTCTGCCTAAATCTTCTCTGAGCCAAACACCCACAGAGTCTTTAATTATTCCTTACAGGTCAATTTCAAGTTTGTTTACCAGCCCTGTTGTTCCTTTCTGGACCTGCTCCAACCTGTTAATGTCCCTCTTAAAATGCAGGGCCTACAATGGAATATAATAAATTAGCCAAGATTTGAAGCACAACACACATCCCATGTTCCCTGCCATACCTGCCTCTTTTAGTCTTTATATTTTTCTGAAGTTCTTCAGAATGATTAGGTGTAACCTAGATTGGCATAAAAGTTTAGTGAAGAATGTTTGACTCTCACAAACAAAAACTTCAATTTTTATTTGTAATAATGGCTAACACTCGAAGTGGTTTCTATGTGTCTGGCACCACATCAGCATTTGACACACATTTTCTCTTTTAACCCCAACAATCCTAGGAGCACATTATTACCCTCCTTTTTCTGATAAAGAAATAGTTTTGGGGGCACCTGTGTGGCTCAATCGATTAAGCGTCTGACTTCAGCTCAGGTCATGATCTCACAGTTCATGGGATCGAGCCCTGCGTCCGGCTCTGTGCTCACAGCTCAGAGCCTGGAGCCTGCTTCGGATTCTGTGTCTCCCTCTCTCTCTGCTCCTCCCCTGTTTTCACTCTGTCTCTCTGTGTCTCTCAAAAATAATAAATAAACGCTAAAAAAAAAGTGACTAAAAAAAGAGGGAGAAAGAAACCGTTGTGAAGAGGTTAAGTGACTTGCCCAAGATCACACAGCTATGTGGCAGATTGGAATGTACCATGCTATACTACCTCTCATACCAAGCATTTAGGGGATGTTTATTATATATAAGTAGTTTCAGGCATAAAAAAAAAATGGATATGATACAGGCAGAAGACATAGGCCAGGGCAATTTAAATAACTTAAAAAAAAAAGACATATTACACCTGCAACATGGGACTTCTGAACTATACTATCACAATGGTCTCTCTTCTCCCCTCTAGTACACTCCAATGTCTATGGCTTCTTGGGCAGTATGAGTATATGGAGAAAAAAGAAAAAGGTAGAAGCAGTCATCTCTCCTCTTTTAACCTTCACTGCCCCACCAATTCCTTCTGCCCTTGACCCTTTACCAGACTCCACCTTGTGAAGAGTTTTCAATGAGGAACATGCTGGTCCTGGGTTTGGAGGAGAAAGGAAGTCCCTTTACACTGGTGTACTCTCTCTGCCTTAGAAATAGTCATATTCTTTGACTCAGCACTTTTGCTTGTAGGACATGAACAGAGGTTTGTGACCAAGGGAGGCTTTCACAGCATAATTTATAACAGCTAAGAAGTGAAAATAATATGAACGCCCATCAATAGAAGGAAAGCTACATGAATGCTAACACAACCACACATCGACATAGGCAGTCATTAATAATAATGTTTCTAGAGGTTTAATAACAAGAGAAAATTTTCATTTAGAATCTTCAGTAAAAAAAAAAAGGCAGGAAACAAAACCAATTATAATCTGTACAGGAAAAAAGAAAACCCAGAAGAAATGTACTGATGTGTTAATAGTAGGTATCTAGATAATGGAATTTCCAGATGGGTTTTGTTTTGTTTTGTTTTTTCCTTGAACCTCATTGTATTATCCCAATGTGCATTTGTTGTTTTAACCATCAGAGAAAAATGTTGTTTTTTTAAATGGTTGAAAGAATCTGGCCTGAGGGCAGCCAGCCAGCTTGTAAAGAACAGTTTTGGCCACTGGACAGTTTCCATCCAAGCAGCACCAATTACTACTCTGTCACCATCAGATCATCTTAATCCCATTGATTGAAATGCCAAAGTAATGCTATTAATTTACCACTTAACAGATAAATTACTAACAGCATAGTAGAAGGATCCCCCGGGAGTGTTCCTTTAGGTGTGACCATGGGCGGTCCTTGAACATTCAAGTGCAAAGCACAAAGAAGCCTCCAGAAGTTCATCTGTTTATCCCTCATGATAGAGGCTAGATCAACCAATTCTCTCTGAATCAATACAAATTGCATTGGACATTCACAGTGTGCCAGGCACTAAAATAAGCATTGCTAAAGAATTATGTATTCTTTACACCCCCCATGAGCAACAATTACTATTACCCCCATTTTACAGATGCAGAAACAAACACAGGATAAGTTACTTGTCCAAGGCCACTCAGCCAGTAAATGGCAGAGCCTGAAATTGATGGCACAGTCCATGGAGCCTGCCCCTGTTTCAGTCCAGAAGTGAGTTTTTATTTGTGGAGTACCTTGTGCTTTCTTCAATGTGACTTCAAATAGTAAATATACAACTTAGCACAGAAGGTGACTATACTCTATGGATGAGTAAACTGATGCTTAAATATGATGCTTAAATATGAAAAAGGGCTTGCCCAAGATCACACAAGAAAGGAACAGGCACAAGTCAAACCCAGGATTTCTGACTCAACATCCACAGCTTACCCCATTTCCCTGAGCTGTTTCTCTTTGCCTCTGAGACACACAGCAAGAAGCAGGAAGCAATGGAATTTGGCCCCCTGTGGGGTCCCCCAATGAGCTACAAAGAGGTGACCCTGCTGCAAGATCCTGCAGGGTAGAATGGAAAGAAACCCCAGAAGGAAAAGAAAGATTCAGCAGCAACCCTCACGTTCCTTCTGCCATTAAACCTCCTTCATCTTAAAACCAGAAAGGACACCTGTCCTTCCCTCATCATCCATCTACCTTCCTTATGTCTCATCGGGCACCACAGGCTTCACGGACACATCTTGTCCTGACTTCTCCTCAGTGAATATTTCTTACAGAAGCTTATACTAAATGGAACAGGAACTTAACACAGTGCATATTCCAGTGAAGTGAGCTGTTTTAGCACATGTGAACAGCTGCTCCAAAACTTATGCCCAAATCCCACCTCAGTTAGAGTCATGCATCAGTTCTGCCATCAAAGCACCTTGATTAGGTTATTTAGTCTCGCCAAGCCTCTGTTTCCTCATTTGAGAAATGGAGGAGAAACCAGTACCTACTTCATAGAGTTGCTGGATGAATTAGAAAGCACGTATGGAAAAGTTCTTGGCTCTGTGTGTGGCACCTAGAAAGTGTTCAAGCATTGGTGGCGATTGTTATTATTCTTAGCTAACCTCTGAGTCTGTTTCCTCTTCTCTAAGTTGGAGATGATCATCCCTACTGACTTTGCAGAGCCGCAAGATGCAGTCATTAACTTATAGCAGGTGCTCAATAAATAAATGTCTTTTTTTTTAATGCCCAAGATGACCAGATCTCATAATTCTATGACTCTTTTGCCTTCTTCTTCCCCAAGATTTTGGAACCTGCTGAGTGAGACAAAGATGATCCACCCCACTGAGCATAGCTGCAGCTGTCTGTCTTAGAGGATTGGGGGAGGGGGAGTGGGGAATGAACAAGGGCTATTTAGAGCAGTCTCAGAACCCTGGAGCTTCCTGTAAAACTCTGTATTTACATACAAATACCCACTTCAACTAAACCCTCTCAACTCACAGTTAAGTGCTCTCTTTCTGCAAACCAGTCACTCAGTCTATTAAAAGGCAGCTTCAGATTTGAATCCAAGCTGCTCTTTCTACAATTTGAGGTCATTCTCCCTGAGAGCCCAGTGAGGGTTGTTTATTTTCTCAACATCCTTCTTTGAATCAGTCTCCCGGATGCTTGAGGGCCACACACCTTCAAACTCCCTCCACTCATGAAAACCTCTGTTGAGTCTGGGATAAATAGCTCCCTTTTTGTGGATGCATTTCCTGTGGCTTCATCAAACCTACTTTCCACTGTAGGTTTGAACTAATACGGACTTGGGAGGGAAAAGTGCTGTAGGTTTGAACTAATACGGACTTGGGAGGGAAAAGTGACAAGCTGTTTCTAATAGCCCCGGATATTCAAGCACTTCCGTGTCTTCACGTAGGTTTTCCTCTTTTAGTTTGGGAGTTCATGCAAAGCAAGGGCTATGGCATATTCACTATCTATACAGTTAATAGAGAAATTTGTCAGGTCAGAAGTACCTATAGAAGTTACTTAACCTCTGTGAAACTCAGTTTCCTCACCAGTAAAATGGGAGTCATGACCCCCTACCCATAGGATTATATTAAGGACTAAATATCAAAAGTAAAGCTCTTGGTGTAATGCCTGGCACTTTATAACTGCTCAACACAGGCCAGCTCTTATTATTAGATTATTTCTATTTTGCTTCACCACCCAGTATAATCTCTGATTTACAGTAGGCACTGCATAAATCATTTGGGATAAATAAGTAAATAAATGAAGTAATAAATTAATACTATCTCAAATGAGATGATGATTACCTCAAAATGCCTGGTGAATGAAGAAGGCTGACTGACCTGAGAAGGGAAAGAACTTATTTTCACAGCTTCTGTAGAAGCACTGGGACCTTTGGCCATTCACACAACACCTGCAGTTGGTAAAGGCAGATTGTATTTTTTTTATGTTTATTTATTTTTGAGAGAGAGACAAAGCATGAGCGGGGGACCGGCAGAGAGAGAGGGAGACAACAGAAACCGAAGCAGGCTCCAGGCTCCGAGCTGTCAGCACAGACCCCGACGTGGGGCTCCAACTCACAAACTGTGAGATCATGACCTGAGCCGAAGTCAGACGCTCAGTCAACTAAGCCACCCAGGCGCCTCAGTTCATTCATTTTTAAAATACAATCTGCCTTGGGTGTCTGGGTGACTCAGTCAGTTGAGCGGCTGACTTTGACTCAGGTCATGATCTCCCAGCTCGTGGGTTCGAGCCCCACGTCAGGCTCTGTGCTGACAGCTCGGAGCCTGGAGCCTGCTTCAGATTCTCTCTCTCTCTCTCTCTCAAAAACAAATAAACATTAAGAAAATTTTAAGTAAAAGAAGTTTAAAAATGAGTGAACTGAAATGAAAAACATAAATAAAATGAAAACGTTAATGCCAGAAACATTCCGATAGAGAGAGAATTTAATGGTCAGGAAGGGTTTGCCCGTCCCCTTCCTGTCTTTTGGGAATGACCACATAGTCAAGAAGCCCCCAAGCACATCTGGAGATGCCAGTCATATTATGGCTCTGCCATCCGAGACCCAGAGCAGGTCTCTTCTTCTTTCAGTGGAGCCTCAATGTCGTCACCTGTACACAGAGATGCTGTGGCAGGAATGGCACAGGGAGCCAATGCAGTGATGGATTTGGAAGTGCCACGTAAACAGAAAGCATTATTTGTGTGACAGCGATCATCACACTGTTCTCAACCCACACTTTTCCAATTCCCAGAGTTCCAGGAATTCCCACTGGTAGTTCCGAGAGTCATGCAAACATTTCATCACAAAATCACGAACCAGAGCAGGTCCTCAGAGGGACTTTGCAATCGCTATCACTTAGAAGAGTCAACAGAGTACAGCAGTTAATACCACGGGTCTTACAGGCCAGTTGACTGGTGGCCTTGTCCCTCATAAGCCATCCAACCTTGCCTAAGTTTCTGAAATTCAAGCTTCCTCGTCTGTAATGATGTCATCTTCATAGGACTGTTGGGAAGTTAGATACAGCAACACGTGTAAAGTACCCAGCACATAATAAGCATGGAGTGAACGGGAGCTCTTACATGTCTTTGCCCTGAGCTCCGTTCTCTGCAAAGACAGACTTTTCCAGTGAGATTCATCTGATTAAAAAGAAAGCTGCCTCGGAGGTAATGAGAGCTATTTGCTCTCCTGTCCAGCTCATGGGACGCATGCTGATTACACAGGGCCTGCTAAGAGCTTTCACTCTGGCACAGCAACCCCCATAGTCCTGTTCTCCAGCATCCACGTCTCTGAGGAATCCCCCTGGATTCCTCACACTGCAACTCAACTCGGGGGGACAGGTTGGGGCAGGGGAGTTGGGGGTGCTACTTGATGCACACAGGCTTAAGTCAAGTATTCTTTCACCGTGGAACCAGACAGCAGAATGGCACTGATGGTCAGAGGCGAGGAAAATTTCCCCAAGTGAGACATATAGGAACAGTCAGGGCAAAGTGAGATGGTAGCTGTAGAATTGTGACCAGGGACCTAAGTGGGCAGAAATGTGAGGTTTATGCGTGAACGTAGGTTTGACCTAGGCCCCTGGCCCGAGTCAACCCCGTGGGAGGGATGCTCCCAAAAGAAAAAGAGTGGCTTCTTCCCCTATTTTCCTGCCTTGGATTTTCCCAGAGGACAACAGTATTTTCCCTAGGGACTGACTAAAGGTTTTGGGGCCAGAATTTGGGACTTTTTTACACCATTCAAGTCACATCACAGAGGCCCAGTACCTGCACAGCTAAATTCTGCTCCCCCTGGAAAGCCAGCTGCTGGTCCCCCCATTTAACAAATATCTACTGGGCCCTGACCACATGCCAGGCTCTGTGCTCATGGAAATCATACTTATTAAGAGCGTGGATAGAAACGCGGGGGGAAAAAAAACATTCCTTCAAGGTCTTGCCTACATAACACCTTGATTGCCCCTATCCCGAGGACGAGGAAGGCCAGAGAGTGGAAGGTTGAGCTTGACCCAGAAAGCACCAAGGGCTGCTGTGATTCCAGCCTTAAAACAGACACAGGGAGTCAGGAGAAGAGAGGCAAGAGGAAGGAAAACACTGACGTAAGTTAGGCAAATGCAGCAAGGTGCCCTGCAGCTGGATCACCACGCAGTTCAGCCTTAATTGTCTCTTCTGTAAAATGGGACAGACATCTTACCTCTCAGGCTGTTGGCAGGATAAAATGAGATAAAACATACAGTACCATTTCTTGCCACCAGACAAGAAAAATAAAAACAAAGCTTTTTAGAAATCAAATGAGAGGCTGTCAGAAGTCTAGACTCCCTCTCCAGGTAAATGTATTCAATTACCTATAGGAAACCCTACCCGAGATGGACCGGGTTTGATGTTCTCTGATGCTGTACTGTAGCGGGACCAGGAAAGACTAGGGTGAGGCAAGTGAGACTCCCAAGACACAAAAGTTAAAAAGGTGCTCTGTCTCGGGCCCCTACACGGGCACAGTCGGCAAAGCCCTGACAGTGAGTGCCTCCTTCAGTCTCGCTAGGTGCCTTCTTCCCTGACCCTGCTGCTGCCTGCATTATGGAGATACATAAAATAGAGCAGAAGAGTTAGTGGACGGAAGGTTATTCAGAGGAACAGACCAGAAGCAACGATAAGGAGTATGAAAGATCCCTAGAGATTCCGACTTCCCTAGGGGCAGGGGAAGAGCCAGATGGAATCTCAATGTTCCTTCCAGCTCCAAGGATCCAAGATTTTATCTTACTGCACAAGAGAATCATATTCAAATACATGTGCTTTCTCACCCAGATAAGGGGTTTCGTTTTTGTTTTTTTTCCTAGGAAGCAGGTATAGCTGTGAGAGGTAGGACAGGAAGGGGGAAGGATGTCTTGTGCATCAGACTCTGGGGAGAACTGGGCTCAGAGCATGCCAACTCTGACATTCTGTTCCCAGGGGTGCTTAGCAGATCATGAAGTGAGAGTAATAAAATGTCAGGCACTCTCTGGCCAGCCTAAGCCCCTTACTGCAATCAAATAAAATTGGAATTGCACAGCTGGCCATGAGAAGCCAGATGTTGGCCTAAGGATGCAAGCCAGGAAAGCTGAGGGTGACCGACAGGATCCACGCTGTGCAATGACCCCCAAGTTCCCAGACGTCAGAGACAGGGACACGAAACTGGACCAGTCCATAAGGACAGAAAGTGCCAGCCCCATTTCTTCCCAGGAGCCTAGGACACAGAGCCAACCACACCACCTCTCCCCATTCCTATCCCGAGGAGGGCCCACCGGTGGAAGAAGGCTTTCCTCCACAGGCGCAACATGGGCAATGGCAAATGTTGGAGCTTTCTAAAGGTGCAGAGGCTAAAATTCATAAAACCCAGAAAAATTCTCTGATTCAAGTCCCCACCTCCCTCGAAATACTGCCTTCCTCCTCCGAACCACCACAGCAGTCCGATTATGCCACCTACGCTGGGTGGCCACCTTTGATAATTGTTTATGTGCTTAATCTATTCCATCTGCTCAACAATGAACAACAAGAGGGCAAAGGCCAGTCATCAACAAATGATTATTGATTGCTACCACATGCCAAGCACTGAATAAGACAGACACAAACTCTGCCCACGTGGAGTGCTTTATCTGTAGGCAGTGACATGTTCACCTGCACCCCTCCATAGTACCTTACGCATATGGTGGGTGCTCAATTAATCAGAAGGGTCAGAGGAGTTCAGAGCAAGCGGGCCTGCGAAACTAAGACAACCTAGCACTCCACAGTCTAGTCCCTTGGCAGACAGATGACCCATCCTGCTACCTTCCCTGCTGGGTCAAGCCCCAGAGCTGTTCTCTGAGCAGCCACCACCAGTTGGATGGAGTGGGTACTCAACATACAACTGTTCGTTGTGCCTCATCTAATGCAAAACTGCCATTTCACAGATGAAGAAACTGAGGGCCATGTAAGACAAAGAATTAGCCCAAGATAACGTGGTTAGAGACGGAACTACGACTATACCCATGCTCCCCAGCTCTCACCTTACTGTTTTCCTCTGTTCCACAGTGACCTTTAAAACCCTGTAGTAAGTAAATGCCCATGGAAATACAGAACAGACTTTCCAACAACTTTTGATTAGTTGACCAGGTGCTTTCTGCACAGAATAAACAGCAGCTCATTGGTACCCTCCCTGCCAAAGCAAAGGAGATAGAATTCTGACCCAAGTCAGAGGACAAGTTGCCTGGAAACTAAGTCGGACACCCCTCATTCAGAGATGTTTTTGGAGGGCCCATTTCCCAAGCTTGGCCAGGCTGCAATTCAGTATAACCAGCTGAGAAATCAGGATGGATTATTTCTACTATAAAGGGATTAAGGGATGGTAATCTTCCCTAAACTTTTAAATCCACCTGTAAGCACACAGACCAGGGTGTCCAATCCCTACTATTCCCAACCTCCTCACCTCTTATCATTGTTCTCTCTCTCTCTCTCCCTCCCTCTCCCTCCTTCCCTCCCTTTCTCTCTCCCTCCCCCTCATTTCCTCCCTCACACACACTAAATGTCTTTCAGTTCTCCAAGTCCTCTCTCACCTCTAGACTGGATACATTCTGTTCCTTCTACTCAAAACACTCTTCCTCCCGTATTTCTTCTAGGCCAACTCTACACCCAGCCTTCAAGTTCTACTGTAAAAACTGCTTTCCCCAAAAAGCCTCTCGGAAAGCCCTCGCCTTGCATTAAGTGCGGTTGTGTGCCTGTCCCCTGTGTTCACTGAACCCCTCGCTCCTAGCGCTGGCCGCACCTCAGACACCTTTACTTGCACATTCTCCTCTCCCCATTTCACTCTCCTCCCCTCCCAGGCTGCACCTGCAACTTCTCCTCCAGCCCTGAGCACCTCTCCCTTGGCTGTCCTCTGCCCCTCATCTTGTCCTTCCTCCCCTTATCCCACCCGTGACTTCCCGACCGACTCCTCTGTGCGTGTTGAACCAAGGAGACGGAATCTGTCGAGGGGGCTCCCTCTGCTAACCCAGAATGGTTCTTGGTGCTGTGGTGCCTCACAGGGTGAAATTGAAGTTGTTTCTCCCCAGTATGGCTGCCAACCCCAGCTCATTTGAAATTCAGATTGACAGCTCCCTATGGATTCCCTATGTCCAATTGATGTTGCAACAGGAGGAGGAGAACCTGAACATTGATCTGGCCTTTCTTCCAACAAATCCCTGAAAAATGAATTGTTCCACTGGAGAAAAATCTCGAGACTGGATTGGGAAGAACAAAGACACAAACACACTCATGTTCCCCCAAAAGATTCCAGACAAATGCAGATCCCAAGACCAGATGTGTATAAAAGGGGGGGGGGGTGGAGGGAATATGACGGACTAATAAAATGATGCACTAGGGCCAGAAGGACTCTTAGAGATTATTCTAACACCCTTATTTTATAGTTTGGGAAACTGAAAGCCTCAAAGGGAAGTGACACCCTGAAGGTCACAGAGCCCCCACTTCACCGGGTCACTCTGCCTCCATTCCCCCCGACCCCCAGCTTGGACGCCTACTCCTGGATCTTTCCATGGTCCATTTCATTAGGAGTCAAAACTGAGGTCCTTTAAGTACCACAGTCTCCCAGTATGACGAATCCCCTGGCTAAAAGGTGATAGTTTAACGCTCTTTCCAGTCGGTGTGGTTTTTGCCATAAAGCCTTCTCAGAAAGGGGCAGAATACTTGGTCCCAGAAGACCTCACTGTCTTTCTGAAATTACTATTAATCAAATCTGTCTAAACTGAGTCTGATTCACTGCATTACATTGCAGTAAATCCCTGGAACAATTTGCATCATTTCCAAATACTCTTATAGGGTCAGCAAATCCTAACAATCAAATGTTTCATTTCTCGGATTCATTCCCAGCTTCTCTGTTCAGTAGCTCACAGTCTATAAGCAAAGGTTCAAGTTCACCAGGGGTAGTGGTTCTAAAGGTGCACCAAGGGCTTCTTGATGCGTGGATTTACTATACGGGGCCCTTGAACTAATTCTGTGCAAAATGTGCTTTCTAAATATAGACTGAAATGTCCATTGATTATCAAGTGGAGGGCATGGCTATTTTGACATTCAAATGGAGACTTTGTATTTGGAAAAGAATTAGGGAAATTTGGGTCTAGGGCAGTAAGAAAAGGGGGCGGTGCTTGAGGGTGGTTCACACATAATACGGGTGAATTGTTGTTGAGAAATTTTTCTTTCAGTTCTTCTCATTATCTCGAGAAGAAAGTCTCAATCAGGTGTTAACACGTCTCCAACCTTTTCCCAACATTCACTGGTCCTCCCTGAGGCTTGGGGCAAGCTCGGGCTCCGAATGTTGGTAAGCCACAGCATGTAGCTAGAATTTTAGACTTCTCTTTTGGTTTTGTTTTCACTGTTCTCACCATGGTGGTTGCGTCTATTATGGCAAACAATACTGCTTTTTCATCTGTAAGCCGTGACTATATAAAGTTCTGTTTTTAAAAAGAGTAAGTTTGAAAGAAGCGAGGCAATTTAAGGAAACATTGTAACTGACTAGCAGAGGTGGTATAGAAACAAGGCAAAAAAAAAAAAAAAACCCATATTTTTGATACCCAAAAGAACCCACTGGTACATGATACATGGTCAAGCTGGGACTCTCAAATCTCAAAATTTCAAAGAATTCCGCTGCGACTCACTTGACAAAACAGATGGTGTGGTGGTAATCCACGACTGTTTCTCCTCCATTTTTCAGTGTGGCAACCTCGGTTGTGGGTATCAGAATGGCTGGAAGTCAGACTCGTGTTTTGAAGTTTCTGCATGTCACAGAACGTAACAAGCTTCAAAAACAAATAGGAGTAATGGCAGCCATCACCCGTGGCACTCCTCCCAATTTATAAGCCTTTCCCATACACTGTAGACTTCAGATGAAGCGACCCTTAAAAAAAAATCTGAGTTCTAAACCCTTCTCTCATTAAAGTGCTGTGTGACCCGGGGCCAGTTACTTAACCTCTCGGAGTCTCCACGCCCTCGAGTTCAGGTCCGCATGCCAGGGCTTTTAGTGAGTCACCTGCCAGGTAGCCAGACTGAAATGCTGTACGGCAGACATGGGAGCTAGGAGAACCAGAAGACTCTTCAGCTTGGGGAGGATTCGGGTATTAAATGGCACATTTTGCTACCAGCAAATGGTAGGGGATAATTTGGGGCGAATCCATTCTTTCACTCTACGGCATAATAGGATTCAGGATTATGAAAGAGGCCTAAGGGCCAAGAGGGGTCTGGTGTTCTAGTAGCTGCTGGGAGGGAGTACTGTGTTCCCAAATCTTATTATCTGAGAGGAGGGGCAGGAGAGAGAACAGGAGCTTATGAAAGCTTCATAACCACCACTCCTAGAGAGGTTCTAGAAGTGAATTATAGCAGCAGAAAAGTCATAAATCACCAGTTGCGCGCCTGTGGTCCCCTTTGCTCACACCACAGCCACAGAGTATCCAGGAGTCTGGTGTTGAACGGAGAAAAGCCTGGGACTGTGGTACTGACCGAGGGCCACGGAAGGCATCTGGCAGGACTTCCCAGCCACGCGGGGCCTGTGGTGCGGCTGAAAGCGGCACTGAGACCAGAAGAAGCCCCTAGACTGACTCTGAACTGCTTCAAACACACACACACACACACACAGAGCAAGGCAAGAACAAGCCAATATATTGAGTGCCCACTATGTTCCAAGAACTGTCCTAGGTGTTTTTGAGCTATGCCTTCTCAGTTACTCCTTGTGTAAAACTAACGTGACCTGAGGCAACTGACTAAAGTTCCGAGAGGTTCAGTAACTTCCTCAAGGCCACACAGCTTATAAATAAGTGAGACAGAATAAATTCCAGTCATACGTTCTTTCCTCTTTTCTTGCACTATTCTGTACTATCTCTCACATTTCAGAAACACATACATGCACTGCACATGCCACATCTCTACATCCACTAAAGCATTCGACACATTCACACCCCATACCCCACATACACACAGACGAACGCCATGCTTAACACACTCTCACATGAACGTCAGTGTTCCTCTGGTTGCACACACATATCCATGTAACACAATCCACTGTGCACACACAGACACTTCCATCACACCCGAACCCCCGCACACGTCCATGCACATCTCCCCACTTGTACACATCACATCCAGAAACCTGCCCACATCACACCAACTCACAAACATCCATGCACATAAAACCAGTAAAATGCATTTGTCTCTCACCCTGTCAATCAAAACTAGTTTCTTCAGTATATGGATGAGGGGATCTACTAAATAGGAGTGTCTAAATAATCCAGAAATACCCTCTGAACCTGCAAAGGAATACCAGATTGCTTTCAGTATTCTTCATCGCTGGAGATAATAGTCTAATGATTTTAAAGTTGTTAATCCATATATGAATATTTATGAATACCCTATTAGCCAGAATACTTGATTAATTAAAGTAGCATATTATTCATTCATTCATTCACTGTACAATTACTAGGTACCAATTATGCTTGAGACACCATGGTAGACACAGTAGGGGATTAAAAGAACAAATAAACGATAAATGAAAACACCATGATTCCCCGTCTTCAAAGACAAACACAAGTAACTATATTACAAGGTAACATGGTCCGGAACCTGACAAGGAAGGGGATGTGAGAGGAAAGGGCACAAGGAGATATGATGGCTCTGAAGCTTCTGGACCTGGAGAATGGGGAATTGCTGGTGCCGTCCGGAGAGCAGTGGTCTGGAGGAGCAAGTTCAGAGAGGAAGCTGTGGCATTGAGGTTGGAAGATGAATTTGCGGCACAGGCAGGACAGCTAGGTAGACGAGCCCTGCGGGTGTTTGCAAATGAGGAAAGGGGGCTTCCGGGACCAGCCAGGCAGAGACACAGATGTGAGAATCATCCATTAGAGGTGATCACTTAAACCGTTACAACTGTGAGATCAGAAACAAGCCAAGGCGAAGAACGAGAGAGGTTGAGTGCAGATCCTTGGGGAACGCAATGTCGTACTTGGCTGGGTGACAGAAGCTCCCATCTTACACCACACACACACACACACACACACACACACACACACACACACGTGCGTGCGCACGCTCATCTATGCGTTTACCTCCTCAACATACCTGCTCCCCAGCACTACACGATAGGGCTGCGTTTGCTCCCAGCTCTCTCCTGGTGTAATTTCAAGACTAGGAAAGCTCAGTTGCCCAAAGCAACCCAAGTGATTGTTCTTTAACCCTTCAGTTTCCAATCTTGACTTTTCTAGAAATCTGTACACCTTTGAGTGTGTGGCAGGGGGACAGCAGCCACTGTTGTCAGACGTCAGTAGTTCATGCTATGGCTTGAATGAGAACCTGAAACCACTTTGTCGCATAGGAATGGGGGTGGGGTGGGGACAGAAACACTGTGAAGCATCCCACAGTCTGATCTTAAATCCCCCAGTCTTGAGACACCGAGGCAGACTGACTTACTCTGAGACCTATGTCGGTCTCTTCCAGTAACTGTGCCTCAATTCTCCCAACCAAGCATTTTCTAAGGTGTATGTTTCATGAGATGGTAGTCCCATACGGATAGGCTTCTAAGCTTGTTAAAGCTTCTGAGAAGACTCCAGGTACAGATGCCTGATTATATTTCTGTTCCCAAATGCATTTGACTTGGGCAACATTATTTTTTAATTAGTGACTCTGACTCTGAAGAGAGACGCTGGGGAAAGGCTGGACTATTAGGTCTCTGAGATTCTGTCTGGTGGTGCTATTCCCCAGGAACACCTAGAAGGATGCAGGGGCCTAAAATACAGAGCTGGACCTGGTGGGAAGTTAACCCTTCAGTCTCCTCCCCAGGGAGGCCCGGCAGCCATGACTGCTCAAAACCTCAGCCTGAAGATAAGGCAGCTTCTCAGCAGCAATCAGACACCCAGCTGCCTGCCAGGATCCCACATTGGTGGATATCTGGCCGAGTAAACCACAGAAGCTGGCCTCTCCTCTTTAAGGACCCACACTGCCTATTTCCCAGGCTGAGAACACTCTGGTGGTTCTCGGGTCTGGGCAAGGCGGGGATAGGATCACAGGGCCATCATTAACCCACTGCTTTTCTCTCTCCCTTCTTAGCCTTGCTGCTTCGAAGGAGGCTGACGCTGCCCGCTCCGCGCCCAAGCCTATGTCACCCTCGGATTTCCTGGATAAGCTCATGGGGAGAACCTCTGGATACGATGCCAGGATCAGGCCCAACTTCAAAGGTAGAGAAAACTTTCCGTCCAGATCCTCAGGGGTCTGCTTTCCTAGATTACAGAAGCAAGCAGCATGGTATTATAAGCAGATGGTAAACACATGGTTTGAATCCCACGACTCTTTCCTCTCCCAGAGGCAGACATCGTTAGTCAGTTCTGTCTTCTCCCCCCCAGGACCGAACAAAGCTGCAGAGAATCCAGCTCGACAGTACCCTGGTTTCCAGGAGTCAGTATGTGCATGAAAACCTGTTTGCTCCCTCTGGTTATGATGGACAATTGACAAACGCGGAGAAATGGGTTCACGTTTTGTTTCAGGCACAGACTTACACTCTGAACTTGGATAAGCCTCTTCCTGTCCCTGGGCCTCAGTTTCCTCATCTCTGCGGTGATAGAGTTGGCTGGATCTGTGGTTTTTATAAACTACGTTCCACGGAGCCCTCAGGCTTTTCCTGCCATGTGCCCCAAAAAGGAGCAGAGGGCATAGCAAGCAAGCCCACCCTTGCTTCCCCCCACAGGCAGCTCTAGTTGTATTTGTTTCAGAGAAGAAACTTCCAGCTAAAATGCATCTGCTGAAAGTTCCCAGGGATTGCTATATAATTTTGAGACGTTCTAGTCTAACTCAGAGTCATGATTTCAAATGGCCACAGGGACTGGGCAGGTTACTTAAATGAGTGAGGTGAGCCAAGAGGAAGGCCAAAGGGAGTTGTAGCGATTCTGGAGAAATAGAGGTGCAGGCCTCTCTGAAGCGGGCGGCCTCTCCCCAGCCCCAGCCCCAGCCCATAATTACCTGCAGGAATGAGGGAGGGCCCCATGTTGCCAGATCATCCAGTAGTCTAAGAAGAGCCAGAAATCAAGATTTATGCAAAATGTCCTGATTCCTAAAACATGTGAATTCAAACAAAACATGTTTGCAAGCCAGATATGCTGGGGGGGGGGGGGGGGGGCGGGGGAGGGGGGTGTGCAATTTACAAATCCTCACCAAACTGATCTGGAAAGCTTCTTTTAACTCTCAGAGTCCTCTGAGATCTTAACGTCTGTTACAAGAGGAAACCAGCTCCCTTTGTCCATGGATGCCCTGGGAAGTTGTGGCCATCTCAAACTACTGAACAGAGTTCCGCAGGTGTGGTCCTTAAGGGGCTCCCTGTGCATGCCCGCCTTCCTCCCGGTACCCCTGCTGAAATCTTATTTCGAGGACCAACTGCCAGCCTCCTAATCAATTCTTGATTCCAAATGCCCTTCCGCACTGTTCCTTTTGGCTCAAGTGCAAGACCAAACAAGGGATGTGACAGCTGATAACAGCTTCCTAATATTTGCTCACTTCGCTCGCCATTCTCCAAGTACCCTTCTCACAGTGCTCTGCAAGTGGGGTTGGTTGTTTGGGGCCCACCTCCCACTCCTGTTTACCGTGAGGCTCCCCTGGCACCTTCTCTGAGGTCATACCTTCCAGCGTCATTTAGCATGACCTTGCCTCCCTCAGGGACAGGTAAGTCAGGACCAAGGTCGTGGCCACAGGGTCTGGGCCCAAGCCCTTCACCAGGGTCACAATTTCAAACGCCCAGGGGGATCAGGTATGGCACATGAGTAAAGCAGGATGGGGAGAAGGAAAGAAAACCAGTTAGCACAAGTTCACCTAAGAGCAGCCATTTCTCAGGTCCTAACAGTAGCTGCCAGGTAGGATTGCAGGCCCTGGGCAGCGGGCCTTCCAAGAGAAGACTTGAGGCTGGAGTTTGCTGTCAAATTGTCCAAGTTGGCAGCTAAATCACATCTTTTAGGAATACCATTGGCCAAACGGAATACATTACAGACCTGACCACCAGGTTGCCTCCGTCGCCGCTGGTGGTTTTCGGGAATTCCAGCCCAGCATGCCCCCTGGTGGGCTCTCTTGGAACTCCATCCTGAGTGCCCTGGGGTAGCTCTCCTAAGGAGGAAAGCGTGTGTTGGACGTGTATGCATCCAGAGTACAGGTGTTAGCTTTCCTCTATGCATAGCACTGTACGTGGCACGTAGATGGCCCTCGATAAACCTTTCAAAAATGAATGAATGAACTAAAATATATGCTAAGGCTTAGAGCATCCCAAGGGATGCTGTCAAGACTTCAACTCAGCTACGTTTACTCAATTCTTTGTCTAATGCTAGCAATTTATTTGTGTATTCATTCATTTTTTTACTTATTTGCCTATCAATGGACATTTTTTTTGAATTTTTTTTAACGTTTATTTATTTTTGAGACAGAGAGAGACAGAGCATGAACGGGGGAGGGTCAGAGAGAGGGAGACACAGATTCCGAAACAGGCTCCAGGCTCTGAGCTGTCGGCACAGAGCCTGACGCCAGGCTCAAACTCACGGGCCGCGAGATCATGACCTGAGCCAAAGTCGGCCGCTTAACCGACTGAGCCACCCAGGCACCCCTATCAATGGACATTTTTTAAGGAGTAAAATTTCACCCAGACTATAAAACTATTGAATCAGCTGAGAACAAACTGAGGGGTGATGGGGGGGAGGGGAAAGTGGGTGATGGGCATTGAGGAGGGCACCTGTTGGGATGAGCACTGGGTGTTGTATGGAAACCAATTTGACAATAGATTATATTAAAAAAAAATTATTGAATCAAGCAGGGCCCTTCTCCTCCCCAGTCTGAGAACCTTACTTTGTTTTGTTTTTGTTTTTGTTTTTTTTTTTAATATATGAAATTTACTGTCAAATTGGTTTCCATACAACACCCAGTGCTCATCCCAAAAGGTGCCCTCCTCAATACCCATCACCCACCCTGCCCTCCCTCCCACCCCCCATCAACCCTCAGTTTGCTGAGAACCTTACTTTGAATATCTGGGCCCCAAATCTACAGGACTAGAAAATGCTTTAGACTTTTTTCCAAACCTGCAGTGTCTCTCCCCCCTTCAGTCTCCTCCAAGTTGGGCTCTGAGCAAGGTACATCCTTCCAGAACACCCCTCTCCCCACCTCCCCTTCCCAAGAACTAGGAGGCAAGATTTCTCCACTCTCCCTTGTGGTGAGAGCTGAAACATTGGCATGAAGTGTCCCCTGCCCCCGAGCCCCATGGTCCCTTCACACTCCCACTCAGGCACAAAGAAGATTCCCCACAGCCCCATACAAACCGCAGAGCTCCTGAAAAGGCCACGTAGATAAGGCCCCTGTGACCCTAACACAAGAGGAAGAGGCCTGCATTGTTTGAAAACTGCACAGAGTGATTAATCACTCAGCAGTTTCCTTCAAGCACCAGAAATTTTGCCTGCTCCTGAATCTCCTGAAGGCAGGGGTGGCTGGGAACAGCAGGCTGAGTCTGCAGAACACCGTGGCAATGCAAAGCGTTACATGGAAGTACAGAGCACTAATATCGGAATCCAGTCCTCCCACTACCGACCCGATAGCGTGACCCGGAGAAAATCACTTGACATGTCTGGGCCTCTGTTTCTGCATCTGTAAAATGATCCAGTAGGACCTAGGCCTTTCCAGCTCTGATGTTCTGTATCTTCTCTAAGACTCTGTGTAGGATAATGGCTCCCAGGATCAGGGGCACAGCCTAATACAAACACATACACAAAAGCAAAATTAAACTTTAATATTTAATGAAATATATACATTATCCTGCTGCCAAAGGCAGCCAGATTGTAATTTTCTCAAGGATAATTTAATTTCAGATTTATATCAATGAACCGCACCTCCCCCATGGGGTCCCTTCGGCTGGTACCCTCTCACACACATAAATCAGGATCTAATTTGTATGGGAGTCACAGCACCACACACTTGCACGGCCTGGGTGGGGGCTCTGGGTGTGTCATTTCAAGGCATGGGCAGTAACTTTTGGGGGCATCTTAATGGTATGAGACTGAATGAAAAGAAAAGCCCGGTCTGAGTCTAAATGAGGACCAAAAAAAAAAAAAAAATTAATGGGTCTTCGTTGAAGTGGTAGTGACAAGGAGGCAGGCTTCCTCTCAGCATAAGGGAAATTTTTTAGCAGACAGAAGTACCCAACTATGGAAAGGGCTGCTCAAGACAAAATGAGTTCCCCAGTACTGGAAGTGTTCAAGTGCTCAGCCTTGAAAGGGTAGCTGGTGCCACCATAGCAATGGTTCCTAACCTTGGCTGTACATGGGAATCACCCAAGTTAGCTTGTTAAACAAGAGTGTCTGGGCTAATCTCCAGGGATTTGGGTTCACTGGGTCTGGAGTCGGGCTGAGGAATCTGCAGTTTAACCAGTTCCCCAGGTGATTCTACTGCAGACAGCAGGCTGGGAAGGAATTGATTAGGTGACCTTTAAGAAACCTTCCAGGCCTGAAATCCTGTAACCTTGTCATTCAAATGGAGAGCTTCCTTAAAGGAATTCCAAACCAAACAAGCTCAGAGTGTCTACCCAGGTCAAGAGCTACTGTCCCAGACTGATGGGGAAATTGTTACCCAGAAACAGGAAAAGGCATGCCTAAATAAAGTAGCCAGTGCGTATTGGAGCTTTATCGAAAACCCAGGAGACTGGCACTCCCTTGGAGGGAAAACCTGGATTCCCACAAGACTGAGTCCCTTCCTACACACCGAGATTTCTGAAAAGAAGGAAACTTTGGCTGAGTTTGGGCAAAATGTTTGGGCTACTTTTTAAAGAGGGACAGAAGGGAGGGGGTAACAGAGGACACAAGGATTGTCTGCTTCCTTCTTTCCACAATCAGAAAACTTGGATTTGACCCCTGGCTCCACCACTTGCTGGCTAAATAAACCCAAGGAAGTTTATTAAAACTCTCTGCTCCACAGCAGGGATGATAAATTTTTTCCGGCTCCCACAGGACCTCATGGGGATCAAAAAGAAAGCAGACCTGAAAAAAATTCAAAGATTGCACATTGCAATCTTCACGTGAAGGATTATGAGTTCTCATCCAAGTATTACCATTTTCAAGGTCAGCTCAAGGTTTATCACCTTCCTGAAGTCTTTCCTAATGACTTGCTCCCCAGCACCTCTCTCATACCTAGACCCCTATTGCTTATGGCAATCTTAACCCATAGTCTCACATTCCTCTCTGGTTATTTTATACTGGTCCCCTTGTCAGCTCATGTGGAAGCCCAGTGCTTAAAATCCTGGATTCTGACACTCTGTAACCTTAAGCATGCCCCTTCCTTTCCTCGAACCTCTTTCCTCCAAGTATAGCGAGCCACCAGCTTTGGAATTAGATAAATCTGAACTCAAACCCTGGCTCCACCATTTACTAGCTGTGTGGTCATGAACAAATAACCTCTCTAAGCCTCTGTTTCCTCATCTGCAAAATGGAGGTAATAACCATGTCTTCTTATGGAGTTGTCAAGAGGATGTAATGAGACAATATCAGTAACACTCTTAACACAGCAGCGAACCCTGTAATGCTCAGTAAATGGTAACTGCTACAATTAATACTATAAAATGAAGAGATTGGGCTTCAACTGGACAGAGGTCCCCTAACAATGAGATCCCAAAGAGCAAATATCTCGCCATTTGTGTCCTATCCTTTTCAGTAGAATTCAAAAGCTTGCCTAGCAAGTATTTAACAAAGACTTATGGACTTCCCTGGAGGTTCCCTCCGGATTCCTCAGCTGGTAATTCCCATCAACGCCCTTTCAGGCAATCATTCTTGGTTCATAAGTTCAAGGCGAGGAACTTGCTGTTCCTGGCGATTCCCAAGATGGCCTCCAAATGTTGTAGCCGTAAATGCATTTCAGCCACAAATTAGAAGACAGCCGATGGGGTTTGGGGAAGGGATTTCAACCATATGGCAGGATGATGAATCATCCTGTGTTAATGAAAGTACATCTCAGCTCAGCCTCTGGTGTTCTGTACCTGGTGCTCACTTGGGGACCAGGGAATCTGGCATAGCAATGTAGCTGGTAGTCCCAGCTGCTCAGGGGTGGGGTGGAGGGCAAGCAAGGGTCTCCACCACCAAGAGGGATCCATCCCTGGAGTCAGTGTCCCAACAATGTGTCCTATCCTGTGGGTTTCTTCCTGACCATGGAGCTAAGCAGCAATCTTTCTTGATTGGCAGGTCCCCCGGTGAATGTGAGCTGCAACATTTTCATCAACAGCTTCGGCTCCATTGCTGAGACAACCATGGTGAGTGAGTCAGAATACAGGCTGCTATTTCCCGCTGGGGGGTGTATCTCTTCCAGAAATATGTCATCCTCTGCGTTGCGCTTCCCCGAGGAGGCGGGGAATCTGGTGGGGTTTGGGGTTTTTTTGGTTTTTTGTTTTTTTCAGATCTCTAGTGTATATCAGACTTGGACATTTTTACTGTCCTATTCAATGTTTTGGGTGAAGACATGCATCTGAAAATGGTCAAAGAGCCGGCAAGGCTAGAACATGCCAAACACCCAGGATCACAGGAACAACATTATAGCAACAGGCTGAAGTTTTAGATGAAAAGAAAATATAAAGAGCTGCTTATAAGTTTACAGCTCAACTGTACAATAGCAGAAGACAGCTTATAGAAGCTGCAGTGGGTATACTGGGTTGATCTACTCATCTCTCTGCTTTTGTGTGTCTTTCAAAATTCACATGGTAACAAGTTTAGAATAAGTCAACTATAATGGGGTGCCTGGGTGGTTCAGTGGTGTTAAGTGTCCAGCTCTTGATTTCTGCTCAGTTCATAATCTCACAGTTCATAGGTTCGAGCCCCACATCGGGCTCTGCATTGACAGCTGCGGAGGGAATCCCGGCTTGGGATTCTCTCTCTCCCTCTCTCTCTCTCTGCCCCTCCTCCTTGTGCACACTCTAGCACATGTGCGCTCTCTCTCTCTCTCTCTCTCAAACTAAATAAATAAACAAAAATAAAATAAAACAAAATGAAATAAACCAGCTATACTGGAAAAAAAGACTAGAGGGGAAAATACCAAAATGTTAAGAGCAATTATCCCTGGATTGCAGATTTATGGATAATTTTCAATTTTCTTCTTTCAGTATTTCCCTACTTTCTGAATTTCTGCAAGGAGCAAACATTACATTTGTGATTATAAATAAATGCAGTGATGCTTTAAAAAATTTTTTCTCAATCCTTGGGGAAAAAAATCAATTGCACTTGTTTTGAAAGGAGTGATCTAACTCATGAGAAAAGAATTAAAGCAGCCTGAAGAGTCCTCTCTTTAGGAGCAGACTGAGAGCAGCCAGCCAATCACCAAGTCCTATAGACAGATGTTACTGCCAGGAAATCCTCTCAGCCACCCATTTCTGGACATCCCCATCCCCCTAGTCTCATTCAGGCTTCCATGGGGCTTGCTCACATTACTGCAAAAGAGTTTTAACTCTCATCCTGCCCTACGCCCATCCTTCTTTCTCACACACTGGCCCTTCTAAGACCACAGATTTGACCACACCACTGCCCTACTTCCACACCTCCCCTGTGGCTCCCCCCGGCTTCAGCATTAAGCCCCCTTCCCTTGCTGACTGCTATTCTCCTTTAAGTCTATACTTGAATTACCTGCAGAGGCAGACTTCACATTCTTAACACGGGT
Source organism: Panthera leo (assembly GCF_018350215.1). Lineage (NCBI taxonomy): Eukaryota > Metazoa > Chordata > Mammalia > Carnivora > Felidae > Panthera > Panthera leo. The sequence continues at coordinate 194,828,548 of NC_056679.1, forward strand.
GTACATGTGCAAGTTCACATGTGTGCTTGACCCAAGGCTACATTGAGTTCTTTCCACCCATTCTCGTGACACGTTGACAGTCCCCATACTAGCCCTTACCACTCACGCGTACCACCATTAAGAGTCTGCTTATTCGTCCCTGTTCTCCCTGTAACGCAAGTTATTCCGGGCTGGAAGCTTGTCTCGTTTCCTGTGGTAACCTCAGCAGCTGGCACAGTGATTTAATAACGGGTACTCAATAACTTTTCAAAATAAATAAACCAACTCAAATATATTGTCAGTTGATTGACACAGTGATTCAGTCCTAAACATTTAGAGAGATTAGATCTAATCTTTCAGTCCCAGACTGGCAAAAATCACTGAGCTCTATAGATCATGGAGCAAATGGTCCAAAATCTGTCCTTTTGTAAAGAGGCCTGTCTTCATAGGATCACGGAGACCCTGCCCACATCCAAAGGACGAATGATCAAACTCCTTAAAATTGATAGGCGTCTTAACTCCAAATGGAGATGATCCCACCTGTTGACTAGGAACAAATCCAGCTGCTTTTCACTGGGTATCCAGGTCAAAAAGCCAGGTTTTCCCACACTTTGAATGGATGTCTTAAGAGCGCCTAAGGAGCCCCCCTGCTTTTCTTCTTGTCCTTCCCAAATCAGAAGATCATTGACATTTGCATTATTCAGTCTTTGTGTGGTGAGTATTGACACTTCTGCTCTTCTTCTGGAATAGTAAATAGTTATCAGATCAAGTCAGGGACCACCTAGCTATGTAAAGAACTTGGTTATTTGAGGACAGGTATACATATCTGCTCTCTACCCCCACCCCAACTTGTTTCTATATGATGGCCACAGATCTTGACACAGATTCCTAACGGAAGAGCAGTCTGCCTTTATTTTGTGTGGTGGTTAAAAGCCAGACTCCAGTGCCACATAGACCCAGGCTCATTCACTATATGTGAGGAGCTGATTTGTTTCATGTCTTTAAGCTTCAGTTTCCCCGTCTGTAAAATCCCAGTGGTGACTAACATACTGACTTCCTTGAGACATCATGGGTGGAAATTATGTGCAAGAGAGTGTTTAGCACAGTAAAGAGTTTTTGTAAGTGTTTTTCATGTTTCCCATGATAATGCTGATGGTGATGGTGATGATAATGGAGACCCCAAAGCTATTACTGATTAGCTATACGATCTTGAGCCTCAGTTTCCCCCTCCCCCATGTCTCCTGTCCACCTTTCCAGACTTCACTCCTGCTGCAATTGGCCCTCTACAGAGACAGTGTAACAATTAGGACACAGCCCTCCATGGCCAGACCAAACCTGAGGTTCAGCTCTGTGACCTCGGGCAGAGTAGCCTGAGTCAGCCTTCCCATCTGTAGAGTGGGGTACCATCCGCCTTGTGACGTGTTATGAGGACTAAGAGACAAAGCATAGAAAATGCTAAGCACAGTGCTTGACACAAAGTACACACAATGAATGTCTGCCATTACTCTTAAACACTCCTCCTAATTTTGAACACATTTCACACTCACTCTCTCTTGTTACATTCCTTCACTAAATACTTGGTCCTGCAACCACTCTCTATACAGTAGACATGGTGGACACTATGTCTCCCAATTTGCAGCTGAGGAAACAGATTTGGGGGCATCACATCACAGAACCAGTGAGCTCCCAGGCAGGGATTAAGATCAGTTCTCGAAAGCCAGAGAAGGTGTCTGCTGTGCATCAAACCACCACAACATCAAAGGGCCAAGACATAGGAAATGGAGGGACCACAGACCCACACAGCACGCTTATGCAACCACCTAAGTGTCGTCAAACGTCGAAATCCAACCTCTTTTAAGTCGGCTATTGTTGAAAGTGCCAAATTAAAAGAGGTGGGATTTCTATGTTTGACAACACTTAGGTGGTTGCATGGAAACCAATTTGACAAGAAATTTCATATTTTAAAAAAATAGTAAAATAAAATAAAATAAAGAAATCCAGCCTCTTATGGTGCCAGGCTCAGTATGCCTCAGGAGGGAACAGTCAATAATGAAAATCGAGATAACCAACAAGGGAGGCCCTGGGGGCCATGGTCCCCTGGGGTGGAGATACATAATCTCTAGACAAAGAATGAGAAACTGGCAATGATGTGCCTCTTTGGGAGTGTTCCACAGGGGACAGAGTTTACTCCTTAGTAATTAACGTTAATCTAAAAGAGGAGTTACCATTTTCAGCTTGTACATTCCACAATACTGTGATTTTCCCCCCACTGGGTCCTTAATTATCTGTATGTGTTTAATTTACTTTGCAGATGAATTAGGAAAAACAAAACATAATACCTCAGAACTAGAAAAAAACCTTAAGAAATTGTCTAAGACAGGCCTTCATTTTACAGAGATCTGATGGCTAGAGTGAGGACATCACTTGAGCAAGGTCACACAGCATGGAGCAGGTGGGACAGAAACCCAGGTCTAATGCTGTTTGCAGTAGCCAAGCCCTCCCCTCCCTCGCAGCTTCTTTCTAATGTAGATCCCACCAACCAAACCCTTTGGACCACTTTCCCATTCAAGCCTCTCTCCTTGTCACTCAAAATATGTTTGCAGAGCAAGACTGGACCCATATTAACACAATAACAAGAGCAACAACCATGTCTAAATGCTACTATGTGCCAGGCAGTGTGCAGAGCACTTTTGCCAATATCATCTCATTCAGACCTCACAAAAGCCTCTGTGAGGCAGGAAATGTAATCCCCATTTTACAGATAAGTAAGCCAAGGCTCAGAAACATTAAGTCACTTGCATAAAGTCACACAGCAGATCAGTGGCAGAGGTGGAATTTGAACTGAGATCTGTCTCACCCCAAAGGCTGTCTTCTCCTGAGCCAAATATAAATATTTAATCCCTGGATGTTTGGAATTACCCAGCCCTTGCTTGTTTCCTCTCATCATAAGGAAATCAGAGATGAAAGGGAACTTCACTGAATAGACAGGCCCAAGGCCCCAGACTTCCAGCCCAGTACTCTGCCTCACCAAAAGCACACAGAGCTGACTGTGCTTCCTGGGCTCATGGTAATATGAGCATAGTCCCCATGCCAGAAACTTTCCAGCCTGTGTTTGTTCTCCAAGAGCAGCGGGAGTGCATAGCAGCTCTATAAACAGCTGGAGTCCCCAGGCCCGACTGTCTGCCTCCCAGGGCCTGGCTTTATTCACTGGAGCTAGCAGACCTGAGAGCAGAGAGAGGCAGCCAGGAAAGCAACAGGGGTCTCTATCCATTCCCGACGAGGGGAGGGCTGAAGTTGCCAGCCCTTCATCTGACCTTTCCAGGCAGTTTCATTGAGTTTACACAGAAAATGAAGGTAGAGATTGGAACAGGAATGGGAAAGAGAGAAGAGGGAGAGGGGTCCTGAACTAAACAGCCCCTTTGACAAGCCATGAAAGAAAGATCTGGAACTAGAACCCAGAGGGATCCATCCAGCTTGTCTGGACACATGTAAGTCCCTATACTGCAGCATCTATGTGTCCGTGTAGTATTTACACACATGTGTATATTGTGGGATTGTGCATTTGTGCAGATGTACAAAGAGGCATGTGTAAATGTGTATGCTAGCTTACAGAAAATGAAACAGGGAACATCAAAGAGAAATGTGTATGACCAAGCACAGATACGAACATAAGTCTGTTTCTGTGGTGATAAATGTACATGTAAATAAGTGTGGATGTGCACATATCTGTGTGCACACATATATGTAAAAGTACTTAAGAGTGAACGCACATGAAGTATATTATCTTCAGCTATGCAATTATATATGGATATCTATGAATATATGAGCACATATTTAAGTACAAATCAGCATCTGAGTGAGCACATTTATGTGTGTATGTATGTACACATGAATATGTGTATGTACAATTACATGTGAATAAGTGAAAGAGAATTTAAATGTGTATCGGTATGTGAGTATGTCCACACACATACATGCGCAGGTACACGTGTGAGTGTGTATATGTGGGGACACATGGATAGCTGGAATTCATGTAGAATATATGTAAACAAACGTGAGAGAGAGAAGAGTGTATGGGTGTGTGTGTGTGTGTGTGTGTGTGTGTGTATGAGTATGTGTGTCTGTGTGTATGTGCATTGACACCGTCTGGGCACGAATCCCAGTGTTTCCATTATTAGGACATGTGCTCCAGGCTCTCTTGCCAAGTCTTGGGCTGGCCTGGCATAGAGACAGGCACACTGTGTCCATGACCCCCAGTGACTGGTGAAAGTCTATCCAACTCTAGTCTACAACTTTGGTCTCCTTTGTAGATATTAAGGAGCAATGGACAGAGTCCTGAACCAGAAATCAAGAGACCAGGAGTTGAGTTCTAGCTCTGCCACAATTTAATGCCACTCAGACTCAGTCCCCTCTAGGTATCTGGCTTTAAGAATGGTGTGTAAGAACACATGAGTAATAGGTATGAAAGCCTTCTATGAATGCTACAGAAATACAAAGGATTATTAACTATTTTTTTAAATTTACTTATTTATTGAGAGAGAGAGAGAGAAAGCAGGTGAAGGGCAGAGAAAGAGGAAGGGAGGGAATCCCAAGCAGGCTCAAAGCTGTCAGTGCAGAGCCAGTCACAGGGCTAGATCCCACAAACCGTGTGATCATGACCTGAGCTAAAACCAAGAGTCAGACATCTAACCGACTGAGCCACCCAGGCACCCCTAAAGGATTGTTAACTATTGAACCAATCAACCAAGGACTCCAATACATAAGCCTAAGGAAACACCTTCTTAGGTTTATTTCTTCTGTTCCCTATTTTATTCATTTATTCTTTCCACCTCCGTTATTAACCACATCCTATACATGCTGAATATGGCATTAAGCTCTAGGAATAGAGTTCTGTTTTACTCATATTAGGCTAGGCTTTCCTGCAACAACAAACAATCCCCCAAATCTCAATATCTTCAAACAACAAAGATTGATTTATCACTCATCTAAAGTCTGCTATGGATATTTGTGAATATATGAGCGCATACTTAAGTATAAATCAGTATAAAGCAGATGTGGGAGACTCTCTAAGACCACTGCCCTCCATGTGGTGGCCAAGCGTTGCATTTCCACATCAATGTGTGATTTCACACTTGCCATGCAAGGGAAAAAGTCACCGAAGGCTTGAACACCGGCAAATCGATGCTTTCCTCCCAGAAGTGACACAGACCACTTCCGCTCATATCTCACTATCCAAAGAAAGTCATGTGGCCCTGCCTGAAGAAAAGCATAATCCCCACCGCCCCCCCCCCCCCGACCCCATAGGTCTCTGCTTTCTCTATGGAGACAGTGAACAACAAAACCAAAGGTAACAACACAGTGTGATGAGTGAGATCACAGAGGTTTGCACAGGATGCTATGGGATATAGCAAATAATGACCACCAATAGCAATATTAGCCCTCACTCACACGTCTTATGTGTGGGGTGCTGTGAAAATGCCGCTGTGTGATTCTGAGCAGTTTTTCTAAAGAGGAAATCTGATCGTGGTACTCTCTCTGTTAACACCTTCCAGCAGAGAATGATGTCATGGAATGACCCAAAGGTTGGGAGGTGGGGGGAGAGGTTAAAAAAAACTCATGTATCCAGCAGTGCTAAAAGAGGGGGCAAGTCAAGTAAGAAAAGACAACAGCGTCTGATGGGTTTGGCGATGGTGGATGGGGAAGGGGAGGGTGTGTGAAATTCGGGAATGTGATATCAGGGGCATGAAGAAAGCAGAAGACAAAGTGGAACAAAGACAGTAGGAAGACAGTTCTTCCAATGAAGAGGTGAGGTGGCAGTGACTCTCACGTATTGACTGCTTTACTGAAAACCAGGCATCTGCGGTTGGCAACTTATGGGGATTAGTTCATGTAATCCAACCATCCCATTTCATAGATGAGGAAACTAAAGCTCAGAGGGGCTTAATTCACCCAAGCTTTTCCAACCAATAAATACCCTTGCTGGTTACTATCCCCAGGTTACTATCCTCCTGCCTGACCTCTGGAGCCCTGATCTTGGCCATGTTCACCTGCTCAGCACTGGGCAGGAGGAAAGGTGGTGGAGCCAAGGAGACAATGGGCCATGGGTCTCCTGCACTGTGGTCTGGTTAATCAGTAGGATTTGTGTGATTCTATCAGAACTTTTATCACAGCAAGACCTTGGCCATCCATCCCTTCGGATATTTGCAAATGAGGCCTCAAGACACACGAAAACAGCTACCACTTAAGGAGATGAAATGCCCCTTAGCCCAACCCTAAATGTGACTCCATTGTTTGGGCAGCAGTATTTCACACGGCCAACCTACTTCTGGGGTCAACTGATTGAATGAAGTACATGCTTTGAATCATAGAAGATAAAACTAAATCCATATACTTTTCTCCAACTCTGCTGCTGTCAACTCCAGTTAAACTTGGCATCGTCTCTTTCCTATTTGGCTAAAACTACCTCCTAACTAGCCCCCATGCCTCCCTTTCTCACACCCTACACTGCTTCCCACAGTGGCTAGAGGAATTTTTTTAAGCCCTAAATCAGATCACAGCATCCTCCTGCTTCAAACCCCACAGCAGCTTCTCTTACTCTGTTCTGCTCCCTCTGTCCCCAGAGATCTCTGTGTGAATGACCTCCATCTCACCCTGCAGGTCTCAGCTCAGATAGCTCTTCAGAGGGCTCTTTCCTGACTCCCTATCTAAAAACGTTCCCCTCTCCAGTCACTATCACATCACTAGGTTCCAGTATCCTTGAAGCAATGTCTCAGATGTGAAAATTCACTGTTTGTTTATTGTCTTGTTTGCTCTTGTGTTGGGGGGCTTATCTCTCTCAATCATCTCCATATTTCCAGTGCCCAACACACTGCCTGAACCATAGGAGCCCAATCAATATTGGCGGGAAGAATTAACCTTGGGGCACTCTGGTTGAACCGCCGTCTGTTGTAAGAATCTCAGCCACAAACATTGTGGCCAAGTAGTTTCTGCTTGGATACCTCTAGAGACAGGGAGATCCCTGTCTCCCAAGACAGCCAATCCCACCTTTGGACAACTCTGAAATCTCCATTTACCCATGGTTTTCATTCTGATTCTAGGGCCACAGAGAATCAATCTATTCACCTGACAGCCCTTCAAATAACTGAGGTCAGTCCTCTTGCCCCTTGCCCACACCTGGCTTCTTCAACCATTCCCCATGGTGCCCAGTTCTTTTACCATCCATGGTGCTCTCTCAGAGTACATCCAGTGCCATTGCCTTCCATCTTGAAATGAAAGGTCAAGAAATGAACCCCGGCCCCCCAGGACTGCTCAGAGCAGACCAAAGTGGAGTCATCACTATCCCACTTCTGGGTTAGTAGGCTTCAAAGCATTGTTTTTAATAGCAGCCCTACCACCACAGTTCATTTTAGGCTAAATCTTATGTAGCACTTTGACAAACTGATTTAAAAAAAAAAAAAAAAGGCTGTTCTGGATGAAGTGGAGCAGAGGCCAGGAATCTTACTCCTTTGGTTTTTCCCTCAATCCCTGCCTTCCCAAGGCGGCCTCAGGCAACCTCCTCAGAACGCTAAAATCACTTCTATGCATGCCACTTCAAAGACTTTCAGTTTGGGCATGCTGGGTGACTCAGTCAGCTGAGCGTCTGACTCTTGATTTCGGCTCAGGTCATGATCTCAGGTTTGGGGGTCAAGCCCTGCATTGGACTCCACACTGAGCATGGAGCCTGCTTAAGATTCTCTCTCACGCGCGCTCTCTCTCTCTCTCCCTCTGTCCCTCCCCCAGTCACATCCTCTCTCTCTCTCTCTCTCTCTCTCTCTCTCTCTAAAAAAAAGAGGCATTTCAGTTTAAGTAATCATGTCACAGTGTTCACTCACACTATGCCACAGACAAGAAAACACTGGAACATCTTTTTACGTACATGAGTAACAGATGAAAACAAGCTTTTGTAGTAAGTCCAATAAAAAAGAAAAGACAGAGGAAGAAAACAGGAATGCCCCTGAGTCCCACTGTCCTAGCCTGTGTTAACCACTACAGACGAGCAAGTTAGTGTATGTCCTACTACCTTCCCTGACCACACATACATGTATGCACATCGACGCGACCTTCATTTAAATAGGACTGTGCTCTTATCATTTCCACTAACCCTTGGAATCTCTCCCATCACTGCATATGGGTCTAACTCATTCTTAGCTCTCTGCACACCACCAATGTGGAATATAAGAAGTGGCTTATTATTACTATATTCAAGATACGACAAATAGGGCACCTGTGTGGCTCAGTCAGTTTAGCGTCCAGTTTCGGCTCTGGTCATGATCTCACACTTTGTGAGTTGTAGCCCTAAACTGGGCTCACTGCTGTGAGCACGGAGCCTGTTTGGGATCATCTGTCCATCCCCCACCCCCCGCCCCACCCTGCTCTGCTCCTCCCCTGCTTGCGCTCTCTTTCTCAAAAATAAATATTTTAAAAAAGATATGACAAATAATTTTAATCTGTGTCCAAGCTTTATGGCCTGCCTAAACAATCCCATGCCATCATTTCATGGTATCGATCCACTCTTTTCCTGATGGATCCTTTGCGTTTACGTAGCTTTTCACTAATACAAACAACACCCCAAAGGATAGTCGTGTCTACAACTCTGTGTGTTTCCTCAGGATATATTCCAGAAGTGGAATGCCTTTATCAAAGGACATGCACCTTTCTTGTTATTTCAACAGATGTTATTGTCCAGCTCACTTCCAAAACAGCTCCCAGTTTACTGTCCCCATAACAGTGTTCATTTCCCCTTATCCTTGCCAACCCACGATACTATCAAGCCTTTTCATTTTACCAAACGGGATTTTTTAAAATGGTACCTCATTGTCAGTTTTAATTTTCATTCCAGATTCCTAGTGAATTTGAGTATCTTTGCATATTTTTTTTTTTTTTTTGCATACTGGGCATTTTCAATAATAGTCTAGATTTCTCTTTTTACCTATACCTCCTTAATACAGTTAGGGTTTAGTCTTCTGCATAGTATTTGGTGGTGGTTTAACTCTATATTTCTCTGATTAGATAGTAATTTTTCTATCATCATGCCTAGGTCTGTTTCTAGTCTCAGTTTATTATTCCATTGCTCCTTTTGTCTGTTTCTGCACCAATACCACACTATTTTAATTACTAAGGCTTAACATTTTATTTCTACCTCTGCTAGAAAAGTTCTCTGTTGTTCTTCTTCTATAGGTTTTCCTAATGTTTCCAGTCCATTTTCTCTTCCATATAAACTTTAGAATCCATTTGTTGAGGCTGATAAAAATGGCCTCAAGTTTTTATTGACATTGCATTGAGTTTATAGATTAATTTGGTAAGAATTGACATCTTTACAATATTATGTAAACACGGTACATCCCTCCGTTTATCTAGGTATTCCTTTATGCCTTTTCAGTAAAGTTTTAGAATTGTTGTTGTTGGTGGTGGTGGTGGTGGTGGTGGTTTTTTGCTTTTTTTTTTTTTATTGTCTACAAGTCACACATTTCTTGTTAGGTTTATTCCTAGATATTTTGTGTGGTTTGTTGCTATTTGGGATGAAATCTTTTCTGTTGTTGCTTTTTTCCATTATACTTTCAGTCTTTCTACACAGCTAATGCTCGGTCGTTTTTTATACTCTTGGGTTTGGGGGATCCAAGAGAAAGTCTATTAAATGTCATCCAGTTAGATATGGCTCAACACTCCACAAAGCCTTGGTAAACTGAATACTTAAAGAAGGCCAAGGATAGAACACTCAGAAATGCCATTAGAGTCTGTTACAGGCAGGAAATGGGGCTTCAGGCAGCTTTGGTATCCTCTGCTGAATGCTTCTCTCCCAGCACCCCACTGAGGGAGGCATCGCAATCGTGAATTTATGACAGCTCAGAGTTGGCTCTCCATCAGATCAGATTCAGGAAGGCTGACTCATGACAGTCAAACCCAGAAAAGACTAAAGTGGGTAAATAAGACTGCCAAGTTATTTAATTTACAGTGGGGCTCTCCATTTGAATAATAGGAATGCTCTTGTCCTCCGTGAAAACATTCCCTTGCTATTCTCTGAATACCAGGGAAGCCAATCAAAAGTTGCATTTGACATACGTGGAACTGGACAAAAAAGAAGGAAGAAGACCGACAGTCCTGAGGGAAATTTTGTCCATGCCAGAGAGAGGTCTAAGAAACCATCCCTGCCTTACCATTCAGAAACCCTCTTTCCAGGAATGAAAATGTTGATGTTCCCCCATCCCGATGATGCTAGATTACCAATTACCAAATTCTTGTTCCTCAAATACCCTTTTCTCATACTACTGAGTGAATGTCTCCCATATGTTTATAAAATAGTTCTCTAAATGAGACACGATACAGTAAATTAGGGTTCCAGTTATTAAATTACAAGCACAGGCCTGTTCTAAATCATTGGGATTACATGTGGGACTTTGTGATTGATTCTGGGGCGTTGCCAAGCTCTTCTGCTGCATATTCTTCTCTGCTGTAGTTTAACCCACACAGAGCAACCGGTTTTCCATTTTTCCAAATGGGCTAATGGCATGTCTCACTACTGTGCCCTGTACTGACAACACTGTCCTCTTGCCTTTTTCCAGGGTAACATCCGCCCTTCAATTTGCACTCCTTGACAACCAGTTATGAATCCACCTCACTGTTTAATATCCCAAACCAAAGTTCTCCACCTGATAATTGACTATAAAGGCATGTATGAGCCAACCAGTCACATAGGCTTAGTGGGGTCCCAGTATACTATATCTACCATATTTCTTTCACCTACCCACGTAGGAACTTGGTTTTTTAAAAAAAGGAAATAAAGAGGCCACATGTAATTGTCAAAATAATGTGAAATTGAGAGCCAGATAGTCCTGGGTTCGTGTCCATGCTCTAGCACCTACTAGCCATGGGAGTTTGGGCAAGACACTTGACCTCTACTGAATAATAGAATTATTATCAAATAATTTCTGAATTTCAGTCTCCTTCCCTGTAAAATGAATATAATACCCAGTGTGCTAGGTTGATGAAAGGCTAAGAGATACAATGCATATAATATTCTAGCAAATGCGAGAATCCCAATAAAAGCAGCTGCTATTAGCATTTTTATGTAATTATTAAACTCATGCTGTGTTTTAGTGATCCCCTAAAGATAAACAAAGATGCTCAGTTCCACTGGTCCAACCCACCTACAGTTGTTTACAACAAATGTATCTCTGATTGTGTGAGATCCAAATCAGAATGCACCAAGCAGGGTGGTGACTTGGGAGAGGTTCGAGGCACAGAGCAGGCATCTGGAACCAAGAAGACAATGGGTCAAGATCTGGGGATTCTGCCAGCACTGGACTTGAGTGTGGCACAGACAATGGGTCAAATTCAAGGGTCAGATCAGCAATGAAGTAGGAGCACTGGTGGACTGCGGGACCTGGGGCAGAAGCTTTTTGTTTCTTGCCCCTTTTAATACGTCCTGATAATTGTGGGTATCTACAAACCTACAGCTACATAACCACAGCCAGAGATAGTATCAGGTGGCATTAAAGTGTCATGAAACTGTCACTTGGGGCAATTCTAGGAGATCCTGGGCAGTGTAGTCTAGGAGTTAATTGCTTGGCATGAACATCTTAGGTCCAAATGTCAACTTCGGGACTTGCTAGATGTGTGATGTAGGAACAGTACTTTAACCTCTGTGTGCCTTGATGTAACTAACCATAACATGGGAATGAAAATAGAACCTACATCGCAAGATTACCATGAAGATAAAATAACACACATCATGCTCTTGGCATCATTCCTTACACGTGGTCAAGTCTCAAGCCTACATATCAGTATTATCAATCCTGGATCTACCAATAACTAGTGGTGGGAACTCAAGATTTTAGGGCTTTAGATTCCACATCTGTCCAAGGCAGAGAAGAATCTTCTCTTCATGCCAAACTTCACAGAACAAAATTAACATAAGGGTGCCCTGAAAACTAAAAAGCAGCAACCCCAAATCACGCATCATCAATAAAAGAAGCCAGTGCAGCATACTACTTAAAAGCAGACTTTGGAGTCAGCCAGTCATGGATTCAAGCTTCAGCCCTGTCACTAACTTTAGATGAAGCACAAGATAGCCCCCGGCCTCAGTTTATCTATAAAATGGTGTCACTGCGAGAATTTGGTGAGAGGGCTCACTAAAGCTCTTAGCACAGTCCCTGGCACTCAGTCAGGATTTAGTAAACTCTACGTGTGCCAATGAGCAAGGTCCTTACTGTGAAGAGCTGGGGCTGACTCATCTCACATTTGGAGACTTCATCTATGACTCTGGTTCCATGGTGCTTTTCAGAGGGCTGGGGAGGGCAGCTCCCTCCTGGGGTGGGAGAGGAAGAGGCAGCTCATATAGCAAGGCTAAGCGCCCTCTACTCAGATTCCAATCCTCCTGATTACTGTGTAAATTTGAACAAATTACTTAATCTCTCTGCCTCTCCTTCACCTATAACTTAGGTTGGCTATATCTATGCTATAGGGTTGTTTTAAAGATAAAACGAGCTGAGGGGTATCTGGGTGGCTTAGATGGCTAAGCATCCAACTCTTGATTTTGGCTCAGGTCATGATCTCACAGTTCATGGGATGGGGCCCCATATTGGGCTCTACACTAACAGCACAGATCCTGTTTGAGATTCTCTCTCCGCCCCTCTCCTGATCACACTTCTCTCTCTCTCTCAAAAAATACATAAATAATTTTTTTTTAATTTTTCATGTTTATTTTTAAGAGAGAAAGAGTGTGAGCAGGGGAGGGGCGGAGAGAGAGGAAGACACAGAATCTGACGCAGGCGCCAGGCTCCGAGCTGTCACCACAGAGCCCGACGCAGGGTTCAAACTCATGAACCATGAGATCATGACCTGAGCCAAAGTTGAATGCTTAACCGACTGAGCCTCTCAGGTGACCCTAAATAAACATTAAAAAAGAAAAAAAAAAGATAAAAAGAGCCAAAATGCATGGCATGCTTAGCACAACACCTGGAACATAGTAGGTCCTCATTAAGGGGGACCTTTTATTACTTATATGGCTAGTGGTTAAGCTAAGCTGAATGGTTTGAATGCCCCTACCTACACACCTCTGCTATTCCTTCTACACGAGATTCCTTTGACCTGCAGCTATATATATATATCCTAATCTAAATACACTGAGGCCACACCCTAGTCCTCAAGCCCTGTCCTGCTCTAAGCCTGACTCCCCACCCCTGGACTTCCTCCTCACACATCAGTGGCCTCCTTTCCAGCTGAAACTAGATATTGTTCCCATCTCAGAACACCACCAGACCTGGAGGTGCTAACATCGGGAGGCTGGAACAGACTGAAAGGGGCTATTTCCAAAGTCACCTTCCCTCTGAAAGCTTTTCCTGATTCACCCAAGCTGGCTGGAAGTCATCTCAAAGACTCGAGAGCAATATCTAATAGCAATTTTTTAGAACCTCTTTGACATTTGTCACTGCCAGTGTTGTGTGGTAGTTTTTGTGTCCATATCTTGCATCACCTGCCAGATAATTTGAACTCTCTGAGGGTAGAAACCAAGACCTTATGCCTCCACCCTCACTGTTCTTCCTCTAAGCCTAGCAAATATTTATAGAGTAGAATTGAGTTTAGACAGAAGACACCCCTTTGAGAGCTGGATACGGAGACCTAGGAAGGTATGAGAATCTGGCCTTTGTCCATGCCTTGGACACTGTCTCTTGGCTCTGATTGCAATGGGAGCACATCCTGTCTACCACATTCCCTTCTCACCACCACATTCATCCAGGCCCCTTCCTATTAAGATACTTCATGCTTCCTAATTGACCACAGTGCTGAGTTTAGGAGAGTTTAGTGGGAAAAATTGGAGCGTGAGGTTAGACACAGCGGGGATGGCAGTGGGGGGCAGATCCCACTGCAGTGGCACACAGGAAGCCCTCAATAGATGTTTGTTGAGTGATAGAATGAGTGAATGAAGGAATGAATGCTCTACCTTGGTCTTATAAGCAAGGTAGTTGCCCCATTACCAGAAAACAGACCATCAGCGACTCTCAGAGGCAGGATGGGTGAATTGATCCTAGAGACTACGGAGCGAGAGCTCAGGAAATCCCTCCCACCCCAGACTTAGATGGGCCAGCCATGAGAGCTCGAGACCTGGAAGCCAACTACCAGAGGCTTGCTACAGGTTTGCTTCCGGAGGCTTGCTCCAAGCCAACTACTGGAGGCCAACTACAGGTTCCTCAGGTAGAACCTGAGGTTCTAGGGTGGAGAATTCAAGTGTTGCTCCTCTGGCCCCTGACCCTGAACGGAGACCCCAAGCATGTCGAACGCTGACCAGTGTGGTTGCAGGGCTAAGTAAGCAAAACAGCATCTAGCTTTCAGCCTATTACACCAATTACATTGATCTCTTCTGAACTGCATTTCCCACTGCTGTTTACCAACTAAGGAGGAGAAAATCAATGGCAACAGCTTGTTTGGGTAGCAGCCTCTGAAGGGAGGAGCAGGGGGCTGCTGGGAGGAGTCATGCTGCTTGCGGACACCAGATACATTCTCCAGGTCTCCCGCTTTCCCTTTGCACTGGTCATTTCCTAATGAGGCCCCACCGCTCTTGTTTTCTTTTCCTACTTTTAAGTGATGTACCTTTATCTTTTTTATGATCAACATGCATTTACTTTTCTTATAAGAAAAACTAACATATCTTTTTAAATATCAGTAATAACATGCAAATGTCATAATGCCCTCCCCTACTTAAAATTTTTCAAAGGCTCCGCATGACTCTCGGGATGAAGTCCAAATCCCTCAGGAGAGTTTGCAAGGCCCTGCAAGCACCTTCCCCTTAACACATCTACTTGCTGTTTTTTCCAAAGGACCATGCCCTTCCTTTTTTTTTTTTTTTTAATGTTTACTTATTTTTGAGACAGAGACAGACCATGAGTGAGGGAAGGGCAGAGAGAGAGGGAGACACAGAATCCAAAGCAGGCAGGCTCTGATTTGTTAGCACAGAGCCCGATGCGGGGCTCAAACTCATGAACTGCGAGATCGTGACCTGAGCCAAAGTTGGACGCTTAACCGATGGAGCCACCCAGACGCCCCTAAAGTACCACATCCTTCCTTTGCCTCAAGACCTCCCCGTATGTGGCGACTACTGCCCAAAGTGCTTTTCCTCTCTGGCTCAATCTTATTTGGCCTCACCTTAAATATCGCTTCTTCTGGAGCCTTCCCTGACCAGATTTAGCCTCCTGCCCTAAATCTGGCTGGAGGGCCTGTCTTCTACATCTCCGTGGCACCCTGTATTTCATCCCCATCGCAGCCCTTGTCTCCGTGTGGTGTAAACATTACACTTAGGCTCTGGGACTGCAAGAATATGTCTGTCTTTCTTGTTCTTGGTAGATTCTCCAGTGCCTAGAACTGTGCCTGGTCCTTAATAGAGGCTCAGTTAAATGGAAAAATAAAAATAAAATAAAACTAGTAACAATTAGCTGTTCGATTTGGAAGGGTTCTTAGAGACCATCTATCCTAACTTTTTTTTTTAGAGAGACATTGACAGTGCAAGTGGGGGGAGGGGCAGAGAGAGAGGGAGAGAGAATCCTAAGCAGGTGAGGTAGGCACTGTCAGCGCAGAGCCCGACGCAGGGCCTGAACCCATGAAACCATGAGATCGTGACCTGAGCCAAAACCAAGAGTCAGACGCTTAACTGACTGAGCCACCCAGGCTCCCCTATCCTAACTCGTGTTAACACTGAGGCCTAGAGAAGCAATTAGGTCCTTTACTGAACTGCTATGTGATCTTAGAAAAATGCCTTCCCTCTCAGGGTCTCAGTCTCTCCACTATAAAATGAGGAAAGCTCTTCCTACTCTAACTTTTTCTGGCTTTGCTTCCTCCTCCTTCTGGGTATTGGGTAGCTCGTAGGTGCACTGACTGCATGGGTAGGTGGGATGGTGCAGGAGAAATATAAGGTCAGACTCATCCTCTCAACTTGCTGCCAATCAAGTTGAGAAGATAAGGTGCACCCAGTGCTAAATGCAATGTTCCTGGTGATTCCGTCTTGCCAAGGAGATCAGAAAAGGAAGAGATCGTGGAAGTCTGGAGGCATCGAGACTCCTGCAGGAGACAGCACCTAAGCTGAGCAGACAGAATTTACCGAGGCAGTGAGGATGACAGAGCAGTATCTCTGGCACAGAACTGGCTAGTCACACCTGTGGGACATAACAAAGGGCTGGGCTGACGCATTCAGAGCCCAGCTCTGCCACTTGCTAGCTCTGGGCCTTGGGCAAGTTTCATAACCTTTACAAGCCTCAGTTTCTTTCCCCTCACTAAAGGAACTTGAATGTCTGGTGTGCAGGGGTTTCGTGAGGATTAAGTGTGTGTGACAGTACCTGGAACAGCACCTGGTGCCTAACAGACCATTTTAAGAAATGCCACTTTGTTTTCTTCCTTCCGGTCACGTCAACAGGCGTGACGTATCACTGGCAAGAACATCAAAAGTGCAGCTGGGGTTTGGGGACTGAAGGCTCTTCCTGCCCAACCACTCATAGTCTCGTTTACTCTGACACGACTTGTCCAGTGCCCCGTTGCACACACAAACACATGCACGCAAACACATGCGCGTGCGCACTTCACGTAAAATCCAAGAGAGAAAGAGAGGCTAGTTCTAATTCCCCAATCAGATGGGGCAGATTGGGAGCCGTCCATTACTGTCAGCAGGAAAAACAAAGTATCAACATCCAGGTCTGGCCTAGAGGTCTCCCTCCACCACGGGACTTATAAAACATGAGATTATGAGACCAAATGTCATTTTCTATAGGGCTGGAGGGAGAGGCCTCAATGAAATTATAGAACAATCCTATATAATACCTTGGAACATTTTATGAAGCTATGGATATTTCTGAAGGAGAACAGAATGGGGCATGTGCTGTGGGGGATGCTGGCAGGGGTGAGGGTGAGGGTGGGGAGGAGGATTGTTTTAGTCCATCCCTGCTGATGACAGACCCAGAGTGATTAGGAAAAGAAAATGTAGCATGATCTCATTTATCCAGCACGTTCAGGGAAAGCAGCAGGTGCTCCTGTGTGGAGACTATTGGTGAAGGAGAGCATTCAGAGTTGGACTTGAACTGAGGTCATTAATCTTTTAAGGAACTATAGACCCTTTTGAGAATCCAACATAGAGAGCCATGTTCTTCTTCCCGGAAAGCACAAATATGTCCCAAATTCTAGTTGCAGTGACATAATATTCATAGATCACATATTTACAATGCCTCCCTAACAAAACTGAAAACGTTTCTTCATGAAAATATTTCTTAACTTCATTACCCACTTTCCTGGCACAGAGACCCACCACCCCACTAACTGCTTCTCAGGCTGTGAATGGAAACTAAATGGACTCTTTCGGCTCCTCTAGAACCAATTGATCAAATCCTCTGCTAGGAGTCAGGACTCTTGTGTTCCAGGATCAACTCTGACCTGCCTTTTCAGAGTGATACCGGGTCGGTCTTAACTCTGGACTTCATTTTGTCCATCTGGAAAGAAAAAAAAAAAAAAACAAAACAAAGGTGGGGGGTGGGGGAGAGAGTTTCGACTAGGACCGTACTTCTTCACGTAGGTTCTATAGAAGGCAAGCATCATGTACAAACACAAGAGCTCTATGGCCAAAATAAATCGGGGAAATAATGCATATTCTATTCCCTTCTTGGAGATACGTACAAATAGTCAGCATATTAAGGTCTCTGAGAAGTCCTACAATAAAAATTCCGTTGCATTTGGTTTAGTCCAACATTTCCCTCTTGGGTTTGATCGTGACTTTTTCAGCCACATAACTCCACTACAGTCCCATCAGAGAAGCCCTTAATCAAGCACTGAGTTGAGAACCCAAGAAGGTATAACTCCACAACATCTATGCATTCTCCCCAGGGGTGGCTGGGTCAGTTGGAAGAGCACGCAACTCTTGATCTTGGGGTCGTGAGTTCAAGCCCCACATTGGGTGTAGAGCTTACATTTAAAAAAATTTTTTTTTGAGAAAATTCTCCCCAAAGAAATAAAGCAACATATATGATAGAAGGTGGCAGAAGGCTGGTATTGAAACAGAGAGATGTGAAGCCTACGACCATTGAATTCACCCATCCTTCCTTTGCTGCTTGGGAATCAATTGCTCTCTTTAGACAGAATAGTGTGAATGCTCAGGCATCAGCTTTTGGCCTTTCCTTTTGCTCCCTCAATCCATCTACAGCAGTGACTCTCAAACCTCAGTGTGCATGGGAATTACTGCCCTGATGGCATCGATAATAAAAGGGAGACTTCAACCTTATCAGTGATGGACTATTTCTCTCGCCTAAAAAAATGAAGAAACAGGGCAAAATGTCAACAGGATGAAAACAGGTGTTTATTACATCAGTCAGTACTTTATTTTTTGTTTGTTTGTTTTTATTTTTTAAGTAGGCTCCACACCCAGCAGGGAGCCCAGTGTGGGATCTGAACTCACAACCCTGAGATCAAGACCTGAACTGAGATCAAGAGTCAGATGCATAACCTACTGAGCCACCCAGGTGCCCCAGTTGGAACTTTATTATTTTTTTTAAGTTTTCAAAAGAAAACATTTAAATAACTCAGTTCAGAAATAAATGTACTTACTTTAAGAGGATTTCTAGGAACGACTCCCCTGACTTTTTCCTGATGCACAGACTTTACGTCTCACCCCACATTAGGCGCAACCACACTCATAACTCTCCAGAAGGGACTTTGGGGAATGCTGAACAAAAGCACCAGGGGTCCTCTGAGAGTTGACATCCCAGGGCCTGACCCTGACTCTACCTCCTTGTCTCCTGGCTCTAGGACTATAGGGTCAACATCTTCCTGCGGCAGCAGTGGAACGATCCCCGGCTGGCCTACAATGAGTACCCGGATGACTCTCTGGACCTGGACCCATCCATGTTGGATTCCATCTGGAAACCCGACCTGTTCTTCGCCAACGAGAAGGGGGCCCACTTCCACGAGATTACCACAGACAACAAACTGCTGAGGATCTCCCGGAACGGAAATGTCCTCTATAGCATCAGGTGAGTTCCACACAGGTTCGCCCCCACCCTCCTCCTCAGAACACACCTTGTCCCGTTGCCTTCTGGGAGCAGATACTAAGAAGTGAACCAACCAGGCGTGAACAGGCCCTGGCAACCCAGCTCCTTTGCACAATACACAGAGCCAGCTCTGTAAATGACACTCAGCAACTGAGAATCCAATACCTTGAGAAATCCTAGGAGTGAGTGGTTCATTATAACCAGGGGAACCGAGGAAGCGTCCTAAAGAGCGGGAGGGGTGTTAAGGTTAGGCCCCCTAAGCTCACCCACCATTTCAATAAAACAAAAATGGAAAAGAGTATTCAAAGGCAGCACTCAGTGACAGGGCTGTTCAGTTACTCAAAATGAAGAAGTTCTAGAGAGATGCCATTCAACATTATGCCTACAGATAACAATGCTGTAGTGTACACATAAACATTTGTTAAGAGGTTGGATCTCACATTAAATGTTCTTATCAGAATTAAAAAAAAAAAAATAGCAGGAGCAAAGGCACAAAGCCTGAAAAGTCATAGCCACTTGAACAGCCAACGAAAGGTGGATGGTGCTACTCACAGATACGAGCCAGGGCTGCCCCAAACCCTTTCTATCTTCCATACCTTGCACTGGGTCTAGGAAGCTAGGACCCCCTTCCCAGCTGGGAGGTATCCTGCAGATGCTGTTTAGGGGCAAGCTTTCAGAGTCTCCTGCCAACTCTCCCCACCTCATTCCCAACTTCTTCCCTCGAGCCATGGAGAAAATGACCAATGTCCATGTTAGCTTCTTACATACCTGGCATCCACTGAGAATTTATTTATTAAGCTGGGTATTTTACATAAATTATTTGTAATCCTATCAATCCCATGAAGTATTTTTTTATTATGCCCACTTTGCAGATTAGGCAGGTGACGATCTTAAAGTTTAAGTCATTTGCCAAAGTTCCCACAGTCAGCCTAGATTCTCATCTGTTAGCATGGATCTGATGCCTGCTCAGGACCTGGAACAGTGTAGGGCATTCGATAGGTACTCATTTGATGAATGAATGAATATGTTTTTATTTCAAAGAGCTTAAAAGGGACCCTGGGCCTAAATGACTCCTCCTCCCCCTCCAGTTCTTTGGCGGAAGAAATCTTCCTGTTTCCATTAGCAGATGAGCTTTAAATGTCCAGGACTATAGGGGAGTCTGCATACACATCCTAACCCTCAGATGTGACTGGACTCAGGGTGTCTCCTGAGAGCAGGCCAGGTAGGAGGGGGGTACTTAAGAACCTCAGCAGGGAAAGGAGGCACTAAGGAGGGGATGGCTGGGTACAGCCAGAGGTCAATGTGGCCTTCCTCACCCCGGAGCCTGTCCTGCCAGTGCACATCCAGATGGAAGGGTGATGGGCTCATGATAGCCACCAAGTGCCCTGACTGGCTGGGGCAGAAGAGGTTACCCTGCTTGGATTTTGCTGCTGCCAGGCTAGTTTTGTATCTCTACAAAGCTAAGCCCCATGCAGCATGACAGAAGGACAAATCAGCAAAAAGTGATGTTCCCAAGGTCATTCAACTTCAGGAAATTAACCTAGTGTGACAGCTGCCCCACTTTGGAGCTTTTATCTGCAGAAATTCAACTGTGTTCACTTTCTCTTCACCTTCCCCTTCCCTCTCCCACCCCATGCTTCCCTTCCTTCTCACCTCCCTTTCCCCCCTCTCGCTTCTTACCTTGTGCTTAAATGGGACCCAAATCCAGAGCAGTTGGAAGTGAGCTGGAGGGAGGAAGTGGACACAGGGCCATGAGCTCACCGTCTGCAGCTAAGATGCCAGCAGCTAAGTGTCACTAGACCACCACCAGTGAGATGCCTTTCAGGCTGGCAGTGTTGGAAAGCAAACACATGAGCTCAGAATCCAGTGGCCAGGAGACAAAGTTTTGAATCCTGCCTTTGAGCCATCACTTGCTGTGTGACCTTGCATGAGTCCCTACCAATTCTTCTCTGTACCTCAGTTTTCTCACCTGTCAAATGAGGGAGTTGGCCTGATGATCTAAGGCTTTTGGGGGCTGCGAGAGCCTTTCTTCTCCATTCTCTGCAGCAGGTGCTCAGATGTTGGCACAGCCTTTTAAGCTGAAGCCTTGCATCCTAACCTGAGCTGCAGACTTCAGCTCTGTTAGGGGGACTCCCTCTGGGTCTAAGTCTGAGCCTCTTCAAGGGTCTAACAACCCAAAATAAACGGCTATCCCAGAAGCCTGGGGGCACCCACCACTTCCCAACTGACTCCAGCGTGAGCCCACAGGTGTGAGCCAGCTCTGTTTGGACACCCAGAAGGGCCTCTTTGAAATGGCTTTTGATAAGTCCAGTGTATGAAGGGAGGCAGCAAAGAACCACTTGAAGCACCTGACAGGTGCACCTGGGAAACCTGAGGCCTGGGGCTACTCAACTTAAAATCCAGACTCTGCAGAAGACAGCCCCTGGCCTCCAGGCCTTCAGGCAGCTTGCTACAGGCAGATGTCTAGAAGCCAGATAGTCTCCAAAGAAACCCATGAATTCCACTGACTGTGTGACTTTAGGCAACCTACTGTATCTCTCTGAGCCTCCACTCCATAGCTGAATATAGAAATAGACATGTATTATTTCAATACACGCCAGTTCCCTGCCCTCCTTGACTTGTCCAAGTTAACTGATTAACTGGTAATCACTAGCACAGAGGCACAGCTTCCCTGGTCTGTGGGTCTACCATCATCCAATTCTTTTCTCTTCCCAGAATCACCCTGACACTGGCCTGCCCCATGGACTTAAAGAATTTCCCCATGGATGTCCAGACGTGTATCATGCAACTGGAAAGCTGTGAGTCCCTTGCCTGAGGGCTTTAGAAAAAACCAGACTCCCCTTTACCCAGGGGACGAGCAGAACTTCCCATACAGCTACTCCTAACTGCTGGACCCCAGGGGATTACTGCACTAGCCCAAAATACCAGATGAGGGGCTTTGCTTTAGAAAATGCATTAGAAATATAACCCCCCTTCCATTGTCTGGCTGAGGCCCAACTTTGAAGCCAGCAGTATTTTCCCAAGACTCTGTTCCATGTCCCTTGCGGACATGCTCTCCAGGAGTGCAGCAGGAAGAGTTTGAACAAGCCATAGTCCTTGAACTCACAGGAAAATAGACAACTAGATGCACAAGTAACTCTAACACAGGGCGGCAAGCGGTAAGCGTGTTGTGAGAAGTACAAATGCTGTGGCCTCATGGCAGAAGAGTGCTTCCTTCTGGTTGGGAAAGAGAAGGGGTGCTAGGGAAGGCTTTATGTAGGAGGTCACAAGTGAACCTACCAGAGGAGGTAGCTGCCTTCTTTGATTGCAGACAGAAACCAATCCAATTTAAAAGATGGAAAGAAATGGAAGGACGTAGGGGGTCCTCATGGACTTGAAAGAGAAGCTGAAAGCACAGGAACCAGGGCAGAGGATTTAGGCAGCGGGAACCAATGGGGCAGCCCCTTGGAGCACCACCTCTGAGTGGAAATGGCACCAGCCAACTCTGAACCTTTTGTCACTTGACTCAAGAATCAAATCAGGAGATTATAAATGCTGGAGAGAATGTGGAGAAACGGGAACCCTCTTGTACTGTTGGTGGGAATGCAAACTGGTGCAGCCACTCTGGAAAACAGTGTGGAGGTTCCTCAAAAAATTAAAAATAGATCTACCCTATGACCCAGCAATAGCACTGCTAGGAATTTACCCAAGGGATACAGGAGTGCTGATGCATAGGGGCACTTGTACCCCAATGTTTATAGCAGTACTTTCAACAATAGCCAAATTATGGAAAGAGCATAAATGTCCATCAACTGACGAATGGATAAAGAAGATGTGGTTTATATATACAATGGAGTACTACGTGGCAATGAGAAAGAATGAAATCTGGCCATTTGTAGCAACATGGATGGAACTGGAGGGTATTATGCTAAGTGAAATAAGTCAGGCAGAGAAAGACAGATACCATATGTTTTCACTCATACGTGGATCCTGAGAAACTTAACAGAAGACCAGGGAGGAGGGGGAGGGGGAAAAAAAGTTACAGAGAGAGAAGGAGGAAAACCATTAGAGACTCTTAAATTCTGAGAACAAGCTGAGGGTTGGTGGGGGTTGGGGGAGAGGGGAAAGTGGGTGATGGGCATTGAGGAGGGCACCTGTTGGGATGAGCACTGGGTGTTGTGTGGAAACCATTTTGACAATAAATGTTAGATAGATAGATAGATAGATAGATAGATAGATAGAATCAAAGTCCTGCCATAGAGGATCTGATTGATATAGTTGAGTCATTAACTCACACCTTGGCCCCCAACTGATAGTCCTACAACAGTATTCTATAGAATCATTCCCCAGAGGAAAAGAGGGAGCTTGCAAGGATGGTGTGCAGGCAAAGTAGCAGATGTGAGCTGAATATGACCATGGGGGTAAGTATTGGGGACAAAAGGACAAGCCAGTGTCAGATGGTGGGAGGGGTAAGAAGCACAGTAGAAGGGCAGGGGGCTAGAAATAATTAAACCAGTTTTAACCTCTTTTGTTGCAAGTGGGCTGGGAGAGGGTGGCATCAAGACAACATGGTCTCATGAGTTCCATCTAGTGCCCAATGCCTCTTAGTCTCTAACCCAAACCAACTCTGACATGCTTCAAATAAATGCTTCTGGGTGGTGACTGCTCCTTCTTCTGAACCCCCATCCCAGTTGGCTATACCATGAATGACCTGATCTTCGAGTGGCAGGAGCAGGGAGCTGTGCAGGTGGCAGATGGACTAACTCTACCCCAGTTTATCCTGAAAGAAGAGAAGGACTTGAGATATTGCACGAAGCATTACAACACAGGTAGGTGCAAGGATGTCCTCCTCAGGTCCCACCCCCAATCAGGGCCAGAGATCATTTCAAACATTCATTCAATCAAGAGGCGTTCTTGATGGACATAGCTTTGTGTTAATTACCTCATGGTTAAGAGAATAGGCTTTGAAACCAGAAAAGTGGCTCTGACCCTTTCTTCCTGGATGTCCTGGGGCAAGTCACTGAAGCTTAGGCCACACTTCATTGCAAGGGAGTCTGGGAGATACGGTCTCCATCCCAGGTAGCAGCATGCCCAGTCAAAATGAATCCTACGCCTAAGGCAGAAGGGCAGAGCTGATATTAGGAGGACATCTAGCAGAGTCTGTCACAGGGGAGCTGTCATTTCTGACAGAGCACAAGTACACAGACTTCAGCAGGAGGGAGCTGAGAGGTGGCACTGAGGTTATAAATAAGTGTGGTTGGAAAGCGTCCCCTAGATTGTGAGCTGCAAGAGGGCGAAGAAACCACCACTGTTTTGCTCAGGTCTCTGTTTCCCAGGCACAGCACAGCCTTCGTTGGAAGATCAGACACAGGAATGAACTGGAGTCAAACCAGGACTGGCCTTCCCTGCCCTGCCTCAGGCTGGGAAGGAGCTTCATGGAGGCACAGTGGAAGAAAGACAGTCAATATGCCAGCTGGAGGGCTGGGTAGGAGGCTGCTGTGTGAGCCCAGCTGAGAAGAGTAGAGGCATGAAATAGGCTGATGACAGATGCCAGAGAGAGGAGGAGGTGAAGCAGGGGTGTTGAGAGAAATCACTATGTGCTCTAGTGCAAGGAGAAGGCCCAGAGCAAGGGCCGGTGGCATGAGCTCTGGGCTCTCTGGGACAGCTGCACCTTCCTATGTAACCACCGAGGTGTCTCAGAACCTCGAAAGATACTCTCTTGATCCCTGGGCACGCTGAGCCTTAGAGAGGTAATGGTACTCCCATTGGCAGCCATGAGAACAGTGACTTCCCATGAATCACATAACCACACTGACTCTCACATACCACAGCCCATCACCGTTTACACCGCGCTTTCTCATTCACTACCTCATTTGTTCTTGACTATTCCTATTGAAGTGAGAGCAGAGTTCTGTGCTTGTGCTAGGCCCTGTGGTTACAAGCGAGAAAGGCTGATAAGGCCCTGCTCCATGGAGCAGACAGTCCAGAGAGCTCTAGGAAATCACCTAGTAACTGTGCTGCAGTGGACTGGAGCTGAGAACACCCCCATGGGACTGGCTCTGTCTCAGTTCCAGGGATGCACAGGTAGGGAGGAGACCAGCTACCCACAGTCCAGTGCAGAGAACAGAGAGAGCACGATGTGCCTATACACTCACTGTATTGTGCCTTAAAGGCCCTGATGACCGTGTGAACAGAACTGAACTGAAGGAATCTAGGGGTTGGG
Organism: Panthera leo; assembly: GCF_018350215.1. Lineage (NCBI taxonomy): Eukaryota > Metazoa > Chordata > Mammalia > Carnivora > Felidae > Panthera > Panthera leo. Next base: position 194,853,781 of record NC_056679.1, read on the forward strand.
GGGGTGTTGAGCCTAGGGCAGACCACATTCAAAGCATCACAGAGGAGCAGGGTGCTTGCTTTGTCTGGTTGTGGGAAGGAGTCTGGGCATTCCAGGCAGAGGCCTTAGCAGGAGCCAAAGCTCAGAAGTGGCAAAGTGCAGGACATGCTCAAGGCAAGGGATAGAATAGAGGGGGTCATGATTAGGGTGAAGAAAGAAGGGAAGAAGGATGGAAAAGCAGGCCAGAGCACGTCTGTGAAGAGTGGACTAAAAACTTTGAACTTTTCCCTGTAGGTAAAGGAGACTTTCTGGTCTGAGGAGAGAAGGAAGGAAAGAAAGGTTTTATAAGAGGAAGTAAGAGGGGCCACCTGGGTGGCTCAGTCGGTTGAGCGTCCAACTCTTGATTTGGGTTCAGGTCATGATCTCACGGGTGAGTGAGATTGAGCCCCACGTTGTCAGCCGCACTGTTAGCATAGAGCCTGCTTGAGATTCTTCCTCTCCCTTTCCCTCTGCTCCTCCCCTCACCCTCTCTCTTTCAAAATAAATAAATAAATATAAAAAAAAAAAAAGAATGGTCTACTTAGGCCCACTCTTAGCAACACAATAAGGCTGATGAGGATGATGGCAACTGACATTCCTGAGCATTAATGATGTGAGGACCATACTAAGTTCTTTATAGGCATCATCATAGTAACCAAATGAGGTAGGTACCATCACGACCACCACCACCATCATCATCATCATCACCATCCCTACTTTACCATAGATAAGGAAACTGAGACACAGAGCGATTCACTTGTCTTGTCTGAGGACACTTGTCTGAGGACACAGCTAGTGTGAGCCTGAACCAGGCCCCAGCTGACCTCAAAGCCTTGGTTGTTTTGACCTCAAAGCCTTGTTTCAACCCACCAGGCGACTTTGCCTTCTCACTATAATTTCTCGCAGGGAAATTCACCTGCATTGAGGCCCGGTTCCACCTGGAGCGACAGATGGGCTACTACCTGATCCAGATGTACATTCCCAGCCTACTCATTGTCATCCTTTCATGGATATCCTTCTGGATCAACATGGATGCAGCGCCAGCCCGTGTGGGCCTGGGCATCACCACTGTGCTCACCATGACCACCCAGAGCTCAGGCTCCCGAGCATCCCTGCCCAAGGTAAGTCCTACTGCCCAAGAGCACAGAACACCTGGACAAAGGACTCTCATCTCCCCACCTTGCCTGAGATAAAGAGAGCGCAAGGAATTAGTCACTATGTATCTACTACACTTGGCAGGATCCAGCACTCTGGGGGTGTTTTTGTTTGTGTTTTGGAGTTATTGCACACAGTAAACTTATTTGCAGCAAATAAGGAGATCATGGGGAATAACTTCCAAAGCCATGAGTCCCTGAGTGAGGGTGAATGGGTTCCTTTTATTTAGGGTCAGGATGCATATAGAAAGGGGAGCCTCATCATTGTATGTAGAGGCAGGCGTAAGGTTGCGCATGTGCCTTAAGGAAACATGCCAATATGTATATTATGTGAATGAGGCTTGTGCTCCCCCTTGGGTGGAGATTCTAGTATTAAAATGAGGGAAAGGTAATGGTAGGTCATTCCACAGGTCACTCCATGGTCCATCTCCACAGACATGAATCAGGGGTTGAAGCCCAACTAGGATCCAGCATTCTGATCCAGCACACCTCTCCTCCAGATGTGCATTATGTCGTATACAGTTACCAGACAACACAGTTTGCTCCATTCCCTGCCAACATTGCACACACGTCCTGCTTCACTTACTACTAACGCTCAACTCCACTTCCTCCTCCACTAACTTTTAGTGCTAAATGCAACACCCCGCTTCTTTCACCAGTAACAGTAGATACTTGGTGTTGGGTGTCTCCAAGACCATCCCTACATTCAGAGATTTGATACGACTCACAGGACTCAGCATAGCACTGTACTCACAACTAAGATTTCTTACGGTGACGTATTAAGGACATAAGCTAGGTGATAAAGGGAAAAGACACAGGCAGAGTCTGGAGGAATCCATGTGCAAGCTTCCTTGTTTTCTCCCTCCCACGAGAGGGACCACACGGTGTACATTCTTACCCCAACAATACAAAAGCAGTCACGCGTGTGAGATGTTTCTGCCCAGAGAGGCAGAGAAATTGCTTTGAGATTCTTTTAAGATTCTGTATCAGTGTTTTTTCTTGGGTGCTCGTCACATGCTCTGCCTAGCACATACGAAAATTCCAGACTCCTAGGAGGAAAGTAAATTTTCAGCATAAACCTTATCGTCTGTACAGGCATTCTCTGCACAGCAAGGCCCCCTGATCAGTTAAGGGAAGTGGGAACATTCCCCAAATCCAAGTTCCCAGATGTCAACCAAGGGCCAATCTTACAAGCACGTCTTTCGAAGGATAGCAACGTCATCTTAAAACTCATACGTTAACACTTTTCTGCCCCTATTTCTTACATTTCTAATGTGCAACAACACATCCCGTCACTTTCACTGTTCACGCTTGAGCCACAGTCTGCTCCGTTCACTATTACCACTAGACACAGCATTTCACTCCATTCACCATTAAAGCCGGATACACGTTCTGCTCCATTCACTCTGTACTAGACACAACATTCTGCTCCATTCTTCTAACACCAGACGCGGCATTCCACTTCATTCATTACCGATACCACACACTAATTCTCCTCCAGTCACCCTTACAATAAATGCAACATTCTGTTCCTTTCACTGCTAACACCAGACCTCACATTCTGCTTAATTCACTTTTAACACTAGACATAATGTTCTGCTTCATTTACAATTAACGCCAGACACCACATACTCCTCCAGTCACCCATTCGTGAGGTACAACATTCTGCTGCCTTCACTATGAATGCTTGATGCCTCATTCTGCTTTACTCTCTTTTAATGCCTAGACACTGCATTCTACTCCGTTCACTACTACATTTGTGCCGCGTTCTGCCTTAATCACTCAACAGCAGACAAAACATTCAGCTCCACCGTTAATGCCAGACTCCATGTTTGGCTCCCTTCAGCCTTATGCTAAATGCAACACTGCACCATTTCCGATTAAGTCCACATTTAGCATTCTGTTTTGATATAGAAAGGTTGAAAGACCATACAATGAGCGCTTGAATACCCTTCACCTGGATTCCAACTGTTTTCATCTTGCCACATTTACTTTGGCTCTCTCTATACACAGGTAGGTGGGTAGGTAGGTAGGTAGGTGGGTAGGTAGGTAGGTTGGTGGGTAGGTAGGTAGGTGGGTGGGTAGGTAGGTGGGTGGGTAGGTAGGTGGGTGGGTAGGTAGGTAGGTGGGTAGGTAGGTAGGTGGTAGGTAGGTGGGTGGGTAGGTAGGTAGGTGGGTGGGTAGGTAGGTAGGTGGGTGGGTAGGTAGGTTGGTGGGTAGGTAGGTAGGTGGGTAGGTAGGTAGGTGGGTGGGTAGGTAGGTGGGTGGGTGGGTAGGTAGGTGGGTGGGTAGGTAGGTAGGTGGGTAGGTAGGTAGGTGGTAGGTAGGTAGGTGGGTGGGTAGGTAGGTAGGTGGGTGGGTGGGTAGGTGGGTGGGTGGGTAGGTGGGTGGGTGGGTAGGTGGGTGGGTGGGTAGGTAGGCGGGTGGGTAGGTAGGTGGGTGGGTAGGTAGGTAGGTGGGTAGGTAGGTAGGTGGTAGGTAGGTAGGTGGGTGGGTAGGTAGGTGGGTGGGTAGGTAGGTGGATGGGTAGGTAGGTAGGTGGGTGGGTAGGTAGGTAGGTGGGTGGGTGGGTAGGTAGATAGGTGGGTGGGTAGGTAGGTGGGTGGGTGGGTAGGTAGGTGGGTGGGTAGGTAGGTAGGTGGGTAGGTAGGTAGGTGGTAGGTAGGTAGGTGGGTGGGTAGGTAGGTAGGTGGGTAGGTAGGTAGGTAGGTAGGTAGGTGGGTAGGTAGGTAGGTGGGTGGATAGGTAGGTGGGTGGGTAGGTAGGTGGGTGGGTAGGTAGGTAGGTGGGTAGGTAGATAGGTGGGTAGGTAAGTAGGTGGGTGGGTAGGTAGGTAGGTAGGTGGGTAGGTAGGTAGGTAGGTGGGTAGGTAGATAGGTGGGTAGGTAGGTAGGTGGGTGGGTAGGTAGGTAGGTAGGTGGGTAGGTAGGTAGGTAGGTGGGTAGGTAGGTAGGTAGGTGGGTAGGTAGGTAGGTAGGTGGGTAGGTAGGTGGGTGGGTAGGTAGGTGGGTGGGTAGGTAGGTAGGTGGGTAGGTAGGTAGGTAGGTGGGTAAGTAGGTGGGTGGGTAGGTAGGTAGGTAGGTGGGTAGGTAGGTAGGTAGGTGGGTAAGTAGGTAGGTAGGTAGGTAAGTAAGTAGACAAATCTTTGCTGAGTCATTTGATGATTACACACATCATGATAAGCTATCTCTAAGTAAGGAATAAGGATCGTGATACTTGTCACATCTGAAAAAATTAGCATTAATTCAATACTAATTATCTTTATATAAATTATATATATTTACCAATTTTATATCAATAATTATTGAATTAGAAATAATTCTGTAGTGTCATCTAATACAGAAACTTTATCTAAATTTCCCCAGTTGTCAAAAAGCATCATCAGTAAATATGGCGAGGGATCCAATCACAGATCCAATAAAGATTCATGTTGTTCGTGGTTTCCCTTTTAATCTAGAACATTCTCCCTACTGTTGTTTGGTTCTATGACCAAGCTGCTCTACCGTTCTACTAACTCTCAATGTGAGAGAAGACATTCTGCTTCATTTGCCATCCACAGTAGACACCACTGTCTCCTCTCTTCACTCTTACACAAAGCTTCCTAATCTGCCCTTTGTGCTATTAACACCAAACTTTGCATTCTGCTCGATTCACCATAGATGCTTGAGACCAAATTCCATTTCCTGTTACCACTTGACAACACACTGTGCTCTGTGCAACTGTAACAGCAGATATATCTGCTTTCTTTTCCTTATGTTAGACTCAACATCCTGCTCCACTGTCTACTCATAGTCGATGCCACATTGTCTTTCACTTATAATTTACGCTAGACTCAACATTCTGTTCCACTCACTGTAAACACCAGACTCAATATTTGACTCCATTTGCTATTATAGTAATACTCAACTTCACATTATTCCTCCATTCACTTTTTTTAAAGCATAAAATTCAGTGACTATATGTTCACAAAGGTGCACATCCTCACCACTATCTAATTCTAGGACATTTTCATCACCCCAAAAAGAAACCCCTATGTTCATCAACAGTCATTCTTCATTCCGCCCTCTGACCGGCCTCTGGCAAACACTACTCCACTTTTTACTTCTGTGAATTTGCTTCTTCTAGACGTTTCATATAAATGGAATAAGATAAAACGTGCACTTTCACTTAGCATAATGTTTTCAAGATCCATCTGTGTTGTACATTCTACCAGTATTTCTTTCTCTTTGGTGGCTGAATAATATTTCCCTTGTATGGGTCTATCACATTTTGCTTATCTATTCATCGGCTGAGGGATGTTTGGGTTATTTCCACTTTTTGGCTATTTTAAATAATGCTACTATGAACCTCCACGTACAAGTTTTGTGTGGACAAATATTTTCAACCCTCACAGGGTGTATATCTAGGAGTAGAATTGTTGGGTCATGTGGCAACTATATGCTTAACTTTCTTAGGAACTGCCAAACTATTTTCCAAAGTGGCTACACCATGTGATAATCTCCCCAGGGTTCCAATTTCTCCACTTCCTCACCAATGCGTATTATCATCTGTCTTTTGGATTACAGACATCTTAGTGGATGTGAGGTTGTATCTCACTGTGGTTTTGGTTTGTGTTTTCCTAATAATAATGTTGAGCATCTTTTCATGTGCTTATCGGCCTATTCTAGATCTTAGGAGAAATGTCTATTCAAATCTTGTGCCCAGTTTATAATAGAGGTATTTCTTTTTGTTGTTGAGCTGTAGCAGTTCTTTGCGCATTGTGGATTTTAATCCCTTATCGTATATGTGATTTGCAAATATCTTCTCCTAATTTGGGGGTTATCTTTTCACTTGATTGGTAGGGTCCATTATACACTAAAGGTTTCAATTTTGATGAAGTAAAATGTATCTATTTTTTCTTTTGTTGGTTGGCCTTTGCTATCATGTTTAAGAAACTAATGCCTAATCCAAAATCACAAAGATTTCTATCTATGTTTTTTTCTAAGAGTTTTATAGTTTAACCCTGAATTTAGGTTTTAATCCGTTTTGATTTTTTCATATGGTGTATGGGAGGGATATCACTCTTTTTCATGTGGATACCCAGTTTTTACAGCACCATTTGTTGGGAAGACTATCTTTTTCCCTCCGTTGAATTTATATCCTTGTCAAAAATCCATTGACCATAAACGTATGGGTTTATTTCCGGACTCTCAGTTCTGTTCCGTTGATCTGTATATGTATCCTTATGCCAGTACCACACAGTTGATTACTGTTGCTTTGTGGTTAGTTTTAAAATTGGGAAGGGTGAGTCCCCCACCTTGGTCCTTTTTAAAGATTGGTTTGGCTATTCCGGGTCCCTTGCCTTTCCATTAGAATCTGAATATGAACTTTAAGCTCAGTTTTGTCAATTTCTGCAACAACAATAAAAAAGGAAGTGAGACTGAAAATGCACTGAGTCTGGAGATGAATTTGGAGAGTACTGCCATCTTAACGATATCATGTCTTCCAGTCTATAAACAACAGATGTCTTCTCATTGACTTAGGTCATTCCACTGCCTTCTAGACTGCTTAGTTTCTGATGAGACATCTCGTTCCTCAGAATCACAGTGCAGCTCTTTCTGCCCACAGGTCTTGTCCCCATGCTTTAATAATCTCAAGCTGCCTCCCCCAACTTAAAAGTATATAATCAATCTAACGAGGAATCAGCTGTTATTGAGGATCTCTTGTACATGATGAGTTGCGTCTCTCTTGTGGCTTTCAAGATTCTTTGTCTTCTGACAGTTTGTGAAGTGTGCAGGCGTGGATCCCTTTGAGTTTATTTTGCTTGAAGTTCATGAACTTCTTAGACGTGTACATTAGTGTTTTTCTTCAAATTTGGGGAAATTTTGGCCATTACTTCAAATATTCTTTCTGCTTCTTTCTCTCCTCTCCTTCAGGCACACTCATTAGACACATGTTAGTATACTTAATGGTTCCTCACAGATCTCTGAGTCTCTTTTCATTCTTCTTCATTCTGTCCCTCAGACAAGATAACCTCAAGCTCATGGAATCTTTCTTCTGTCTGCTCAAATATGCTATTTATCCTCTCTAGTGAACTCCTCAGTTCAGCTATTTAATTTTCAACTCCAGAATTCCTATTTTGTTCTTTTTATCATTTCTATCTCACGTTCTATGTGGTGAGATTTTGTTCTCATGCTTTTCTTTAGTCATTTATACTAAAGGTTTAAGCTAAAGGTTTCCTTTAGCTCTTAGAACATGCTGAAAATAACTGATTTAAAGCTTTGATTAAGTCCAACATTTGGGCTTCCCCAGGGGCAGCTTCTTTTGACCGCCTTTTTTTTTTTTCCTATGGATGGACCTGTCTTAGTCAATTCAGGCTGCTGTAACAAAGTACCAGAGACTGGGTGGCTTATAAATAACAGAAATGTATTTCTCTCAGTTCTGGAGCCTGGAAGTCAGGTGCCAGCATGGCAGGGCTCTGGTGAGGACCTTCGTCCAGTTGCAAACTGCCAGCTTATTATTATATCCTCATATGGTGGAAAGACAGCTAGCTATCTGGCCTCTTTTTAAAAAGCCATTAATCCCTTTATGAGGGCTCCATTCTTATGATCTAATTACTTCCCAAAGGCCCCACCTCCAAATACCATCACATTAGAATTAGGATTTCAACCTATGACAGGGAGACGGGACACAAACATCTAGTCCACTGCAAGGCTAACCTTTATTTCTTTGCGTATCTTATAATTTAGGGTTGAAAATTACACACTTAACATAATGTGATGTGGCATCTGTGGAAATCAGATTGCACTCCCTCCTCAGGATTTGTTGTTTTTGCTGTTTGTTTAGTAACTTTTGTGAACCAATTCTGTAACATCTGCATTCTTTGTTGTGTGGGGCCACTGAAGTCTCTGCTCAGTTAGCTTGGCCATTACCTAAAGTTGGACAGAAATTTCCTTAAATGCCTGGAACCTATAAATCTCCTGGCCTTTTCCTAGGGGCTGTACATATATATTCGAACACACCTTCATCACTCAGCCAGGCAGTTTACAGTTTTGCCTTACCCTTCACCTGCAGCTTGCTCAGTGTGTCAAGGTTAGCCAGAGTTGAGAGCTAAGGGGCCTTCCCAGTCAGTTCTTCCCTGAGTACCCACACAGGCCTGTGCATGCACACAGATTCCCATGTATATGTCAGAGCTTTTTCTAAAGCTCCCGTGTACATCGCATTCCCAGATTTTCCTTTTAAGCTTTTTGATCAACCTATTGTTTGCCTGAACTGTTACCTACTACCTCAGGAGGATGTGATGTTCAACAATTGCCACTGACTCTTTTCAACAAATGCCCCCAGGGAAAAGGCCGTTCACACTGGGCCAGTTCCAAGTCAGCTCAAATAAAAGACTGCCTAGTTAGTGAGGTCTTTCAGTGAACCACAAGACAGGTCAAATAATGACAGTTCTCTGGGAATGAAGCTTTAAAGAAGCTCTAACTCTGTTCTGCCCCGGCCACTGATTGCCTGGATACTGGTTTTCACTGTGCTTGCAGGCTGTTGGTTTTCAAGTCTAGCACAGAGCTGGGAATAGGAGGATGCGAATATGGCAAGTTGAAACACCACAAGGCCCCAAGAGAAATAAATACGCATGTCCACACAAAAACTTGTACGTAGATGTTCATAGCACCATTATTCATAATAGCCAAAAGGTAGACACAACCCTAATGTCCATCAACTGATGACTGGATCAACAAAACGTAGTATATCCATACAAGGAGATATTATTTGGCCATGAAAAAGAATGAAATATGCTACAACATGGATGAATCTTGAAAACATTATGTCAAGTAAAAGGAGCTAGTCATAAAAGACCACATGGTGTATGATTCCATTTATATGAAACGTCCGGAAGGGGGGAAATCTGTAGAAACAAAAAGTAGATTAACGGTTGCTTAGGACTGGGGGGAGAGGACTTGGAGGAATAGGGAAAAGAATGATGGCTAAAAGGTATTAGGTTTCTTTTAGAGGTGCTGAAAATATTCCAAAAGTGACCGTGATGATGGTTGTACATATCTGGAATGTATTAAAAACGATTGAAATACACACTGTAAGTGTGTAATATCTCAATGAAGCTGTTTTCTTTCTTTTTTTTTTTTTTATGGCACCAAGTTTGATGCTCTTGCTGGCATTCAGCTGACTTTTTAAGTAAATGCTTTCAAGATTGCTGTTAGCCTTTGGTTAAGAGGGCTTCTGAGAAAGTTGATTCTGACCATTTTTGCTGTTGTCCTTGTTGCTTTTATACAGGAGAGTGTTTTTGAAGATCTTACCCTGTCGCTTTTGCTAACATCCTCTGTTTACTTTTAATGTTAGGTACACCGTTCTGTTCCTATCACCCTTAGCTAAGCACAACATTCCGTTTTGCTCAGTGATGATGCTCGATACACCATCCTCCTCTCTCCTCTCTCTAGTACTCGTCTAGGTACCACATTTTATTTTCTCCAATGTTTCATGCCGTCTTCCTGATGCATTTTTCTTCTCTTTTCCTCTGCACCTTCCTAATACCCCAGCTGAGGAAGGGGATAGCAGTGGGTAATTGCAGAGTTACTGAGGAGCAGAAATACTGAGATATTTCATTCTCCTCTGCCCTCACCCTCCTGTGTTCGTTCCCGCCCCCACTCCAGGTGTCCTATGTGAAAGCCATTGACATTTGGATGGCGGTGTGCCTGCTCTTCGTGTTCTCAGCCCTGCTTGAGTATGCCGCTGTCAACTTTGTGTCTCGGCAGCACAAAGAGCTGCTCCGATTCAGGAGGAAGCGAAGACATCACAAGGTAGGCCTTTGGATCACTGCCTAAGAAGGGACAGCTGGTGATAAACACAAAAGTTTCAGGCAGCCTTGTCTCATGATAGTTGTTTCGCTGGACCATCCTTCTCAGGGGGTAAGGCAGACACAAAATAGGGATTAAACTCCTGGAAGCCCTAACTTCCCCTCCCATAAACAATGCCTTGATTGAGTCTGTGGGCAAGTTATTCTTCTAATCGTAATAACAGTATAGAAATGATCAGGTTACACCTGAAGACAGAACTGATGGAACACTGATGGGGTTACGATAATAACTAGCTGTGACCTTGAAGCTTGGCAGGCTAAAAGATGATTATTGGTGCCTTCTTCAAGGCTGCATTATTTCCAGGGGTTTGGTTTCAGATGGAATTGCACCACAAAAGGTAAAGATCTTTGAGTAGAATGTCCAGGTGCCAGGTCTTTGCTTCCTACTTCCAAGAAAGGGGCATCGAGCAAAATGCTCCCCCAAAGTGGGTTCTCTCACTTTATGACAGCTTGAATAAAGAAATACTTGGCAGTCCATCTCTGCAAAGTCACCAGCCTCTGCCAACTCAGAGACTGTGTCCCAAAACCAGCAAAGGCCATTGGGGAGTGTGCAGTCTCTGGGAGCAAACTGGCTGCATACCTTGGTCTAGAACTACTTTTCCAAAAGAAGTTTCCCATGGAGACCAGAAATCCTACTTTTCTCTCCAGCCTCATCTTTACACTGCTTTCTCCTTTTTTCTCTGAGCACCAACCACCCTAGTTTTTCCCTAGTTGCTCAAGCATTTACATGGGACTTGTTCTCTCCGGAAATGCCCTCCCAGCGCACTTTGCTTAATGTTAACCAAGCGCTCGCTTTCCAGCTCTCAGCCGAGGCATCTTCCCCAAAACCTGAGTCAAAGTCAAGGTCCTGTATTGAAGTTCTCATGCAACAGTCGAGTATGGCAGCACAGATTGTATCCTACACGGGCCCCTAGGCCACGAGACACTTTTCTCTGAAGTCCTGCCTCAGTATGGACTGAACAAATGGACAAATGGATAAACTAAAGAACCAAGAGGAGCCTTTCCAGTCAGAGAGCCTACCAAGAAGTTTTTCCAGCAACAGATTAGGTCCAACACTATGAGCTGTCAGGCCACACCACAAACCTGCCGCACACCAAGGCCCTCCAAGTTTCAGACTGACCCACTTCGAATAGCTGTCTACTCAGCTACAATGTGTTGTGGCAGAGGACTCTGTTTCTTTATCACTGTTTGGTACGTGACTTCAAGCTAGCCTTTTTCTGGGCCCGTTTTCTCCATCTGTAAAATGGACCAAATTGGCACAATTGGGGACTGTGATGAGGATTAAATCAGATTACAAAGCAGCTTTAAGTTTTTGTTCCTGCCACACAAATGCCAGGGAATAATGATTACACACGCACAGGTTTCCATCAGTATGTTTCTTGAACATCAGCAATCTGATTCAATTAACTTCTAGCAGGTTACCATAGGCAGGAGGTAGACGTTTCAAGACAGAAGATGTCCGTGGGAGTTAAGGTATAACCACCCTTTTAACTCTGCATTAGAAGAGAAAACTATCTTAGGTGCAGTAAGCCAGACAGGATTTCTTTCTTTCTTTTTTTTTTTTTTTTAAGTTTATTTATATTGAGAAAGAAAGTGAGCCTGAGCAGGGAAGGGGCAGAGAGAGAGAGGGAACAAAACCCCAAGCAGGCTCCATACAATCAGCACAGAGCCCAATGCGGGGCTCAAACCCACAGACTGTGAGATTCTGACCTGGGCCAAAATCAAGAGTCAGACATTTAACCAACTTAGCCACCGAGGCACCCCAATAGGATTTCTTTAAAGACCTCTAGTCTTAGTCCTTACTGCTCATTGGATACTGAGCCCCTATTACACTAATCTAAGCAAGAACTGGCCAAACACAACTATCTTTGGAATTTATTATTTTTCCTTTTTTTCCCACTGGCTAACTGCTTTGCATTTTCCTCTGCTAAAAGAGGGTTAATACATTTGTTGAAGAGACACTTATTTGGGGAGACTATGTCTGAAATATTTGACTAGCTCCAGGCCACTAGACTATGCATGGCACAACCCCAGGGGGCACTATGCGCATAGACTAAAATATAAATGGAGCCCCCTGCAGATATGTAGCATGAAGGCCTGGAGGACCTCCAAAGGCTGCCTCTGCTGTCACCAAATCCTTACCAGTTGTATTCACTAGAGGAAAACAAAACTTTCTCTTGGGCCGGGGGAAGTGTAAATAAAGCCACAATCAGATTTGATCAGATAACCCTGCTCAGTTCCTTCCTCATTCTCTCACAGCTTGTTAGTGCTAGAAGAGCCTTAGAGGGCATCTTGTCCACTCTTCCCATGCAAATGACAACAGTGAGGAGGGGCAAAGTGATCACTAGGATCACAGAGGCACTGGTGGCAAAAGCAGGGTAGGTGCTGAAGGTCCCATGGCTTTTCTCAAAAATACTGACCACACACAGTATTCATCAATGGTTTCCATCCTGAAGTGGATAAAATAGCCCTGTATTTATTAGATGACAAATAAGAACTAAGACTTACCCAAAGGCAGAGGTCAAAAACCAGTAGCCAGAGATCAAATTCAACATGCAACTGTCCCTAATTTCACTAGCAGTGTCTTAAAAGTCTTGAATAAGGGGCCAGCATTTAAAAATCACACTTCTATCTTCAGTTAAAAAGTCACAGCCTCTGATCCCACTGCAGTCCCATCCCACCTCATACTGGGGCACAGGAACTGCCGTTAGGTAGGGAACACATTCTCCACTTTGCCACGGTCCCTTCTGACCGGAGATTTTTTTCAGCTCTGGTTCATTTCTTCCCTTACATTTCTCCTGCGTGGCCCCTGTGTGTGGTTGAATCAGGGTGACCTTGTTCCTAAGGGCTCTGAAATTGACTCAAATGTCAGAAACTACAAGGATGCAGAACTGGGCTCACCATAGAGCAGCACTTCCTCTGGAGTAATCCCCTCTGGATGTGGCTTGTACGTTGGCAATGTACGAGCCTGGGATGCAGAAACCTCCCTTCAGCCAGATGTTTGCAGAGGGGGTTTTCAGCCCCAGATGGTGAGTGAAAAGGAACTAGCTCCATGCCTGAGTTTCTCAGAGCCTGTGATCTTGGCCGGGCTCCTCAACTCCCACCATCCTCCCATGTTACCTCATTTGTTGGGCACAAAGCATCTGGTCCTCAAATTCCCTGGCCGGCCTCATTAGTCAGATTATTAGGAAACCTGCGAGCCCGGCTGGGCAGACACACTCCCAACCTCCCTGGGTTCTAGATCACACCTGCTGGATTTCCCCTGCTCCATCCCCAAGCTTTCATTTCCTGCCATCTGCTGGGAAGAACAGGAATAGCAAGCCTTTCTCCAGTCATTCCCAGGGAATTTCCTTTCTCCGGGCTACAATGTGAAATTGATGATCATCTAACTAGATGGGGCCTCCAGGCCACACCTCCACCCCTTCCACTCCTATGTTTAATTGATGAGGAAGGCAGAGAATAATTTGCCCAAAGCTGTATATAAAATTAATTTGGTGCTTCCCCTGCATAACTAGAGCCCAGTGAGAAAACACTTTCAAGCACCCTATCCTACGGCAAGGGCAGATTTACACTGATAAGCAATAGAGTTGGGTATCCCTTCCAGGCACTAGGTCCAGTAATTTGGCCAGTTCTCCCAACTCCTTTCCTTGGCCCTGGCACAAACACCCTATAGTCAGCCGCCCTACTCACAGACAAAAATTTATTGAGATCTATCTGCTAGGCACTATACATGTTCTTTCCCCATTTCCGCAGTAAGGGTGTTGGACCAGATTCATCCATTTGCCAAAGATTTCTTGAGCATTTTTCATGTCTCAAATCCTCCTAAGTGCTAGGAATAAAATCCCATTTAAAAAAGGGTGGGGGAGCACCTGGGTGGCTCAGGCGGTTAAGCATCTGACTTCGGCTCAGGTCATGATCTCACAGTTTGTGGGTCTGAGCCCCGCATGAGGCTCTGTGCTGACAGTTCAGAGCCTGGAGCCTGCTTCGGATTCTGTGTCTCCCTCTCTCTCTTCCCCTCCCCTGCTTGCGCTCTCTCTGTCTCTCAAAAATAAATAAATGTTAAAAAATTTTTTTTAAAAAAAGGGAAGCTAGGAGTAGTGAAGCTATACTGGTAAACATTTACTTATTCAACAAATATTTGCTGAGTTTTGAGCTTATGTTCAGGAACTCTTCATATATTCAGTGGTGCAGGTACAATGAACATGAATGACTGCCTTCATGGAGCTTAGAGTCTAATGGGAGGACAGACATTAATCAAGAGCTTTAAAAAAATAGAGAGGGATGGGGCGCCTGGGTGGCTCAGTTAGTTAAGCATGCAACTTCAACTCAGGTCATGAACTCACGGTTTGTGAGTTCGAGCTCTGCGTCAGGTTCTGTGCTGACAACTCAGAGCCTGGAGCCTGCTTCAGATCCCGTCTCCCTCCCTCTGCCCTTCCCCTGCTCGCACTCCATCTCTATCAAAAATAAATAAACATTAAAAAAAATTTTTTTTAAATAGAGAGGGATGTACAGGGAGCTATGGAGCACACAGCAGGGACACCTAGTCTATCCTTGCCCTCAGGGAAGGCTTCTGAGTCAGACATTAGTTCAGTGGAAGAGGAGTCAGGAGCAGAGGTGGGGGTAGGAGTATGTTCCAAGGAAGAGAGAACAACTTGAGCAGGGGCCCAGAGTTAAAAAGAAGGAACATGACCCTTTTGAATATATGTAAACATTTCAGGGTCACTGGTGTACAGAATGCCAGATGGAGGATGGTGCAAGATGAGATGACGCTGGAGAGGCAGGCAGGGCTCGGGTCATCTACAGCCTTGTTTACCATGGAAGGATTTTAATCATCCTGAAGCCAGTGGCAGCCCATTAAAAAGTTCAAGCGAGGGACGCCTGGGTGGCTCAGTCGGTTAAGTAAGCGTCTGACTTTGGTTCAGGTCAAGATCTCATGGTTTGTGAGTTCCAGCCCCACACCAGGCTCTGTGTGGACAGCTCGGAGCCTGAAGCCTGCTTCAGCTTCTGTGTCTTCCTCTCTCTCTGCCCTCCCCGGCTCACACTCTCCCTCTATCAGAAATAAATATTTTTAAAAAACAGCTCGAGCGAAAGATGACCAATCAGATCTGTGTTATGACAACTCAGGTGGCTTGGGAGGGCCAGACCGGAGGCGGTAGGAAGACCGGGCTGGAAGTCATCGCAACAAGCTTGTCTGGTGGCCCACGCGAGCTTGGCAAGAACTGAGCCGGACAGGGGTTCTTATGCTGTGTTTCCTGCTGTCTGCCAGCCCTGTCCTGCACAGGAACAAACAGAAGATAGACTTTCTTCTCTAAAAGCCCTCACTACCTAGGAGGGCAACGTGAGCTGGTAAAAATTCCCCAGAGCCACACGCTGAATCAACAGCTCCGCTGAGACTCTCAGTGCCACCACAGAGCTCACACGGGAAGATAACGAAGCCAGACATGATGCAAGCGGACAACAGTGTCTCCATGAGTCAGATCAGGAAAAGATCCCCGTGAGCTGGGAAAGGGAGAAATTAGAAGAATAAGGGCAGCAGGCATGTTGGTGGTGAGCATAAGGCAGGGAGGGAGAAATGCACAAGGGATGGCTGGCAAAGGGCAACCCAACTGGCAGGTGTGCAAAGCAGAAGGTAAGGGGAGGGGCAAAAGCCTGTAAGGTAAGTTGGAGCCAATTGATGAAGGGCTTTGAACAATAACTTAACCCGGAGGTATGTCTGAGGTCACAACTGCCAGGGATATGGGAACACGGAGGCAGAAAGGAGCTGCAGCTTCCCCGGCTTGTGAAAAGGAAGTAAGGCTCTTGCTGTCTCCTGGACCATTCACCCCCTCCCCCCCAACCCACTCGAGGAAACATCACCTGGGGGATGGGGTGGGTAAAGAGGGCAAGGAGGCAACAGAGGCAAAGCAGGGGATGTCTCCAAATTTTCTCCTCGATTTCTAACCAAACAGCATTCAGAGTATCTGCTCATCTGTAATCTCTGATGGTCAAAAGAACCTTTTGATGTAGCGGGGTGAATCTTCTCCCCCACTTATAGGAAAATATGAAATAAAAAACCCGAGACTCAAATAAAGAAGTGACTTGCCTCAGGTCACACAGCCAGCAAGTGACAGAGCCAAGACTTGAACACAGGTGTCCAGACTCTATGCCACATTCCTATCCCCTGGTTTGTATCTGTTTCGGCAAGCAAGCGGCGCCCCTCTATAAGGCATTACTCCCCAGCCAGCCTGAAAGCCTTCAGAAACCTGGAATGGCAGAGTCCAAGAGGCAGGGAGAACCAGATGGGTGAGGCCAGGCCCCCAGGGGAGTGCCTTGCAGGGAGGGTGCCCAGCCCCTGTCTTATTTTAAGTAGAGCCCCATGCTGAATCTGTTCCAGGAGGATGAGGCCGGAGAAGGCCGCTTCAACTTCTCTGCTTATGGGATGGGCCCAGCCTGTCTGCAGGCCAAGGATGGCATCTCAGTCAAAGGCGCCAATAACAACAATACCACCAACCCCCCTCCCGCACCGTCTAAGTCCCCAGAGGAGATGCGAAAACTCTTCATCCAGAGGGCCAAGAAGATTGACAAAATATCCCGCATTGGCTTCCCCATGGCCTTCCTCATCTTCAACATGTTCTACTGGATCATCTACAAGATTGTCCGCAGGGAGGACGTCCACAACCAGTGACGGGTCTGGGATGGGGCGGGAGTGGGGGAGGCTGGGAGAGGGCAGAATGGAAATAGCACAGGAATCTGAGAGCCTAAGGAAGAGAAGGGGAAGAGAGGGAGGGGGCACACATACACAACTCCCTCTTTCTCTGAAAAATGTGCAATAGCAAAATGCAGTGATGCATGAATCTTAGAATGTGGCACTATCTATTTAACCTCGGGTGGGCTGGTGGGGGGGGCGAGGGGAGGGAGGGGCTTTTCTAATACAGGAGTGGAGGGGTCGGGAGGAAGGGGAGGGCTGGGTGGGGGTTAGGGAGTGAGGAAAAACAGCTTTCAAAAACTTGAGTCCATGGGCTGTACAGTTTTCCTATTTGGAAGGAGAGTGCAGTCTGCCTCAGAGCAGAAGAAAGCCATGTAATATATGATATATATTCATGCTTAATATTAATGCAAAATCACAAGAACAAAGGATTTGTTTCTTAACCTATCAGCCTAGTAACTGCTTAAGTTTTTCAAGTCACAGAAGTGATGGACAATTTTTCCCAGAGTGGAAACAGTCACAAATAAGCTTTTGCTCTGGTGTGTGTCCTATACCATGGCCTTCCAAATGCCATGCCTGTTTTCACACTGGCCTGGGTGGACACATGCCAAAAAGGCAGTCCACCTCTGCTTCAAGAGGGTTGTGCAGCCTGGGCATGGGCAGTGGAAATGGGGCAAAGTGGAGAGAAGAGAGGGAATGACTAAGGAGATGGGGCATTTTCAGAGGCCCAAGGATTGATAACCAAGAGAACTGCACCTCAATCCTCACGTCTCAAGGCTAAGGACCACACCCGCCCCTCTCTGAGCCCCCTCGCTTCTGTGTTTCAACGCCCACCCCACTTACCCTCCACTGCCACCCAGAAATGGCTGCCATGGTTTCTCATTATATTGCCAATATGCATTCTTTTTTATGGTGACAAAAAAAAAGTAATAATCTCAAGAAATAATATGCAGATAGACTGAGTATAAACCGATGCACTTTTTTCAAATGTCTATTTTTTTGGAGAGTCTCTTTGGAATTGCAAGTGGGTATGTATTTGGGAAGGTGGGGTCAGTGGGATGAAATGGACTTCTTACAGAGTGGTTCTACAGAGTGAAGTTTTAAGAGGTTAAAGGGTAGTAATGAGGCTGCCGCAGCTGAGATATATACGGGTGGAAAGAGATGGTATGTTTAGAAAGTCTGTTCATTATATTTTGACATTTCCTATGCCACAACGAATGTGGGAAGCATGGGGAGATGACCCCATTATATTTTTATAAGTCTTTTGTTTGTTTTCCTTTTTGGTGCTTTGCTTAGCTTTAACATTTAGGCAAGTTAGACAAATATTTCTTTCCCTCTAACTCTGATGTGCCGGAACTATCCCAGGTTGGCTAGGGCACTCCAGGAAAAAAAAAAAAAAAAGGAGAGGGATTAGGAAATGAATCATGAAAGGTGGGGGACCCTGCTGAAGGACACAGAGGCTCACAGTTGGGAAGTCTGCAATGTGGACCATGGGATTAAAGACGGGAGTTGCCTCTGTCCTCTCTGCCAACAACGCCACGCCTGTAATGATGGCACGACTCTCTGGGGCATGCTTCCCGCTGTGGCCTGTGACCACTGTCCTGGGGTACATTTCTTCCTTTGCGCTTCAGTGTCTTGGCTTTGAATCAAAGTAGCGGTAGATGGTGGGACACAGTGGCCAATCGGTTTGCCCTGAGGCTTGGGGTTTTACATGTGTCTTTCAAGTATCCCCAGCATGGGGCAGGAGAGAGGGGAGATGTTGGGAGCCTAACTCTTCCCTAAAGCCCCTTCTTCCGGAGAAACTTCTCCCATTTCCTGTGGCACAATTGCTAATACCTCTAGAAGCCCTCCCCGCCCCCCCCCCCCCCACCCCAGAAAAGCAAGTCAAGACAATGATCTAAGGTGTTTAGGTAAAGAAAATGCACTAAGCAGCCAAAAAAGGATCTGGCTTTGAGGCTTGAATGATCAAACTGTTTACATCCAGGTTCAAGGTTTGTAAGTCATTGCCTTCCTTTCTCTTGGCCTGTGTAGACCAGGAAGTTAAATTGTATTCTAGCCTTGGATGATGTGGGATGGAACCCGGCTCCTGAGGGATGGGAGCCATTTGGGTAGGAATCTCTCTTCTAAGACTATCCTGTTATCCTTTTCCCAACCACAAACTGTCTAAAGGAGGAAAAGGGAACCAGAGGGATTTGAACAAGTACAACCAGTTCAAGACTGGAATATCAGTGTTTGAACTGCTATCGGCACTATGTTCACTTTATTTAAGGGAGGGAATCCTCAGCCCTGCAGTGATGCGTGAGTCGCTGGAGAGGCTATTTGTCCCTTTTACTAGCATTTTACTCACTTTATTTAAGGGGAAAATCATTTTTTTCATAAAAAAAATTTAAGAAGCCCTTTTCCCTAGTTCGCTCATGATGGGACTAAATTCAGAACGTCTTAAAGTCTAGGTGATCGGGCAGCGAAGGCATCAGGCCTCTATCAGGGACTAAAGACAGTATCAATTGTTCCAAGGCATTCTGCCTCTGCTTGAATGGCAATATCTACAGATTTCAAACTGGGCTCCTTGTATGAGGTGTCTGGAATCTCTCCGAAACAAAGACATCACTGGGCTGTTTGCCCAACCTCTGCTGGGTCCTTGAACTTCTGCCACCATATTCAACCAGTGGCCCCACTGGGAATGGCCAGGTCTAGCTGACAAGATCTAGCAGACAATAGAATCATCCTTTTGAGACACAGAGGGGGAATGTCGCTGAAATCTTCTCTCCGACTGTTCCAAATTTGGTATCCCTCATAGAGAATAAATGTGAGTGAATGCATTACAGCAGTGAAAGGAAGAACCTGAATTTTAGTCCTAGCACTAATATGTTGGGGAAACTTGGATAAATGCTTTAGCTTTAGTTCCTCTACAAACACAGTGGGGAAAGGGGTATAAACCTCTAACCTCTTCTAGCTCTAACTGTTCTGTGTGCTTGAACCGATCTATGGGAGGTTTACATAACGAAAGGCTTAATGCCGCTTTTGTTTCCGAACCCTCTCGATAGATCTAGATAGATCCACACATACATGGATCCACACAATCCTCATGGCCTTTCTTCTTTGGGAAATTTGTGGAATCGTTTTTCCTTTCGCTCCACTTTATCAAAGATGAGCAGTGGCGGGAAAAGAACATCCATCACTGTAAAGTCAAAAATACCGTCATGAATTAGAATGGAGCATGCTCAAAGAGAAGGCATTGTCATTAATGTATAATGTAGTGAGGATTTAGCAATAAACTACATGGATTTTATCATTTAAAAAAAATCAAACTAGATAATTCAGGCCAAAAATGTTTTGTAGGTGGCTCCAAGAAATAGGACAATACTTTCTCAATTTCCTCTTCAGTCTGTACACAGAGGATATCATACCTTGGGACTACATACACCAAATGCTATGGTAGGGGGAAAACTGACTAAGGTATAATGGGTGGCTTACTGGTCTTCCAACCTCTACATGGTTAGACCAGTATTTATGCATGGAGGTAGAACTAGACAGGGCATAGAGCGGATGGTGATTTCCCGCACCTCCAAAACTGCAGCTATTCCTAGGAATCCAATTTGAGAAATATCAATTAAGCAGACAGATAATGCCAATAACTTCTCACCTTAGTCTACAACTTACCTTGATTAGTTTCAAGAGCAGCCAAAAGAAATGGCTCATCTCTGCCAACCTCTGGTCTTTTCAAACTTTCAAGAGTCCGTGCTGGGCTAAGGCTATAGAGAGTAACCCAAGGACAGGAGTGAATATAAAGATGTGGTAGGGTGTGTGTGTGTGTGTGTGTGTGTGTGTGAGAGAGAGGGGGGGGAGAGAGAGAGGGAGAGGGAGAGGGAGAGGGAGAGGGAGAGGGAGAGGGAGAGAGAGAGAGATAAAAGACAGTCATTTAATCCAGATTATTTCTTCTTCTAAACTGTCAATAAATAAGAAATGTATCCCTCTAAGAAGCCTATCAATATTTTTCATAGACTATGTTTTCATACTAGGGAGAAAACAAATGAATATGACAGGAGTTGGTTACTTTCCTTCAAAGTACACATTTTTATGGGCATCATTAAAAAGAGATTTTGTTTTGTGGGCCTCCATGATATTAGATTGCAGAGCAGATTAGGGTCCCAGCTAAGCTGTTACCATCACTGATAAATCAGTCTTTTGTGAAAATTACATTCCTTAGTTAATTGCAACACACTGAAATTGAAGGGAGCCATCCTTCTGTCTGCGGCAACTGCCTCCTCAG
Organism: Panthera leo; assembly: GCF_018350215.1. Classification (NCBI taxonomy): domain Eukaryota; kingdom Metazoa; phylum Chordata; class Mammalia; order Carnivora; family Felidae; genus Panthera; species Panthera leo. The sequence goes on from NC_056679.1 coordinate 194,874,756, forward strand.
TAGAAGAAGCTCGTAGGCAAAGGGCTTGGTGGTGGTACCATTTGTGTCAGCTGGAGGACTGGGGTCGAGAGCTGAGGTCTACTTGTCCCCATTCTGGCTGGAATCCCGGCCCGGGGACAATGAATACCACTCTGGAAGCTATCGGGTTTATTCAAAAACAAGCACCTTCTGCACATTCTGCCTGCCCTCTGCCCCAACTCTGAAGAGGTGGGCAAGATGGGGTTTTCTCTACAGGCTAGGTTTCCCAGATTGACTAGAAAGCTTGCATTGAGGGGCTGGTAAGATCTGCTGAGGAAGGCTGAATGGCCCTCTACCCTCCAAGATAAAGCATCCTTAATTCAGGAACCGATGACACCAAAACAAGCTTACTACAAACAAGCAAGTAGAAACCATGTTCTTAAAATATAATTTATCTTTTTTTCCTCCACTAAGCCCTTTCTCTGAGAAACCAGCTTCAGAAATTTGAATTGAGAACCCTTCTGTTTTCCTGTAGCTCTACAAAGCCAGAAATAGGAGCTCACGCTGACCAAAGGAAGGATTAAAAGAAACGTGCTTTGTTTTGTTTGAGCTGGCTTGCCCAACGACTTGTATCTGTGTAAGGAACAGTACACGTTGGAAAGGCTTTGGTTTCACAGTATCCTGAAATCCCAATGAATAAGGAATATCGTTAGATAGGTTGAAATTCAAATAAAGAACTTGGAAAAATCCTGAAATGCTGCCGTCCCCACCTAAGTAATCTAGAGTCTTGGGGGCCCAGACTAGATGATGCCACTACCAAATTATTATCCCGTTGCTTCCTTTGGGATTTCTCAAGCTGTAAAGACAGCAATGGCAGAAGACAGGTTTGTTCATACGTGGGTGCTATTACATGCTGTTCTGATGGAGCTGTGTGGTTATTTAAAGCAATAATTAAGGTGCTTTATCATTCTTTAGAAAAGCAAAATGAGTTCCGAAGTAGATATTATTGCCCAATAATTTCTAGGATCATTAAGGCTTCTTCAGTTAGCATCCAGACCATTACTTCTCCCTCTCGCACTCTCTCTCTGCCTCCTCCCACAGCCTCCCTGTCAGCATCTCCTCTGCTTCATCATCTGTGCCTCTCATTTGGTGAAACCAAACTCTTCTAGAAGATGCTGGTTTATTTCTGAGGGGGTGGGGGTGGGGAGGACTAGAATGGACGTAGCAGCTCCTGTCTCATTTGTTTTAAGGCTGCGATTTCTATTCTTCCTCTTCCCTGTGCGTTTTGAAATTTCACTGCTCTGGAAAATTTCCATTGGAACATTGGGTCGAGAAGTCAGAGTCTAGAGAATGGCGAGCCAAAAATATACCCAGTGATGAAAATTATGTTCTACATAAGGCCATTAACCGGCTACAGAGCAGCACCAGGTAACTAATGTGGGGAGGAAAGACATTTGCTGGATGCACATGGATGCAAACACAGTGGGTCTCCCATTCCCACACTTCCCCTGCTCCACGCTTCCCTGCGTTGCCTTGTGTCTGGCTTGCCTTTCTTCAGATTCCACTGTTTTCTTAAGCAACTTCAGAAACCCTGTACCCTCTTTAAACACACCTGCCTTCTGAGGCGGACAGAGGCCGGTAGGAAGTGGGTCCTTGTTCTGGCATCACCTCAGGCTCACCATGGAAACTGCAGGTAAGCTACTTCATCTTTCTAGGCCTGCTCACTACCCTGTAAAAAGAGGGAGTTGAAGGAGATTGCTCAAAGGCAAACCCTGGATACTTTCATGGGTTAAAGAAAAGAAGAAAGGGTATACCATGTGTTAGAGAAGATTTCATTATTCCCCCCTTTTCGGTCAGGCTTGGAATCCCATCCCAGGCCTTTTGGTGGACAGGTGGGGAGAGGTTAAGAGGAGAGTCTTGGCCCTCAAGGAGGTTGCAATCTTAGTTTTTTGGTGGCTCGTTGTGGTGGTTGTTGTTGTTTGCCACGAAAGTGAAGGTATTTCACGGCACTGATGGACTTGCCTCTAAGACTGGCTTCTCACCGGAGAATCCCATCAAATGCCAGGACAACATTCTACTCTGGTATTTTAGCATGTGTGTCCTATGAAGACTGTAACCCATTTCCCATGGCAGGTGAGCTCTGTCCGCCAGAGCCTCTGGAAGAATCAAAGAGAAACACAATCAGAGCAGAACTCGTGAAATACCCCAAGGGAAATACTGCAATGACTCCAAGTCCCCTCTCAGCCTGTTCCCTGCACACACAATTTAATCATAACAAGAAACTTCCAGCAAGATTTAAGAATATTTTCCCATTTGTACATTATGCTAGCCGCAGTTACAGGCAGAAAAAAGTGGGATTGTTCCAGGCCACTAGAGACATTCATCTAAATTCATACCATTAGCTAGGCTACCCTAACAAAAAAGAAAAAATATTACAGCAGGTGTGGCTGAAGTTGGGCAAGCTCACTGCACATCCCCCTGCGCCCCACCCCCGCCGCCAAACAAAACCTCACCCTGGCAATGATGTTTCTGAAATTGCTTCCACACTCCCATAGCTCCAACAAACACTGCTTATAATCAGAAAACACTGCCCCTATCTTTCCCACCAAGGACATATTTATGCTTTCTATCAGTGGAATCGCTTCGAAACGTTAATAGGTTGACATTATAACAAATGATCTCTATTCTGTCTTCATCTGGCCCTGGAATTAATGGGAATATTGCAGACTGAAACGTTTTCCTTGTTCCCAAGGTTAAGAGTTAACAGGCTTTTTAAAAAAGATAATTTTAGATTTCCCATAATAAAATAGAAACCATATGGTAACCCAATCACTTCCTACACTTGGCCCCCATCACCATAAAGCCACTTCTTTGCCCCTGAAAGACTCAAATAAGGGATTTTAAAAGACCTCTAAAATGGAAGTGTGATAGCACAAATACAGGGAAATGGTAATTGTATAGTCTAGGTGGTTAATATATAGTCCCTATAAAATTCTTACATGTTTTCCCCTCCGACCCTCAGTTTTCCTATCTGTACAACAGGAGTACTGAATTTCCCACTCTTCATCTTACCCTCTCAGTTTTCCTCTCTATACCCATTTGTGGTTTTCTGGTGCAGGGGAAAGGGTACTCGCTTCCAAGAAGGCTGAGACGCAACTACCACAGGCACCTGATCTTGAGCAAGACCATTATCTCTCTGCCCCTCAGCTCCTTTATGTATTTGGAGACAATAATGCCCCCCTCACACGTCCATCTTCTAGATAAAATGAGATAGTACACATTATTAACTCCACCCCCACTGTAAACAATGTAAAGCACTGTCACTATCTCCGTCTCTCCCAAATTCCTATTTCTTCCTCTTTTTGCCAGAAGAGGGCAGCCAAGAGCTTTCTTTTAGAATTGAAGCTGGCTCCCAAAAGGCCAAATCCACCTGCCCTAACAGAGCAGCCTATGACCCTTCTGGACTGGCCCCTCTGTGCTTCCTCTAGCTTATACACCCACTGAAGGGACCTACACTCTAGTGCTGATCTCACTTATCAAGAATCTGCATCCCTTTTGCCCAAGTATCATTTGAATATTACCTAAATAGAAAGCACACCATAGCTCTGCAAATAGCTGTCACTCATGTAAACTAGTAAGATTGTGAATGAACCCTACAAATCCCAATACTGCTACTGAGCACCTACTCTAGGTCAGTCTCTTTAAATTACATGATCTAGTTTCAACAATGGCCCTGATCTTCTCAATTTGTACATGAGGAAACCGAGGCTTGGAAAGTTTACCATATTAGCCCAAGTCAAAGTCTTGCCAAAGTTTGGACCTGATTCTATAGACAACAGGAAGCTAAGTTTTGGAAACAGGCATGATGTGTTTACCTCTTCCACTTACCTGTTTTTGACCTTCAAGAAATTATTTGGCCTTATTGATGACCTTAGTCCCCACCCCCCTCCCCATAAAACACTCTATCTTCCCAAATTATTGAATATAAAATCAAGACATTGATGTGGTAACTTACTTTGTCATTAAAAAAAAAAAGTATACAGGTGTTTATTAGTTCATTTTAACTTAAATGAATCTTATAACTGCTGCTAAAAAAGTATGGACCCTTTTACTTTGGTAACATTCTACTACACAAAAATTTAAGCTCCTGTAATGTGTTGAATGCCAAGGAATACTACCTTTACTAGGCTAGAAATCAAACATCTTGATTAAGAACCAAGCAGACAATCCTTGGCCACCTTCTTTTCAGAACTTGGGTAGAAACAATATAAATCTATCAGCCCACCTTAAGAGGTTGAGAGTCTACTAATCAATCCAGTTTGGGGCATATGAGGGATTTAGACTTGATATGGTACCATTTTCTGGGTATAGCATTGTGGAATAGAATAAAATGAGTAAGCAACAAGGCAGGGTGGGAATATATGACATTTGGAAGAGAGTGAAAACACCCTCGTTTGTAGTCCTGCATGAGAGACCACTTGTGTGCTGGAATGGCCTGGATTTGGCCAGCATCAAGAGTTAAGGACTAGACTTATTCTGGAAGTCTTTCCTAAGTCTAGAATCCCTCTAAAATATTCACTCAACTAAGAGCCTACTACAAACATTGCCAAGGCATAGGAACGAAAGGTAAACACCATCCCTAACTACAGAACTTACAATTCAGAGCAGTGAGATGTGATATGGATATGAATACATAATTTTCAAAGGATGATATGGTGACGGAGGAGGCAGAGACAGAATTCAGAGAAATGGTACCTCACAGGGACAATCCAAGGTCTCCTGGAGAACAGAACATTTGAGCTCAGACTCTAAAGCAAAAGAATATTTTCCACAGCAGTTTACTATCTGGATTTATGTAATTGCGGTCTCATCCACCTTTCAAAGGGTTAACACAGGTAACCATTTCCTCCAGGCAGGTATTCAGGTAAAGTGGGAGCATCTCTCCATATGAGATACCATTGCAACAAATGTATTAAAAATGGCAGGCTGACCAACGTCCCAGTAAAGGAGGGCCTCCTAATGGTCCTTTACCCCCATCCAGGCTCTGGAAATAAAGTGTGACAATGGAATTACAGGGAAATGTATGAACATACCCTGCCCCCCACCCCCCTACCCTCCCCCCCCCCCCCCACACACACAAAAAGTACTCTTAGAGAAGCTGCAGCTTGTCTCCAAGTCCTTTTGTTCCTGACTTAAGAATCCCCTGGGTGATGTGTAGGAATTAGCCAGACCAGTTCATGGGACAAGGCCTCTGCTTACTACATTTCCTAGGTTGCACTTGCATCATCCACATCTCTTCAGTTGTATCCAGAAGCTTGGGCTTTGGCATAACAGAACCATGAGCTATAGGGGAGTGATGCCAGGAATGTCTTAGTGCTCTGTGGACTAGGACAGCTCCCTCTGTGCAGCTCCGAATGCTGGTGAGGATAGGAACATTTTGAATGGACCCTAGTGACATCAAGTCAGATTCAGCGGGTGTCCAGGTCAACTGCAACAGACTTGCCTTTAGATGATTTTTTGCAATGTCCCAGCCTGGAGGAAGCAGTTCAGCCTTTCAAAGTTTGAGTTACACATGGAAGGTCAGGGAACGGGTCTCAAAAATTGTCAGTCAGGACTAGAAAATGTACGCTCTTTCACTTTTCTATCAGCTTTGTTTTTAACCTCCCTTGCATTTGCCTGTCATCCATCCACCTGTTTATTAAATCTATTATGGCAAGGGCAGTGTACCTTGAAAGCAGGGCATCAGAAGGAAATACGGCCCCTTTTCTTACAATATAGGAGGGGATGCTACAAGTGCCAAAATAATCACTGATGTGGAATGCAGAAAATATGTTAATGGAGAAAGGAGGGCGCCGCAGAGCAGGCAGAGAATAAACCATAACATGTTTCCAGGCTTACAGGCCATTTGAACAGTGGTACCTTAGAGATGAGGCTTTGACGGATGGGGAGAGTCTTCCAGCAAAAGGAACAACATGAGTAAAAATATGGAGGTAAAAACCAAGGGGCATATACGAGGTATAGCGATTATCTGTTTGGCTGAAGTGTAATGAATGGAGACATGTTTGGAAAGATGATTTGGAGTATATCGTAACCACCTTAAATATAGAATAAGGGATCAGGACTCTTGAGTATGGCAATTCTCAAAGACCAATCAATAAGGTATTCATTCCTTCATGGGCAGAACAGCTGGTTCTGTCTCCTTTCCATTAGCTGACATTTCCAGCCTAAGTCAGATTTTCCTGTACTTATTTCGGGAGAACTTACCTTTTCCTCCATCTCAGAAGCAGTTATTGTACCCACTGGAAATTCACATCTTCAAGGGCATCAATTCAACCCAACAAGTATTAAGCATTTAGTTGTGCTGGGTAGGCACTAGAAGGGGGATAACAAAGGTATAGTAAAGTCATGGTTCTACAGTGAGCTCACTATTCTACAGCGATTCTGAAAAAGTTACTTAATCCAGTGCAGGTATTTCTAAAGGAGTGCTTGTGGTCCAAATATCATAACCTTTATGTTGGTCTGAAATATTAAACAGAGCTGACCTAGAAGGAAAATATAGTCTAGCGTATCCTTTTTATTCTCAGCTGCACCTGAAATGACTTCTAACCTGGAGAGCACTTCTCTGTTCAAACCATGAGATCATGTCCATAAAGAAAAAAGGGTATAGAGGTGGGGGAAAGCCAAATATGAACAGAAAGAAAAAAAAAAAAGTAACTGGTTTTTAATCAAGTCATTGCTACTGGAAGTATGTAAAAAGAATAGTTTGTGGGATTTTTTTTTTTTTCAGAACAATTTTTCTTAGGCAAATTCATTAGAAAAAATATTGTGGGCAAATAGATTAGTATAACCTACCCTAGTAAATCAAAGACTACCCTCTAAGTCTTCAAAAGTATTACTATCAAGTAAGTAGTTTGCTAAACTCAATTTTTTCCACATTAGGTGTATTTCTACCTCATTTAAAAGTGTACCATGCTCAACATGCCTGAATGCTATGTAAAAAGCTGAAACATTGATGTTCCCACAATTAATCTCAGAACATTTAAAATTCATATTATTTCATACTTTCACGGTTCAACCTTCCAATACTTAATCCATTATTTTCAGCACTAATGGTAAAGTGAGATGAGTGAATTAAACCCCAATGGGTGCATCTTGCTTAATTAGTCTATTGAATGCAGATAAAATGCCTACCTGAAGGAAAAAAAAAAAAGCTAAACAGCCAAGTTCTACTTTCAAGACAAATACACCAGGTACCTCAGCAGCCTCCAAGTAAGTTTTAAAAACTGGACACGATACAGGTCTTCAACTGCTGTAATTAGACCTGAAATGCACAAAATGAACCACAAAGTGACCAAGACGCTTAATACTTTTCAGCCCTCTAGGTAAGAGTGACAAAGGATGTCCATGTCTCAGTGTGTAGGTCGGCATCATAACTGACCAGTTGGCTAAAATCACTTTGTCTAGAACTGATGCAAAGTATCAGTTGGAAATTGCTAGCATTTTCAGTCAGGAGCGGTTGAGGCATGACTGGGAAGGACAGTGAGGGCTTACTTTCTAAGTGTGCAAACATACTCCAGTGCTTCCAAATCACAATTCTTTGGTCTTCTCCCAAGACAAGCCATTTCCAGACACCTCAAACTCGACTGGCCCAGGGAACCCATGGGAGGAGACCCAATTACCTTGCAGCCATAATTGTTGTAAACATGCTGGAGCCATAGTTGGAAAATGGTCTACAGAGAAACGGGGACAAACAGGACCACTAGGGATTTTCAATTCACAGCTACATCAACATTAACGAAAAAGCAGTATTAGATTGATTGAAAACATTCCACGGGACTTATTATCAAATAAAGGCTCAGTCACTGGGGAAAAGTATATTTTATTGACATAATTTATCTTAGACTTAGTAACTTTAACTCAAGATTCATCCACCAAGGTGGGCCAGTTTCTGCCAACAGAACCAGAGTGCGCACTCTCGAGAGTCTCACCCCAACCTTGCCAAAGCAAAGGACTTCTGCCTAACTGGAAGTCATCTCCAAAGGACTTGCCCTTATATTTTCCCCATTTCACGCACTTAAGATATTTGCACAACAGATGTACCCTTTGTCTTAAAAGTTGCCTGATTTGATGTTTAGACAGAAGAGCAAACCCCATGTTATTCTTCTGCAAGTGATTTTGCATTTCTTTTTTTTTTTCAAAAAGGTAGCTACTGACTTAAGGATGTCACGACATACAGGGGATAAAAGCGTTAACTTGCAACAGGTCCAGGGTATGTTACCTTGACACCTCACAATTTGGTTCATTACACTTTAACTACTCAAAGTTATTTTAACCCCAAAGAACAGACAGGCACCGTGTATTTCTTCAGGTCACAATGCCAACACTGGCTGTGGAGTCTGATACAGGTAAGACGACTACAATTTACAATTCTGTGATTCCAATACTTTTGGGAGATGTACAATATGCTGGGCTGGGCAGTGTGAGTTAGTTAAGCTACAAAGTGCTTCATCACCCATAATGGAAGAGGTTCAAGATGATTCATACTTCCACGTAAGACTACAAAAGTCACAAGCCCACATAAAAGCAACTGACAGCCAAAGTAGAAGAGATTTCAGGAGCCTGGGGGCATCTTAAACAATTAATTGGCCTGGAAAATTGGGTCAGAATTACTCACAAAGCTCCTCATCCTTTCCCAGAAGAAAATGTGATAGTATGTCTTTTATATGGAAATTTCTTTGTATATATGTATAAACTTGGTATGGCCTTAATGCTGCAGTTAAGGATTTGTCTGGCTACCACCTTAAGCAGCGTGTTAAGCAATCGCTTCCTTAATGTAACATTTTTACTTCTTACTGGACTCTTAACCTGAAACAACCAATTCCCTTTTGCCCCTTACTCTTCGCCCTTTTTTGCATGGAATCATAAAAGTTATGGCAGTTATTTTTTGGCTTATAAAAAATCTATTTCTGCAGTTTGAAGATGTAATGTAAAATTTCTGTGATACATGTATATAAAAATATATTTATTGAACCATCCATATACACATATCCACGCTGATTCCAATGGAAAAAAATTAAAGTTTTCTGAAATTTTCTCTGTGGTCAACTCATAGTTGTCACTATTTAACCAACTTTATCTGTGAAAAAACTTTTGAAGTACTGTGATTATCCCAGAGAGGAACCTACATATAGTCTAGAAAACACCATTTCACTAAGACAAGGCTGTGTGTTGTTCATTCAAGAAACATTTATTGATAGGTACTACGGGAGATACAAAGATGACTCCAACACAGACCCTGCCCGTAAGGAGCTTACAGTCTAGTAGGGGAGACAGAACACATCCACGGGATACATGGTCAGAGCTACGTTTCAGTAAGATGAATCTAATATTGTGTATAAGGTAGGCTGGGGGTAAGAACAGGTAAAGGAAGCTGAGAGGCCACTGAAATCATCTAAGTGGGGAGGAAAGAGGTGTGAAAGCCTTGAGGTAGCACTGACAGGACTTAGCTAGAATAAGAAAAAAAGGCAGAGGACTTAGACTTTTGGCATGGGTGAGGACACAGAGAGAACAATGGACTAGGTCTGGGAAAAGAAATGAAAGTTGGCACATAAAATTCTTCTGCACAGGAACAAAGTGTCTGGGATATACTGGGCACAATCAGAAAGAAATGGCTAATCACCCAGACCAAGGATGGAAGTACCTCTGAGTGTCCCCAGTGACTTCCTCCCTCCTGTGCCCACCCCTCAAAATTTCCCAACAATCCCCTCCACTATGAATTGTGATAGTGCCTAAAGATTTAAGTCCTATCTCTAGGCATGTCCTTACTTGTGAGAATAAAAAACAACAAATACATTAATTTATTCAACTCAATGAGTCCTCTTTTAAGGACTCTTTTCATGGAGGTCACTGTACCTTCTGGTGAAATACAGGGATAATGAACCAGTCCTTGTCCTCGAGGAGCTTATGGTCTAGTAAAGGAGGAGCTGATGGTAGTAAAACTCATACAGGTCATTCTAATTGTAGGTTGAAGGGGAAGTTATATGAGCGAGGAGAAAAGTTAAAAGTGCTCTATGAACACACATTTTTAAAAATGAAGGTTGGGACAGAATCTCACACAGGAAGGACAACGTAGGAGGGAAGGAGATGAGAATGAATTTGCTCCCCACTTCAAATTCTGGCCAAACCAGACCACCAAAAAGGGGTTCCTCACTCCTGTTGCAAGTCTTTTCTCTTAGGGAAAAGGAAAATGGTCTTGAACTGGGTTTTGAAAAAAGCAATTTCGATGGCAAGAGCTTTGGGGACAGGGGGATGTGGATACAAATCTATCTTCAGGGAAGAAAGAAGGCACTTGAAGCCACAAAAATCAGCAATGCCAGGCTTATTAGAAAAACCGTAAGTAGTTTAGCACGGCTGGCGCATCACCTCCATGAAGAATGGGAGAAATCACCGCAAAGGAAGATTAGGACCCTGACAGGTACGTGGCGTTGCCAGGCACTGAACAGGGTACATGCCTAAGACCAAATTGCTGCCCCTTAGGAGCTTACAGTTATAACAATACAAGGTGGGGAAAAGCACCACAATGTACAGAACGCAAACTGCCGAAGGATTCAGGAGAAAATTACAGCTGAGTTTCAGCTATTAACATTAGGATACCCAATAGCTTTCTGACAGCTAGTAGTAAACCCATCCCTGAGGGGAGCACAAGGTAATAATGTCCTTAGACAACAGGCCCTGGTAGAACTGGGCATTAAGACAGTTCGAAGAAAACTGAGAAAAAGTGGGTATGAAAACTGAGCTACAGAAGCAACCAAGTATGCATATAAAATGTGGCTCCTTCCCTTTTCTCCCCACATCCTGACCTTTAACAGCTCTGGCTTCCTTCAGTGAACCTAGGGCAGAGTGGTGACCCTCAAGGTGATCCATGTTACTTCTACAAGCCAATGTAGGACTCTGCGCTGATAATCTATTCTCTGAGCCATTTAGCTTTTGAAAAATGAAGAGGTTGTACAAACTTTAGTCCTTTCCAGCACTAACATTCTATGATTCAGAGAATTCTAGGAGTCTCTCCTGTCTCTTATGGCAATAATCAGAATGGGAAGAAACACTTTAAATATTCTGATGTGTCTCACTTAAAATTATGATTTTTTCGTACAAATCACAATGATCCTTATCCCACCAGCTAACTTCTACCTCCACCCATTCTTCATAATCTAACATCTAACTACATGAATTTATTTTCAACATGATGTGTTCTACATGATCTACTTAAGCATACACTGAATCTTTAGAGAAAGGAAGACCTGTTGTTCTCCGCTACTTCCGTATGCCAGCTTTTTGGTATAACGACTTCATTTAAAAGGGAAAAATCAGGGATAAGATATCATAAAAATTTCCTAAAACTATTTAAGAATTTAAACCAAATCCAAACTCAAACAGGTGACATCAAAGCTTGGGGAGAAAATCAGTAACCAAAGTAGTTAATTACATCATATAGTTGAAAATGTTTATATCCAGATTAAACAAGATATAATCATCTCTAACTTACGACCAGAAATGTATGCAAACTTCCCATAAGCAGGTTTCTAAAAAGTAAATACTCGTTAAAGTAATTCAATAGTGAATTTTTGGTAAACATTTGCTTTTTTAAAAGACAAAGACACACTGGATGACTGCAAGTCCCTTATGAATCTGTGACACTGGCCACATTCCAAGGTACTCATATGGATTTCTGTAACTGGCCAGGTCACGTGGTCTATGGAAGTAACCGTGAAATTGATTTCCAATACTATTTTCCTCTCGTAGAGAGCTAAGAAAAGCTACCGGGTTCAAGTGGAAACTGGAGAAGCAGAGACCGTCCGAAGTTTTCAAAACAAGTCATATAATCAAAAAGTGAACAACTTTAATTCTAAGCCAAGACAGAAGTATAATCAAACCAAAGCTGGTTATGGACTTTTTTAGACCACTGCTAACCAACTTCTTACTTTTTATTCAGGTCATTATGAGACCGTTTCATGAAAGCATTAGCAAAGCACATGAATTTCAGCATTATCCTGAAATAGCTACATAACCACTAAGAAGTAAATAAGTTTCAGCTCACATGTGCTACCATTTCTCCTTTAACATAGTCTCATAAGAGTTCATAAGCCCACCTATGGTCCCCAGAACCTCAGTATCACAGTACAAATCCTAAAACATATTACTATCTTAAAACCATAAATCCTTACTTATCTAGTGCCACATGGCCATTACTTGATCAGCAACTTCCCACGCAAAATGTTGCTAAGTTTCTAAAACTCTAAAAACATTAAGGTTTCTAAAACATTTGTGGAAGACTATCTCTAACTGTCCACTGCCCATCCGTGGCATATTAGGCAGTTCACTAAAACCTCATATTCGAAGAAAAGTTGAAGTTGCTTTTTTTAAAAGGTTCATAACTACTGAACCAAAGGTCTTCTCTGTACGCAGTTCCTGCAGAGATTTCTCTTAAGTAGCACAAAAATAAAACTTCAATATAAAGTTATCTTTAGATCAGTAGATTTGACAAATGCAACCATATAGATTCTAACAAATTGCTTTCTATAAAGTGCCACGTTTTCCCACTAAATTATTAAACTCTACAAGGATTTTCAAATAAAAGGATGAAGAAAAGTATCCGAGGATGGCAGTTACAAGCACAAAACACAACTGCTATAAACCCACCTGGATTAAGGTATTACAAAATTACTGTTACCTTCCACATGTAGGTTCAAGGTTATACTACGTGTATCAAAAATTCAGGTGAGAAAATAACCCAAGAACAAATGATGATTACTGTTACCACAGTCTATAAAACAAAGTAGCTCTACAAAATCAATGTTTCCTTATCTTGTTTACGTTAAAGGAAATGGAGAAGAGTAATGCTAACCTTTCTCTGAATGTTTTAGACTCAGGTCTCTGTACTGTGGTAACTTATTATGGTCATGTCTTATTTAATATGTCACTCAAATGTAAAATAGGTAGGCATTAGGGTTCTAGAGAAAAAGCATCAGTTTTGGAGGCCAAGCTGCTTCCTGCTACTTGGATGACTTAGAGGCCTAGTCATTTAACTGCTCTATGCGATTTCTTCTTCATCTATTACTTTGGGAAAAATAGCACCTAATCCACAGGGTAATTGTGAAAATTAGTTTTCTAATCTGAAACTAAAGTGCAGTTCCACTAATACTGCGGTAAGTAACCTACCCATCCAAAGCCAAACAATGATTTTTGGGCTCTCCATTTCACTGCTCCCAGCAAAAGCTCACAAAGTTGACAACACAGGAATACAAGAGCAAAAGAAAACAATGTACTTTTGTAAGGCCCAAGATGTGCTTGCTTTCAAAAGGTCTTACAAGACTAAGACTCGCTGACCCAAACTAATCTTACTTAGCTAAAATACTCATGGGTAAAGGGTTTAAAGCTCAATAGAAAAGAACTGTACATTGGGGCATTCTTACAGATGAGAAAAGTACTTTAAAACCCGAAAAGCTTAAATGTGACGAGTTGGTGCTTGCCTAGAGACAATCTTGCCCTAACCTAGTTTCACTTTCTACCTGTGGGAATATATGTGTATCTAGGGTATCGTGCTTATTCTATTGGCAATAATGTAAACAATGATATTGGGATTCTTCATAGTGTTAACCACGATCCTAAATCTGATACATAAAGTCCAATGCTACTTAAAACGCCACAATCATCCCAATTCTGAGGACTTGAAATTACTAAAGCAACCCTTCTCTTCCTAAGCTTATGCAACAAGTCACAAAAAGCACCTAGCATATTACTACCTGTCCAAATGTTTCTTTAAACCCACACATGGGTAAAGGAAAAGTGAGATTATTAATTACCTGCAGATGTAATTCCTGAAAAAGATCTGTTTCATAATTCATTTAATTCATCTAAGGCTAGTTTTCAAATGAAGGAGTCTTCAAGTTGTCCTCATCCACCCCACCCTCCATCCTCCATGCATTATAGGGAGTGAGGAATATCCATGATCTCAATGGGGGGTTGCTTCATTTTTATGGAACATTTAGCGTTGTCAGTCCCACCCACTAAATGCCAGATGTGTGTGGTGTCTCTTCTCCCCTCCCCCCCAAATCTCGCCCATTTCCAAATGTCCTCTAGGAGGTATTAACAGCCCCAGTTGAGAATCACTGCATCCAGTTAGTGCCCTTAAACCATGGAGTAGGAAAAACACCTATTGTGAAATGTATGGTTTAGCATTTATTTGTGAAAAAGGATTTCTAGGTTATCCATAATTTATGACTTTACAGTTACTACAACTTAAAAATTTTTTTCAAAAATATCTCCAGCTAAGTTTTTTTCTTTCCACCACAGGCTTAATATAAGCTACAACAGTACAAGCTGAATGTCTTCCAATTATCACTGGCCTGGCCCAAATGAAGTGGTTACCAAATAGTTATTTAAACTGACCCAAAAAACAGTCATGTGACTCAGTTATGTAATTTTCTTTATGTGAAGGAGATGTTCCCAATTTTCAAATATTTGAGGTACTGAGGACCGATAATATCAAACTTCATTTTAAGACTACACCCTTCAGCAAACCTAGAGTTTCCCAGTAACAACAAAACAAACATTCCTATACCTACTCATATACTGTCCTCAAACAGTCCTAAGGATTGAACACTGTTAAGAAAATAAATAAGTTAAATTTGACAACCTCGTTGCCCTTCAGATTAGTAGGACAAGTTATCACAAAAAGGCTTGCTTCACAAATGTGTACACAAAATCTTCACCCACCTCACACCCAGCACTCAAGAAATTAACATACTATGTAAAACGAATATTAGTCTATATTGCCAGATTAATTTTTCTTCCAGAAATATTTTAATAAAAATTGGCCATTTCCAAGGAACACCCACTGCATGCCCATCAATAAAAGAGAACCATAACAAAATAGAAAATTTACCATATGCCTATGATTTAAGAAAAAAACTGGCAGACACTCAAGCACAAAGTCCAATATTAAAGTCATATTCCTTCTTACGGGCTATGATTAGGATTCTGAATAGATACCGAAATAAAATACAAATGCTGGACTATTTAGGTCAAAGGACCTCTAAAGAAGCATGTCTGTCCTCAAAGGCATTCCAGTTTGAGACTCAATTTAAGAATAAGGCATAAAACAAATGAACAGAAGACATACAAGGTGAAAGAGGGATTCTTCAATTCCCAACATACTCTACACCTGGTAAAACAAATCTAGACTTTTTTTTCTTTTTTATTTTTCTTTAAACAATTGCCAAGGCTGGAATCAAAGATAAATAGAAGGCACAACAGTTTTGCTCTGGGTTTTGTGTTCTTCGGATTTTGGGGTTTCTTTTTTTGTCATTTTTTTGGTTTGTTTTTTTTTTTAAATACAAATTAAACATAAAAGAACCCTACTTCAAAATAAATCTAAATTAGTTGCATCCTAGACATTTAAAACCTATCTCACAAATTTAAATTTAAATGATAAAAACAGTAGGTTTATAATTGTTTTGTGATCATATATCCAAAGGAAAAAAAAAAACTCTACTAACACCTTTTATTCAGTTTTTAACCATACCAGCAAGAATCAAACTGTCAATTTTTCCAATGGCAATTTCTACACACCAGAAGGTAGTCATGACTCTCAAAGAAGAAACAATTTAGATTTTTCCTGCCTTCAAAATGTTTATCAAATCCTGTGTTTCTCACAGGCTTTTGAAACACATAGAAAATAAGAAATATTCCAATGAATGAAACATACCAAATGTCAGTAATAAGGTAAGACACATTCCTTTGGGGAAACGGCTGTTAAAAAAAATCCAGTCTGTATATGCAAAAGTAAAGCAAGGAAATTCAGTCTTTTTCTCTTCTTTAAAAATCTGTTTTTCCTAAAATATCATTCCACAAAATTGGAAGTGAAGGACTAAAAGGTGAGGAGAGGGAAGGGAGGGAGAGGGAGCACACATCATTAACACAAAAAGTAAAATTGTACAAACTTAAGCAGTTTATAATAGACTAGGGTCATACTCCAGGATACCAAACGCTGGTATAAGAAATTCACCATTCTGCAGGAGCTAGAAGATTTGTACTGCTGCGTGAAGATCAACGAAGAGCAATTCACTGCCTTGGGGCAATTCCCCTTCCCACTCCAAATCCTGGTTTCTGCACCATGCCTCCACGGGGCGGGCCTCTCATTCCACCACCCAGCCCACCTCGAGGACCTCCAGGTCCCCGCAGGCGGTTATCTCGACGGTCCCCTTCCCGGGCAGCTCGAGTCTTCTTCTCTTCCACATTCAGACGGACCTCACCTCTGAACATGATGGGCTGTAGAAACAAGGAGAGCAGACTTAAAGAGTGCTTATGGGCTACCAACTACCAAAGATAAAACCAACAAAGCTATCATAAAGAAGCAGCAACTTACACATCAGCTACATTCTCAGTTTTTATTTCAAGCTCAGAACACATCATTAAATAACATGGAAAGGTGGAGCTAGGCATGCAAACTGGTTCAAAAAAAGGACAATTTAAACAACACAGCAGTGCAAGTAACTCTCATTGTACTTCTATGAACAAAATGTATTTTCCCATAGAATTATATAAACAGAACAATATAAATAAGAACGGCCAAAAAAAAAAAAAAAAAAAAAATTGCCACCTTCACCATGGATTTGAAGGCTTAGAATAAACCCCTATCATCACCTAATGTGGAAAGATGGGGCTACACATACTTCTGCAAAGTACATATACATCTCAAAAACATTATTAATTTATCTAAATAAAACTGTAACAAAATGCTATTTACCTTAACAAAATTTTGGACAATACCGAAGATAATAAAGAGGACCTTAGTGAAGAATAAAAAGATACATCCACACTAAATCTTGGGCCTTGCTTTTAGCCCAATAGATCTGAAGTAGAAAACAAAGGGTTACTCGAGATTTCAACAAATTCAATTTATGCTCCTCATTGGCACACACTGGTTTTCTAAGTGACTTTTTCTTTTCTTTTCTTTTTTTTTTTTTTTTTACTGATTTTTGAGAGGGGGGCAGAGGGAGAAAGAGAGGGAGGGAGAGATGGGGAAGGGGCAAAAGGAGAGAGGGAGAATCCCAAGTAGGCTTCCACGCTATCAGCGTGGAGCCCAATATGGGGCTAGAATTCTCGATCCATGAGATCATGACCTGAGCTATAAGAGTCGAACGTTTAACAAACTAAGCCACCCAGACTCCCCAGTGACATTTTTTTTTAAACAAATACCTAAAAGTACTGACTATGATAAGAAGTGTTCTATATGCCTCACATTTATTTAATGCTCACAACCACCCTTCAAGGGCTGTCATTACACTACTTTAGAGGCCAGCCAACTAAGGGCCAGGAATGTTCAGGAACTTAATGGGTCACAACATAAAGAGCAATGGAAGGAGGAGAAAATGAAGGGATCCTGACAGGCAAGTAAAAGCTTTGAACCACGAGGCTAAACTACAGCGTGTCAAACACCATGGTCAGTCTTACATAAGCTATTTCTGTACTCATAAAAAATTACTGAAGGGAGTATGGCAGAGGTCTGCCAATACAGTAAGAAGGGGGCAAAAGACAAGCTACACTTGAAGCTCCCAAACTACAAAGGGGTGATGTGAAAGTACACATGAGGAAAGCTACGTAAAGGGTAGGGTGGGGAGGGGTGGCCCCTTTGAGTTGATTTATATTTAAAATTCTGATTAAATACATAAATTTCTATTTGTACATTCATAAATATATTTAACACTAAAATAATATATTTATGTAATGTTTTAATATTCACACTATATTAAATCGCTTCACACACATGAATCTGATGCACTGTTCCAGGCAATATTCTACATACAATGGGGAAAATAAAACCGTACTAAAGTCTAAAAGGTAAGAGGAGAGAAGTTGGAGAGGTTTTAAAAGGCAGTGATTGAAGACATCTCTGGGTAGTTATCACAAGGGTAGAAGCAATTTGAATGAGAAAAAGGTCTCAGACATACAGCCTCTGAGAAAATTTCAAAAAGTTCTTATGCATAAAGATGCCATGGCTTATCCATGTGCATTAAATGAAACAAACCCCCCTTACCTTGGACAATTAACTAAAAAGCCAGTTATCAGGTCTGACCTCTTTTGGCCCACTGGGAGTATCCTACCCTCTAAGGATGAATTCAAGGCTCTACCACAAAGGTGCACTGGACCTTTTGCATGCTGAATTATGGATTTATGCACAAGACCTCTGGGACATTTCTAGGTTCAGTATTCTGTGCCTATGCTAAGAAAAGCCACTGTTCTCTCCTTACTTCTAAGTGTTTTTGCAGGAGATGCATCATAAAAATACTGGTGACATAGTTTGAAAGATTAAATACACATTTGCAGATTAAGGCTCACTTAATGTTATGACCACAACAGTAAACTGGACAGTATAACAATCAACATTCTGAAGAACATCAGAAGTTCTACAGAACCTCTGGGAAATAATGACCTATAAGATTTTTATTACATGGTTAAGACAATGTGTAGTTTTAATCTGCAGAGACTGAAAGATGAGTTGTTGTGGGCAACTTTTGATGCAAATGCTTTGTAGACAGACAGGTGATGACTGCACATCGTGTATTACAAGCCATTAATTTTTATACTTTACAATAATGGGAGGCCTGGGTGGCTCAGTCAGATAAGTGTCCAACTCTTGACTTAGGCTCAGGTCATGATCTCTCAGGGTTCATGGCTTCGAGCTCTGCGCTGACATCAGGTAGCCTGCTTGGGATGCTCTCTCCCCCTTTCTCTCTGCCCCTCTCCCTCCGGCGCTCTCTCAAACTTAAAATGATTAACTTTATGTTATATGAATTTCACCTCAATTTTTTTTTTAAGTGAGATTTTTTTAAATCCCACACCCATCACAATAAATTAACAGTATTTATACTTTTGTTCTCTACTACTATTACAGAAAGTGTTTTGTGCTAATGAAAGATGTGGAGGAAGGGAAGGGTTTCTTAAGAACCACACAGTAGTAAGATTCCAAATCTACCAAATCCCTCTATTATTAGAAAGTACCTGTAGGAAGAAGTACTGTTAATAAAATTGGTTCCAGGCTGGGTGACTCCAAACCTACACACCTGCCCCGGGAAAATTGGCTCTTAAGTTATCTTAGTTAAAAGCAACACTGTATTTCATCTCCTAAACCAAAAATCACCAAGGAAAGAAATCTGCATAAATTTCAGTGCACTGGTAACTATTAGTTATCTCATTCTCATCATTCGACTCAAAAATAAAGTTATTTAGAAAGAAGTTTTGTTACTCTCAACTCCCAGGCAAGTCTTTTAACAATAATGGCCCATCACAATGGAACACACTACCAAAACATGTTGGAATAAATTGTACTTTCCATGTAAGAGATATTTGTAAAACGAATATATTCAAAGATCCAAGTTATTCTTAAAAAAAAAAAAAAAGATGAAAAACTGCTTACCCTGTTGCTAAGGACCTTCTGAACAGGCTCAGAATCATCAAACACAACAAAACCAAAATTGGGTAATTTCCCGCCACTGTTAATGCGCAGCTCCACCACATTCCCATAACCTGCAAAGGAAACAAAGACTCTCAAGTAACTTCTTAGAACATTTCCTTTAAATATTATACACACACTAATCAATGACAGCCGCTAGTCAACATGGGGCTACAGACCGCTTGTAATGTGGCTAGTCCAAAACAAGAAGTGCCGTAAGTGTGATACACACTGGACTTCAAAGACTTAATATGGAAAAATGTAAAACAGCTCTTATTTTCACACGTTGAAATGATGTTTTTGATACACTGGGTTAAATCAAATATTAAAATTAAATTATCCAGTTTCTTTTTACCTTTCAAAATATAACCAGTAAAAAAAATTAATTAAATAAAATAACCACTAGAAAACTTAAAATTACATATGTAATTCACTTAGATGAACGAATCTAGTGTTTAAATCTCAACAGATAGATGTATTAGGTAAATCTAGCACTTAAAACTCAGGAACTTAGGGGCACCTGGGTGGCTCGTTTGGGCATCCGACTTCGGCTCAGGTCATGATCTCGCGGTCCATGAGTTCGAGCCCCGCGTCGGGCTCTGTGCTGACAGCTCAGAGCCTGGAACCTGTTTCGGATTCTGTGTCTCCCTCTCTCTCTGACCCTCCCCCATTCGTGCTCTGTCTCTCTCTGTCTCAAAAATAAATAAACGTTAAAAAAAAAAAAATTTTTTTTTTTTTAAAAACTCAGGAACTTACTTTGAAAAAAATCTTTAAGTTCCGATTTATCCACTTCATGTGGCAGATTGCCAATGAAAAGTTGGTGACTATCAGGGTGTCTCACAATTCTTCGGGGTTCAACGTCACCTTGCTCACCAGCCTCACGGACTTAAGAAAACAAAAAACAGCAGCGATGAAAGAGAAAGACATTTTCAGTGGCTATTTCAATGATTTTTTTCTCCACCCCCAAACACAGGTAATTCCATCAGCCCCATAATTTATTTTTAAAGTAGAAAATATCAACCACCCCTAAAGAACAAGCTCTCACCTCAAAACCCCCCAAACCAGAGAAGTCACCCTTCTGAGCTCTTACTTGGTCTAGGTCCCCTCTGGGGAGGAATATTTATTCGTTGTTCTCGCACTCTTTGATCCCTCTGAGGCCTCTGCGGTGGAATCTGAGATTCAGGCTTAGACTCCGGACGAGGCTGAAAAAATCGTAAGTTAACCTCTGTGTAAAAAGAAAGCAAGTTTACCTTTTTTCCTGTAAAGTTTCTTAGCTAACAATAAGGTTTAAAGAGAAAATGACACGGGTGCCTGGGTGGCTGAGTCGGTTAAGCATCCGACTCTTGGTTTCAGGTCATGATCTCACGGCTTTGTGGGTTTGAGCCCCACATTGAGCTCTGTGCTGGCAATGTGGAGCCTGCTTGAGATTCTCTCTCTCACCCTCTCTGCCTCTCCCCAACTTGTACTATCTCTGTCTCTCCCAAAATAAACTTTCAGCATCCAACTTTGGCTCAGATCATGATCTTGCAGTTCGTGAGTTCAAGCCCTGCATCGGGCTGTGCTGACAGCTCAGAGCCTGGGCCTACTTCAGATTCTGTGTCTCCCTCTCTTTCTCTCTTGAAACCAATTAAACATTAAAAAAAAATTGTTTTAATAAAAATAAAAATAAAAACTGACAGCTCTCCAAAAAAGGAAATTATTAAAAACCACCCTGTACTCTTCTCTGCTCTGTGTACCAGTTCCCACATTCTCCAAACCTATGTGAAGCACATTACATGAAATACAAGTAAATGTGCCCAATATACAAGCTTAGAAACTCACCTGCGAAGCTGGTACTTTAACAACGTGAGGTGGTATCCCAGTAACTGGAACAGCTCCACTGGGTGGAAGGTTCTTACTGGTCACAGATGCCCAAGAAAATGTCTAAGGGAACAACATTACTTGATTACCCCTTTCAAAATAATATAAAAGCTATTAGTCCTTAATTTCTTGTACATAATATATGCGTCACATTTTCATATTAGATAGGATGTTGTTCCTAAGTATCTTGAGATTCCTTTTCTTCTCCTACTTACAAATTTAGCGTTAAAATCCCCTAGGACTAGTCATCAAGTATCAGCAAAGTAAGAAAAGGTTTAAGGTCTAAGAAGCTACTTTCACTCAATTTCAGGTTTGTGAATCAAAGAAAATTCTCTCTCCTTCAAAACCAGCTTCCTTCTAGGATTCTCCCAATTAATGGTACAAACATCAACCCTGTTACATCAACTTTAGAATTCCCTTGAACACCTTTTCAATCCGTATCAAACTTCCTAATTCTTACTATTTACGACTTAACTACCTTCATTGCCACAAGCTTAATCCCAGGTGTCAAGATTTCTCTCCAGGGCTACAATAGCAGTCACCTAACTAGTCATTCCTCCTCAATCCAGCCAACCTACTTTTCTCCCTGCAAGCTCAAGTCATTTCCTACTCACCTAATCACTGCCCTCTAGAGAGAGACCAAGAACCCTACCTGTTTTACCAATATCTCCCACACCCAAAACAATGACCAGCAGAGGTGCTTGAACTATTAAATAAATGATATAAGAAAGAACCTTAAGAACCCTGACCCCATAAATACAGCACAAAACACATTCCTTCACAGAACACCAAATGTAAATGTTCTGTGATCCCAGTTAACATCACCCTGAAATGCCTCAGGAGTAACAGAAAAGCTTTGAACTTTGAAATCAAGTATTCTAATTAGAAAAGTAGCTGTAGTTTGGCAATTTGTTTCTACTTCTACTGTAAAGTTATCCTCAATTAGAGTCAGAAAAAAAGCAGGAAAAAGTCTGTTGTGCCATGATATATTTTTAAAAGGTACTTTATCACTTGTTTTTAACAAGCATTATTTTGAAACAAATTATTTAAAAAATGTGAGGTTGTTGATATGGTGATAAAAGAGCACCTGAAATTTCTGGTCTAGAAGTATTCAAGTTTCCTTGGGTGGGGAGGAGAATTACTTTCAGAAAACAATATGCGTCTTAATTCCTATCTGAGGTATGGCTCATTATGTAGTAAGTTTCCCTGAACAAATGAAAACGTACCCATAAAGTCCACCAAACAGTACTATAAAGGAAGAGAGGTTTTTAAAAATCACCTAGAAACAGGAAGAAGGAAGACATACTACATACCCTCAGGTCTTCCTGTACTGTCTGTGCTATGTCTGCAGGTGCTGGGGAAGAACTCTTCTGGGCATCCTCAGGAGCAGTTTCTTCCAACACTGGCTCAGACTTTTCCTCTTGGATTTCAGAAACAGGTTCTTGTTCTGGTTCTGGTTCAGGATCAGGCTCTGGTTCAGCAACAGGTTCCTCTAAATGTTCTTCCAAATCATTGCTTTGGAAAATTTGAGAAACATCATTCTGCCTCCACTGATTTAGCAAGAAACTCCCAAGTATTTATTAACTATAGAGACCTGAACCAAAAAATTGCTCCCTGTCTCCAAAAAAAGATCTGAGTATTAAAACAAGACAACTCCTTAGAAAAGCATTCAATGAGCAAATCAGATTTGCTAAATTCTCCTAAGCAAATACATCAAAAACAGATCAAAATGAACCAAATCATGGTTTCTGTTACAATCCTGAAACTATCACAATTCACTTAGCTAACCACACATACAAAAAGACTAACAGCTTGTGGGGAAGGGGAAAAGAGTTGTTCAAAGGTTACAGTTTTACTTTTGCAAGATGAAAAGTTCTAGAGACCTGTTGTACAAATATTTGCACATAGTTAACATTACTACTCTGGGGCGGCGCCTGGGTGGCTCAGTCAGTTAAGCGTCCCACTCTTGATTTCAGCTCAGATCATGATCTCATGGCTTTGTGGGTTTGAGCCCTGCATGGGGCTCCGTGCTCACAGAGTGGAGCCTGCTTGGGATTTTCTTTCTCTCTCTCTCTCTCTCTCTCTCTCTCTCTCTCTCTCTCTCTCCCCCTCCCTCCCTCCCTCCCTCCCTCCCTCCCTCCCTGGCTTGCACTGTCAAAATAAACTTTAAAAAGGAAAAAACAAATATTACTACACAGTGCACTTAAAAATGGTTAACAAGGTAAAATTTGTATTATGCAGTTTTTAACATCAAAAAAAACCTCTCAGAACTTAAAAAAAAAAAAAGAAAAAATCACACCAGTTATTCTGGAGAAAGAAGTTATGATTCAGAAGACTTCTTCTTAAACCTTCCAGAAAAATCACAAGGAATGTTTTTTAATGCTGCAAATGATTTCCCCCTGAAATTCTAATTTGGCAGGTTTGTGATGGGACAACAGATCTTTTTCAACTTGCAACCCAGGTGAGTAATGTGGTTAGTTTGTCATCACACCTGGAGAAACACGAAAACATCCTTTAAGCACTAAGAGTTTCATATCAGATGACAAGTAAATATTTCTATTCCTATCATATTTCTGTTCCATTGCAGATTAAAAAAAGTTTAAGATATAGTCACACATTTAGTGTCTGAGTTAATGAAACTATTTAATTCATGTCTGAATTTCTATCAATTTATGCTTGATCTCTAAGTAAGTCCTTGAATATATTTATTCCCCACAAAGCACTTAATGCAATGCCTTGATGTGTTAAATATTTGATAAGAAATCCCCCAAATCAGGGGCACCTGTCTCAGTTGGTAAAGCATGAGACTCCTGACAGAGGTTTTGAGTTCCAGCCCCATGATGGGTATGGAGATTTACTTAAAAATAAAATCTTTGAGGGGCACCTGGGTGGCTCAGTTAGTTAAACGTCCAACTTGACTTCAACTCAGGTCATGATCTCAGGGTTCCTGGGTTCAAGCCCCACATTGGGCTCTGTGCGGACAGCATGGAACCTGCTTGGGATTCTCTCCCTCTCTCTCTGCACCCTGACCCCTGAGCTTATGCTCTCTCTCTCTCTCTCTCCCTCTCAAAAAAAAAAATAAATAAACATTTAAAAAAAATAAAATAAAATCTTGGAGGAAAAAAAATAATCCCAAAATCTATTTTTCACTTATGGCCAAGAAAAAAATGAAACCAAAAAGCAACTGATGGATACTATTTAAGTAGTTCTCATTGTGCAATAGGAATTTTGGAACAAGTTATAACATTTTTGTTAGCTCAGAGATACCAAAAGCAAAACCTTTCTTTTAGGAAATTAGTTATTTTCAGAGATAATTCTGAGAATATACGACTGCCCTCCAACAAAGGGAAAGACTAGACAACCCAAATTCTCATGCAGCTCTGGACAGATAAAGTTTTTCTTACCTGACAGTCTGATCATAGAAAGTTCCAGATTCATCAGGTACTACCTCAGGTGTCTGCTGTCTTTCTTCAGGTTCCTCTACCTCTTCCTCAGATTCTAAATGAGTAAAGAAACTTAAAGTAATTTGTGCTTAATTCTCAAATACAACTGACCCTTAAACAAGACAGGTTTCAACTGTGTGGGTCCACTTATATGTAGATTTTTCTCATTAAATACAGTACAATACTGTAAATGAATTTTCTCTTATGATTTTAATAACATTTCCTTTTCTCTAGCTTACTTTAAGAATACAGCACATAATACATTTAACATACAAAATACATGTTAATCGACTTATGTTATCAGTAGTTTCCAGTCAACAGTAGGCTATTAGTAGTTAAAAAGTTTATAGAGAGTCTAAAGTTCTATGCAGATTTTTGACCGGCGGGGGGGGGGGGGGGGGGGGGGGTTAGCACCCCAACACTCATATTATTCAAAGGTCAACATTATATTCATTTTTACAGTGTTCATCACCATCAAAAGAGTAGTGAGTGGGGGGATGAGTTAAATAGGTGATGGGGATTAAGGGGTACACTTGTACTGAGCACCTAACGTTATATGGAAGTGTGGAATCACTACAGTGTACACATGAAATTGATATTACACTGCATGTTAACTGGAATTTAAATAAAAACTTTAATTTTTGTGAATGGTGTGAGAAAGTGGTCTAGTTTCAACCTTCTGCATGTTGCTGTCCAGTTCTCCCAGCACCATTTGTTAAAGAGACTGTCTTTTTTCCATTGGATATTCTTTCCTGCTTTGTCAAAGATGAGTTGGCCATACGTTTGTGGGTCTAGTTCTGGGGTTTCTATTCTATTCCATTGGTCTATGTGTCTGTTTTTGTGCCATTAAATAAAAACTTTAGAGAAAAAATGAAATAAAAACATATATATAGAAAGTAAATAAAACACAGAAATTTGGTAAAATCATGGGAAAAGCTGTAAGGACAGAATTAAGGCTAATGTAGTGGCTGGGTTAAGAATAAGAACATGGAATCTGAGGTCATTTTGAGGCCCATAATCCAATGCAGGCTCTACCACGTAACTAGCTATATACAACATCAGGCAAATTACTGCTCTGTGTCTCAGTGGCCTCATCTATAAAATGAGAACAGTACTTAAAGTACTTATCTATAAGGCAGTTGTATTATACAATAAATATACAGTACTTAAATTTTTATTTCAGCCATATAAGAAGTACTGATATACTAATTATTATTAGTGTTTAGAGACCATTCTTCAGGTGTCTCTCATGTTTCTTCTGCACATCTTACAACTAAAGCAATGGCTACCTTTTGCTCCAGACTATCCTTTAGAAATATTTATACAGCAGCCTCAGAAAAGCGTCTCCCTCCAGAGCAAAGGGTAGGCACACTTACTCCCTATTGTAAAAGATTTTGATCCTTGAACTTAGGGTTCTACTCTTGCAATGCACCCTGCTACAATGCAGGTGTCGTGCAGTTCATGAGATCTACCACTGTTGCAGTGAGTAATTACCTACTACTGACTTTGGAGTTTTAGGTCTTCCATGAAGCAGGTTGACCTGTTAGATTCGAGTAGGTTGAAAACTCAGACATTCCCCTGTCTTGACAATTAGAAGTTATTAATAAAGAATACAGAGTATAATAAACACACTCAAGAAACCCATACTCTCTTCAGGTCAACCTGATGCCATCAAAAAAAAAATTTAGACAAGTAACTTACCCTCCTGAGGCTCAGTGACAAAGCCACCAAAGACCTCATCTTGGTATCTGAAGATATCATTGTGAACGTAGAACTTATTTGCAACAGAGCCCTGCAATGCCAACAAAAACTTTTCATTTATTCAGATTTTCACCAAAAGCCAAATCACCCTACACCAATGGTTCTCTACTAAGAGCAATACTGCACCACCCAGACACATCTGGCAATGTCTGAAGATACTTCAGTTTTCACATGGGAGAGTGCAACTGAAAGCTATTGCTTGAGTAGAGGGCAGGGATGCTGCTGAACATCCTACAATGCACAGAACGGCCAGCCACAACAAAGAATTATCTGGTCCAAAATGTTACTAACACCAAGAATGAAAAACCCTGCTCTGCATTATAGCCATTAAAAACTACACTCAAATATATTGCTCCCTTAAAATACCACCAGATGGACAGCCAAATACTGGTAAAGTACGTAACATGTCACCACCTTAAATCTGAACAGTAACTACTTTTACCAACTGCAGCACGTACTTAAAATTCCTTAAATCTGTATCCAAGAATATTGATATAAACACTCAACAGTGCTACAGCTGAAAAGGTCTGCCTAGAAGACCACACCAGAGTATAAATCCAACTATGTCATTAACTATTCAAGCTCCAACACTGTCTCTTCATCTACATTTAAAAAAAAAGGGGGGGGGGGGGATATCACATCTCCTATCTACATAGGAGCTTTGGATATTAAATGAGACAGTTCATATAACAATGCATTATATAAGGTAATGTTAGATTCTTCCTCTTTAATAGGAAAAGGAAATTTAAGCAAACTTAAAATAATTCTTAATTATATCCCATATGACTCTGTATAGTTAGAAATTCATCAAGTTTTATACTACAGATAATCTAAGCCATCCTCTAAAACTCATGACTAAAATGAAACACGTTAATTTCTCAAAAAGACAACTGAGTTATTATTCAAACAGTAAGATGACAGGGGTTTTAGATTCATTATTTCTGAACAGAAAATTATCTTTTATTCATTCATTCATTCGTTCATTTATTTATGGGGGACAGAGAAAGAGAAAGAATATTCCAAGCAGCCTCCACGCTGAGCGTGGAAGCCCAACACAGGGCTCAAACCCACGAACCATGAGATCATGACCTAAGCCAAAATCAAGAGTCGGAACTTAACCAACTGAGCTACCCAGGCTCCCTGAACAGAAAACTATCTTAAGGGTAATGCTAAAGAAAACATCTAATCAGCAGGTCCCTATTGAGCCACTTCCACATGCGTATGCAGATAGGCTTCCTGACTTTGTTCAGTCTGCACCAGTCAGGAAGACAGTACAAGTGCAAACTCTTCAACATAAACCCGTGGCTCCTTTCATGATAAGCAGGAAAAGAAACAGGGCTCCCTGAAGAAACAGCAGATTCTAGAACTGGGGCTGGGGCTAGGACTAGGGCTGGAGCAAGCAGAGTATCAAATGAGCCTGAAACATCTTGTGCCACAAAAGTTATAAAGTGCTCCCTCTGCCAAAAACAAACAAAGAGATAATGGTACTGTAGTTAAGAAAGAGTATTCCTTACGCTTAGGAAAAATGCTCACTGAAGTATCTGAGGATGACTAGGCATGATGTCTCCAACCTACTTATAAATGGTTTTGAATTAAAATGACAGGTAAATAGAAAAAGCATTACTAATGTACAGGCAAGTGTGGGCAATGGCTCTAGGTAAGGAGTATGTATGAGGTATTGTACTATTATCACAACTTTTCTGTAAGCTTGAAATTTCAAAATAAATACTTTCTAAAAAGATTTGTACAACCTTTCGTGGTTTGTTTCTTCATACCTCAGGAGCAAGGACAAATGTCTGCATGAATCTCCTCAAAGCCTGGTTGTTATTGGAGAGCAACCCCATCACCTGGACCACCACCCCATCATTCAGAGTGGCATGAGCATCAACATGGCGAATCTTAGTGTGGCAATTGGTAAAGTTTTGTGACATGACTTTCCTATGGATTTCCTAAAGAATCAAGGGAAGAGTTAATGACTTAAAATTTACAATCTCCAACAAAAACAAATTTTTAATACAACACAAGTAGAGATAATCTGCATGTTTAAATTACAAACTACACAGACCCTAATTTGCCTTAGAACAGGATATCCCAGTGACCGCCTTGAGCTTTTTAAAACTGTCCTGAATTGACATACCTAAAAAAGGTTTACAGTAAATGAGAATGATCCCTGTGCTAAAACCAATTACCTCCTAACAGAAAATTTTCAGAACAAATTATTCAAAATAAGGAAATCTGACACCCTAAGCTTTTCAGTGGCTTTACCAAATAGGTACTGAACACCAAAACTGCTAAAAAGAAATTGAAAAACTTCGTCTTTAAATATCAGCAAATCTGTTATGTATGTACCTGCCTCAATATGGGTTATTTTCTAGCTGTGTAACAGCCTACACAAAGCTTGGGATGCTTACTTTCTGTCCATAAACCGCATCTGCTGGCTTTCCATTTGAATCCAATCCCCCGTGGACATAAGAAGAGTTCTTTCCATAAAATCTGTAAAACAGAGAGATAATTTACTTGTCAGGTGCAAGCATCCTAAGCCTTGATATTTATTTTTCATGTTTGGTATCTATTTGCCTCACTGGCAGAATCTTGGAAACAAGGTGTTTTTCTTTTTCATTTTTGTATACAATCATAGATCTACTCCCTACATGTCACTCAACATTTGCTGAACAGAAATAGATTTGGTCAATGAGGCAGAACACTTTACAAGTCATAAGCTCCAGATTTCAGAGTAGGATGACTGTGTTGGGAAAGATCTTGTAGTTCATGTCAGGAAGGCTACTTAGAATAAAACAAGTTCTGTTTTCACTCAAGAAGAAAACAGGCAGCCTTAATACAGATGAGGACATCTACACTCTCCTGTAAGCTTACAAAGTCTAAACCTTTTATATCTGAGAATGCATGTGAGGGGATTCCATTAAAAATCAGTAATTTAACAACAAAAACAAAACCAGTAACTCCTGCAGGTGAGGTTTAAGAGTAATTTTTAACAATTCTTGCTGATGCATTAAGAGCTTCAGACTTTAATTCCCCAAAGCTTGAATTCACCTATATCCTCAATTGCTTTGTTTTTTCATTGTAACACTGGATCGGGGGAAAAAAAAAAATACTGGATCAGGAAAGCCAGATGCAGACACAAAGATATCCCAAAAAGTGCCCCAACCCAGAAATAACTGCTATTAGAATTTCTTGATAACTGGGCGCCTGGGTGGCTCAGTCAGTTGAGCATTGGACTCTTGATTTCGGCTCAGATCATGATCTCACGGTTCATGGGTTTGAGCCCCACATCTGCACGGATAGTCTAGGGCTTCCTTGGGATTTCTCTCTCTCTCTGCCCTTCCCCTGCTCATTCACATCTTCTTTCTCAAAATAAATAAACTTAAAAAAAAAAAAAAAAGAATTTCAGGGCGCCTGGGTGGCTCAGTCAGTTAAGCATCTGACTCTTGATCTCTGCTCAGGTCAGATCTCACAATTCTTGCGTTTGAGCCCCTGCACTGATGGTACCAAGCCTGCTTGGGATTCTGTCTGTCTTTCTCTGCCCCTCCCCTGCTTGTGCTTTCTCTCTCAAAATTAATAAATATTAAAAAAAAATTTTTCAAATTAAAAAGAATTTCTTGGGGCGCCTGGGTGGCTCAGTCGGTTAAGCGTCCGACTTCAGCCCAGGTCACGATCTCGCGGTCCGCGAGTTCGAGCCCCGCGTCGGGCTTTGGGCTGATGGCTCAGAGCCTGGAGCCTGCTTCCGATTCTGTGTCTCCCTCTCTCTCTGACCCTCCCCCGTTCATGCTCTGTCTCTCTCTGTCTCAAAAATAAATAAACGTTTAAAAAAAAAAAAATTAAAAAAAAAAAAAAAGAATTTCTTGCTACCTATACTACCTACAGATATGCAATTTGTCACAAATGAACCCATACATATCATTCTACATCCTGATTCTGTCCCTCTCTGGCCCCTCAAATAGGACAGTTTTGGGCCCACAGGTACCCTAAGTCTACCCTGCAAATTTTAAAGTTATTAAAAGGCTACACATCTGCCAGTGCATCAGTTCAATGCTGGCTAATCCACTTTTCATTACAGGCAAACATCAGAGATATCAGAGTTTGGTTCCAGATCAGTGCAATAAAGAGAATATTGCAATAAATGGAGTCAAATAGGCTTTTTTGGTTTTCCAGTGCATATAAAAATTATGTTTACACTACACCTTTGTCTATTAAACGTGCAACAGTATTTCTACTACAATGTAAGCAATGTAAGCAATGTACATACCTTAATTAAAAAACACTTTGTTGCTTAAAAAAAAAAAATGTTAACCATCATCTGCACTTTCAGGGAGTCCTAATCTGTCTATTGGTGGAGGGTCTTGCCTCGATGGATGGCTGCTGACCAGGGTGGTGGTTGCAGAAAACTGGGGTGGCTGTGCCAATTTCTTCAAGTTAAGACAACAATGAAGTTTCTTCCACCAATTAACTTTTCCTTTCACTAAGGATTTTCTGTAGTGTGTGATACTGTTTGACAGCATTTTACCCACAGTGGAACTACTTTCGAAATTGGAGTCAATCCTCTCAAATCCTGAGAGCCACTGCTTCATCAACTCAAGTCTATGTAATATTCTTTTTTGTTGTTACTCCCAACAATCTTCACAGCATCTTCAGCAGTAGATTCCATCTTAAAAAAAAAAAAACTTCTGGGGCGCCTGGGTGGCTCAGTTAAGCGTCCAACTTCGGCTCAGGTCATGATCTCACAGCTGTTGAGTTCAAGCCCCACATCGGGCTCTGTGCTGACAGCTCGGAACCTGGAGCCTGCTTCGGGTTCTGTGTCTCCTCCTCTCTCTGCCCCCACCCCCCCCATGCTCATGCTCTGTCTCTCAATAATGAATAAACATAAAAAATTTTTTTTAATTAAAACATTTTAAAAAACACTATCTTTGCTCATCTTTAAGAAGCAACTCCTCATCTGTTAACGTTTTATCATGAGACTGCAGCAACTCAGTCACATCTTCAGCCTCCACTTCTAATTCTAGTTCTCTTTATATTTCCACCACACCTGCAGTGACTTCCTCCTCTGAAGTCCTGAACCCCTCAAAGTCATCCACGAGGGCTGGGATCTTCTTCTCAACTCCTGTTCATCTTGATATTTTGACATCTTCCCATGAATCACGTCCAATATAAAGCTGTTTCATCTACACTGAAAATCTATTATTGTCCGTGTAGCCACCTTCACCACCTACCTTATCTAGATTTTCTGGATGGCTTGCTGCAGCTTCTACATCAGCACTTGCTGCTTCACCTTGCACTTTGATGTTACGGAAACAGCTTCTTTCCTGAAACCTCATCAACTAACTTGTACTAGCTTCAAACTTCTTCTGTGGCTTCCTCACCTCTCTCAGCTTTCATAGAATTGAAGAGTTAGGGCCTTACTCTGATCAGGCTTTGGATTAAAGGAATGTTGTGGCTTATTTGACCTTCCATCCCACTACTCAAAGTTCCTCATATCCACAATAAGGCTGCTCTGCTTTCTTATCATGCATGTGTTCACTGGAGTAGCACTTTTCATTTCAAAAACATTTCCTTTTTACTCACAATTTAGCTAATAGGCCAAGAGGCCTAGCTTTTGGCCTATCTCAGCTTTCAACATTCCCTACCAAGCTACTTACGGCTTTTGATGTGAAGGGACAGACAAGTGACTCTTCCTTCCACTTAATACCTAATTAAAGCCATTGTAGGGTTAAGTTAACTGGCCTAATTTGAATACCACTAAGTCTCAGAGAATAGAAGGCCCAAAGAGGGAGAGAGATGGGGAACAACGAATCAGTGTAAGAGTCAGAAGACATACAGCATTTATTGAACATTAAGTTCATGGTCTTACATGCGTAGGCATATGCCATAAAACGATTATAATAGTACCAACAAAGGTCACTGATCACAGATTACCATTAAAAAATATAATAATGAAAAAGTTTGAAATATTGTGAGAATTAGCAAAATGTTGACAAAGACACAAAATGAGCAAATACTGGAAAAATGGCACCAATGAACTTGCTAGACTGAAGATTGCCACAAACTTATAACTGCCAAAAAACACAGTATTTGCAAAGCACCATAAAGTGAAACACAATGAGATACGCTTGTATGTATGTTGTACTTCAAGATAAAATGTGAAAAAAAAAAGGTCTTGAGTCAATAAATATATCGACAAGGACTATATTAATTTCACTTAGTTCTCCTAAGTTTTATGTATTAATTTGAGAGAGTAAGAGCAAGCAAGAGCAGGGGAGAGGCAGACAGGGAGAGCAAAAAATCCCAAACAGGCTCCCCGCTGACACTGATGAACTGTGAGATCATGACCTGAGCTGAAATCAAGAGTAGGATGCTTAACTGACTGAGCCACCCAGGCACCCCTTGCTCCTTTTCAAAGTCCAAAGTTACCTAATCTCTGAGGACATAGAAACAAATTTTGACATAAAACACAAAAAGAAAAAAGGGGAAAAAAACATGTGAAAACCTGTTCAATCACTTAAGTCATGTCAACACCAGATTTGTTTTTAATTTTCTATTTATTTTTGAGAGAGAGAGAGAGAGAGAGAGAGAGAGAGAAAGAGAGAGAGAGAGAGAGAGAGAATGAGACGGGGAGGGGCAGAGAGAGGAGATACACAATCTGTGAAGCAGGCTCCAGGCTCTGAGTTGTCAGCACAGGGCCTGACGCTGGCCTAGAACTCATGAACCACAAGATCATGACCTGAGCCAAAGGTGCTTAACCGAATGAGCCACCCAGGCACCCCAACACCAGCAAATTTTTAACAGCTTACATCCTTACCTGCAAAATAAAGTTAAGTACCTAATAATGTCTTACTAAAAGGTTTTAGTAAAGATCAATAGGAAACAGGTGAAAGCAGAAAATTGTAAATTCTCAAATATATATATATTTTCCATTTTCACAACAAGGACTCAAATTTATAAATTTTCTTTTTCACCCAATAAGGACGTGATATCCAATATGCAAGCTGGTCAAAGTAACGAGGGAAATAGTCTGGTCCAGCAAACACACATTTTGGCATCTGTAAGAAATTATTCTAACAAGTCTATAAATCAACTTGTATATTTATAGCTTTGTATAATGCTGGACTGTTTGTAAGAAGAAATAATGGAAGCAACCAACAAATTCACCACTGGGGATTAAAAGATGCTATATATCTCTATAAAATAAAAAATACATGAATACTAAAATTAATATGATACATGTACTACCCTTATGAGATGACCCCAAATTATCAAGTGAAAAACTAAAAGACAGTATGTTAAAAATGTTTGCATATACAAAGAAAAATTGTAAACATGGTTTTACTAGAGCTTTTTGTGTTTATTTCATAAACTGTTAATTTACAAGCCTATACCACATTTCCAAGTTACCCTAATTTTTAAAAGCACATGGACACAAAAATGTTACTGTAGGAATAGTCTTCGATACATTCTTACAAAATATTCATGATTCACCAAAAAACACCATAAAAAACAGAAACAAAAGCATAAATACCATATTTTTATATTTTCAGCCATGATTTTTCTGACAATGTGTAAGTTTAGGTGACTTAGTCTAATTTCTTTATACTTGTATATTCTACTTAAAAATTTAATTTTAATAACCATCATTTATTGGCTGTTATGTACAAAGCACATATTATGCAACAAGTCTACAAAGTGCATGACGAGACTCTGAAGGATAAGTAGCTACATACTAAAAAACATTAGATCATGCATGGTTAAAAAAAAAAAGTTTTACCTGTGTAGCATGTCTGGGGCCTGGTTCAGCAGCGTGTAATACTGCCTCACAAATTCCCGCCCGACCAGCAGGGGACTAGGCTTCTCCATAACCATTGCTTTGGTCAATTCAACCTGGAAAAAAATGTTGAAGATGTTCAACTTGAAAGATCAAGTACACAGGGGAAAAATGGCAGGGGAAAAAACTGAATTATTTAGCTAAAACCAACTCAAAGACAAGACACTTTAGCAATTCTTGGTTTTAAAAAATAAGCATAAGAATAAAACCCCCACAGACCAGGTTAGATTTTTATTCAAGTTTATTGTAATCTGATGAATTCATTATTATTCTCAAAAATTAATTTCTTTAAAATGATTATAAGAACTTCAAAGGTACATATTTCCAGCATGTACCTTATCATAATCTCTCTGAATTTTTTTTAATGTTTATTTTGATGTTTTGAGAGAGAGACAAAGTGCAAGTGGGGTAGAGGCAGAGAGAGGGAGACACAGAATCCGCAGCAGGCTCCAGGCTCTGAGTTGTCAGAGCCTGATGAATTAATGTTTATTTCTGAGAGAGAGACAGAGTGTGAGCAGAGGAAGGGCAGTGAGACAGGGAGACCTAGAACTCAAACTGGGCTCCAGGCTCCGCGCGGTAAGCACAGAGCCTGACGCAGGGCTCGAACTCACGAACTGTGAGATCATGACCTGAGCCAAAGTCGGACCCTTAACCGACTGAGCCACCCAGGCACCCCTCTCTAAATTTCTAAACCCAATTAAGAGTGTTCCACTTCTAAGATTACAAGCACATTCTTATTTGTTGCAATACTAGATTCAAGGGTGATAAATATAGCTCTGACATACAGGAGGCACATGTGATCACATTTTTAGTCAGTATCAGGGAAAACTTCTAGTACCTTTAAGAGAAACCATAAAAATCTAAAAATGCTATGCTTAGTTCATTTCATGATGAAACCAAATATAATCTGAAAAAGGGTGAGCTAACAAAATGTTT
Source organism: Panthera leo (assembly GCF_018350215.1). NCBI lineage: Eukaryota > Metazoa > Chordata > Mammalia > Carnivora > Felidae > Panthera > Panthera leo. The sequence goes on from NC_056679.1 coordinate 194,910,058, forward strand.
TTTTTTACTCAAAAAAATTATCTACCACCTCAAAGTCCTCACAATGACAAAGTTAGTATCTTTTGAGTATTAAGAAAGGCAGCAAACACTAAGTCCTCAATCATTGTTATCAAAATAAAACTTTTTGGGAAAAATATCTGGTAGGAGATAATCCAACTTTTCATTTGAGGAATAAAATCATCCTCAAATTAAGCATACAGGCAAACACATATGTACAGATCAATTACAGTAAAAAAGGCAAGACATTTTATTTCAGTTTTCTCAAAGGACAGGCAAAACAATTTGATTGGTTAATTCCTGAACAATTTGTGGACATATGTTTATCTTCATCTAGTGCATCTGCATTATCCTTTTATCTTAAAAAGTTTATTTTGAGAGAGAGAGAGAGAGCGCGCATGCGCACATGGGCACACGAGCAGGGAAGGGGCAGAGAGAGAATCCCAAGCAGGTTCCAAAGCTGTCTACACAGAGCTGGGCATGGGGCTCAAACTCGCAGAATGTGAGATCATGAACTGAGCCAAAACCTAGAGACAGACACTCAACTCAGTCACACAGGCACCCCTGCGTTATTCTTGAATATCTGTCCAATTTACTACCTGTTTCACTGAAACCTAAGAAATTAGTTCAAGGCCAGTCCACATTTTCCCCAGATTACAGGTACTAGATCAATACAGAATACCTTCCTAGTCATACTGGAGAGTAGTTTACCTGTAGGCATGGTTACTAGAGTATCAGTAAAAAGAATTTGGATCCTAAGTCTTAAACAAATATACTTAGACTAAACCAGAATGAGAAATTGCTATACTTTTCCCTGGATCATAGTCAAACACAAAAAAAAAAAAAAAAGAAGATAATTTCAGATGTTCTTACTGATCCTAAATTCTTCAGAACTTCAAAGTTACAGTTGGATGTGAGATCACGTCATATAACTTGTGGTTTTCAAGTTTTAAGATTTCCCATTACTATGGTACTATTACTATGATCTGATGTAAACCAGATCAACTACACTTAAAAAAAATTTTTTTTAATGTTTTTATTTCTTTTTGAGACAGAGACAGAGAAGAGAGAGACAGAGTCAGAGAGAGGGAGACACAGAATCCAAAGCAGGCTCCAGGCTCTGAGCTGTCAGCATAGAGCCCAACGCGGGGCTTGAACTCATGAGCTGTGAGACCATGACCTGAACTGAAGTCAGATGCTTAACTGACTGAGCCACCCAAGCGCCCTTCCACCTGAATTTTTAATGGAAGGGCTTACTCTAGGCAAAGTCAAAAGAGCAAAATATCCTATGATCTGCGTAAGAATGCATATGGAACTCTCATACAAATCACTAAAATAAAGAATAACCCAAGAGAAAAACAGGCAAAGGAAATGGAAGAGCCAATTCTCAGGAAAGTAAATGGGCAAGAAATGATAAACTAAGTAACCAATAAAATGCAAATTAAAACCTATCACTTCTCACAGAAGATCCCCTGAAATATTAAAATATCAGTCAATGTTCAACACTGTCAAGAAGTTGGGAAAAGAGAACCGGCAAAGCTGAAGAAATGTCAATGGCTGCCACCACAGTGGAGAAGTTATCTAATAAAATCAACAATGCTCCAATGAATCCAGCAATTCTTTTCTAGACACATACACAAGAGAAACACCCATAGGCACAAGAGATAAAGCGAGAAATTAACTGCCACCCTATTTCTGAAACATAACACAAATAACCTATGTTATCTGTCAAACAGGAAATGGATTAGGGTGCAGTTTATACAAATCATTCAAACACTGTATCTAAGATAATCACATGGGGCACTGACAAGATTGAAAAGCAGTACTATTTATAATTATGCCAGGTTAACTGGAGTGAATTAGGGCTGTCCCTAGGAAACCAAGACATAAAGTCATCCTATTTATAGTGGTCAAAGTCAGCATGAAATAGATCTCAAAAACAATGTTAAAATGAAAAGTCAGTTGCTGAATATGTACTGTATAATAGCTTTTAAACTTTTAAAAGTGTTTTTAGTATACACAAAACATTAGATATTGTTCATAGTACTTTTCTACTTATGAAAAGCTTTATTAACATTATGCTGTCATATACAGTACACAATAAATACTTTAGTCCTAACTTTGAAGTATTTGTTACTTCCATTGGATCAGATTTTCTTTTAATATTTAAGGCCTAAAAATTAGCCTGATACATGGAGTATCCCAGCAGAAATTCCATTTGGACAAGAAAACCATTCAAATTATTCTGCTTATATGTAAAAATCTTACTATAACTATGTCATCAACTGTTGATACTTAGTTTATGTAAACAGATGCTTTTACTTGGTAGAATTAATTTTAAAAATACACCCATAGGAGCATAACTGATTATCTAATTTATGCTTTAAACTATAGTCTGACTGCAAATGAGGTACTTTGGAATAACTTCATCACCTATGATAACTCTTACTCCAATCTACCCTTTTGGTTTCCTTCATCTGTTTTTGTTTTTATCATGATTTGTATTCTGCAGTCATTTCCAGTTTTTTTCTTCCAAGATTTAATTTAAATTCAAGTTAGTTAACATATAGTGTAGTATTCATTTCAGAAGTGTATTTTCATGATTCATCACTTACATAACACCCAGTACTCATCCCAACAAGTGCCCTCCTTAATGCCCATCACCCATTTAGACCATCCCCCACCCACCTCCCTCCATCAATCCTCAGTTTGTTCTCTATAGTTAAAAGTCTCTTATGGTTTGCTTCCCTCTGCTTTCATCTTATTTTTCCTTCCCCTATGTTCATCTGTTTTGTTTCTTAAATTTCACATTTGAACGAAATCATACGATATTTGTCTCTGACTTATTTCACTCAGAATAAGGGAAAGAGCCAGGGTACATGGGTGGCTCAGCTGGTTAAGCGCCTTGTGGGGCCTGCACTGAGCGTGGAGCCTGCTTAGCGTTCTCTCCCTCCCTCTCCCTCTGCCCTTCCCTTACTTGCGTGGGCACACACACGCTCTCTCAAAAAATATATACAATAAACTTTTTCAAAATAAAAAAAATAAAAATAAAAAAAAATTATGGAAAGAGCCCAAATGTCCATCGACTAATGAATGGATAAGGATGTGGTGTGTGCAAACACATACACACACACACACAAAATGGAACATTATCAGCCATCAAAAGGAATGAAATCTTGCCATTTGCAAGGACATGGAAAGAATAGAGCATTGGTATATTTATTTTTAAAATAGTCTGGAAGTAAAAACAGACAAATAGATCCATAGAACAAAATAGCTAAGAAATATACCCACATATAAAGGGACAACTGGGATTTTTAACATAAATGCAGATAATTCGGTAGAAAAAGGATACTCTGTTCAACAAATGGTGGAAGAATTGCATATCCATACATTGGAAAAAATGAACCTCATTTCACGTACCACATTAAGTTTACTCGAAATGGTTTTATGTAAAATCTAGAACTATAAAATCTGCATGACCTTGGGTTGAGCAAAGATTCTAGTTACACTGAAAACATAATCTATATGAACACTGATACTGTAGATTCTGTTAAATTAAAACTTTCTGCCCTGCAAGCCCCTTTACGAGAATGAAAACACGAGCTAGACTGGGGGATAAATATTTCAAAGCATATATCTGATAGGAAAACTTGTTATCTATAAGAACTCTCATAACCGAATAACAATCCCATAAAATATGAGCAAAAGATATGAAAAAACACTCCACCAAAGAAATTATTTGAATGCCAAATGAGCCCATGAAAAATGCTAAACATCCTTAGTAATCAAAGAAATGCAAATTAAAACCACAGTAAGGTACCACTACACCTGTCAGAACGACCAAAATAAATGCTGACCAAGGTTGGCCAGGATATACAGAAACTCTCAGGATATACTCAAAATTCTGCTGGTGGGAGCGTCAAGTGGTGCAACCACTTAAGAAAAGTTTGTCAGTTTCTTAGAAAGCTTTATTTGTAACACCCTAAAGCTGGAAACCAACCAAACATCCATCAACAGGTGAATGGATAACATTGTGGTGTATTTACAGAATATAACTTTTTTCACAAGCACATATTGTATGATACAGCTTACATAAAAATTCTAGAAAACATAGGGGGCACCTGGGGGGGCTCAGTTGGTAAAGCTTCCATCTCTTTGATTTCAGCTCAGGTCATGATCTACAGTTCATGGTATGAAGCTCCATGCCTGCTTGGGATTCTCTCTCCCCCTCTCCTTGCCCCTCCACCCCCAAGCTCTCTCTAAATAAGGAAAGAAAGAGACAAAGAGAGAGAGAGAGAGAGAGAGAGAGAGAGAGAGAGAGAAAGAAAGAAAAGAAAAGAAAAACAAGGAGTCCTACTTAAAAAAGTGATGCAAATTGTTAACTGTCAATTCTAAGTACTAGGACGTTTAAGTCGTCTTTTTGCCCTATCTTAATAATTTATCAAAAACACTAAGGAAAAAACACCAAGGGTTTGTGTGCACTAATATGAATATATATTAAATTATCATAAATTTTGTAGCAAGGTTATGCTATGTATTCAAACATTTGAAATTAAGGCATTAAGAGAAACCAAAATGTTTTCCCAAAACCAGAGAAACTTTAATACAAAAGCCAATGTCTGTACTCATAGCAAGAGCAGTATCACCATCACGGGATCTACTGTTCAATCTGTTTTCTAAACTCTACACGTTTACCACCTGTCACCTCCCTTTAATTCTTCCTGATAGTTCCTTGGAGAAATGGTTGACTTTAGGGCTGGGAAAGGCAAAATACAAGGTGAGCCTGAACTACTGGTAAATAAAGAAAATGCTTTAAGGGGTGGCTCAATCAGTTAAGCATCCGACTTCGGCTCAGGTGATGATCTCTCGGTTCGTGAGTTCGAGCCCCTCTCGGGGCTCTGTGCTGACAGCTCAGAGCCTGGAGCCTGCTTCAGATTCTGTGTCTCCCTCTCTCTGCCCCTCCCCTGCTTGAGCTCTGTCTCTCCCTCTCTCAAAAACAATTAAAAATTTTTTTTAAAAAAATGAAAATGTTTAAAAAAAAAAAACCTCAGGGGAATGTTAAAAGGACACAAGAGCCAAAACTGCACCAATTTGAGCAGTAAGTAAAAAAGCAAAAATAACTTAGATAACATTGGATTACAAACCAAAGAATAAAATATCCATGGCTCCATAGTAACAAAAATAAATGCCTAAATACAAAATTTAATGAGTAAGAAAATAAAGTCAATAAAAAAATAAAGGGGGAAGGAGACAAAGCTGCCTTACAGAAGAATTTCAAACAGAGGGAACAAAGGAAATAAAGAATCACCATTACACTAAGATAACAGCCACAAGCAAGATCCAGTAATAAACACTATAAGGAATCTTTAAAGAAACATATTAACATATGCTAAGAAACAGAGAAACATATTAACATATGCTTAAGAAACCTTTAAGAAACATAGCTAATATATGCTAACATATATTAGCATAACTTTGAAGTGTCTCCCCCCCCCCCCAAATATTTAGTAATTACAATAATAGCTTTAATACATAGCTAATTTATGTCCACAAATTCTGATCCTCCTCTTCCTTGGGGACTGGTTTTTAACAAAGAAAACAAGGGGAAAAATCCTAACCTGGTAGACACCACTTAATCGACCAAGGTTAAATTCAACCAGTACATTATGTACTCCTTGATGTGATAAGAAGGCTAAGTCACCTCTGTATTCTTCCCCCAAATCCATAACCTCAGTCTACCTATAACACCAAGTGTACCCAAATTTAGATCAAGTGTCAAGGTCATAAAAGACAAAGAAAGAAAAGAAACTGTGACAGATCAGAGAGAGACTCAAGAGACTGCAATGTGTTATCTTAGATTGGATCCTGGAACAGATAAAGGACGTTAGTGGAAAAACTAAGGAAATCTAAGGGCAATCATTTCGTTAATAGTATTTTATTCAACATCAATTTCTAGCTATCTCAAACTCAAGTTTTCTCAAAAGAGAAAAACTTCAAAATGAACTGAAAAAACCTAACAATTTACTAGCTTTTCTTGGTTTTTTAATATCCATCCATTCCCCACTCCAAAGTTAAAAGCTAATCGGCTGGACTTATAATTGGGCAACAATCTACATTCTTTGTCAGTGAGGGGAAAAAACACTTTATGGTTAACACTACTGCCTCATCTATGAAATTCCTGAAAACATGAATTTCCCATCCTTTAGATTTCACAAATCACAGAGCAGGCTCAGAGAGTCCATGAACACAGGGTATACCTGAGTCATAACCTAAAAAAGGCTGAAAAGGTTTTGGACTCCAGATTCTGAATCCTACAAACTTTTTTGAATAAGGAAATAGCTACACTCTACAATTCACTGCTAGACATATAAGCTTTACAAAACAGACAACTTTTTGGGTTTCAGAGCCTCAATACCCTTTGTAAGTAAAAACATAAGACTACTAAGACATGTAAAAGCACTTTTAGAATATATAAAGGGCTATACAAATACACAATGATGCTGTTAAGTAGCCATTTAACATCCCCAGAGTTGCAGTGTGCCCCATCTAGGAAGCCACTTTCTCTGAACCATCTCTAGCATTTACTTTTTTAAATACCTGAAATACAACAAGCTGAGCAGCTGAACAATAGTACAACATGACAAACTGCCAGAGGATGAAAGGGGAAATCAATTCATCTGAAGACACTAAGGCCACAATCTGTGAGAAAAATGTTTTAATTACTTTGTTTTATAAAGGCCACTCTTCATGTGCAGATTAACCCTGGCTCTTCACCATTATCACCTGGCTTGCAATTCAGCTTTCCCCACCCAGGCCAAACAGGGTGTCCAAGGATACTTAAAAAAAAATAAACAGGTGATTTTTAAGTTTGAAAAACATAATAAACCTAGTTAACCACCAGTGTGATCAGCAACTACAAGTGAGATTACAGTTGCTGAATCTAAATTTAACTACATGGCTGGAAGGGCAGTGTTGCAACTAAAGGTTTTTCCTACTAGCTATTAACTGACTAGCCAGGGGAGGGGGGGAAAGCAGTTTTTAAACCTACTTACTCTGACAATTCTCTTTGCAAAAGAACGGACAATGCATGTGTGAATTCTGAAATATCATTAAAAAAAAAAAAACAACCTAATTACAAAATGTTGAACGATCAAGGAGGTAATTAAACTGGCAAAAAGAAAAAATTGGTTTTGGTCACAAATTCAGGCTTTATATTAAATTTCATCTTTTAACATTGCCCCAACCATCCTAAGAACCACATACAATTCATAAACCTATAAAAATTTAAGTTTAAGGCATGAACCTGTAAACATTTAAAACTAACCTCTACCCTTTACTTTCTATGCAAAGTACTAAAAGAACAAAATAATAATGTAAATTACAAGGAAAGAAAAAAGAAAAAACGACCGCAAGTAGGTCAGCAACAAACATTACCAAATCTTCCGATGCACCCTTAGCAGACTGTCAGCTGAGAACAGCAAACTGAATGTGAGTTAAAGAACAAAGAAGTGCCTACTTTTCTATCAGTTAGAAGCACAAGAGCTTAGACACACAGGATTTAATAACAAAAGTAACGTGACTTGGCTGGGAAGAAGGGAGGCTCACCAGCCTTGTATTATCACAATTTGCTTCGTTTGTTCCTAATAAACGCACGCACAAGAGATCAACCAGGCTACCAATCTGTAAAATACCTCCGTTTTCATATTCCTGACCAACTGATAACCATTCGCCTGAGGCAAAGAACAGGTTAAGAAATACTTGAAAGAGAAACAAAAGTTTCTCTCAATGCATAAGGATATTTCATTCTGATATATTCTACTCCCAGCAGTGATACCACCAGCTGGATTTAAAAAATTAACAGTTTCTATGTCATGTTTTAACATTTGAAACCTAATGCTAACTCAATAGGCAACCCCAACTAAATAAAGGTAACTAAAATGGCTACATGAGAAGGCCAGTTCTAAGTAAAACAATGTTACATTCTAAAGCAATCTGTTATTTATGGCAACATCAACAAAAAACTTGGCCATACAGTATTTTGATTTATCTATTGCTACTTTCTGTTAACAAACATGGAAAGTACTGGGAAATGGAAACACTTACAAATATTGATTCTTTGTAGTTTTTTAATTTCCTAACAAGGATGTAAATTATGTATTCCCTCCTACTACAAAAAAATTCTTTAAAGACCAATCCTAAAAGCTCTGAAGGAAGGCTGAAAGCCATTCCAAGCAAAATTAATTCACAAGAGCTAGTCGCAAAACTTTTATTGTAGTTTTTTTCTCAAGTAGAGATATTTGTGATGTCAAGTAATGATCTGAACCTACAACTATATTTTTTAAGTTTAGTTAGAGAGAAAGTGAGGACGAGCAGGGGAGGAGCAGAGAGGGAGAGAGAGAATCCCAAGCAGGCTCTGCACCGTCAGCGCAGAGAGCCCGAGGGGGAACTCCAACTCACCAACAGATCGTGACCTGAGCCCAAGTCCAGTCGGGCACTTAACCAACAGCCATCCGGGCGCCCCTGGACCTACAACTATTTTATTAAGCCAAGGTGCATACTGCCTTTCAAATATCGCAAACCTATACTCGTCTTTGAAGGTGTCTTCTGTATTTGCAGCATACAGACAGGAACCTAACAGGAAACGCTCAACACATGAACTGAATGCAGAGAGGCTTTCATCCGCAGAAGATCCCGACTGCCAGGTCCCGACTGGCGTTAAGGGCAAGACTTCCAACACCTCTCAATCACCCGTAATTCACCTAGCATAATAAGCTCCAGTGGTTAAATTTATGTTGTAACTGGGCACCATCCTTTCCGTCCCAACTTCGCATTTCAACCCACGCAGGCGGGCGAGATGTGAAACTCATCGCTCTGACTCGCATTTTCTCCAACTACAAAACGAGGAAGTCAAGCGATCCTCCCGAAGGTCCTTCTCAAAAGCCTGCCCCGGTGAAGACAAGAAAAAGGTTTCAAGGTCTAGACCAATTTCGGAGCCTAACTGGCTGCTGGCGGGACTTTCCCACCACCAGTATCAAATCCGAGGAGGAACACCGTCCACGTTCATTCGCACGTATTCATTCGATTCTATCCTTTTTCCGGAAGCGTGGAGGGCGGCACGTCCCTCCGTGCGAATACACGTAGAAAGGAAAGCCCAAAGCCTCTCGTGTCCTTTGTCATAATCTCACTTCCAACCCGCGTCTCCCTGAAGCCCACAAGTGGCTCCAGTACAAACGCCAATGCACTCTTCGCAGCAGTTGGCCTCGCCAGGCTGATGCTGCCCCCAGGGACCAGGGCTCCGGGGACAGCGGCGCCCTGGAGCCGCGCAGGGCGCTGGCACAAGGACGAAAGGAGGCTGCGGGACTAGGAGTCAGACGGCCCGCGGGTTCCAACCAGCACCTGCCTCTTACCGTCTGTGTGCCTTTGAGCACGCCTCTCCACCGCGGGCCCACCGAATCCACTGCCATAGGGCAAATCCCCGCACCTACCTCCTCGGATCCTCGTGGGAGCGCATGAGAGCCACACAAGTTGCTCAGCACAGTGCCTGGCACACAGTGGGGGCTTAGAAAACACAAGGGTTATTATCTCCTCTCACTATCCATGCATTCGCTGCTCCCCCTTTAACTCCCTGCGAAGCCGAAGCGCTGCACTTCTGCTTCCCGAGTCGAAAAACCCTCATCGCGCTTTCGTGTCGCCCCGCCCCAAAATAAAAGCCTCCTCGGGTCCGGGCCAAACTGGAGCCCCTCGCCAGGGGAGGGAAGGCTCTGCGGGCGCGCGGGAGGGAGGCGGCGGGCGGGAAAGGCCGGCGAGACCGCCGCGCGAGGCCCCAGGCCCCCGAGATCGCTCTGGAGCCCGGGCGGCGGCCGCGGCTCGCTCTCGCCCCGCGAGGCCGTTGGGCGTGGCACGCGCACGAGGCGGCCGCGGACACGGCCACGCGCGCCGACCGGTGGGAGCGCGGCGAAGAGGGGGCGGGGAAACTCCGCGCGCCCGTGCGCCCGCCTGCGGCCGTTTGGGGGGGGGGTGGTGTGCACGCCTCGCGCGGCCGCCGCCGTCGCTCGGACTTCTCCTCCCTCTCACGACCGTCCCAGCTCGTCTTCGTCCCTGGGCCGCCCCGCCCCGCCCACACCCCAGACTACCTGCGCGGCTGAGCGGGAGAGGAACAAGCTTTGCTCCACAGCACGGCAAAAGGCAAAATCCCCTCACGCAACTGCGTCCGCACACACGCGTGCTCCGTCGCCGGTCTATATAACCGCGACTCAGCCTAACTTGTTGCGGCCAGGTCGAGCAGGCTTGTGACCAATCCCGACTGCGTCCTCTGGGCTCTTCGAGCAGCAATTGGGTATTGCCTCAGGATGAAGGCGTGGCTCTTGATTGGCTTAGACTCATGCCTATGAGACTGTGAGGATCTCGTTTCCCTAGTAACGGATTGGCATTGAGAGAGACCAATTACTTAAAGGTACGTCAAAAAGAGGGTGGGGAGTTCTTTAACCGATACCCATAGTAGCCAATAAGTGCGTGCGGCCGCTCCCATTCGATAAAATGTGTTCCCCTGGGCGGAGATCGGTTTTCCATGCAGGAGCGGTTGCTCCACAAGGTGGGGGCCCGTGTACTTTGGGGAAGTAAACCCCAAGCAACTAGGAGGTGGGCGCCAGGGAGGCCAAGGGAGCCCCTGGCCAATCACAAAGCGAGACGGAGCTGATTGACGCGGGGGTTGGACTGTGCCAAGGAGACCGAGCCCCAGGGCCTCCGTGCCCTCTGGGGAGATCCTGAGGCTCTTTCTGGCCCCGGCTTCCGTCCTCTTTCCTTTCTCTCCCTCACTTGTTGGGTCTGGCCCTGAGGCCCCTCTCCCGCCCCCTCTCCCGCCTGTTCTGCAGTTTGGTACCAGGGAAGCCAAGTGGTAAAGTTCCCGTTGTTTGGGTTTTTTCTTCTTATAGCAACTTTTTTATTTCCATACGGCCGCCTAAGGGCACTTGCTGGCTCTCACCATTAGTCAGCACTATTGTTGGACCACAGTGAAGGGAACACCGAAGGGGAAAGTAGCGGCCGTCGCGTACCTAAGATCGTGTAAAGAGGTCGCCCGTGAAAACTGCTGCCGAGTTTGAGAACACAGATGTCCACCCTGCTGTTCGTGGCAAGTGCTGCGGCAGGCCGGCCCCATGGCGGGCTCGTGGGAGTTCGCTGAGGTCTTCCCTCTCTCTTGCTGCCAAGGAACCGTAAAGTCTCTGCTCGGCTTGGTCCTTAGTGCAACATCCTGTGCGTCACCCCCATTGCCATTCAGTGTTCGAATTGCTAGGGTTGTGGGGGCTTCTTTCGTGTCGTTACTACTTTAAAAGGTAATTTGTCAAACTCCTACACGGATCCCCCCAAAGATTGCCCGAAGCACTTCAGGGGCTAAGTGGTGCTCCAGCCCGGTCCTGTCCACGTCCCTCGGTGTGTTATTGGGCCCTCTGTTGGTCACCATGAGCATTCTGTAAGGCAATACACAGACGCCTCGGTCAGTTCTCATTCCAGGCATGTGGTCTCCCGTTAAGTTTTGCAGAAAATTTGGTAAAGGAGCACCTGGAGCGTCTCCGTGGAGGGGACCGGCAGCAGCCTGCTGAGACCCGGGCGCGTCCCCTGTCGCTCCCTGAGCAGGGTCTGGCCCCAGACTGGAGACTCGCGGCCGCCCCAGGAGCCAAGTGAGAGCGTCCCTCTGCCCCCTCCAGGGCCCACTGCCGCATCGGCCTAGCTCATTCAGCATTTATGAGGTTCCTATTAAGGGCTGGGATCAGAGATGATCTGGATGCCGTCTCTGTTCTCCGTCACCCATCCAACAGACTGGGGCACTTTGCTGGCCCCGGAGCCCCCAACCAGGCATCTGGGACTAAGAAAGCTTCGGATGAAATTTAACCCAGAGAGAAAAGCTGCTAAAATTTTCTACAGTAAGGACACCCACCCACCTATTCCAACACCCCACCCATTCCATCCCACCCCCGCACCCCTCTGCCCGGATCGTGCCAGCTATGCTAAGGGTTTGGAGTTTATTCTGTTGGCAATGAAGAGCCCCTGGAAGAGTTCTTAAAGGGTGGACTGAGAGATTTGCCTTTTACAAATTGACTCTCCAAATTGAAATGCTAATGAGAGCAGATTTGCAAAACTTTAAATTTACAGATTGTAATTGAACCCAGATGGCCTATGATAACAGTCTTGGCTATTCTTAATCACGTTTGGAGGGAATTTTAAGTGAAACGGCTCTTTGTGTAAGGCTATTTGGCAATCACTATTAAAATTGTGTATCACCCAAAACAATAATAGCACTTCTTGGTTGATAGCCACTTTTTTTTTTTTTTTTTTTAACAAAGAAGCCTATACCACGGTGTTCAACTGCAGCATTGTCAGCTTTGTTAAAATATTTAAAAACTAAAAATGTAATTGCTCATCAACTGGCAAAGTGATTAGTGATATGCACATAATATAGAATACCATGCAGTAGTTTAAAAAGTAATGAGGTAGAATTACACAGATACGGATGGGTCTCCATTTGTTATTTGGACTGTTAATTGAAAAAAAAAAAGAAAGAAAATCAAGTTCAACAAACAAAGCAAAAAACAAAACTCCTGATTTCTGTATGTGAAAATCAGTATGTAAGTGCATAGGAAGGGTTCTAAATTTAAAACAATAGTTATTGCCCCTAGAGAATCTCCGAGCTTGGGAGCGATGAGGACAATGTATTATGTGAAAGTTTTACGAGACCATATTTATGTACTGTGTTGTGTAACGGGAGGTAGGAAGGAAGGAAGAGGAAACGGATTACCAGAGGGTGAATGTAGACAAGAACCCTCAAGTGGCTGTTACTGTCTTCCAAAGGAGAGAGCAAGTTGGCACTCTCCTGTGCTAGCCTCCCCACTCAGATCATGAAACCCTCAGGCCCCAGGTGCTGGATACTTAGTAAATGTTCAGTGAATGATTTACCACCAGTGAACTGTCAAGGCAGGGAGTCCGAGGAGATTTCCCCCCAGGGGACTTAACAGGTTTAGTTACAACCGAGTAGAGGGACGGCTGGCATCCAGTGGGCAAAGGCCAGGGATTCACAGACGCAGAAGAGAGAGACCCCACCACCACCACCACGCCCCTGCCATGACAAAGGACTTTCTGACCAAAAAGTCAATAGTGCCAAGGCTGAGATACCCTGATCTGGCTATCTGAGTCAGCTAGGGGAGAGTCCCCAGCCTCCTGCTTCTCTTTCCACTGCCAAGCAAAAGCTGGATACCCCTCTTCTACACTACCTCACCCTTTCTTCCTGCCAATTTTCCCCAAAGCTATGAGAAGCAGGGAAGGAAGAAACATGGGCAAAATCCCAGAAAACTCAGCCTGGTGGTGGTGGAGGAAGTTGGGGAACAGGGAATATTAGGAAAGGAATGATCCTAAAAATATCAAGTGGATCAGTTTTTCCCAAACATAGCTAATCACTTATGAAGGGCAATTAAAAATACATGCCTGTGTGTGTCTTTCACTGTTAAATTCTCACCTGCGAACAAAGCTCTAATGAAATAACATGGATTGCAGCACTGCTCCTACTAGAAAGAGAGGAAACAACCCAAATCTAGAGCTATATGGAACTGGTTAGATATAGTACTGCAGTACAATGCACTCTTACAGTGGACTGTCAAGCAGCCATAGAGAAAATGAGGCAGATCTATGTGTACAGTCACAGAGCAATTTCCAAGAGATACCAGTAGATGGAGAAAGCAAAGTGCAGAAAATGGAAAGAGTAAAGAAGGGGAACCAATGCCATGGGGCGATTATTTCTATTAAGGTATACTCTATTGCTCTACTTATCTCTACACATATCTGGATGGTTTTGCTGTACATGCACAGGTTATGTCTATGTCTGGAAGGAGTCATAAGAAACTGTTAATGATTGTTAACGAGGTGAACTTGGGCCAGGGTGGGAGAACAGCTTAGTTTTTCATTCATCCAAAGTACCCTTTGGTACTGACAATTTTTTAAACATGTACATGTATTATTTTTCAAAAGAAATTCAGTGTTAAGAATAGATTTTAATACATATACATTTTCCATAATACAAATATGGAAACTTTGATCCTTAAAACAGAGATTACTGGGGCACCTGGGTGGCTCAGTTGGTTAAGCGTCCGACTCTTGATCTCAGTTCAGGTCTTGATCTCAGGGTCATGAGTTCAAACCCCACATTGGGCCCCAGGCTGGGTGTGAAGCCTATTAAAAAAAAAAAAAGAAAAGAAAAACCAGGGAAAGAGAGTACACTTTTCTTGAGGAGCACTGAGTAATATATGGATTTGTTGAATCACTGTATTGTATACCCAAAACTAATGTAACACTGTATGTTAATTACACTGGAATTAAAATAAAATAGGAGTGCCCAGGTGGTTCAGTGGGTGGTGCATGTGACTCTTGATCTTGGAGTTGTGAGTTTGAGCCCCACGCTGAGTGTGGAGATTACTTAAAAATAAAATCTTTAGGGGCGCCTGGGTGGCTCAGTCGGTTAGGCCTCTGACTTCAGCTCAGGTCATGATCTCACCGTTTGTGAGTTTGAGCCCTGAACCCGGGCTCTGTGCTGACAGCTCAGAGCCTGGAGCCTGCTTCCGATTCTGTCTGCTTCTCTCTCTGCCCCTCCCCACTCATGTTCTCTCTCTGTCTCTCTCTCTCTCTCTATCTTCTCTCTTCTCTCTCTCTCTCAAAAATAAATAAGCATTAAAAATAAAAAACCTAGTACACTAATGATACCTCTTTAAAAAGTAAATAAAATCTTTAAAATAAATAAATAAATAAATAAATAAATAAATAAATAAATAAATAAATAAAACAGGATAAAATACCATACATTATCCCTTTAGGTATTTGAGGGATTTTGAAAATTAGTCACTGGGGCACCTGGGTGGCTCAGTTGGTTAAGCATCTGACTCTTGATTTTGGCTCAGGTCACGATCTTCATGAGTTGGAGCTTGGGATTCTCTCCTTCCCCCTTTTCTCTGTTCCTCCCCCAGCGTTCACACCTCCCTCTCTCAAAATAAGTAAATAACATTAAAAAAAAGAAAAAGAAAAGCCAGCCTGAATGTTTTAATTGGCCTGCCTGCCAGACTGCTAACATCTTTTCTTTTTGCTCCTTACCATATAAAAGTCTAAAGAGACCCTTTACTGGCTTAGAAATGCATGCCTCCCTTCTTTGACATTGACTTTCTGCAAACATATCACCTCCTGAAACTCTACAGAATGCTGCCCATGAGCCAGGCAACCTTACTAATATTCTCTATAAAGATGATCTCATTTAATATTCACAACAACCACAGTTCTCACTTCTCAGAAACAGGCTCAGAGAGGGTAAGCAAGTGGCCCAAGGTCTCACAGCTAGGACTGGAAACTAGGACTCTGACTTCAAGTCCTTGTTCATTTACCTACTTGTCATTACTGCCCAGGGAAGAAGAATATAGCCCCAAGTAGGAAAAGGGGTTTGGCCTCCTCAGACACCCCTGAAGGGCTGGAATATTCTTTCATGCCCTTAAGCAAGCCACCAGGTAATGCAACAGAGACAGCTTTCCAGGTGGTTTGAGAGTTCTGGGATCCATGGGAAATCCTAGTAATCTGCAGGATTTAAATTTTTTTTTTTTTAAATATATATTACAAGACTACACACATATAACAGAAATCCCCAGAGCATGTTGTTCATTAAAAAGAGCATCTTGCAGGGTCACTTGGGTGGCTTAGTTGGTTGAGCCTCCGACTTCAGCTCAGGTCACAATCTCATGGTTCGTGGTTTATAAATTCAAGCCCTGCATTGGTCTCTGCACTGACAGTGTGGGCCTGCTTTAGATTCTCTGTCTCTCTCTCTCTCTCTCTCTCTCTCCCTGTCTCTCTCTCTCTCTCTCTCTCTCTCTCTCTAAAGAATAAATAAATGTTAAAAAGTTAAAAAAAAAGAGCATCTTGCAAATTATGTACAGTATATATACTTAAAAATATACCAAAACCTATATATGCATATGTGTTTATCAGCATTTGTGAAACCACAGAACAAGGTCTAGAAAGAATGCACAGCAATCTGATAGTAGTTACTGCCTCTGTGGAAGACAATAATATAAAGATTTGAAGGAAACTTTCACTTTATCTGGATTGTTTAAAAATGTTTACATAGGGGCAGCTGGGTAGCTCAGTCAGCTAAACATCTGACTTAGGCTCTGGTCATGATCTCATGGTTTGCGAGTTCGAGCCCCGTGTCGGGCTCTGTGCTGACAGTTCAGAGCCTGGAGCCTGCTTCAGATTCTGTGTCTCCCTCTCTCTCTGCCCCTCCCCTGCTCATGCTCTGTCTCTCTCTGTCTCAAAAATAAAAAAAAACCTTAAAACAAATTTTTTTGAATGTTTACATTAAGAAACTTTCTATGTATTATGTGATTTAAAAACTAACTTGGCATAATCCTAAGAGTGGCTTCTGAGTGCTTATTATATACCAGGCACTGAACTGAATGTTTTATGAACATTGCCTTATTTCTCACAATAATGCTATGAGATTGGTCTAATTATTATCTTTATCTTACAGGGAAAGAAAGCGAGGTTCAGAGAGGTTTATTGCCCTCAATAGCCAGGAATTGAACACAGGTTTGTCTAGATTATCTCACTAAATACAACTTCAACTCCTTGATCCCCAGAGAAGTCTGGCATAGAATAAAGGCACCAGGGGACAGCATAACAGTTGTCCTCTGACCTTTGGCTGCAGTGCTAGGAGTTCACTAAGGAGTGCGGAGGACCGTGGTGGCCCAAAGAGCTCGTGCCTTATCTAAAGAGTCCTTAGTGGTCGTTTGACTATGTTTTTGTTTTAAGATTTTATTTATTTTTTTAAGTAACCTCTACACTCAACATGGGGCTTGAACTCACAACAGGAGTTGCATGCTCTACTGACTGAGCCAGCCAGGTGCCCCATGTATGTTTTGTTCTTTTTTTTAATTGAAGTAGGGTTGACATGCAATGTTATGTTTGTTTCAGGCATATCACACAGTGATTCGACAATTCCATGCATTACTCAGTGCTCATCATGATAAATACCTACCATATAACACTATTACAATATTATTGACTATATTCCCTATGTTGTACTTTTCATTTGTATGATTTATTTTATTGTGTTGTTTTCTGACATAGCTGTTTCCCCTCCTTCCAGGTGCCCGGCAGGATTGTACTTTCCTGCCCCCTTTAAAGACCAGCATGACCACAGGCCCTGCTTTGGCCAAAACAATGTGAGGAGAAATGACATATATCTCTTCCAGGAAGAGAAGTCTTTGGAGCTTGTGATTATTTGCTCAGGTCTTCCCTCTGCACACTAGCCCCCATATTCAAGATCCATTTGGGACCCCATTTGGGGTCCCTCAACCTAGGTCTCTGAGCAAAACTATTTGCATAGAGCCATTCCTCCAAACTGCCCAACAGGCAATGGTCATATGACAGGAACAAGAAGTAAATCTGTTGTTTTAAACCATTGAGGTTTTGTGATTATTTGTTGCAATAGCATTAATCTGGCCTGTCTTACCAGTTACAGATAAGTTTCTAGATCTTCCAGTTTTTCAGCAGACATTCAAAATCTGGATCACCCACTGTTCTTTTTTTAACATTTTATTAACAGTATAAAAGTGTTTGGCTCTCACTTTTAAAAATACAATGAAAATATTCTTTCCAAGAGGACTATAGTTGAATGTATTCCTTTTTGAAACTTTGTTTGGAATTGTTATTTTTTAAAATGCTTTTCTTGGTCTTGTAACAAAGAAATAACTACATTTACATGTCAATCTACAAATGGATTTTTTTTTTTTTACTGTTTATATTTTGAGGGGCACCTGGGTGGCTTAGTCAATTGAGCATCCAACTTTGGCTCAAGTCATAATCTCATGGTTTGTGAGTTCAAGCCCCACATCGGGCTCACTGCTGTCAGCACAGAGCCAGCTTTGGATCCTCTATCTCCCTCTCTCTCTCTCTGCCCCTCCCTGCTAGGGCAGAGAGAGGGACAAAGGATCAGAAGCAGGCTCTGCACTGACAGCTAAGAGCCCAACGCGGGGCTCGAGCTCACAACCCGTGAGATCATGACCTTAGCCAAAGTCGGATGATCAGGTGCTCAACCAACTGAGCCACTCACACGCCCCACAAATGGATTTTAAAGAACATAAAATTTACCATTTTAACCGTTTTGAAATGTCCAATTCAGTGGCATTAAATGTTCATTCATACTGTCATGCAACCGAACTCAATGTTTATAAATGTCAACTAATCAAAAAATATTTTGAGCACTTTAGGAACTAAATAAAATATGGCTGTAGGCCAGCTTCAGGCAATTTGCAACTCTGCCTGATGCCATGCTACCACTCCCAAGCCTGCACCCTAAGCCTCCTGTGCTTTGCGGCCTCTCTCTTCTCCTGCCTGGGCTTCTCTGTGGACCCTTGCATCTCAGAACATTTGACCTAGGCTAAGGATTTCTTGGTGGCTAAAGCAGTGAGGCAGCTAACACATACCTGTGTTATAACACAAAAAACCAGACACTCAATATTCCGGAGGCAGTAGACAACAGCTACAAAGGCCTTTCTATGCAGAGCTTAACCCCAGAATCTGCTGAAGGGCCGAATATTCGCGTAGGTGGGGTCCAGGCGTAAGGTCTGCCGGGACGAAGGTACCTAACCACTATCTGTGAACCTGTCACCTACACATTCCTATCCTCACAACACTGTTGGCCAGAAAGGGCCCATTTCTCAAACCTGCTGGTTTAATGATAAAGTGACTTATCCAAGTTTGCAAGGCTAGTAAGGAGACTGCTGGGTAGTCTAGAACTCAGAATTCCTAAATTCTGCTTTTTAAAAAATATTTTTCTCTGTGATTCTTAATACATACTTATTATAAAAAAAGTGGCAAAGGTAGAAAAAAAATGGAAATAAAAATCACCTATAATATTGGAACTGGTAATGGTAGTACACATAGATCTGAAGATATAAAAATGTAGTTAATAAAGCTTTGAGAGGCAAAAAAGTTTGGTTTTTTTTTTAGTTTATTTTTGAGAGAGAGAGAGAGATCACGTAAGTTGGGGGGTGGGAAGAGAGAGGGGGGAGAGAGAATCCCAAGCCCCAATGTGGGGCTCAAACTCACAAACCATCAGATCAGAACTCACAAACCATCAGATCGTGACCTGAACTGAAGTCAGATGCTTAACTAACTGAGCCACCCAGGCGCCCCCAAGAAAACCTTCTTTAAGAGGCAATCTGACTCTATCAAAATTGAAAATGAATAGCAATTTCACATTAGGCATTTATTTTACTTTTTTTTTTTTTTAATTTGAGAGAGAGACGGTGCACAACCTGGGGAGAGGGGCTGAGGAAGAGAGAGAGACAGACAGACAGAGAATCCTAAGTAGGCTCCACACTCAGTACAAGGTGCTCCACCCCATGACCCTGAGATCATGCATGACCTGAGCCGAAATCAAGAGTCAGACGATTCAACCAACTGAGCCACCTTGGCACTCCTATCCTACATAAAATTTTAAGCAACGACCTAGGTATATGGATTGTTATGTAATCATTATCAGCACCATCTCGCGGTCCGTGAGTTCAAGCCCCGCGTCAGGCTCTGTGCTGACAGCTCAGAGCCTGGAGCCTGCTTCAGATTCTGTGTCTCCCTCTCTCTCTCTGCCCCTCCCACGCTCAAGCTCTGTTTCTCTCTCTCTCTAAAATAGTAAAACATTAAAAAAAAAAAAAAGACACATTAAAAAAAAAGAAAGAAAAAGAATGTATCAGGGGCAAGTACCAGGAAGTCTGAGTAGCAGTAACTGAAATAAAGAAGGAATTACATTTCTCACATACCAAGTCTGGAGGCAAGCTGCAGTGGGCATTGGTTGAGTGAGCACACAGTCAGAACAAGCGTCTCTGTGATTCTCTTGGCATTTCTTTCATGGTTACAGTCTAGATATCACATCAATATTCTGGTCAGGAAGGGGAAAGGAGTGGTATCTGTTCCCCTTGTGAAGAAAGCAAGAGCTTTCCAGAAACCTTGTAGCAGACTTCTGCTTCTGACTCATTGGCCAGGGCACGCTTGGCTGCAAGGGAGGATGGGAAAGCAAATATTTAGGGGATGCAGGGATCTGGCCTCTACAGGAGCAAGAGAGAAAAGACTGGGAATGAGTATTGGATTAGCCAACCAATGGTTTCTGCCACAGGGACTGGTGGAATAAATTATAATACAACTGAATAATATAACATTATGTATCACTGAACAGAACAAAGGGAATATGTACAAGAATAAACTCTGATACTTTGTAAAGTGAGAAAAGCAAGTTGTAAAATTGTGTATAGTATGCCTTCTGTTTAAAAAGGGGTAGTCAGGGGCATCTGGGTTTCTCAGTCCGTTAAGCAGCTGATCCTTGATTTCAGCTCAGGTTGTGATCTCTCAGTTCATGAGTCCAAGCCCCTCATCAGGCTCTGTGCTGATGTATGGAGCCTGCTTAGGATTGTCTCCTTTCTCTCTGTCCCCCCGCTCAAAAATAAATAAATGAACCAAAAAAAAGTTAAAAAGGGGTAAATAGGGTAGACGAGGGAAACTTGCTTTTCCCTGTATACCCTTTTGTGCTATATGAAATTTTCATGTATTTATCTTTTTAAGGGAATTTAGTGTTTGAGGACCTTATTTCTTTTTTTTTTTTAATTTTTAAAAAAATGTTTATTTATTTTTAACAGAGAGAGAGAGAGACAGAGCACGGGGGAGGAGCAGAGAGAGAAGGAGACACAGAAATGGAAGCAGGCTCCAGGCTCTGAGCTGTCAGCACAGAGCCCGACACGGGGCTTGAACTTACAAACCATGAGATCATGACCTGAGCTGAAGCTGGACGCTCAACCAACTAAGCCACCCAGGCACCCCTATTTGAAATTTTTCAAATTTGGGGATTTTGCATGTAATCCTACATGCATGCCAGATAACTTCTATTAACATTTGCTGCAGTGCATTTCAGGCTTATTTGTATGTAAATAAATGGAATTTACTCAGATATTTGCATATAAGAACTATAATCCTATACATTTTCCCCTCTTCACTGATCAACCTTCATTTGTCCTATCTGATGAGTTTCCATAATGTTGCCTGTCATTAAATTGTGCTCTCTCTGCTTAACCTCCCTCTTCCTCAATTCTCTAACCTGTTCAGTCTTCCTCTGCCTTTCCTTTAATATCCTCTGCCCCTTCCCCCTCTGCAGTGATCTTGCTTTCCCAGCCCCAGTGCACAGTTGACCCCAGTGTTACCAAGATTTTAAGCCTTGCCTTCACTGGACCTAAGGAAATGCCTGGCAGGTGGGAAGGAGATGAAGGGCTAAGGGGTGAGCATTTTGCCCATAGGGGAAGAGACAGTGCCAGGGAAGCAAGGAGAAATTCCAGCAATTATAAGAATTGTAATGTTTTTGATGCCTATCCTGTGCCAAGTAATGTGCTAGGGGTTTGCATACAGAATCCTACTTATTCTTCCCAAGAATACCACAAATAGATTGCTTTGAGGAACCCATATGTCCCAGTTTGCCTGGAACAGTCATGGTATATGCCCTATAGTCCTGGTATCCCCTTTCGCTCTCAGAAGGTTTGGATAAAAAATTGTGTAGTCACTTGGGGCATCTGGATGGCTCAGTCAGTTGAATGTCTGACTCTTGGTTTCAGCTCAGGTCATGATCTCATGGTTGGTGAGTTCAAGTCCCCCTTCGGGCTCTGCACTGACAGTACGGAACCTGCTTGGGATTTTCTCTCTCCCTCTCTCTCTGCTCCTCCCCTGCTCTCATGCTCTTTCTCTAAATAAATAAACTTAAATTGTAAAGTCACCTTAACTATCCCTGTTTTATAAATGAGGGTATTAAGGCTTAGAGAGGTAAAGAAATCTGCTCAAGGTTATACAGCTGCAAATGAAAGGGCTTAAATTCAAACTCTGGTCTATATGGCTTTGTATGGTCTGCCTAGACTGAAATTTCTTCCCCCAAAATTCACATGTAGAGGCCCTAACCCCCAAAATGACTGTGTTTGGAGATGGGCCTTTGAGAAGCTGATAAAGGTTAGATGGGCTCCTAAGCATGGAGCACTAATCCAATAGGGCTGGTGCCCTTATGAAAGGAGGAAGAGGGGCACCTGAGTGGCTTAGCTGGTCAAGCACCCAACTCTTAATTTTGGCTCAGGTCATGATCTCACGGTCATGGGATCGAGCCCTGTGGCCTCTACACTGAGCACGGAGCCTGCTTGGTCTCTTACCCTCTCTCTCTGCCCCTTGCCCTCTTGCTCTTTCTAAATAAAAATAAATAAACATTTAAAAAATAATAAAAGGAGGAAGAGACACCAGACCTAGCTCTGTCTGCCATGTGAGGACATAGCAAGAATGCAACCACTGCAAGCCAGGAAGAGAGATCTCACTGAGAACCGAACCAGCCAGCACTTTGATCTTGGATTTTCCAGCCTCCAGAGCCATGAGAATTGAGAAATAAGTGTTGTTTAAGCCACCCAGTCTGTGATATTTTGTTATAGCAGCCTGAGCAGACTAACATAGGCTCCAATTTCCATGCTTTACCACTCACCATGCTGGAAGTGGACCTCCTCATTCAGAGCTGGCGTGAGTCAGTGGCCTAGATTTATCCCTTCCGTTTCATGTTCTTGAACCTAGACCAAGGATAGATCCATTATCCTCTTTCCTAAACCAAAGTAGGCAGGTTGTTGCCACTCCCTGTATCAGCGTGAGTCTAATCAGGAGAGAGAAACCACACCATAATTTGAACAAGGAGAGTTTAAAGAGTATAATGAGTCTGTGATAATGAGGCATCGGCTTATAAGAAGGAAAGAGAACTCTGAAGAATATAGAAACAGCAGGTACAAGGAGCAGCCACTGCTGGTAGGGCCAAGACAGTAACATAGAGCATCCAAGGGAGAATCCCCCAATCCCCATGCTAGGCTGAGATCCCAGGCCTCGTGGCCCACTGAATGACAGAGAAGTAGTTATGATGTCATGCAGGTGGAACTTGCTAGAAAGCCACACTCTAGGCTGGAAAATTTCCCTCGAGGGTACCGGAAAAAGCTATTCAAAGAGAGGCACTTCACTGTAGGGGGACAGATTCTGAGGGAAGCTGCTGGCCTCATGGTACTGCCCATTCCTGTTACACAGCAGGAGTCCGGTGCTGAGGAAGCTGTCCTCAGAAGCTGGCCATGAGGCAACCACACACACTGAAAGGACCTGGTGAGTGAACACACTGGAACCAGGAAGGAAAACCTTTCCCCTTCCAGTGCCTCTCCAGAGCCTTCACTGACAAGGTTTAACATCCTGCCAGTGGGGAAAGGAAAAAAATATGTAAAGGGTCCAGATCCATTTTCATAAAGCAAGCCCAAAAAAGATGAGTTGGAGGTGAGACACTAAATTATGAGCACACCTTCTCAAAAACGTTTCATGTATTAAGACTTTAGTTTTCCTCAACCAGTGGTTCCCCAAACCAAAAGGGGGAGGGGTACTAAAAGTATACCTGGAAATTAAGGGGCAGTGAATCTAGGATGAAGCCTAGAAATCTGGGTTATTAGTAGGCTGTCCAAGCAGTTCTGTTGATGAGACGGCTTTGAAACTACTAACTCCGGGGGAGGCTGGGTGACTCAGTCGGTTAAGCACGTGACTCTTGGTTTCAGCTCAGGTCATGATCTCTCTGGGATTGAGCCCCAGTTGGGCTCTGCAATGACAGCATAGAGCCTGCTTGGGATTCTCTCTCTCCCTCTCTGTCTACCTCTCCCCTGCTTGTGTGCACCTGTGTGCGCTTGCTCTCTTTCTCTCTCGCTCTCTCTCAAAATAAACATTGAAACTAGTAACTCACACTGGGCTCCTCTGGCAAATTCCTTGGATATTCCAAGAAGAAGTCTCCCGGATGCTTGTGTGTGTGCAGAGGGCTGTGTGTGACTGAAGTTCTGAGTCTTGCCATGCCTGTTTCTCTGTTAGTGTCCTAGAGCATCTCTGCCTCCATCTGTCTTCACCCATGGCTGTGGGTCTCATATCCTTGTCGCTTCATTTCTCCACCTCTCTTTGTCCCTGCCTCTCAGTCTAACTGCCTCTCAAGCCCTGCCCACTCTTGTCTTCCAACTTTTGTACTTGCTGTCCCCTCTGCCTCCCTCCTTCCCAAATAGCTCATCTTCCTTCATCAGATAAACGTGTACTCTCCGTCCTTGACTCAGATTAACTCCGCCTGAAACCTACTGTCAGCCAGAACCCCTCTCCCGCCCCCCCAACAGGCTCCAGTTCGAGATCCTTTCTCTGCACCCGTGGTACCGTTCATCCCTTTAACACTGCGTTTTCATCGCCTGCTTCCTCCGCTCCCTGCCAGGCTCTTTCACTACTGCGCCTTGGATACCTAGCACACAGTGCTGGCTCACGGATGGGACTCAATATTGACTGAGTCAAGAAACGTTTGTCCTTTTTAGGGAGGTGTGGGGTTTGTCGTGTTCACTGCCGGGTCCTTGTATTCCCAGCCCCTAATACAGGCCTGACACTGAGCAGGTAGGTGGTCTAAACGTGGTCTGTAGGCGTTGCAGGCTGGCCCCGGGGGCTGCAGAAGCGTGCGGAATCCCAGAGCCCCGCCCGCTCAAAGGGTGAGTGGCGGCCAACGGCGGTCCAGCGGCTCCTGCCCGCGCGGCCAGGGAGGCGGGGCCTAACGGCCGGCCGCGGCGAAGGGGGCGGGGTTTCGCGTGAGGGGCGGTGCTTCTCGGCACCCAGCCCCGGAAGCACAGCGGCGCTAGAGCTCAGAGCCAGCCCAGGCGTCGCTACCACCACATCCACAGTCATGCCGGTAAGTTCCTGCTAGCTCCCGCCCCGCGCAGACCCGGGCCCCCGGCTTGCGCCTCCGCTGCACCGCCGATCGGCCACACGTCGCTCTTCAAGGGCTCAGGCCGCAGCCGGAGTTATTGTCTCTCTTCTCACTCTCTTCCCATCTACTCCCAGCTTCTGCGACCTTCCAGAAAATCCGATCCGAAAGGGGTTTTATGTAGGAGTCAGGCTTCAGGACATCGGAGCTGCAGGGCCTCCAGTGGTTACAAGCCCAGCCCTTCCTTGCATAGATGGGGAAACTGAGACCCAGGGAAGGGCACAGTCGCCGAGCGGGTGGCGAGCTGGAACTGGGACGTCTAGTCCCTGCGCCTTCGCCCTGCTTGTGCCGGTCCGCGGACCTGGCCTGAAAGGGGGAATGGGGGAGGGGGGAAGATGGTGGGGGGAGGGGGAGCGTGGCTGTGGCCTCCGGGACGCGGCAGGTTTTCAGAGGTCCGTGGTTTCCTTCCCTTCCCCTGCCCACTCTGGCCGATTTTCAGTTCAGCGCTGAATGGAGACCGTGCTTTTAACCTTTCCTACGGATCACTTTCTGAACCTGAACCCCTAAGCCCTAGAGAGGTTAAGGGACCTGCTCAAAGTTGCCAGTTGCTCAATGACCGAGTTTGGGGAGGAATGAGCCGGTCTTAGCCTTTGAAGTTCACTCAGTCTTAAAGCACTTACGTGGTTGCTCAAGGCCTCATTTTGTAGATAAGGAATTAAGGACTTTCACAGATAAAAAAAAAGAAAAAGCCCAGTGACTTACTGGAGGGAGGTCTCGCAGGCGTTGGGTGGAGCCAGGATTAAGCCCCTTATCTTTAGTCTCCCAGTCTCTCCTGGCCTGATCACTTGGGAAGTGCCAGACAAAAGTGGTCACACCGGCTTGGGAATAAACTGTGATGTCAGTTACATCCTGTAGATCCTGGTTGGGGTCATGTGGTGTTTACCAATTTCCTCCAGGGTGCCTAGTTAATGGCTCTGCTTCAAGCGTATACGCAGATGTGTCCCACAGATACCCTGTGTCTTAGCAGCCTAGCTTTGGGGAGCTGACAGGTAAGCAAGAAGTTCCCTGGGCCAAGCCACAAACATCTCAGGTGTCATTTCCCTAGGGTTTTGCCAAGTGCCTTGAGACAAATCCTCAGACAACACAAAGTATGGACAAAGAACGCGACAGAATCAGCCCTCCTACTTGAGCAGATCTGCCTTTAGCAATGTTAAGAGGACAGCATTAATCCCCCTGGGACTGGGATAGTGATGGTTTTTGTAGGGGGTGGCAGTGAAGGAAAGGCCAGCTTGAGAATCACTCTATTCTGGGTTCGCTTCTGGGGATTTTGACAAGCGAAAGACCCTCCAGAGCGGATGATCAGAATGAAGGCACCATATCACAAGATGAGCAGCTGAAGGAAGGCGGTATTAGTTCAGGGACCCGTGGTCAAAACTGAGAGGGGAAGAGCGTGTCACACGAGAGGATTCTCCAACAAAAACTTGGAATCTCAGAAGCCTCTGAAAAATCTGTGCCCTCGCCTGTCAACTGGGTGACCTCAGGCAAGTTGCTTTGCCTCTCTGTGCCTTGATTTCCTCATCTGTAAAATGGGAATAAAAACCGTGATCTCAGAGGACTATTGTTAGTATTACCTGGAAAAATGCCAGGTAAAATATAAAATATGTAGCATAGCCACTGACATAGCTAGTCCCCAAGAAATGGTAGCTCTTGTGTAGACATCGGACAAATAGGGTAGGACCTATAGGCGGGCAAGTGTTAACCCCACTTTAACAAGGACCACAGTGGCTGAGAGGTTAGGCTTGGAAGAGACAAGGCCTAGGCCCTGCTACTCACTAGCTGTGTCATCCTGAGTGAGTGACCTAACGTCTGAACTTAAGCTCCCTCTTCTGTCAAGAAGGGATAATGAGGCCATCTCCTGGGAACATTGTGGTGATTAAACACAGTAATGCACACAGAGGGTTTCGAGCAATGCCCGACATGTAGTTTGCACTCAAATATTAGCGTTAGTAAACTGCTTATCGACATTGTGCTCAAAGACTGAATAGCCTGGATTTTCGAGAAAGAATTTCTTCCCTGGGAAGGGGCTGGACAATGTGACCCCACTGCGTCCCTGCCCTTCCAGTTCTGAGATTCAATTAAGGAGTCGTACAGTTTACTAGACTTTTTTTCATTGCTTTCAAGGACCCGTCTTAGAGGTGATGGGGGGAGGCTCTGAGGGACTGAGGCAACAGGGGGCCGGCCGGCCTTGGGCTTCTCTGTAAAGAATAGATTATTCTGCCCATTAAGTAGATTTTTCTCCCACCCCCAAATCGACTTTTGCAACTCCAACTAGAGGAGAAGAGCACTGAATTGTAACATTTGCCACCCAGAAGCCGCCTTCTGGCTTCTGACCTCTGTACTGTGGAGGCTGAAAGGGGGCCTGCTCTCTGTAGTCAGCAGCAGAAAGCTGCCCGTGTTTGTTGCCTTTAGGTTCTTGGGCAGCATAAACTTGTGCTTTTTCGCAAGGTGTCCCACTCCCAGAGCTCCTGCTGAGAGTCACCGTCATGGAGTGGCAGCTGGCAGTGTGTTGGCTGCTCCACAGCTAAAATGGCCTTGGAGCCAGGAGAGCCTGGGTTCACATCCCACGCCTCAGCACAGACTTACCATGTGACCATGGGCAGCTCAGTGAACCCCTGGGAACTTCAGGAGAAAAACAGGGTGACTAGCTCCTTTTCCAAGCTGAGCGAGGACTAACTCAAGATACCGTACAAAGAGCATTTGGCACATACGGGCACTCAATAAATAGATTTAGGTATTATCTTGGTCTTGTGAACCCTTTAAAGCTTTGATTGGGTATTGATAAATACCCAATCGATAAATCGATTGTCTGATGGTTATTCTAGAGCAGGGGTCAGCGCACTTTTTCTTAAAGGGCCAGGTAAATACTTAAAAATGCTTTAGGCTTGGGGCACCTTGGTGGCTCAGTCGGTTGAGCGTCTGACTTCGGCTCAGGTCATGGTCTTGCAGTTCGTGAGTTTGGGCCCCGCGTCGGGCTGTGTGCTAACAGCTCAGAGCCTGGAGCTTCCTTCAGATTCTGTATCTCTCTCTCTCTTTCCCCCTCCCCTGCTCATGTTCTGCCTCTCTCTGTCTCTAAAAAATAAATAAATGTTAAAACAAATTTTTTTAAATAAAAAAAAAATGCCTTAGGCTTCATGAACCACGTGGTCCATTACAACTACTCAGCTCTGCCATTCCAATGTGAAAGTGCACCAACGAGCTTAGCTGTGTTTCAGTAAAACCTCATAAGACCAGGTCACAGGCAGGGTGTAGTTTGCCAATTCATCTTCTAGAACAGCATCTCAAACTGTAATGTGGGTAGAAATAAACTGGGTGTCTTTTTAATTTTTATTTATTTTTATTTTTAAAGTAAAACCCTACATGGGGCTCAAAACTCACCGCCCCGGGATCAAGAGTCGCATATTCCACCGACTGAGCCAGCCAGGTGCCCCCTGGATGTCTTGTTAAAATGAAGATTCTGATTCAGGAGGCCTGCGGTGGGACCTAAGATTTTGCGTTTTTGCAAGCTCCCAGGTCATGCTGATAGTGTCCTCCAACAAGCTGAAGGAATGAGTGGGGTTTAACTAGAAGAAAAGAAAAACTGACCATTTTCTTTAAGGCAGTTTTTGCAGATCTGGCCTCAATAAAATAGTTGAAAGCCAAACTCCTAACTCTTGGTCTTAGTTTCCCATGGACCCCATGATGATAAGCCAGACCCAAAGATGTTCTGAGACTTGGAAAGAGCTTGAGAAGCCATTAGTCCAATTTTTTTTTTTAATTTTTTTTTAACGTTTATTGATTTTTGAGACAGAGAGAGACAGAGCATGAATGGGGGAGGGTCAGAGAGAGGGAGACACAGAATCTGAAACAGGCTCCGGGCTCTGAGCTGTCAGCACAGGGCCCGACGCGGGGCTCGAACTCACGGACCGCGAGATCATGACCTGAGCCGATGTCGGACGCTTAACCAAGTGAGTCACCCAGGCGCCCCATCCAATTTTTTTAAATTTATTTATTTTTGATCGAGAGAAGGCACAAGCAGAGGAGGGGCAGAGAGAGACACACACAGAATCTGAAGCAGGCTCCAGGCTCTGAGCTGTCAGCACAGAGCCCAATGCAGGGCTCAAACCCACAAACCATGACATCATGACCTGAACTGAAGTCAGAGACTCAACAGACTGAGCCATCTAGGCACCGCCATTAGTCTAATTTTTTGCAGGGGTATGGTCTTGCCTCCTGGTATCCCCCCAGTGAGTTAAAAATGGAGGGGCCCAGGGCCCACCCCAGAGCCTCAATGCTGATTGAGGCAGCCACCTGCAGAGTCCCATGTCCTCAAGCCCCCAGGTGATTCCTGTGTGCACGGAGGTTGAGAAAACTTGAGTTGGCTAATACCTTTTTGGTATGGATAAGGTATTATATACCCCTGACTGGGGCCAGTAAGGCACAGGGATTTTTGCCTGGGGTCTCCCAGCAAGAAACATTGCTATGTCCAGAATTCCAACTGAGATAACAAATTTGAAATATTTTGAAGTGCTGTATGAAAAATGTAGCCTTTTTTTTTTTGAAGTTAAAAAAAAAAGATTGGAACAAACTAAAAATAATAATCCAACAACTAATTTTTCACCCCGTGGAAACTACTGGTAGGCTCCAACCTCTTTACGTCACGTTTTAGTTATATGTTGCTCCTGAGTAATTATCTCAAACCTTGGTAGTTTAAAACAATAAACGTTCATTAATTCATAGTTTCTGAGAGTCAGGAATCTGGGAGCAGCTCAGTGGGGTGTTCCTGGCTCAGGATCTCTGGTGAAGCTGTAATGAAGATGTTGGCCCAGACTGTACTCATCTTAAGGAGCATCTGCTTCCACGATGGCTCCCTCACCTCGCTTTTGGCCGGAGACTTAGTTCCTCAACATGAGCACCTCTCTATAGGGTCACTTGAGGGTCTTTAAGATTTTGCAGCCAGAGGCACCTGGGTTAAGCATCCGACTCTTGATTTCGGCTCAGGTCATGGTCTCACCATAGTGAGATCGAACCCCATGTCGGGCTCCGCACTGTGTGTGTAGCCTGCTTAAGATTCTCTCCTACTTTCTGTCTCTCTTCCCCTCCCCACACCCAAAATTAAAAAAAAAAAAAAAAAGTCGCAGCCAGCTTCCTCCAGAGTGAATGATCCCAGAGAGAGAGCAAGGAAGTAGCCACAATGTCTTTTATGACCTAGTCTCAGAAGTCACATAACATCACTTCAACCCTATTCTACTGGACACCCAGCCCTGAGACATAGTGGAATGGGACTTCTCAAGGGCATAAATACTCAGGACTCGGAGATCACTGGAGCCATCTTGGATGCTGGCCAGCACACTTAAAATGTTTGTCCCATTCACTAACCTGGAGAGGGACTCTCATCCCCATTTTGCAGATGTAGAAACCAAGGCAAGAGGAGTTCAGTAACTTAATCATACAGCTTGTAAGTGCTAGACCTGGGAACTGAAGCTCATCTTATTTCCAGAGATTTTAAAATAAAGGATGTATTGGTATAAGTAATCCTTGTCTGAAAGCAAAGGAAGGACCCAGAGACCCTCAACCAGCCGTGTCAATCATCCATTCACCCAACTCAAGCACCTACTCTGTGCCAGGCACTCACTGTTCAAGTATTGGATTGCGGCAATGAACTCAACAAAGCTTGCCTTCATGCACTTGGTTTGTCAGATACCCTGGAGACTATAGGATGTTGAGCCTGTATGAAGAGTCCAGGAGTCTGAGTCCCCTTACTGGCCCGGCCTCCAACTCACTGGGAGCCCAGGCAAATCCCTTCCCTTCCCTTCCCTTCCCAGGACTCAGGGGCTGCCTCTGGCAGGCATGTGGATGACAACAGTGATCTCTGTGTGTCCGAACACCAGTGAAGCTTATTAGCCATAACAGACGCCCCAGCCCAGACTTGTTGATCAGAACTGGTGGGTTTTGGAAGTTCTCAAGGGATTCTAATGCAGAAGGTGATCTTCCGATGCGTAGATAAGACCACCAGATCAGCATTGCTCAGAGTGCGTGGGCCCACCCCATATCAGAGTTATCAATGTCTTGAGACAACCCCATAACTCAAGAATCAAGATTTTGAAGGTAAGACTAGAAACCAGCATTTGAAACTAGCTTCTCACGTGGTTCTACTCATTGTGTGCTAGACACTCCTAACGGATTTATATGGATTACCTCATTTAATACAACAACCTGTAAGATGGAGAAACCCTTCCTTCCTCCACTTTACAGTTTACTAGAAGGGCTCAGAATCAGGCCACTGGTGAGTCTGATGACAGATCTTGCCCTCTCTGCCCTTTGTCTTGGTCTCTGGGTGGACCTGCGCACTGCTGGGGTATCTGGGTCGCTCTGCACGACTTAGCTCATGGTCCCCTTTGTCTGTTTTAGAAACACGAGTTCTCTGTGGACATGACCTGTGAAGGCTGCTCCAATGCGGTCAGTCGGGTGCTCAACAAGCTGGGAGGTGAGTGAGCGGCCCAGGGTTAGGAGCGAGGTGGGGGAGACCGAGGCACTTCTGTCATGCTCAAGTGCATGCAGAGGTGGGGCAGAAGCTTGAGTTGAAGCTGATAGCAACAGTAAAACTACGATGTAGTGAGTACTTAGCATGTGTCAAATACTCTGCTTAGTGGCTTCTGAGGATCAAGTCATCTACCTGTCACCACAACCATTTCGGTAGCTTCTTGGACTATCTCCATTATAAGCAGGAGGAACTGAAGTTCAGAGAGGTTAATCAATGTGGCTGAGATCACACAGTAAGTGGCAGAGCTGGGATTCGGCCCCACAATCTACCTCAGAGTCCTGGCAGAACTAGTTAATATGTTGGTGATCTTCAGTGTGGTAACTTTTGATAAGGTACATTTGAGTGTCATTTTCTATTAATGTTTTTAAAATTGTAATATTAAAAAAAAATAAACTTTGGCTCAAGTCATGTGCAGAACTCCTAACACACCCCTTTTGGACATATTTAGAAAGTGATTACTCTCGCGGCGCCTGGGTGGCTCAGTCAGTCAAGCGTCCGACTTTGGCTCAGGCCATGATCTCGCAGTCCTTGAATTCGAGCCCCGTGTCGGGCTCAGCGCTGACAGCTCAGAGCCTGGGGCCTGCTTTGGATTCTGTGTCTGCCTCGCTCTCTGCCCCTCCCCCGCTCATGTTCTATCTCTGTCTCAAAATAAACAAACGTTAAAAAATAAATAAAAAAGAAAATGATTATTCTCATCCAGCCTCCTCAGTTCTCAGCTGGGGAAACTGAAGCCCAGAGAGGGCTGGGATCTGGCCCTGGGGCTCCATGAGGTAATTAGTTTTATTTTATTTCTTGATAAGATTTTCATTTTTATGACCCTAGATAATACCCGGTTTTCAGGGGGCTTCCACATGGATGTGCTCTCACTAGCACTTGGAACATTTCCTCTGAGCTGTCCTTTCCATCTGTGGAATGGGGATGTTGACACCAGTGCCCAAGAGGGGAAGTGACTTGCCCGAAGTGAGTCAATGGCTGGTTTTGAGTCCCCTAAACTGGAATCTTAGCTTGAAAGCATCTGAGGCAGTGGGGAAAACGTGACTGCTGACTTTTCTTGTGTGACTGTGGCCTCTTCTCCCGGGGCCTGAGTTTCCCCAGCTGTGGTATGGGCCTGTCAGCCTGTGTCAGCTTTCACCGTGGATATTTTAAGAATGAAACTGCTCAGAAGCCCCTCGGATACCAAGAGGCACACTCCGGATGAAGGGAGGGTGCGTCTATGTCACTCTTGACACCCGACCTGGAATCTGGGCTGCAGGGAAAACAGTTTGAAACCCACTGGATTAGATGATCCCAGAGTTTCCTCCAGCTCTACGATGCCACCAAAATATTTATTCCAAAGAGGAGGGAGACACTTCTGAAATGAAAGACAAAAATCCAGCGTGTAGCTAGGACACACTGCATTTTTTTTTTCCCTCCCTTGGTATCCATTAGGTACAAATTCAGACATTATGATAAAATCCTGTGCCTGGGTGGCTCAGTCGGTTAAGCGTCTGACTTCAGCTCAGGTCATGATCTCACGGTTTGTGAGTTCAAGCCCCGCGTTAGGCTCTGTGCTGACAGCTCAGAGCCTGGAGCCTGCTTCAGATTCTGTGTCTCCCTCCCTGCCTGCCCCTTCCCCATTCATGCTCTATCTCTCTTTCTCTCAAAAATAAATAAACATAAAAATAAAAAAATCCTGTGTCATGGGCTTTTTAAGGCTCTTCAAGCATTTGGGGATCTCCCTTTGAACTGGGACAGGTTTCTCCCTGTCTTTCACTACTGTCCCCTCCTGGGTGGCCTCTTGAGGTGAGGTAGAAGGGTTTTCTGAGTTGGGGTCTTAGATGAACAGTTCTGGGCCTGAGGATTCACAAACTAATGGCATATGTGAACCGGAGAGACCATAGTGGCTGGCCACCCCCAATTCCTTCATGTACAGATGGGGAGACTGAGGCCTCTAATGGGCAGGACCCGCCTGTGGCCATCCAACAAGTCAATAATGAAGCCAGGCCTAGAACCTATCAGGGGCTTTCTCTCTGCATTCTGTCTTCTCAACAAAACACATTATAGGTACTCCCATGTACTGCTCTGGGGGCGAGGTGGGTGGCTTGACATTGGCACCGTCCTTCTGAAGGGTGGTTTTACAATATCAACATTTAACACGTGCCAGTCTGTTGCCCCACAGTTTCCATCCTGTAAATTCATGGCATAGAAATAGTTGGACAAGTTTTATAAGCTATGCTCAAGTGTGCTTACTGCAGCCATTGTGTGATAATAGTGCAAAATTGGAGGCAACAATGTCAGTGTCCCTCAGCAGGGGACCGAGTGGGTGTATGGTACATCCACACTAGGGAATGCAGTGTAGCTGCTAAAAAATTATGTAAGCCTGTGTATACTAAGATGGGCAAGGTATCCCAGACATCGGAAAGTGAAATATAGCAAGACCTGTGTATACAGTATGATGCCCTTTGGGGGAATTATTTTTCATTTGTCTGTCTGCAAAAAAGACTGGGTAGATGCCGTGCTGTTTGTAGTGACTTCTGGAGGTAGGAGATAGTAGGGAGCCTTAACGCTCTAGTTTTATTCAGACACGTTTGCCTTTTTTTAATGGTGTATCTGTATTATTATTATTTTTTTTAGTTTATTTATTTGAGAGGGTGAGGAGGGGCAGAGAGAGAGGGTGAGAGAAAATCCCAAGCAGGCTCCACCCTGCGAGTGCAGAGCCCAAAATGAGGCTTGATCTCACAAACTGTGAGATTATGACTTGAGCTGACATCAAGAGTTGGACACTTAGGGGCGCCTGGGTGGCTCAGTCGGTTGAGTGTCCGACTTTGGCTCAGGTCATGATCTCGCGTTTCGTGAGTTTCAGCCTTGCATCGGGCTCTGTGCTGACAGCATAGAGCCTGGAGCCGGCTTCGAATTCTGTGTTTCCCTCTCTCTCTGCTCCTCCCTCGCTCATGCTCTGTCTGTGTGTCTCTCTCTCTCTCCTTCAAAAATAAATTAAAAAAACATTAAAAAGAAAAAAAAAACAAAAAAAGAAAAAAAAAGAGTTGGACACTTAACCGACTGAGCCACCCAGGCATACCTGTATTTTACTTTTGAAATTAAAAAGAAGAAAAAAAACTTGAAGGAAGCCCAATCTAGAGTAGGGATTGGCAAACTATAGCCCATGGGCCAAATCTGGCCAACAGTCTGTTTTTGTACAGCTGAATGGTTTTTGCATTTTTTTAAAGTTTATTTTTTTTTTTCTGAGAGAGAGAATCCCAGGTAGGCTCTGTGCTGTCAGCGCAGAGCCTGACGCAGAGCTTGACCTCACGAACTGTGAGAACATGACCTGAGCTGAAACCTAGAGTTAGATGCTTAACCGACTGAGCCACCCTAGTGCCCTGGTTTTTACATTTTTAAAGGACTGTAAAAGCGATACACACAGAGAAGAATATGCAGCTGAGTCCATGTGGCCCAAAATGCGTAACACATGTCCTCTGGCCCTAAGATTTTGCTGGCACCTGGTGTGGAGGAAAGGGGAAGGCGGTTGTGAATAAGAATTTTGTAGCCTGGACTCTTTCTTGCTCTGACTGGGATGATCTCTGCTTCCTCCCCACACCCCCCGACTTCCTCTTCCTGCAGGAGTTGAGTTTGACATTGACCTACCCAACAAGAAGGTTTGCATCAACTCTGAGCACAGCGTGGACCTTCTGCTGGAGACGCTGGGAAAAACAGGAAAAGCTGTTTCCTACCTCGGCCCCAAGTAATGAGGGCCTGGACCCCTGGGCCCAAGATGGACCAACGGGGGCAGGTGGGTGAGGCCCCTTGTACAAAATATTTCATTATCTAATGCAAATCCTAAGTTCAGGAATCCTCACAGCCTTCCTAGAGCACACAGAGCACTGTGTTAGATGTCTCCCAGGTTCCCTTTTATGACTTGGGGAGTGCATCTCATGATCAGCGGGGTTTAAGTATAGAGTGTATGACTCTGAGCAATGGTTTGATAAACTGTCCCATCTGAGAGGATGCCTGTGCCCCGGGTCTCATGCTCCTGTGCACTGACCAGGTAAGTTAATTCAACTTGGTCTCTCTTCCCACTCGGAACGGCTATCAGCTTCCTGACCGTGCCCTCTTCCCAGATGAGTACAAAAACAATCCTCGTGTCCAAGCTGGATGCCCCCTTTAATTTCACACAA
Organism: Panthera leo; assembly: GCF_018350215.1. Classification (NCBI taxonomy): domain Eukaryota; kingdom Metazoa; phylum Chordata; class Mammalia; order Carnivora; family Felidae; genus Panthera; species Panthera leo. The sequence continues at coordinate 194,945,615 of NC_056679.1, forward strand.
TGCAGAGAGGCACGTAACGTGCCCTGTGCCAGAACCGTTCACCGTGGAACCAGGATAGACGTGATTTATGGAGCCAACACTCCTTCCCTCTGTGCCCAGCCACAGCTTCAGAATCCTCCACAGCACAGCCCTCCCTAGCTGTCACTGCGCAGGTAGTGCCTTTGGTGTTTCAGTTCCAGTGATTGCCACGTCCCTGATGTGGATCAGTGCTCTCAGTGCCGTTGAGAAACACAAGGCTGGAGAGGGAAAGTGACGTGATCCCAGCCACGCACAGGCGAGCGGCAGAGGCAGGATGAAAGGCATCCCAAATCAGAAAAGAAGTTATTTTTTATTTGAGGGAGAGAGAGCGCGTGTGCGCACACAGGGCTGGGGGCAGAGAGAGGTTGAGAATCTTAAGCAGGTTCCACCTTTCAGCACAGAGTCCAGTGATGCGGGGCTCGAATTCACGGACTGTGAGATCATGACCTGAGCTGAAACCAAGAGTCAGATGCTCAATGGGCCTGAGCCACCCGGGCACCGCTGAAGTGTACCACTTAGTGGCATCCACTGTGTTCAGGATGTTGTGCAACTCTCTGGTTTCAAAGCTTTATCACCCCAGGAAAACGCCCCAAACCCATTAAGTAGTCACTCTACATGGCCCCCTCTCCCAGCCCGTGGGAACCACTAATCGGCCTTCTGCCTCTGTGAATTTGCCTATTCTGGATGTATCATTTAAGAGAAACCATACGAAGGGTGGTTTCTGGGTGGCTCAGTCAGTTGGGTGTTTGACTCTTGGTTTCGGCCCCAGGTCATGATCTCGCGGTTTGAGAGTTGGAGCCCAGCATCAGGCTCTGTGCTGACAGTGCAGAGCCTACTTGGGATTCTCTCTCTCTCCTTTCTCTGCCCCTCCTGTGTGTGCTCTCTCTCAAAATAAATAAATAAATAAATAAATAAATAAATAAAGGGGGGGGGGAACCATACGATTTCCATTAGTGTAATATTTTCAGTATTCATCAGAGCCCTAGCATGTATCAGTACTTTATTCCTTTCTGTGGCTGAATAATTCTCATAGTTTTTAATTAACTTATTTATCTTTGCTTTTTTATTATGCAAATTTTAAATGTACGAGTAGGAAAATGAATCCCCATCTACCCTCACCCAGATCCAATTATAAGTCCTTGCCATCGTTGTCTCAGCTATGCTCCACCAACTGTACCCACCCCTCCCCCCCCCCCCCCCCCCGCCATTTTGAAGCAAATTCTGGATAGCAGCTAATTTTATCTGAGCGTGTGTGAGCAAACACGCGTAGTGTGGAAAGACTCAGATGCACAGATTCTCGGTGAGAATCACCTGTCAGGTGAACTTTACCCCACACATCCCTGCAGCATCTGCCTCAGTCTGTTTTAAGAGGTTCTCCAGTGATGGATTTGAAGCCAGGTTTGGGAATCAGGGAGAGCATTTCTTAAACAATTTTTTATGTTTATTTATTTTTGAGAAAGAGAGAGAGAGAGTGTGAGCCGGGTGGGGGCAGAGAGAGAGGGAGACACCGAATCCGAAGCAGGCTCCAGGCTCCGAGCTGTCAGCACAGAGCCCGACGTGGGGCTTGAACCCACAAACTGTGAGATCATGACCTGAGCTGAAGTTGGAGGCTCAACCAACTGAGCCACCCAGGCGCCCCAGCATTTCTTGGTTACGAAGTCACCTTGGCAGATTTGTTTGCTTGTGATTTTGTTCACTGCCTTCCCAACGTGAATTAAAACAGGACAGGGAGTTCCATCCCAGCAGCCCTGGAAGTTTCCCAGAAAGGCCTCGGTGGTGATTGGCTGAGCTAGATTAATGGGTTCCAGCCAACCCAGAATAACAGGCTTAGCTGGCGTGGTGTGCACCCCCACAGCTGCCTCTTAGTGAACCTCTACTGCTTTGCAATGCCTCCATGTGCACAGCAGATGGCACTCTTGCCCCACCTAATTTCTCCTCTCTTCCAGGTCGCTGATCCTCTCCTGCCTTCCAGACAGACCTGGGGCCTGGCAGTCCTACTCGGCAATGGGGGTTCCCACAGAGACCCTCACTTGCTCTGCTCCTCCCTACCTTCCCTGCAATAAAATCGAGCCACTTTGGTTGGAAGTGTTGTCTCTTGCAATGTCTGCATGTTACTCGTTCACATGCTGTGGAAAAGGTAATTACAATGCTTTCTTGGGTTGGAGTTCTAAGAGCTCCCAACCGGGAGCAAGAGGCCTGGCAGATTCTGATTCTTTGCTCTGTGACCTTTGGCAAGTCACTTCCCCTCTCCGGGCTTCACTTTTCCTCATCTGTAAGGTGAAGATGTTGGGCCAGATTGGCGATCCCCTTTGTTTTCAATATTTTGAAAGACTTCTGTCCATCCTTAAGTGCATTGCATTTCAAGGATGTTAAATCTTAAACAGTTAGAATAGTGGCTAGAGGCTTAAAGACAGACTGCCTGGGATAGAGTCCAAGCTCCGGTACCTCCCAGCTGGGCCATTATGTCAAAACAAAGGGAATGTTTTAGTGTGTGTAGCTTTATTTTATTAAAAGAAAAATACATTTCTGTACACGTCTCAGACTCTTAAAAATTATTGAGTTCCTCAGAGAGCTTTTGGCTCTATACGTTGTGCCATATTAGAAATGAAAACAAATTTGTGACATGCAAGAATACACAAGCACACCTCCCATTAATTAGCCTTCGGGACTAGATGAAGCCACTGTATGTCGTTCAGGTTCTGGAAAATTTCACCATATGATTGTAAGTGAAAGAGAAAAAGGCATCTCCTGGAAATAGTTTTTTCCGCCTTTGCCTTCGGAAAGGGTCTTGGGTAACACACGCTGAGAAAGGCTTTAACCACTTATGGGGCACGCATGGAGGAGACCCAGCTGTGACCTTAGATCTGTCACCTAATCTCAGAGGCAGCTTCCTCCTCTGCACACTCATAATGCCTTCAACTCAGGGAACTTGGTAGCCAGACTTATATAAGACTTTGTTTCAACTCTAGACTGTGTGAGAGCAAAATTTTGGTCCCATTATGCAGTTATTAAGTTTCCACCATTTGTGCCTTTGTGGCCCTCAGCCCAGGGCCTCTGCCAACCCTCATGGTATCTGGCTCTTTAGCCACCAGATGGCAGTGTCATTTGGGCTTGACCAGCAGGAGTTTAAGACCCATCCTGTGGGTTCTGGGGGGATGAACTTGAGGGTTTTTCCGTTTTCACGGTCTCCCAGGAGACCAGGTTCAGGCTGGCTGGCCCATTGGGAACACCCCAGGATTGAGGCGCCATGGCTGCCTAGGACGAGTGGCCCTTGGAGGAGTTCTCCCCCACCCAGTTTCCAGCTGAGGCCCTCAGGTTCGCTCTCAGGCTCCAGAGGAGCTGGGGAAGCTGCCACGCCTACCAGCAGCCCAGCTGGCCGTCCATGGAGCAAGTAAGATCACATAGCAGAGTGTGGGCCTCTGCAGGGGTGGGAGCGGGGAGCTGATGTGTCTGCATATTATTGGGGTGCTTCTTCCAGAGCCTGACCCTGCAGCCCTTGCTGCACCCGGGCCACTCCTGTGTCCCCTAGGTGTCCCCTAGGTGTCTCGCTTGCGTCTGTGCTGCCCCACCCTCCCCACCCCCATCCTGTCTCCATGTACAAATTCCTTTCCCTCCCTTACATACCACAGCCTCCACGAAACCTCTCCACAACTGGAAGTAATTTATTTCTTCTCTTGGCCCTCACAGCATTTATCCCACCAGCTTCAGTGTTTTGACAAAGCTTTTTGTCCACGTGTCTTTCCTGCCCTCAAGGATCAGGCCAAGCACAGAAAAGGCACTGGGGATATTTGATGGCTGTGTAATAGGTACCCTTGGGGGGGATGTTTACTGAGTGCCATGCCTTTACATTAATGTCACTCCATCCTCTGATCCACATGAGAAAGCAGACTGGGACACGGTAGGTGCACAGTTGACATTGAGTTCATCCTTCAGAGGAGAAGGTTTCCTAGTCTGGTCCTTTTCCGCAGGCTTGCATTTTTGTCAAGGTCCCAGGTTGTGAGTACAGCAGTCTAGAGTGACCCCTGGGGGTTCCCAGGAACTGTCATTGTCATGGTTTCTGGGACCAGTGGGGTAAAGCTCTCAGCCACTTTGCCTCCGTCAACCTGCCCATCCTGTGGCCAAAGCCTTGGTTTGTCCAGTGCAGACAGAGCCCACGGTTGCAGAGAAGTTGTTTGTGGCTGCGGTGCTGGAGGCAGAGCCTGGGGGCTGGACCCGAGTGAGGCCGTAACCCCCATGGTGGTGTGGGCCACAGAGGGAGCCCCTCCACATGCTGAGTGAGCTCAAGCAAGTCCCCTGTCTCTGCCTCCTGTTAAATACAAGATTTTTGCTTTCGAATGTGTTTTAAAAGAACAACGTTGTCGAGGTATAATTCCACTCAATAAATTGCATACATTCTAAGTGTATGATTTTTTAAACTATTAATTAATTAATTAATTAATTAATTTATAGAGCTGGGGAGGGGCAGAGAGAGGGAGAGAGAATCCCCAAGCAAGCTCCCTGCCATCAGGGCAGAGTCCAGTGCGGGGCTCAATCTCATGAACCGTGAGATCGTGACCTGGGTTAAAATCAAGATTTGGATGCTCTCTCTCTCTCTTTTTTTTTTTTTTTCATTTCGTTTCATTTCATTTCATCACGGAAAGTATACTCTTTAATCCCCATTCCCCTATTTCACCTCTTTTTTTTTTTTCTTTTCTTTTCTTCTTTTTAATTCTCAAGTTGGATGCTTACCTCACTGAGCCACCCAGGAGCCCCTTGCATGTCTGATTTTTTCACACACTCATGAAACCATCACCACAACCACGATAGTGACTATGTCACCTTAGAAAGTTTCCTCAGGTGCCTTGGCCATCCCCCCCACCCCTCTCTCCACCCCAAGCAACTACCATTCTGCTTTCTGTCACAATTACTGTAGTTTAAATGTTCTAGACTTTTATATAAATGCAATCATATAGTACATACTCATTTTTGTCTGGCTTCTTCCACTCCACATGATTTTTTTGAAATTCATCTATGTTATTATGGGTATCAGTAGCTTGTTTTTCTTTATCACCAAGTAGTAAGCATTCCATTGTAGGGCTGTACCACAAGCCACGAATGGTTATTCGTTCACCTGTTGATGGACATTTGAGTTGTTTCCAGTTTTTTAAACGGCTCTCTGGTGCTGGTAAGGTTCCCCAAGGGCTCTGTGTGCACAAGAGAGAGCCTCAGAGGGCAGGTCTCTTCCAACCGAAAACCCCCAGACCCAAACCGAGGGAGCTCAAGTCATAGTTTTATCAACTTGGCTTCCTCCTACATCCTCTGGACTTCAGCAAATCTAGATTCAAATTCTCCCTCCACCACCTAATAACCGTATAACATTGGGAAAGCTACTGATTCTTTTGTGTAACTCAGTTTCCTCATCTGTAGAATGGAAACCATAACAGTACCTACCCCATGTGGCTATTGTGAGCCTTAAGCAAGATGATCCCATGCCAAACGCTTGATGACGGCATTGCACAAATGCAGCTTTTTGTTTGAATGAAAAGTTTCACCGTTATGCTATTGGAAGTTGGAAAACTGAAATTTGAAAAGTGTCAGAGATTTGACCATGTCAGATGACGCAAAGTAAAAACGAAATCTCAGCATGCTGTGAGCGGTTGGTTGAGTCAAGGTCCTCTCTTGTGTTCTCCTTTAATCAGTGCCAGTCTCTTAAAAACCTCAAGTCTGCAATTTCTGGGGAGTGTCTGTAGAGATGATTTTAGATTTCCATGTCCTTAGGGGCTGTGGCTACTTGGTTTAAGTGGCCGAGTTTCTTAATCTGCTACCTAAGATGGGAGGGTCTGCAAATCTCCTGATTGCCTTGAAATAAGATATCAAAGTCTCTGGAAATAAGGATCTAGCTCTCATTGGTCTGCTTATCTTGGGTTCCTGGCATCCTGATCCTTTTTGAATGATGGTCCCCAGACTTGAAAAAGAACATAGGCTTTATAGACAAACAGGTTCAGTCCCAGCCTGGCTGTTTACCAGCTCTGGGAACTTGGGCAAGCTGCTTAACTGTCCAGGATTTCGGTTTTCTCATCTGTAAAATAGAAATAATTAATAACAATACCTTTTTCTTTTTTAAAAAATATTTTTATTTATTTTTGTGAGAGAGAGAGGGAGAGAGAGAGAAAGAGCACAAGCGGCGGAGGGGCAGAGAGAGAGGGAGACACAGAATCCGAAGCAGGTTCCAGGCTCTGAGCTGTCATCACAGACCTTGACGCGGGGCTTGAACCCATGAACCGTGAGATCAGGACCTGAGCCAAAGACAGATGTTCAACCGACTGAGCTGCACAGGCCCCCCAACAATACTTTTTTTCTTAAAGTGAGGTAATGCACACACACAAAGGTTCTCAGCTTGGCTATGGTTATCCTTGCAGGATCTTAGGGAAGGAGAAGACCTGGTTGGTCATCCAACCAAAAGTCCACATCCCCTCCCTCTGATGGGTGGTCCCAGGCCTTAGTGTGTACACCAGCCCTAAGAGGGAGCACCACCAGCAGCTTGCTCTGCCCTGGACAGCCCTGTGAGGGAAGATTCTGGTGTTGAACCCACCCTTACATCCCTGGCACTTCTCATGACTGGAGCTTGGTTAGTCCTGCCATGTGGGGCATCAGTCTATCCGTTCCCTGTGGTGGCTCCTCAGAGACAGAACATGCTTTTCCTTTCTGATCCCTCCCACTCCTCGCTGGCCTACTTCACGATCAGTATCCCGAATTCCCTCCTCCACCTTTCCTCAGGGACAGAGCTGGAGTTACCAGACCACCTGATCACTAGCCTCTTCATTGATGCCTTCCTGAGAGTGGAGGCTAAGAGAACATGAACCTTGGACCCTACCGATCCTATGCCAGCCCACGTGGTTCCCGGCTCAGCATGGAAAGAGCTGGAATGAGTTGGGAGAGCATGAGTTCCTCGAATAGAGGAAATCTGGACAAGCTACTCAATCTCCCTTCATCTAGGAGATGTGGCCCAGATGGCACCCACTTCATAGGTAATGTGCACAAAATGCCCAGGGCATAGTAGACCCTCAGCCGCCACATCCCCAAATTCACATTTTTGAGGACGTGTCCCTGAGTCCTACCACTCTGTGAAAGGGCTGGGCCTGCCTGGTCTGGTCACACCCAACAGCAGACCTGGCCCCAACTCTGCTGGATCACTGCCCCTCCCAGGGTCTAATTTGGAAATAGCCTTAACCCAGGCAGTCGTTTGTGGGTATCTAACTCCTTTTTTGCTCTAAACAGGAACTGTGGTTCCCTTTATGCTCCTGGTAATTAGAGAGGCCAGAAAAGCCATTGAGGTGGTAAGAAGGGCTAGAGGGAGAGGTGAAGCCTTCCGGTCAACAGCTGGCTATTAGTAAAGCTTTGGGAGGGTCAAAAGTTATAGGAAGATTCTCAGCTGTGCAGGGGGTTGGCGCCCCAACCCCCAAGCTGTTCACAGGTCAACTGTCTATATAAGGAAACATAAATGGTTTCCCTATCGGTAAATTAGAGATTACACTTGTATCACAGAGTGGTTCTGACAATGAAGGAAGATAATCCATGTACATCATTTACTACAGTGGCTGGTTGTAGAAAGCATTCAACAAGCATTAGCCATTTTATTAGTAGTGGTGTTTTGTAACCTGCTTTCACTAAATAGTTCCTGGCCACACCTTCATCTCCAATGTCTGTTATCTGGGGCTGCTTCTGCACTGTATTGGCCAAGTTGAAGAGTTGCAACAGAGACCATATGACCCACAAGGCCTAGAATGTTCACTGTCTTTCCCTTTCCAGAAAAATGTGTTGATTCATGATCTAGATCAGTGATCTCAAGCTGTGTTCTATGGAAATCTAAGGTTCCATGCAGATACCTCGGGGAAAACAAAGAGTGGTAGATGGTGGGCATCTTTCTACAGAGACTAATCCTCTTATCTGTTAAAATTAATAAGTTGTTTTATCAAAGATGTAAGGAAGGAATTATACCAATTCTCTACAATCTCTCTTAGAGGATGAAAACAGAAGGAATACTTCTAGTTCATACTATAAGGCCCGCAATACCTTAACACCAAAACCAGACAGACATTACAAGGAGAAAAAACTATGGACCAACATCTCTTATGAACACGGAATCAAAAATCCTTGACAAAATACTAGCAAATCAAAGCCAATGATGTCTAAAAGGGATTATACACCACAACCAAGTGGGATTTATTCTAGGTATGCAAGGCTGGTTCAATATTTGAAAATCAATTAATGTAATCTATTATATCAATAGGCTAAAAAATAAAAATCACATGATCATATCAGTAGATGCAGAAAAAGCATTTGACAAAACACAAAACCCATTCATGATAAAAAAAAAAAAAGAACTGTCAGTAAACTAGAATAGAGGGGAATAGCTCACCTGATGAATAATATCTACAAAAAAACCTACAGCAAATCAATAGTGAGAAACTTGGAGCTTTCCCACTAAGATCAGGTGTGAGATAAGGATGTCCCCTCTCACCACTGCTTTCCAACGTTGTACAGAAAGTTCTTGATAATACTATAAGATAAGAAAAGGAAATGAAAGGTACACAGGGGCACCTGGGTGGCTCAGTCGGTTAAGTGTCTGACTCTTGATTTCAGCTCAGGGTCATGATCTCGTGGTTTGTGAGTTCGAGCCCCATATGGGGCTCCAAGCTGATGGTGGGGAGCCTGCTTGGGATTCTCTGTTTCCCTCCCTCTCTGCCCCTCCTCCACTTGCTCTCTCTCTCAAAATAACTAATAATAATAATAATAAATTTAAAAAAAAAAAAGAAAATCCAGGAGAGTTGGGGTTCAGAGAACTTCCAGGTTGGTGAACACATCCAGGTATCAGGAAGGTGGTGCACCCCAGCTCCACAAGGACAGAAGCTCCTGCACCCGGGACTCTCCCTGTCCTCACCGTATGTATCTCTACATCTGGCTCTTCAAGTGCATCCTTTATCATTTCCTTTAATCAACTGGTAAACGTGTTTTCCTGAGTTCGATGAGCTATTGTCATAAATGATCACACCTAGAGAGGAGGGAGAAATGAGAACCTCCAATTTGTAGCCAAGTCAGGTGAAAGTTGTGGGTAAGCCTGGGAGTCTACCACAGATCTATTACTTGGGACTGGCATTTGAGTAGGGGGAGTCTTGTTGGACTGAGACCTTGACCTATGGGATCTGACGCTGTCTCCAGAGAGTGTCAGAATTGAGTTACATTTTAGGACACTCAGCTGGTGTCACAGAATTGCTTGTTGTGGGGAAAAACAAGAACCCACACACAAAACCCACGCATCTGATGACCACAAGTGTCCAGAGTGTTCTGTGTGAAAGTAGAGGAGAAAGACACAAGAAGGGAGCTGTGGGGTTGTCTAGTACAGCCATCTATGGCAAAATGTTAAGATTTGTCAAAGCTAGCAGGTAGATACAAAGATATCAACCTTATTATTCTGTATACTTTCTTTGTACGCTTGCCATATTTCACAAATTAGAAGAAAAAGGACTTGACGTACACCGTGGAAAATATTGCCAACAGTTCAAGAGGCTGTGCAATGAAAAATAAATACCTGTTCATTTCAGATCTGTGATCCTCCTCAGAGACACTCGTGGGCTGTGGTCAATTTCATATGCATCTTTCAGGAGCAGTCTGCAAACACAAGCTGTAATATCCGCAAGAGCTGCTCCCCTTGGAAGCATACATACACACATACATCCTTACACACCTAGATGTCTGATCTTACCCATGTGGGAAGCAGACCTGCACACTGAAGCCTTCCATTTGGAAAGTCTACCTTGTGATCCTTGATTTTGGACACTCACTAGAAACCACTCTGTTTTCTATGTCAGTGGACCTGAACCCATCTTGCATGTCTTTTCCAATTGGTGACTCATGTGGGCCTTTCTTATTAACTAGGGTCAGCTTTCTCTGGAGAATGACTGCTTAGCTCTTTGAAGCGTCCTTCTCAGGCTCCCTAGAATGCAATTTCCAGGTGCCAAACAACCCATATTTTAAGTCAGACCATCCCAAACACATCCTTAAAATTTGGTGAAAATCTGTCCGGCCATTTTCTTAGGATATGGTACGCAAATAGACAAAAAGTCACAAACTTCCCTTTATGACGTGAATAAACCCCCCCACTGCTCCCCCACTCTGACCTTTAGGGGAAAAGAGAGAGAGAGAGAGAGAGAGAGAGAGAGAGAGAGAGAGAGAGAAAACTTACAAAATGAGAACACGTGTGGCACACTCTCCACACCTTGCCTTTTTTTTCTTACCTATCACTATATCTGAGATGGTTTTGTGTTTCCTATCAGTCCACACAGTTTTGCCTTTGTGATTTATAGTATAAATACTGGTTCAATTTCATTTGTGAATATGCTGGGGACTAAATTCCTAGTAATCTTTTCTTTCTAAAATAAAGTCTTAATTTCTGTTAAGTGTAAGGTGACCAACTCATCCTTTTGCTTGGGGGCTTCTGTTTTATCGCTTAAAAGTCCTATGTCCCTGAAACCCCTCAGTTCTGCGCAAAGTGGGATGTTTGGTCACCATGTTTAAGTACCATGTGAACAGTAGACAAATTTGAATAGGAAGTAGTTCATTATAACAACACAAGTAATGATCTTCACTTTTGCCCTAAAATGAAATTATTTTTATAAACCTTTTTAGAAGTTTATTTTTTATTTATTTTGAGAGAGAAGGAGAGAGAAAGTGAACGAGTTGGGGAGGGACAGAGAGATGGAGTGAGAGGACCCCAACAGGCTCTGAGCTGTCAGCCTGGAGCCTGACTCGGGGCTCGAACTCACGAACCGTGAGGTCATGGCCTGAGCCGAAATCAAGAGTTGGATGCTTAACCGACTGAGCCCCCCCTCCCAGGTGCTTCCTAAAAATAACTTGTTAACCAAATATTGTCCAAATAGAATAAGGATTGTCCTAGGACTTTTGCTAGAGTTGGGGGTTGCCTCACGCTTTTAGGTGGCTGTGTAGTATTTCAGGGTATGACTTCACCATAATTTTATTAAGCCTGCTTCCTGCTAACGGACATTTTGTTTCTTTCTAGCGTTTTGCTGGAATAAACAAGTCTTCCCTGAATGTCCTTACTTATTTGTTCTATAAACTGGTAAACTCCGCATAAGAAATTTGTTTTGAAAATAAGGCTTTCCTGCTAAAAACAAAACTCAAAACGCCACAAGATTAAAGCCTCTTTCATCTCGGGCCTTCTGTGAGTCTCTTTTTCTTCAGGTGACTGACTGGGCTAAGGATGAGTTTAAAACGGGTTGGCAGCCAAGGTCTGGGAAGGAAGCCCAGGCACAGGAGAGGCTTCCTGGGGTGCATGAGGGAGAAAAACAGCCCAGTGCTGTGCTTCCCAGCTTGGAGGGGGTGTTTATCAAGGCCAGTGGGAGAGGAGTTGGCCAGACTTCGAGGGGTCCAGTGTTGGCCAGGAGTAGGGCTGAGAGACTGGAGCCATTCAGCTGTGTTCCAAAAAGAGCAGGGAGAGGAAGGGGAAACTAGCCCAGACACACACTGGGTGGCTGCTGGCTGGCCAGGGCTCTTGGTACAACAAGCCCAGTGCCAGGCGGTGGGGCCCAGCCAGCTGTCCCCCGGGACCCCACCCCAGACTGGGCAGGGTTAGGTCAGTTCCGCAATTGCTTCTTGGGGCTATCAGGAATGGAGTTTGATGGAGTATGGGATAATTCAGTACTTTTCCAGAGAGATGGGCTACTTGGGCCGGAAAGGTGATTTTTCTACCCATGTGGTATGTGTGACACGTGTGTATTAATGGATCCTTTATCCTGCAAATGGGCTGTGGCATCACTCGCCAAACTGTTCTATGCAGAATGCTGTTGGTAAAACACCAGATCCAAAAGTCAAAAAAGCTTGGGAAATGCCAAGTCCGTCAAAATCAAGCAGAATTCTTTACTGTGGGAATTCTCAGAGCCTTCAGTGTGCTAACAGTGTATTTCCTGACTCTTCAAAGAGGAGATGAAGTAAACATTGTTTCCCAGATGTTAAGTCCTTGGAACATCCTCTGTCTCCTCAGGGAACACATAATAACATCTTTGCTAAATGGTGTCTGCTAATTCTAATCCATAGGAAAAGGCAGAAGCCAACAGGCCCACCTGTAAACCATCCAAGAATGTAGGACGGAGAGGCCTCTGGAATCTGGCCGATCAGAGCTAGAAGATGCTGCCATATCCTACCCAAAAGTGTGCTGGGCATCTTTCACAATATAAAATGATTGACTTTCAGGAGCACGAGGGGTTCCCCCAGACTTGAGGTAGGGGCAGCCCCATGCTGATTGGAACAGTTGAGGGAGTACAGCAGAAGAGCTTGGGTTTGCTCCAGCCTTCATCTCTGCATCTCACTTCTTCTGGTCCCAGAGATTCAGCGACATACTTCACCACAGTGATCTCTGGGGCTCCTGTGTGTCAGGCTCAGCGCACACAGCACCATGGGAGAGACGCCCCGCTTCATCCAATTGTCATCTCCACTGTGTGGCCTCTGTGTCTGTGACCCCCACCTTTGTTGGTGCATTTTTTTTTTTTTTTAAGGTTAAAATGCAAAGCCATCTGGGAGGAACCATTGCCAGGGTCCTTAACAGCTTCTCTCCCCTGTGATTTATGTGGAAAGAGCCAAATTTGGTGTTGGAGGACACAATGTCTTGTAGTAGAGGCTGTGTATGCAAATCTTTCCCATTCTTGAGTCACTGGGTTAGGCTGGTACCTTGTATCTATGGTCCCTTCTCCTGGAAAGAACTGGAAAATGAAATGCTAAAGAGTGAGAGAGAACTTGAGTCTTAGTTCACTCTGCCACTGATTTGCTAATTGACATTAGAAAGTTCTTTCCTTTCCCTGAGACTTTTTCTTCCTTTGTAAAATGAAGTGGTTTAGACTATTTTAATTAATTTCTAACTTTCTTTTTTTTTTTAATTTTTTTTTTTTAACGTTTATTTATTTTTTGAGACAGAGAGAGACAGAGCATGAACAGGGGAGGGGCAGAGAGAGAGGGAGACACAGAATCTGAAACAGGCTCCAGGCTCTGAGCTGTCAGCACAGAGCCCGACGCGGGGCTCGAACTCATGGACCATGAGATCATGACCTGAGCCGAAGTTGGACGCTCAACCGACCAAGCCACCCAGGCACCCCTAATTTCTAACTTTCTGATCAGAGGAAGACTTCTGTCCAACAAAGTCCTAAGAGCCATCCCATCTAAAACAGGTAAAAGTGGTCTGTAACCAAAGTGTTTTTAAGGTAATATGGCATCATAATATTATGGAAGTGTTTTCTGTAAAAGTTAGGATAGAGGTGCTTTTAGGAGCAAGGAGATTGTTGTGATTGGTCAAGGCACCCAAAGGGCTTTCTGGGTGACTGCAAATTTCCTGATCTGAGTGGGAGTTACAAGTGGTGTTTTCCTCAGAATCTCTCAGCAAACTATAAAAATATTACTAATACATTATAAAGCCAATCACTGGGGAACACAACTGTGTCAATTAGATTTAGCTGCAAAAGGCAAAAACTTCATAGTAAAAGTGGCTTAACAAGATAGAAGTTTACGTTTCCTTCATGTAAATGAAGTCTAGGGGTGAGCAGTCCAAGGCACTCGATGGAAACAGCTAAGAGCTCAATGAGCATCAAAGACCCAAGGCTCCTTCTCTCTTTTGTCCACCATCTTCAACACAAAACTTCCAATCCAGAGGTCAAGATGGCTGACTGAGCTCCACTGTCTTGTCCACAATAGATCCATCCAGCAAGAAGAGGGATGAAAACAGCATGCCCTCTCACTTCAACCCCTGGAAGGAGCACAACCTTTCCTTACATCCCTTTGACCAAAACTTAATTACGAGGCCTAGCAGCAAGGGAGGCTGGGAAATGTAGTCTTTAATCTGGGTGACTTCAGCTCAGGTCATGATCTTACAGTTCGTGAGTTTGAGCCCCGCATTGGGCTCTCTGCTGTCAACACAGAGCCCACTTTGGATCCTCTGTCCCCCTTTCTCTCTGTCCCTCCCCCACTCTCTCTCTCAAAAATAAATAAATGTTAAAAAAAAAAATCTGGGTGGCCATGGACCCACCCAACTGTTGTTTCCACAATAAATGTAAAAAAAAAAATGAGTAGATTTAGGGGACAACCAGCAGAAGATGCCACAACATATTAATGGATTTTAGTATCTGATGTGTTGAAATTAGTGGGTGACTAATGTGGGTGTCTTTGCTGCTTTTCAGTCACTGTTTTAAATATAGCTTGAGACATACAAAATGAGGTGAATATTCATAATTTGTGGCACGGCCGGAGCACTCACAGAACACAGCTTAAAACCCCCTGAACTAGAAACTCCCCAAGAGTTTTTCCAGCTTTGACATTCTAGAATTCTATGAAAGCCCTGCCCCCTTCCATGAGCTAACAGAGGGCTTTCTCTCTGGGGACTGGCAGGGGACTTCTTGTTACCTTCAGGACTGAGAATTGTGCCCATTGTTTCTTTGGAGGCAGCCGACCTGGCCAAATATCTTGAAAAGCTCTCTGTCACAGCAGCCTTCCCCATCTCAGCCTGGGAGTTCCCCAGAGGTGGTGTGGTTTACTGAGGCATTGAAAACTCAGCATTTCAAAGCAGGGGCTGTCTGTGTCCTGGCTGGGAGTGGCTCAGACTTGCCCTCACGATTTTCGGAGACCTTTATAACAGAAGGAACCACCTTTGGTTCAACTCTTCCATTTTTCAGAGGAGGACGCAGGGATCCAAAGAGGTTGAGACTTTGAAGTCCCTAAGCAACCAGGTACTGACTTGTCCTAAAGCTTTTCCATCACCACTCATTACAATAGCGTGAATTTAATGTACACGTCCTATGTGCCGGGCCAAGCGCATCACATGCAAAAATCTCATTTAATCTTCACAAAAACCCTGAGAGATAGGTACAATTTATTTTTTTTCTTTTTTGGTCATTTTACAGATCAGGAAACTGCAACCTCAATTTGCCCAAGGCCTCGCCGTTACCAGGTGTGGATCAGAACTGGAACCTACGCAGTGCGGCAGCGGAGCCCGCACTTTGACCTCTGTGCTCAGAATGGCTGCCTTCCACGGATGCTCCAGGTGTGAGGAGGACCAACTTTACTCCTAGTAAACTGCGAGGGGCACATCGTTGCCTGGATGAAGCCGCTTGGACATTGCATCCGTTCAGACCACTCCTTGCCCCAGATGTAGCTCTGTCATCAGCAGCTTGGTGTCGAATTCAAGGTGTCTTGGCACCAGGAATAATGTGCCCGGAGGCGTGGGTACCTAACTTTCCACCAGGGCAAGAGCCCGTCCCCAGATTTACCATGAGCACCTGTCCTATCTGTCCTACCCTGTCTGGGTGAGGCAATCCTCCAACACCACAAAAAGGACCAAGTACCCCTGCAAATGTACTGACCCTGGGTGTGGGGACCTCCCCCATCTCTGGGCCATCTCTGGATCTTGCCTGAGTAGCCTGTAGCGGGTCTTCTTTGTGACAGCTTTCTGTGTTGGATACGGGGCCTTTCTGCCTGTTATCACTCACTTTTCCCCTGAGCAAAGACGCTGAGGAATTGTAGGGACAATAGGAAGCTCTCAGTAGAAAAGCACCATAGGGAGTTGCTGTGGAGACCTGAGCTTTTTAGCTCACCCCAGCTTTTCAGGTTTCTCCTTGTCCTCCGGCGCAGGAAGCTTCTAATCTGTTCCAGAGTCCAAGGAAGGATGGGATGAGGTCACAGGCCTGAGATACTTTATCTTAGAGAAGGTTCTAGAAAGGCCCAGGGGCTGAAGGTACTGTTTTTGTCCTTACTCTGACCACATTTCTGAGAGGAATGTTGGTGGGGGTTGGGCATGCTCGGCAGCCTGTTCAGAGGACAGCGGGGTTCAGACAGTGAAAGGCCTTCCACAGAGCTGACCTGCCTCTGTCAAGAGCATAACCCTGGAAAATCCCAGAGCTTCACATGGCCCAGTCTGTGCAGACTCACAATGGAAGAAAAAAAGTCCCCCCATCACTGGTCATTTAGAAGCTCCATAATCTTTACCTCCATATCTCTAACAGCATTAAAAGGGATCTAATTAATAATCCACACAAAACTCCATTTCTGTTTCCTCAAATTCCCTCATCTCCTTAATGAGGTTTTTGGAGTGGTGGGGAGGGGGGTTGGGATTCAGAGCTGACGGCCAAGAAAGAATTCTTGTAAAAAAAAAATTATTTTTAACGTTGATTTATTTTTGTGAGAGAGAGAGAGAGTGCAAGAGGGGGAGGAACAGAGAGAGAGGGAGACACAATCTGAAGCAGGCTCCAGGCTCTGAGCTGTCAGCACAGAGCCCAGTGTGGGGCTGGAACTCACGAACCCCAAGATCACGACCTGAGCCAAGGTTGGATGCTTCACCGACTGAGCCACCCAGGCGCCCCAAGAAAGAATTCTTGAAGACCTCTTTAGTGCAAAAAGGTGATTTTGTTAAAGCACGGGGACAGGACTCGTGGGCAGAAAGAGCTGCACTGGGGTTATGAGGGGTGACTGCTTAGATACTGTGGAGTTGGGGACGTAAAGTCAAGAGGAAGTTTCTTAAAGGGATTTTCATATGCTAAAGAAGACTCACAGATTACTGGAGGCCTAGCTATTGTCGGGCTAAGTTTATTTTCCCCTTTACTGCCCCCTGTCACTTTGGCATACCTTGAAGTGGCCTATTCTGCTACCCTTTAGCTGGTTCAGATATTAAGTTTACTTGAAAATCAAATAAGGCACTCTTAGATCTTAAATAACGTTACATGACAAATTTTAACACATTCTAGGTCATCATTAGTTTAGCTCTTTTTTTTAAAATTTTATTTATTTATTTATTTATTTATTTATTTTAAATTTACATCCAAATTAGCATATAGTGCAACAATGATTTCAGGCATAGATTCCTTAGTGCCCCTTACCCATTTAGCCCATCCCCCCACCCACAACCCCTCCAGTAACCCTCAGTTTGTTCTCCATATTTATGAGTCTCTTCTGTTTTGTCCCCCTCCCTGTTTTTATATTATTTTTGTTTCCCTTCCCTTACATTCATCTGTTTTGTCTCTTAAAGTCCTCATATGAGTGAAGTCATATGACTTTTGTCTTTCTCTGACTGACTAATTTCATGTAGCATCATACCCTCCAGTTCCATCCACGTAGTTGCAAATGGCAAGATTTCATTCTTTTTGACTGCCAAGTAATACTCCATTGTATATATATGTATGTATATATATATATATATATATATACACACATATATATGTGTGTATATATATATATATATATACATGTGTATATATATATATATACGTATATGTATATGTGTATATATATATATATATATATACGTATATATATATATATACCACATCTTCTTTATCCATTCATCCATCGAGGGACATTTGAGCTCTTTCCATACTTTGGCTATTGTCGATAGTGCTGCTATAAACACAGGGGTGCATGTGTCCCTTCGAAACAGCACACCTGTATCCCATGGATAAATGCCTAGTAGTGCAATTGCTGGGTCGTAGGGTAGTTCTATTTTTAGTTTTTTGAGGAACCTCCATACTGTTTTCCACAGTGCCTGTACCAGCTTGCATTCCCATAGTTTAGCTCTTTTTTATCCATCAGGCTTAGCTGTGAGACCTAGACTCACTCTATTTTATTGCTCTGCCACACTCAACTTGGGGGTTAAACCTCATGTTCCAAATAGCTGGTTAAACTCCACCCATCCCAACTGCATTCCGTCAGCAAGGCACTTCCAGAAACTGCATATGGCACCACCACTCTACTCTTTGGTCAGGACTTAGTTATAGAGCCTACCTGTGAAGGAGTCTGAGAAATTCTGTTTTTTAAACTGTTTGTCAGTTAAACTCAGAGTTTCTATTGCCTAGAAAGAAGAGTATATAAAATATCAGTGGTCAACTATTAGGTTAACTTTTTTTGTGTACAGACCCTGGAATAAAACTTCTCCTTTATTCTTTGTTTAATTGCAAAGTGTCCTGTGTTTCAAAGTGAGCTGTTTAAAAGCAGTGACCGTTTACGACTATATATCTTTAAGTTGGTATTTTCTCAATACCAGGCAATGAAAAAAAAAATTATCGCTCAATGAATTAGATGCTGAGGCTGATTCAAATCTGCAATTGTCATCCAAAACCTAGCTTTAGTTTCAAGTTTTTATGGTCATCAAGGCCCATTCTTCTCATTGGCTGGCTTTAAAACAAAAATAAAACAAGCTTATTGAGAAAACACTACTTTTATTTATTTTTATAACGAGATTCTGTATATAATTTCTTTTGGAATTGGGGCATATTATTAAAGAGTTTGATAACAATGATCTTTGGAAGGTCTCAAGCTGAAAGATGTATTTTGTCTATTACTGTATTCTCAAGCATTTTAAATATGAATGTCTTGAGAAAGGCTAGGTAGTTTCTGCTTCACACCAGGCTCTACCCCACTCTCCTGAATTAAACTTGCCTACTTCACCAAATCTTAACATCTGCCTGGCTTCTGGAGGCAACTGAAATGCTGAAATGCCTATCCGATTATAAGAGAGGGAAAGGATTTACCTAAAGTCCAAGGAGAGATGCCTGGCTGGCTCAGTTGGTAGAACATACAACTCTTGATCTCAGGGTCATGAGCTCAAGCCCCATAGTGGGTGTGGAGCCTCGAAAAGAAATGAAAAGAAAAGAAAAAACAAAAAAGGAAAGAAAAGAAATAAAGTCCAACAAGGATTTGTTGAACTTTGGAGAAACCAAGAAGTGGGTAAATGTTCTTACAGAGAATAATCTCTAAAGTATGAATCAAGCACAGGTCACATAAAAAGATAATGGTGGAAATTAAGGTCAGATGTTGGAGAATCTTGGAGATGAGCTGGAATACTGGCCTTGACTGTGTGGGTGGTAGAAAACCACTAAATTTTGAATTTTAAAGAGTCTAGAGTTGTTTGGGAGGTTATAGGGATTGCCTCTTTAAATTCAAGAGTAAAATAATCTGATCTGGACATGAGAGTAGAACACTTTAAAACAAGGCAGATAGGGGAGGCTGGGTGGCTCAGTCGGTTGAGTGTCCTACTCTTGATTTCAGCTCAGGTCATGATCCCAAGGTGGTGGGATCGAGCCCCACATCAGGCTCTGCATGGAGGCTCTCCAAGCTCTGAGCATGGAGCTTGCTTGAGATTCTCTCTCTCTCTCTCTCTCTCTCTCTCTCTCATCCCCTCTGTCCCCCTCCTTGAGAGTTCTCTCCCCCTCTCTCTCTAAACAGGCAAACAAAAATCAAAGCAGATAGGAATGGCCTGGGGTTAGTACTAATAGAGAGAAAGGCTGGGTATGTCTGCCAAGGGAGTGGAAAAAATCTTCAAGAAAAACAATGGGGCAGATCTGCTGGGATGGTCGTTAGTATTTTAATGAACACATATAACCAAGAATTTGATTGGTTTCTTGAGAGTTCCAAGCAAAGCTGCTTGGGCATTCAACCCAGAGAATGACTCAGGAACCATAAATTCAATGAGCATGGCTACCATTAGGTTTGCTGGGTCCTACAGGGAGGCTAGGAGCAGGGATTGCAGATAATCAACAAGAAGGTCACACTCCAGGAAGCATGGGCAAGCCAGGGAGTTGCTTTCTGGGTCTGTTGAGCTGGACTGGCTAGACAAGAGGTACTGAAAATAACTGCCATTTATTGAGCCTTTTTTATGTGCCAGGCATTGTGCTAAGCCTTGTGCATGAATTATCTCCCTGAATCTTCTTAACTGCTTGTTATTTGGGGATAGACAGCAATATCCCTATTCTACAGAGGAGAAAACTGAAAATAGAGAGGCTAAAACATATTTTTTTGGACTGATTCCTATTGATGGGGTTAGTTAAACAGCATAACCAGATTTCTTTGTTATCTCTTCTTAGAGGAAATAGGAAAGTTCCATATGTTTATTCTAGTACTTGCAATGAGATAAAGGCAGGGGGCTGCTGTATCTTGTCCCTCAGCATCCATTGGTCCTTTCTCCAGCACTTGAGATTTCCCCTGGGACACCCCTCCTCCCCCTCCTAGTATCTGTGTGGGGTGGGAAGCCTCTACAACAGCTGCAGGACAAGAATGTCCCTCAGTCTGGCCAGTCAGAGCACAGGGAGGCAACAGAGGCTCTCTTCAGCTGTTCTGCAATGCAGGCAGTCTGGGGAGGAAGTCAGGGCATCGAGTAGGCAGGAGGCCTGGGAGAGAAACTGCTTCATATTCCTTCCAAAATGTACCACTAGGCCAGTGTCTGTTTTCAGAATAGCTAACATTTTATTGGAAATGGCAGATTACAGCTGGACCATAAGCTCTGGAGAGTCAGGGACTATGTCCAGGGACACCATAGAACAAAACACAGTCCATAGTAGATGTTTAGTTGAGGATTGTTGATTGACTGGATGAATTGGTAGGCACCTTGACATGTTTGGAAGGATCCAGAGGTCTTTTAGTCTGATGCCTCCCATCTTCCTGAAGAAGAAACCAAGGCAAGGGGACTCCTAGTGAGACCAGCACCCAGTGAGAATTGGGTCCTGGGCCTCCCACCCCTCAGTCCAGGGCTGGCTTTGCAACATCATAGCTTCTCAAAGTCAGAGTTTACCACGTTTTGTATTTTGGTATGAAATTGCCCTGAATCCACCGAGTCAGTAAATTATCTCCTTTTAAAATCTTTTCCAAACCTCCCCATCACCTCAAGGAGAAAGTCTTAGTTGGGAGCTACTGAATTGCTCACACCTTTCTAGCACTTGCTACCTTACTTTGCTTTAACAGCAAGGGGGCCAACTTTAGGCTCAGAGCCTTCACAAGTAACAATTAATTTAATTTAATTTAATTTAATATTTTAATCTAAAAGTTGCATGGCAATGTTCACGCATACTTCAAAGCAAAGAGAATAATATCATTAACCTTCCAGGTACCCATCACCCAGCTTCAGTGACCATCAACATTTTAGCAAGTTTATTTCACGCATTGTTTTTCAGGAGTATTTACCCATCACCCAGCTTCAGTGACCATCAACATTTTAGCAAGTTTATTTCACGCATTGTTTTTCAGGAGTATTTCAAAACAAATCTCATACATGATATCATTTCACCTATAAATATGCCGGTGTGCGTAGCTAGTAAATCAGGACTTTTTTTTCAGCCTGGCTACATGGGGCTTAATCCCATGACCGTGAAATCAGGACCTGAGCCGGTACCAAGAGTCGGACGTTTAACCACCTGAGCCATCCAGGTGCCCCTAATTTTTTTATTTTAAAATCGATCTCTTAGGCTGTTAAATGTTGGTTGCTGATGATACTCATACATTTTATTTGTTTATCATATATATAGTTTGTTTATCCCATTGTTTCAAGATACTAAAATTAGTAAGAATTAGTAAGAATAAGACTACTAACTATATATATTTATTAGTATATATGTCATTAAGGATGAATGCCTAAAACACTGTTAAATTTACTCGAACCAATGATTCTCAGGATGGCTATGCCACCAACTTGATATATAATTAGGCTCATTTGCTTCTGTACTTTTTTGTTTTTAGAATATATCTCTTTGATACACTTTAGTATTTTTACATTTATTTATTTATTTATTTATTTAGACAGAGTGAGTGTGAGAGAGCTGGGGAGAGGGGCAGAGTGAGAGAGAATCTTAAGCAGGCCCCACGCTGTGCACCAACTTGTGGCTTTTATCCCGCCACCGTGAGATCATGACCTGAGCCAAAATCAAGAGTCAGACGCACAGCCGACTGAGCCACCCAGGAGCCCCTACTTTAGTATTTTCATTTTTATTTTTTTAATTTACTTTTTAATCAAAAATTTTTAAAGGATGCCTGCTTATTTTTTTTTTTAATGTTTATTTATTCATTTTGAGAGAGAGTGAGCAGAGAGAGAGAGAGGGAGAGAGAGAATCCTAAGCAGGCTCCGTGCCATCAGTACAGAGCCCAATGTGGGGTTCAGTCTCACAAGCTATGAGATCATGACCTGAGCCAAAATCAAGAGTTGGATGCTTAACTGACTGAGCCACCCAGACTCCCCTTTAGTATTTTTAATTATGTAAAGTATTTAATAGTTCCAAAGTTAGAACTATAGAACAAGGTATATTCAGCCTTTATCAACAACTAGCTTTTATGAACAACATCCCCTTAAGGGAACTGTTTCTATTAATTTTTTGTTTGCCTTTGAAAATATAAGCAAATACACATACTGTTGACCCTTCAACAATTGGGGGTTAAGGGAACTCACCTCCACATAGTCGAAAATCTGAGTATAACTTTTGAGTCCCACTCTCCCCCGGATTTAATTATTAATAGCCTGCTGTTGACTGGAAGCCTTACCAATAACATAAATAGTCGAGGAACACATATTTTACATGTATTATCTATTATCTATTGTATTCTTTCAACATAGTAAGCTAGAGAAAAGAAAATGATATTAAGAAAACCGGAAGGAGGAGAAAACACATTTACAGCGTGGTGCTGTATTTATGTGGACCCGTGCATTTCAAACCTGTGTTGCTCAAGGTTTAACTGTGCATGTTTTCATTTCTCTCTCCCTTGCACCCTGAACATTGCTCTGCAACTTGTTTCTTGTGGCTGTTACTCGTTTGTTTTCCACCTAATATGTCCCGAAAATCATTTCATAGCATATGTAGAAATTCTTCATTCCTTTTTACATTCAGTTAGCATTTAATGGCATAATTTTATTAGCATAAATGGGTAATCTGGTAATTAATCAAGGCGCTATTCATGCGGGTGTGGGCCCCATGTAGGTAAACCAGTGGGCTTGTCCAAATGCAAGGGGCCTGAGGGGTAAGAGTAGAAATGGCCCCTAGAACCAGAGATGGGCTGTCAGAGGCTGAGGAGCACAGCCAGTCTGTGCTGATCCCCGGGGAGGAGCTGGGGGGACAAATACTCCAGCCACACTCTTCTTTCTGTCCCTACCCAATCTCCCACTGATGCCCCCCTTTGACCAATCCCACATGGAAACAGAGAGCATGGGAGCCCACTGATAGGGCTTAAGGTCGGCCTCCCTGCCTCGGCACACACAAGAGTGGTGGAGAGTGGATCAGAGGGGCAAGCAGGACACATCCGGCAGAGCAGTGATAGTTTTCCCACTTAATAGTGACAAAAGCTTTCCTTTATTTAAAAAAAAAAAAAAATTTTTTTTAACATTTATTTATTTTTGAGACAAAGAGAGACAGAGCATGAACAGGGGAGGGGCAGAGAGAGAGGGAGACACAGAATCGGAAGCAGGCTCCAGGCTCTGGGCCATCAGCCCAGAGCCTGACGCGGGGCTCAAACTCACAGACCGCAAGATTGTGACCTGAGCTGAAGTCGGACGCTCAACCGACTGAGCCACCCAGGCACCCCTAAAAGCTTTCCTTTAAATTAAATATATTTTGGGGCACCTGGGTGGCTCTGTCAGTTAAGCGTCTGACTTCAGCCCAGGTCATGATCTCACAGTTCGTGAGTTCGAGCCCCGTGTCGGGCTTTGTGCTGACAGCTCGGAGCCTGGAGCCTGCTTCCAATTCTGTGACTCCCTCTTTCTCTGTCCCTCCCCTGCTCACACACTCTCGCTCTCAAAAATAAACATTAAAAAATTAAAAAAAAAATAAATTAAATATATTCTGGTTTTAAACAATAAGTTGAAGGGCGCCTGGGTGGCTCAGTCGGTTAAGCATCCGACTTTGGCTCAGATCATGATCTCATGATTCATAGGTTCGAGCCCCGTATCCGGTGCTGTGCTGACGGCTCAGAGCCTGGAGTCTCCCTGTCACTTTGCCCATCCCCTACTTGTACTCTCAATCTCTCCCTCTCTCTCTCTCTCTCTCGAAAATAAATAAAACATTAAAAAACACAAATATGAAAAATAAGTTGAAGAACAGCAAGTAATGCTATGGGTGTTATGAGGCTATGGCAAAAGGGGGGATGTGGTGCCAGGTGACAGTGGTCTGGGAAGCCCTGCTCAGGACCACACTGACCTCTTGTATTTTAGGCAATGGCTCCTCTCCCTCCTGGCCCTTCCCTGGCTGCCTTTCCTGTGGACCTTTGAGAGTTGCTGAGAAACATTAGGGAAAGGATATTTTTAATTGGAAAGAGAGGGAGAGGCCCCGGGAGGTCATTGGGTGAAGGGCTTTGAGAGCCGCTGAAATGGACCCACGCTCCTCTGGGCATTCTACTGACTGCTCCCCCCACCTTGCAACCCACGCCCTTGGCCACCCTCCCGGGGAGCACAGGGACCTCTTTCTTATTCCTTGGCCAGCTGAGCAGCTGAGGAAAGCTGGACGCTGCCTGTCCTTGGGGCTTGAACGTCTGGGTTGGAAACCGGAGAAGGACCTTATAGGGTAAAAGAGTCCCTGCCTGTGTTCAGTCCCAGCTCCCCCTGGCCCTGGCTCACAAGCCAGCCATGGCCTAAGGGCTGAGTGATGACCTCAGAGAAGCTTCGATTTCTCTCCAAGAACCCAGGGAGGCAGAAAGCTGTGCGATTGGGGGGTGGGAGGGGTAAAAGAGACAGTTCTTAAAGGGAGGCATTCCTCCTGCCTGTCCTTGCCTCCATCTCTAGATAATCTCACTCACTCAGATGAGTGGCTGACCCCTTCCTCTGTGCTGGGCACTGTGCAAACCCTAGGGACACAACGGGGACAAGGTATGTTTCTCCCTCTGGAAACTCCCAGTACAGTGGAGAAGACAGGAGAGTAAACAGTTACAGTGCCAGAGCCCGTAGGGGAGGTGCCTAACCCAGAACTTGAGAGGCTGGAGAGGCCAGGCTTTGCAGGGACTTGCAGCAACCTGATGGAACTTGAAGGGTAGCTGTGCAGGGGAATGAAATGTTTAGGCAGAGGGGTAATGTAATCAGATTTGTGTTCAAGAGACTCCTCATGGTGCCCTAGAGATAGCTCTCAAATTGTCCCATTTCTACCCTTACTGTCATTCCCTGAATCTCAGCAATTGCAGCTTCTCCCTCCTGAACCCCCAAGCATGCTGTGCTCTGCTTCAGGTGAATCTATCCTTCCCTTCATCCTCCCTTCATCCTCCCTTCGTCCTCCCTTCTTCCTTCCTTCCTCCCTTCCTCCCCTCTCCCTTCCTTCTTCCTGCCTCCCTTCCTTCCTTCTTCCTTCCTTCCTCCCTTCTCCTTTCCTTCTTCCTTCCTCCCTTCTTCCTTCCTTCCTTCCTTCCTTCCTTCTCCCTTCCTCCCTTTTCCCTTCCTTCCTTCTTCCTTCCTTCCTACCTTCTCCCTTCCTTCCTTCTTCCTTCCTTCCTTCTTCCTTCCTTCCTTCTTCCTTCCTTCCTTCCTTCCTTCCTTCCTTCCTTCCTTCTCCCTTCCTCCCTTCTCCCTTCCTTCCTTCCTTCCTTCCTTCCTTCCTTCCTCCCTTTCTCTCTCTTTCTTTCTTTCTTTCTTTCTTTCTTTCTTTCTTTCTTTCTTTCTTGTTTAATGATATATAATTCACATACCATATACTATGGGCTGAACTCAGTCCCCCCAAATCCATATGTTGAAGTCCTAACCCCCAGTACCTCAGAATGTGGAGACAGAGTCTTTAAAGATGTAATTAAGTTAAAATGAGGTCACTATGGTGGGCTCTAATTGCACACAACTGGCGTCTTTATAAGAAGAGGAAATTTGGAGGGAAGACCAAGGGCCAAGGGCAGACACAGAGAGAAGGTAGCCGTCTACAAGCCAAGGGCAGAGGCCTCAGAAGAAACCAATGCTGACAACCCCCCTAATCTCAAACACCCAGCCTCCAGAGCTGTGAGAAAATACAACTGCTGTTGTTTAAGCCACTACGTTTGTGGGACTTTGTTGTTGCAGCCCTGGCAAATTAGTACATCATACAATTAATTCACCCATGTGAGGTGTATAATTCAGTGTCTATTTACAGACCATCACCACAGTCAATCTTAGGGTATTTTCTCACCCCCAAAAGAAACCCCTTACCCATTATCAGTCATTCCCCATCCCTCCTAGGGCCCTATCCCCTCAGCCCCTTTCCCAGGCAACTACTAACCTTTTTTCTATCTCTATAGATTTGTCTACCCTGGACATTTCATATAAATGGTCCCATGTAATGCATGGTCTTTCGTGACTGCCTCTTTCACTTAAGCATAGTGCTCTCATGGTTTGATTGCACTACCTTCTTTAGTGTCTGTTAGCTATGTGTACTTGTGCCTTTTCCTGCCCATAAAGATCAGTTGCCCATGGACACAACTCATGTCTGATTCATGCCTTTACTGTCCACAGCACATGCCTGCCATAAAGTGGATTCATTTTTCTGTGAAATCGTTTTCAATGTAGATAAGGAGGGAAAAAAGAACGTTAAAGAAATTAATGTATAGGCCTTAGAACAGATTACATTGTGTGACCTTGCCAGTAGTAAACATTAAAATAAAATTCCAGTTAACCCTAACATTCATCAGTGTAAAATTCCTAATAATAACAGCAGCATTATGCCTTAAACTTTCTAACCTTTGCATCTACTAAGACTGACTTTTTTAAATGTCATATGGTGAGTTCCTGATAATGGAAAAATCATCACTGTCAGAGGTGCCGGGTGGCCCAGTCAGTTAAGTGTCCAACTCTTGATTTCAGCTCAGGTCATGGTCTCATAGTTCGTGAGTTTGAGCCCTGTGTTGGGCTCTGTGTTGACAGTGTGGAACTTGCTTTAGATTCTCTCTCTCTCTCTCTCTCTCTCTCTCTCTCTCTGCCCTCCCCTGCTTGTGCTCTCTCTCAAAATAAATACACTTTAAAAAAAAAACTTAAAAAAGGACATCACTGGGGCGCCTGGGTGGCTCAGTCGGTTAAGCGGCTGACTTCGGCTCAGGTCATGATCTCACAGCTCGAAGGCTCGTGAGTTCGAGCCCCGCGTCGGGCTCTGTGCTGACAGCTCAGAGCCTGGAGCTTGTTTCAGATTCTGTGTCTCCCTCTCTCTGACCCTCCCCCGTTCATGCTCTGTCTCTCTCTGTCTCAAAAATAAACGTTAAAAAAAAAAAAAAAAAAAAAAAGGACATCACTGTCAAACCACTGTATGCATTGTGTGAAGCACGAGGGCTATTTCAGTGACCAAGACAGAGAAGATCCCTGCTCATGTGGCACTTAGATTCTGGGGAGAGTGAGAGAGAGAACAAGCCAGTAAATAAAACACAGGAGTTTGATCTTGTGGTAAGGGCTATAAAGAAAATACCCCAGGGTGGGATGATAGAGTGATTGGAGATTGTGGGCGGGTAACGAATTTCACTGAGATTAGGTGGTTAGTGAAGGTTTCTCTCAAGAATTAGTTGAGCTGAGATCAGATGGATAGGGGTGTAGCTTGTCTGTGAAGACCTGAGCTTAGAGCATTCCAGGCAGGGGAACAGCAAGTGCCAAGTCCCCACGTGGTAGAACACGTATCATGCTTGACAGAGAGAAGGTAGTAAGGAGTATAGAGCAAGGGAGAGAGTAGTTTGACCTGAAGCCTGATGGCTGGGGACAGCTTACGTTAAAGCTTTGAGGGTCAAGAGAAAGCGTTTGGGTTTTACTCTTTCTTTTTAATTAATTAATTTACATCTAGGTTAGTTAGCATTTAGTGCAACAATGATTTCAAGAGTAGATTCCTTCATGCCCCTTACCCATTTAGCCCGTCCCCCCTCCCACAACCCCTCCCGTAACCCTCAGTTTGTTCTATTTAAGAGTCTCTTATGTTTTGTCCCCCTCCTTGTTTTTCTATTATTTTTGCTTCCCTTCCCTTATGTTCATCTGTTTTGTATCTTACATTCCTCATATGAGTGAAGTCATATGGTATTTGTCTTTCTCTGACTAGTTTTGCTTAGCAAGAATTTTTTTTCAGAGTGGCTGCACCAGTTTGCATTCCCACCAGCAGTGCAAAAGAGATCCTCTTTCTCCGCATCCTTGCCAATATCTGTTGTTGCCTGAGTTGTTAACGTTAGCCATTCTGACTGGTGTGAGGTGGTATCTCATTGTGGTTTTGATTTGTATTTCCCTGAGGATGAGTGATGTTGAGCATTTTTTCATGTGTCTGTTAGCCATCTGGATGTCTTCTTTGGAGAAGTGTTTATTCATATCTTTTGCCCATTTCCTCACTGGATTATTTGTTTTTTGGGGTGTTGAGTTGCATTTGGGTTTTATTCTAATGGGATAGGAAGCATTAAGGGTAAATCAATTAGAACTAAGTTTGGCTGCATGTAATAGAAAACCTCAAAATAATAGTGACTTAAGCCAGATAAAAATTATTTCTTTGTCAGGTAAAATTTCAGGGTTGATATGGCAGTTCCTTGGTCATCAGGCACCAAGCTGTTTGTTTCTGCTCTATGACCCTAGCTAATGGCTTCCATTGTTAAGGTCACTTTGTGGTTCACAATGGCTGCTGGCACTCCAGCCATTGTGTCTGAATTCCAAGTAAAGGGAATTCAGGAAAAAGGAAGAAAGGAAGGACAAAAGAGATGGACTTTCACATGCTAATCCAAGTATCGCTGAAATCAACAATAACTGTGCTTTGGAGTCCCTTTTCATTCCACAAGGAGTGAGTCTCTGCCACGTAATATAGTTTCACCACCTTGGGAAGGAGAAGAGATGAAGAGGCCCAGCTTAATTTTCTCTGTCTTGCCAAGAGTGAGCCTTTGAGGGATCTGAGCAGGAGAGCCCACGATACATGAGACATTTGGATTTAGCCATAGGCAGAGCTGTCTCTAGGGTGTACATGGCCTTGGCCAAATTTTTCGGTGGGAGGAGTGGGGCCCCTATCTGTATAAACAATTTGATTTAAAGAAAAAAAAAAAGAAGATGGAATTCGTAGGTGAGTCAAATTCCTGAAAGTTTCCTTCTGGATCTCAATCTCCATGCATCTTGCTGGCTAGAAAATGGATATTGGGGGATAGAACTCTGCAAGGGTTTTAACCAGGGCAGGGACATGAAGCAATTTGCATTTTAAAAGGGTCATTCTAGCTTCCAAGTGTAACATGGACAGTAATGGGAAAAGAGTGGGAAGAATATCAAAAAGGGCGTCATAGACTTGGTTCCTGGTCCTGTGGTTAGACAAATCAACCATATGACCTTGAACAAGCCTCTCCCCCCTGCCTGGGTCTGAATGTCCTCATTTCTTAATCTGGATTCGATTTGACAAGCACTCGGCTCCCTTCTTCTTATTTTTTTCCAGCTCCTTTCTCCATATGAGACTAACTTACCAGAGGTGGTTGCCTGTGGGCCCAGGACCTCTCAGAGCTGGTTCTGGGTCCTGGAGAAGCATCACCAGTTCCCAGGTTTCTTCTGGGCCTTTCTCCTGTCCTCCTTTAGGCCTGGGCACCTGGGTTCTGGAAGGAGGGAGAGGGTCCAGCCCCTGCCCCTGTCTGCCCCTCCACCTGCCTGGGTTCTGTTTTCTCCTGCTCTGTCCATGCCCCTCTCTGCCTGTCTTCTCCACGTTTGTCTCCTCTGCTTCCTCCGTCTTGCTCCCTGCCTCCTGCACGGATTTCTGATAGCACCACACCGTGCCAGCCTCTGAAGGAACCGGTCAGGGTCCCTGCCCATCAGAACCTGCCTTCTTCTGCTTTTCCTACTCTTGATGTTGTCTCTCTGTGGTTGTTTCTTCTTCTCTCCCAGTCTTTTTGCCTTTCTCTTCAGGTCTGATTCTCTATTTTAAAAGCATAAAATAACTGGGGCACCTGGGTGGCTCAGTCAGTTAATAGCCCAACTTCGGCTCAGGTCATGATCTCATGGTTCATAGGTTCGAGACCCCCATCGGGCTCTGTGCTGAAGCTCAGAGCCTGGAGCCTGTTTCAGATTCTGTGTCTCCGTCTCTCTCTTCCCCGCCCCCACTCGCGCTCTGTCTCAAAAATGAACAAACATTAAAAAAAAATTTTTTAAAGCATAAAACAATAGGTGATTATATGCTCATAAGAGCGAATTTGAAGGCCCCCCTCCCACCTCTGTTTTCCACTCGACCCCATCCCCTCTCCAGAGGCTGCCCCTGACCTTCTGACTCTGTATGTGGGTCTGACTGGGTCTCAGGCCCACTGCCCTTCTCTGTCTGTGTCTCTGTCTCTTTTTCTGGCTCTCTCTCAGTGTCTGTTTATGTCCTTCCCTTTCTCGCTCTGTCTCAAGTTTCTCACTCTCGTCTGTCTCCTTCTATTTCTGCCTCTCTTGACAAAATATAGGTTTTTTTTAAGGTTAAAAACACAACTCTTATACAGATAAAAGATGAGTGCATGTCAATAATTTCTTTACCCTGTTATGAGGGGCTAAGGATGGAAAAGCTGGTTTGGAGAGAATTCAGAGGGAGATAGGCACTGAAGAAATGTGGGGAAAAGGCGGCTAGGTCATCCACAAAACTGGTCAATGTCCTAAAAGTTGCCAAAACTATAACCTCTGAGCTTCTTGCTTTAACTGATCAGAAACTTACAAATTAATATGTACCTGCACAGTCAGAGTCCTAATCAATAGTAAACAGCAAGTCAAACAAGAGGTCCCCGAGAGAGGAAGGGGGTCCTTGGATGGGCCCAGCAGGCCACGCTCCAGAGGTGCAGTCACCTTCTTACTGCTTAAGTTTGGGGTCAGTTTTGTCCACATCTGTTTCTGTCTGTCTCTCTCTTCCTGTCCCTACGTCCTCGCCTCTGCCTCCATCCTGGTCATGACAGACTGTAAGTGGGTGTCTCTCTCTCTCTCTCTTTGGTTCTAGTTTTCTTTTCTTCGCCTTCCTTCTCTTTCTTCTTTTTGTTGATTAAGTGGGCTCCACGCCCAACATGGGGCTGGAACTCACGGCCTTGACAGCAAGAGTCACATGCTCTACCAGCCGGGCGCCCCTGGCTCTCGTTTTCTGTCTTGATTTTAGCCACTTTTACCTGGGAGTCAACCGTGTGCTAGGACCTGCACCAGCAGCTATGGCGAAAGGAAGAGCTGAGTCTGATGTGCCCTTGCACCCTGTCTGCATTTCTTTTCAGAACTGGAAGGAAATCAAGTGGAAATTCTGAGAACTTGGAGGAACGGAGCTGAGGGTGTGGGACGTGGCGGGGAAGGGAGGGCCCGCCAGCTGCTGTGGGCTGTTAGCGAGCTCCCGGCTTCAGCTGGCTGGGGCGGAGATGATTTCACACCACAAAAATGTCTGAATCAGGAGAATAACCCAACTTGGGATGCGGCTGGGAAGCAGGCAGTGTAGTGGGGGCATGGGGGCTGAGATCTGTGCCGGGGGCAGGGGCCGAGATAGGTGGCTGGCTATAATTCACCAAGGGCCTTGGGCGTCCCTCATTGTTCTGGGATTTCAGGAGAGAAAGGCTCTCTTCTTTCATGTTGCAAGTGAAATCGCAGCGCCCGGCCTCTAGAGCGATAGCAAGATAGACTCAGGCTTGCAACCCTGAAGAATCATAAGGCTGTGCTAGCAAACTCAAGATCTGAGCGAGGCATCCAACGGAGGGACAAGAGCAGGAGAGGGAAGAGAAAGAGAAGAGGAACACTGAATGTACAGGCTGGAAGGCCTTAAATTAAATGACCTAGGGAATTTCAAGTGTTTTATTAGCTGCAGAACCCTTTGCTTACATGAGAGACTGCTATTAAAATAGCCAAACAACAGCTGCCTCTGGGGCTTCAAGAGGAGAGCCTAAGCCTCTCTGTCCTGATCACCCACTGTTTGGAAATTATGACCTAATGCCACACGCTCATTTTACAAATGAGCAAACTAAGGCTCAGAGAGGGGAGAAGACTTGCCCAAGTCATTTACAGAGTGGGTGAAGAGCTCGGATCTCATGACTCCTTGACCAGTGCTCTTTTTAAAAGGATGGGGTCCGGGGGCGCCTGGGTGGCTCAGTCGGTTAGACGTCCGACTTCGGCCCAGGTCACGATCTCACGGTCCGTGAGTTCGAGCCCCACGTCGGGCTCTGGGCTGATGGCTCAGAGCCTGGAGCCTGCTTCTGATTCTGTGTCTCCCTCTCTCTCTGCCCCTCCCCCGTTCATGCTCTGTCTCTCTCTGTCTCAAAAAATAAATAAAAATTAAAAAAAAAATTTTTTTTAAAGGATGGGGTCCGGGCAAAAAAGGAAGGAGAGAAGAGAAATGAAGTGAAAGAGAAGAGGAACAGATTAGGAAAGAGAAGGAAGAAAGAGGCTGGGTCTCTTTCAAGTTGTCCAAACCAGGAGGTTAAATGCTAGCCTTTCTCCCAGAAGAATACAGAAGAGAGATAGTTAATTTCTTTAAAGAAAGGTGAATCTGGCCCACATCAGTAAACGTACCACGCTGGTGTGCCAAAGGGAGATTTCTCCAGGCTCAGGCCCACATAGTCCCGGTATATTTCTTAAAGGGGATGCTCACATCTATCACCTGCCTATCCTGCCTGTCCCTGAACACACTGAGTTTGCCCGCCTGGGAACCCCGGTCTGTCCTCCAGGGATGTACCAGGCTGGTGGATGGAGCCCCTTCCTCCCGCTGCTGGGAGGAAGTAGGTACTACCAGCTGTCTGCCCAGGGTGAGGAGACTGCGAACTTCTGGGGAGGGGGTGTCTAACACACTCTGGGGCTCACACTTGGCTCTTGAAACCTCCCCCTTCCCATGGTGCCCAGTACAGTTTGTGTTTCTCATACTCTGTATCCTTGGACAGATAACCCTCTCTTTCCATGTCCATCGTTTCTTCTCTGGTAGGGCCAGGAGCTAACGATAAATTTGTGCTTTTCAAAAACAATTTTTTTGTAGGTAGTGAAACCATTTGAAGAAATGGAATCTTGGGCAAAAGTCCAATGTGTCAGACAGAAAATAGCAGGAAGCAGGGATGGGCTGGGGGCCTGGAGATCTGCCCCCTTAAGTTTCCCTCATGGAGCTCTTAGGGCCGCACAGAAGGTAGTCTGACTACCACCGACATGGGGCACCACGAAGGTTCCTTACAAGAAGCTCCTGTCTGAGGAAAGCTATCGGATCCAGGAGTGGCGAGAGAGGACCTAATGAGGCGGTGCTGGACCAGCCTCAGAAGAAGACAATGAGGCCTACTTTGTGCCAGGAAACGGTGGAGAAAAAGAGACTGTCACTGGAGAAGAGGGGTAGGGGCTCAGCTGCTTAGTCCAGATCTCCCTTCCTCATTCCCCAAGCTGTCCCCCAGGTCGGCTGAGTCACCGCCGCCACGTCGCTGGGCTGGAGGGCCCTTATTACTCCTGGTGGCACAGCTACTGAAACCGAAGAGAGGTTTGGTTTGCGGGCCACGTCAGGCATCGTGTAAGAGCTGCCACGTCGTAGGGTTGGGTTATTGGGCTTTCCTCCTCCTTCAGGAAAGATTTCCAGGCGTGTGGCGTTTCAGAAGAAAATTGGTGCCTGCGTGTGAGTGTTCCCTGGACCCGGACCAACAGCTGTAATATTACAGAGCCAGGGATGGGAGGAGACAGAACCAATCCACCGCTGAGCTCATCCAACACCGTCCAGGCCAGAGGGAGCCCTGCACCTTCAGTCATGGAAACAGAATTCTGGGGAAAGACCAAAGGACTTGCCAGTTGCACACAATACTATACAGATCTGTAACATCTAGAGAGTGCATGTCCACACCAATAGCAGAAGGCATTCTTGGTGTGGTTTAATGGGAAGAACAATAAGCCAAAGAATTCATCAGCTTGGGTTGAGCCCCAGCTCTGCCATTATTGGCCAAGATGAGTGCCTTCGCCTTCCTGGATTTTAGTTTCTTTTCAAGACAAGGGCGTTGGATCAAATAAACACTTCCCAAGGAGTTCTTCATGGAGCACAAGCTCTGTGGGATGCATTCCCAAGTTCATGAAAAAGAGATTAAATGGAAACCAACGGGTTTCTTTTCTGCAGGATGTTTCAGAGGCTTTGATGTTCTGAGGTGCCTCAGGAATATCCCCAAGCAAGGCGACAAGTGTCACTCCTTTCCCGAACTCACTTAATCTTAAGGTACCTCTTTTTCCTGAGGACTGATATTTTGTGGAACACACGTTGGGAAATGTTGAATAAGCTCATGCTCTAATGATATGAGAGTGAACATTATGGACAGCTTAGGATATGCAACAGTGAGCCAGGTGTATGGTATATATGATCTCCCAACTCCTCACAAGAACCCCATCACGTGGGGGCTTACCCTGCACACTTGAGGACCTGAGGCTGGAGGCTAAATAACATCCCCAAGTTTTCCAGAGCTGAATAGCTTGCCGTAGAACCCAAGCCCAGAGATTTGACTCCAAAGCTGGGCCTCTTACCCACTCTCTAAAACCCATGCTCACTGGAGTAGTACACTGACTTTGTACCCATAAGGGTCAAGTATAATCATGCTCATTTTATAGATAAGGAAGCCAGATGGAGAGGACAGACGTCTGCCCAAGGACAGACTGTGGGCAGGGCTGTAGGGCACAGGTCCTAGTAAGGGCAGAATCCATCTAGGAACTAAGGTTAACGCTTCTCCTCGGGTGGGTTTGTGTTCACGTGAGGAAGGACAGCCAACACACTGTCAACCATGTGTCACCTCAGTGAAGAAGGGGGGTCTGTGAGGTAGGCTTCGGTAAGCCCTCCCTGGAGCCCTGGCTGGAGGCACTGGAAGGAGACTTGGGTTGACTGTTCAGGTTGGACTCTTCACTTCCGCTCCCCCGGGGGCCAGCCAGCTCTGTGACCTTGGGCAAGTCCCTGAGGGACGCTGTCTGCTCAAGCCCAAAATGTTCTTAGCAAATCCTGACTTTTCTACCTCACAGACTAGCTGTACCACTCAAGGAGATTATGGGTATAGAAGTCCTTTGTGAACTGTGAAGAGCTGAGGGGAAAAAAATCTAAAGTTGCTCAGCGGGCGTGTTACAAGTGGGGAGGGGGCTGACGTGAAATTTTATCGTCTTCTCTGTTTAGCCTTGGCCCGGTCAGCAGCCACTCTGCCCAGGAGACCAAGGGCCAGTTGACAATGGGGTTTTTGTGCCTTTCAGCCAATGGAGGGCCTTCCTGGGAAAAGATACAGTAATAGGAACACAGGCTGAGTCAGTCTCTATACACCCAGGCCTTCCTAGCTTGGCAGCCTTGACTTTGAGCCAGACATACAAAGAGGGCATTTCAGAGTTTTGCTGCATAATCTTCATCCAAAGGCATCAGCAGGTCCAGTCTCTGCCTCTGGAGACCTGGAGCAGTCAGAGCTGGCCTCAGCCTGGGCCTGGAGTTGGGAGACCAGGGCTCCAGCCCAGGTGACCACTCTGTGGCCTTGGACTATGCAATTCTCAAATTCCTCAGCCCTATAAGGAAGGTGTAGTGTTGAGTAGGGCTTAAGGGCTCATCCGTTCTGAGCTTCAAAGAATAGGAGAGATTCAGCCTGATCTTGAAGGATGGGTAGGTTTGGGGCAGACGGGGGGAAGGGAGGCGGCCTCACCAAAAGTGTGGTGTAGGCAGGTTTTGTGTTCAGAAGCCTTGGAGAATAGGGGGTCTGGAGTTGTGCTACTTGTGTGGATTCCTGGCTACACCACTGTGGGACTCTGAGCAAGTAATTGAGTTCTCTGAACCTTTGTTTCCTCATCTTTAAAATGGGAATGGTAATTGTACTTACCAAATAATGGCCCCCCTCCCAAAGGTGTCCATGATCTGATCCCCGTAACTGTAAATATGCCACCTTACATGGCGAAGGGGACTTTGCAGATGAAGTTAAGGGTTTTGAGAAGGGAAGATTGCCTTAGATGATCAGGTTGACTCAATGTAATCCCTAGTCTTTAGTAGAGGGAGGCAAGAGGGTCAAAGTCCAGAAACAGATACGATAAAGAAGCAGAGGTCGGTGTGTCGTTCTTTCAAGATGAAGGGATGGGTCACCAGCCAAGGAATGCAAGTGGCCTCTAGAAGCTGAGAAAGGCAAGAAGACGGTTCTTCCCTCCAGCTTCCAGCAACACCTCGATTTTCCGGCCTCTGACCCCCAGAACTGTTAAAGTAAATGGATGTGTGTTTTAAGTCATCAGGTTTGCAGTAATTTGTTTTAGCGACAAGGGGAAACTAATACACTACCTAAGTGTGTATATTAAGTGAAGGTTAAATGGGATGATGGATATAAAGTATTTTGCCCAGGGTCTGCTCAGTATTACTGGAATTATTATTTCTTTTCCTACTTGAGTCACAATTATTCCACGGGGACCTGGTCTTCCAGGGGCCCGCAAGTTCCCACACACAAAATCTGTCAATGTTTTTAACTGCAAGGCCCATTCAGGATTTATGGCCTGGAGACCTGAACCCCTGAGATTCTGACACCGTTTCTGATGTAAGGCCCTAGGGGATGTTTCTTGGCACTGCTTTTATTTACTTGACTTTCTGCTTGGTTGCGTTCGTTCTTGCCAGAAGCCAGGTCGACAGAGACTCGCTGATCTATTTTCAGGGTCCAGACCTCTTGCTCCCTGTCCAGGTACTGCTGCCCATACGTGGGAACACTGGATCCCCATCTGGCTCCAGTCCAGCTCTCAGAGATGGTCTTCCAGCTGGTTCAGGTGACAGAGACTCTGGAGTTCCTGAGCAGAAAGACCAACAGGTTCTAGGTAGGATTGAGAATCTGCCTCTGAGGTAGGGGACAGGAGACCTGGCTCTGAACCCCAGCCCCACTGGGTGATCAGGGCCTCAGTTTCCCCATACCTACAATATAGGTTATAAGCCCTACCCTGACTCCCTCACCAGACTGCTCTGTCTCTCGCTGAGACAGTACATGAGGAAATAACCTTAGAATGGCCAAAAGGGTGTAAAAATGGAACGAATGAAGAGAGGAGAAAGAGGAAGGAGAAAAGGAGAAGGAACAGGAGAAGGGGGATCTCCAAACGGCAGTTCTAAGCACACTTTCAGTTACTTAAAGATGCCAAGCTCCCCCTGCCCCAGGGTCTTGGCACCTGTTTCCCCTTGCCTGGAATGTTCTTCCCGCCGCACCCCTCACTGACTCATCATGTAACCTTTTTTCTCAAAATTTGCGTCTTTCGAGAGACCTACCCTAACTACGCTATCTAAAGTAGCCCCCCCATTACTTTTTTCATTTCATTCTGTTTATCTCATTCATAGAATTGATCACAATCTAAAACTAGTTCATTGCCCGCCTTAGCTATTCGAATGTCTCTGTCCCACCTCCTGCTGTGTCCCCAGTGCGGTAGAATCAATGAATGAATGAAGGAGGTAGCTGATGTTCTGGAGGTGTGGACAGACTAGACGCCATGCACACGTGCACATTCCCAAGGCAGTGGGTAGTAAAGCACCCTTGAGTTCCAAGGCTGTGACTGGGTCACAGGATCGGTGCTCGGGTCAGGAAGGACAGGATCAAGGTAGAGTAGGTCGTGTCTAGAAGAACGCAGCTGGAGGGTGGCTGGACAGGGTGGTGGGCAGGCAGCAAAGATCGCAAGGTACTGACTTCTCGTTTTGAAAGCTGAAAAGCTGATTCAGTCTGATGTTGGATACACAGCATTCCCAACTAAGAAGAGGGGTACCAAATGGCTGTGGGGTCTAGAGTCTGCTGTCAGAGCTGGAGAGAAATTTAGGAGGTGATAGATTGTAGTGGTTGAGCACTTGGGCTCTGGTGTTCTTTAAACTTGGGTTGGAATCTCTGAATTGCCATGTGTCTGGTGGATGAGCCTGGGTGTATTACTGATCTGAACTTCATTTCTCACACCTATAAAATGGGGATACTAATAGTTCCTATTTCATAGAGGTTAGATCTGAAAATATACGCCAAAGACTTAGCTCAGTGCTTGACGCATAGCAGGTGTTTAGTAAATTCTGGCTCTTATTACTATTATTATGCTGTCCAATCTATTTACAAAGGAAAACGGTGTAGCTCATATGGGGGTGGAGATGGGCTCAAAGTCACTCACTGATTCAGTGGCAGAGTGGGGACTCACAACCAGGTCTATCACACCTGGCCCAAGTTGCCCTTCTTTCCCTGCCTCTGAAGCCCTTGGTGATGGCAGGAAGACCAGCCTTAGTCCTAGCAGTTTCCCTTCCTAGGTCAAAGTCATCCTTGCTTCAGAGGCTCCTGCTTCCCCAGGGGTGCTCCTACCCTAGATATAAAAATCTACTGAGTCTTCCTGAGAGGGAGCCTGGATCAAGGTATCCCCACAGGGGCTGGCAAGTGGCCCCTAAATAGGACCTCTCACCCAGAGCCTTAGCCTAACTCCAACCCACTCTCTAATTCCTGAAGCAAAGACCACATGGGAATGGTTCCATTGGTTCATTCTCATCAGAATCATTATCTGTTTATAAAGAAGAAACACAACATTTTAGTTAATTTTAGTCCCCACGATGCCTGGGAGCTATAGCAACCAATCCTATAAAAATATGCATCTGTCCAGATGGCAAAACACTTATCTGAGGAGTCTGCCAGCAGCCAGTATTGAACAGCCAACGCAGGGCATCAGCTCTTGGCTTTTGGATCAGGCAGAGGCCTTGGGGATCATCTAGAGTAGAGTTCCTTTCCTGGATTCCTGACTAGTGCCTTTGGGAGCCTGAAGAAAGCCTTGGGCCTTCTCTGCAGAAGAATGCACAGCCACTCAAACTTTTACGATCAATTTTTATAGGGTTGAGGGTCTCTGGAAGACCAGTGTTGGGCACTATTCCAGTCTGGAACCCTATTAAAAGACAACCTCCTCGTTGCGTGAGTGCCAGCTTTGCCTTGGCCACTGTTCTCAACACTTAGAGCATCACAGCGAACATGACATGTGAAGCCCCTGCTCTCATGGATCGTTTGTCTGGTGGGGGAGACAAATAGTTTCTGATCATGGCAAGTGCTGGGAGGGAAAAAAGAGTGTAAACTGGTGAACTATGCCTGTGAGAGAAGCAAGGAGACTAATTCCAGTTGGGTGGTCACGGGGGGCCAAGGGGCTCTTTTAGGAGATGACATTGTAACAACAGAGACCTGACGGATGAGGAAACTCCAGGCACAGGAAATTCAGATCGACAGCTGTCCCTGGCAGAGGTAAGTGCAAGGGCAAAGAACCAGAGGTAGGAACAACATGGGGGTCATTGAGGAACCGAAAGACTGGTGTCCCGGAGTAGAGTGAGCATAGAGGACAGGATGGCGAGAGAGGCAGAGGCCATATCGTGTAGAAGCTTATGAGAGTGTTCTCAGTCTTCTCTTTCCATGTTATTCAAACCAAATCCATGCTTCAAGAGCCACCTGTTCCAGGAAGCCTTCTCCACCTGCCCCAACGGAGGAATCCCTCCACTCTGAACTCTGGGATAAACCTCAGAGTCTGTACCACTCGTGTGAGTGGGTGTATGCCTAAGGCATGCCCTCTCAGCAACAGCCAGAGCTCCTTGAGGACAAATACCAGTTATTAATTCCTGGATCTCTCAAAGTCCTAGAAACGCACTCATAAATATATTCATCATATATATGATGATATATATATTCATCATATATATATGATTGATATATTCATCAATATTCTCATAAATGTTCAACCAAGACCCGTTGTACCAAGAAGTTCATGTAGCATAAGAGTGAGCCAAGTTGAAATGTGGACTCAGCCTGCCCATACCGCTTTAAGCCAGGTGATCTTGGGCAAGTGACTTAGTCCCCCTGAACCTCTGTTTCTTTATTAGTAAAATGGGGATCATAACAAAATCTAAGTTAAGGGGTTGCTGGTGAAGATTATTAAGTGTGAATAAACCTTGGCTATTGTTACTTCTATGATTATTATCACTATCATCAATCACCTTATCTACTCTATACTGATGACAGATTCCCTGGCTAGAAAGCTCATCTCTTATGTGTTATTAGTGGTGCAACTTGAGTCAGAGTTGTTATTTTTAGATCATATCCCAAATCATCAATGATGATGCCACCAGAGGCGGCTTCTCTTGTCTGTACAGAGGCGAGTTCCGGCTTTGCCTTTGTCACAGATACAACCCCCTTGAATTTCTTTGCCCTCCTCAGTATTGCCTAATGTTCGGGAGGGCTCTTGTAAAGATCCCTGGTCGCAAAGTCAGGACATCTGGGCCTGGCTCTGCCCCTGGGGGCCTTTGGGTAATCCCTGGCCCCTTCCAGGCCTCAGTTCCCCTCTGAACAACGAAGAGGTTGTTCCTGGTGATTCCTGTGGACCCTTCCAGCCCTGGCACTCCATGAGTCTGTGTAGGCAGCAGTCCCAGAACCCACGAGGCAGGCAGAGTTGGGGAGTCTGGTCAGGACAGCAAGGAGAGA
Organism: Panthera leo; assembly: GCF_018350215.1. NCBI lineage: Eukaryota > Metazoa > Chordata > Mammalia > Carnivora > Felidae > Panthera > Panthera leo. Next base: position 194,985,704 of record NC_056679.1, read on the forward strand.
AAGAAAAATCTGGAAGACATAGCCGGCTTTGGCTATGGGGAGGCAGGGGAGGGGGGGAAGGAGGAGACAGAGGAGGAGGAGGGACTGAGGGGTGGAGGGGAGACAGACCCAGCCCAGAGCTCCTAGTGGTTTCCTGTTGCCCGGCTCTAAACCCTCCACATTCCTGCAGACCTTCACACAGCCCAGAGCACTCTGCCTGCTGTCCGCCTGCCTGCCACTGAGGTACGCACGACCCCCACCCGGCCTTCCCCTTCTCCAGTGCCCAGCCCCTACACCCTAGTTCACTCCTGCACTTTGTGTACAGAAAGAGAAGCTGAGCTGGGAGGTCTCTGGGTCAGGGACGGGGCGCGCATCTCCTTTGGGCTCCATCACCGCTGCCGCGAAGGGCAGGAGCCACGGACTGGCTGCCTGTTGCTTTTCAGGTGGTATAACTTTGTCTCCCTTTTAGGTTTGCAGAAAATAATCTCACTGTGTCTTTGGGGGAGTGTTTTCTGTGTGTGTGTGTGTTTGGCTCTCTGGTTTCAGAGGCTGCCTGCCTATCCTCTTTGCTCCCTTCACAAATGTGGCAGCCTCCTTTCCTGGGAATCTGATCTGGTCACAGCTGCACAGGGACAGAGGGCGGCCAGAGTCTGCCCTGCTCCCCCTTCCAGAAGATACTTCCTAGACTGGGTTCTTGGTCGGGAGTTCTGTTCTCCAAAAGGGACTTTGCATGAATGATAAATTGATCTCTGGAGGGCAAATGGGGGGGGGGGGTCTCCACCTTTAATCAGCACCCTGGGAAGGTTCCTGTTTCCCTGGAATTCTCCCCCAGTGACCCCTCCCCCCCAACCCACACACTCTGAAATAGCACCGTCAGATAGTCACTCCTGGGTTAGGCATTGTTCCCATCTGGGGCTGCCCCAGGGTATAAACACAGGAACTCACTGGCAGTGGCCCTTAGTGTAGGTAGATCTGAAGACCCCAGGCATCTGATATCCAACCAAGACACCTGGGTCCTTTGGGAGGCTGGGTGTGGCGGAGGATGTGCCAAGAAGGGGAGAAGGGGGAAGGCAAGAGAGAGTCCCAGGGCATCTCTCTCACACCACCTTATTTGAAAAGCCCAAACTCTACATGGGACTGGTGTCTAGGCTTTTAGGATGTTAAGTCCTCTTTGGACGCCCTCCTTCCCATCACTACTGTCTTTACCTTCACTGGCTCCATTGGCTGGGTGATGAGGGGACTTCCTGGGGTCTGAGACACATCAAGGATAAAGGGGGCACTAAGATGAAGCATGTCTTCAAGGAAGCCCAGCCTGCCCAAAAGAGAACAGAGAGGCACACATTTTCCTCCAGAAAGGACAGCATTCTATGCAGAACACATGGAGAAAATGTTTCCACCAGCAATTCTCTAGGGTTACATTTCTATCTCCTCCAAAGGCTGATGGTAGAAGTGCTGAGAAGCAATTAAGAAGTAGGTTGGCAGACTTAAAGAGCACATTCTATGTGTTATCTTAGGTAAGTGAGTCCTCTGGACTTCGTTTCCCTATCTGTAAAGTAAGAAGACTGGACTTGGTCTTCTGGGTGCCTGACGTCATCTGAAACTTTCTAGGGAAGTTCTCTTAAACTGGAATCCATGGACTGGCCTTTGAATGGGCTTCAAGCATCTGCAAGCCACTTAAAACGATATGTACAGTAGTGTGTGTGTGTGTGTGTGTGTGTGTGTGTGTGTGTGTGTGTATGAGACAGAGAGAGAGAACGAGAACAAGGGGTATTCACAGCCTTTAGTCTTAACATATATTCAAATGGATGCACTACCCCCAGATAGCCAGAGGGCATGACGACGTGGGAGATGGAGTGTGGGTGGGACTGGAAGCAGATGTATATTTGCAGGAGGATAAACAATTTTGAAACAGAGTGGTTGGGGGAAGAGAGGGTTAACTCAGAGTGCTCAGCTGCCACATCGACAAAGCCTGAAGGCAGCGAATTGCCGAGGGAGAGAGGAGGGGGGAAGGGGTGCCTGGAGAAGGAATCAACTTTTGAAACTTTCTCCAAGTCCCACCCACAGAAAGGCTCTTCTTTGCCGTGACTCATTCTGGGAGGAATGTGAGTTGCCACGGTAACCTTTTTTTCAGGGTCTCTGCCTGCTGGCTGGGAGGGGACACTGAAAGACTCAGAACGTCAGGGTCAGGCTCGTCAGGCTCCGTCTGAATGTCCCCTCCTTCACTCAATCCCCAGACACCAGGACAGCAAACTCTAGGTCCTGCCCTGCTGATCTCCCAGGATCCCAGGGCAGCTGTGGGGCTGTGATAAGCCTCCCTGACTTGGGTGTTTGAAGAGTTTTTGTTCCGCTGCTGTCCCCGGGGTGCCGTTTGACCTTGAACTAATCGGTTCTCCCTTCTGAGCCCCAGTTTCTTCCTTGATTAAAGAACAATAACAACCATCACCTCCAAGGGCTATCCTGTGGAAGAAATGGGCTGACACACAGGAAGCAATTGGCGAACTGTGGTCCTCCCACCTAATGCAATGGGTTTTTAGAACTGATAAATTTATGGCATCCAGAGACTTAATGAAATCATTTCCAGCTTTTTTTGGCCCGGGAGCCCCATCATCTTGGGTTTGTATATGACTTCTCTTTACTAAAAGTGCTGACAGGCACAATTTAAACAAAATATTGTTTAAATCCATTTTGATTTGGGCACCTTCATATTTCCCAAGAGTGTTGTACCCCCCAGTGTAAAAAGAGCATTGGCCAAGGCTATGGTAGAGGTGAGTCTTAACTCACAGTGAGTGACTTTAGGTAAGACCCTTCCCCTGTCTGGGTCTTAGTTTCCTAATCTGTTAAATGGGGCAGTTAGATGGTCTCCCGGGGCCCTTCCAGCTCTGAAAGGGCCTGCAAACCTAAATCCCAGAGGTTGCCTTCATGAGAAGGAGTAACTGGCCTACACTTTTAACACCCCCGTTTGCCTACTTGAAAAGGAAACAAGAGAGGAGGGGCTACGGGATCTTGGTTTGCATAATAGTCCTGCTAAAACCTTTATCCCTCCTCGGAGACTTGTCAACCAATAGCATGGCTGGGGTTTGCTATTTACAAGAGCAGCTTTCCTTGATGAAAATAAGCTATAAATAGGAAAGGATAATGGTGGAAAGGCAAGCGCTCAGGATGTGAGGTAAATAGGAGAATATGTGGCTTTTGAGATTATTTACGTAGGTGTGCGGAGATAAACAGGGGCAGACACGAACCCATGAGGATGCAGGTTCTAAGCACGGCTTTTACCAACAGGCCCCCACTGGCACAGCTAAAAATAAGTGCCTCCACACGTGAGCAAAGACAGAAGGCCATACTCTCACATACCTCTCCCTGAACCGTATGCTGGCTCACAACACAGCACAGACAAGTCCCAGGTGTGCACCTCGATGCACATACAAACTCTGACCCTTCCCTCCACAGGCCGAAACAGACAGATGCTGAGCCAGGTGGACACACAAAGACACACAGACACAGCTTCACATGGTCTTCAGGGCCACACGTAACTTACACACAGACACACTGTCCGTTACACACACACACACACAACTACCATTTGCAGCCGCACACTGTTGTGTGTAGCCACACGTAACTACAGACGATGACAAGGAGGTAGACATGTCACACACATACAGTACCAAACCGCTGGCTGGACTTCACAGATAGAGACACTGAGGATCAGAGAGGGAAGATAACTCATTCAAGGTCACACAGCCAACTGATGTCTGAGCCTAACTTTCAGATGTTCAGAAATATCCAAATGTTCGCTTTTTGTCTTTTTCTTTTTCTTTTTCTCTTTCTTTTTCTTTCTTTCTCTCTCTCTTTCTTTCTTTCTTTCTTTCTTCCTTCCTTCTTTCTTTCTTTTTTTGTTTTCATTTGATCACTTTGGTTTCATGTTTGTACAGGCAACAAGCCCTGTGGATGATAAGTGAGGGGCAGTACTTTCTCTCTCTCCTTTGCTGGCCAGCAATGGCCTATCCCAGGCCTCATTAGGGAATTATGCCATCAGGACGGCACAATGTGGCTAATAGGTGGCTGTTCATTTGCTTCTTGCTGGCTCCCTCCCTATCCTGTCTTTAAAGGAGGTAAGAGAGGGCTGGAGCTGAGCTTTTGGCCAACCCTGGGGATTAACGAAGCCACGTCTTCTCTACAGCAGACGGCCTGGATCCTAACCCCAACCCTGAACTTGGGGATGGCTGGGATGAGCAGAGCCAGAGGCAGCAAGCAGTGACTTGGCAGAATCCTTTAGAAAAACAGCCTCCTGTTATCCAGGAGGGAGAGATGGCTTAGGTAGGAAATTAGTTCTGCCCCCATTCTCAAGACATAGAGCTCGGTGTCTATAGAAAAAATATGGATGGAGATACCAACTGTGTCCAGAACTGGGTTCTTTCAGAAACTGGTTATTAGCCTATCTTATCCAGGATCCCTCTGGGTCATCTTATGTTAGTCATGGCATGAGGATCCCAGACTGATCAGATGAAATAAGAAACGAAACAAGGTAAACATCTGGAGGTTTCTGAACAGCTGGAAGTTTAGCTTTGACACCCGCCTGCTGTGGGACCCTTAAGTGAGCTATTTTTCCTCTCTGAGCCTCAATTCCTTTTGTCTCTCAAATCAGAAGCATGGCAGAGAGGTTTCGCATGGCTTGGCAATGCCAATCCATAGGCACTGGCTGCTAGAAGAACCCTGTTCAAGATTTAGACGCCACTCCGCACTTTAGGGGAAAAAGATCCTGTGCTTGATTAGTAATGTCTGCCACATGCACTGGAGGAGCATGTGGAGACATATTCACCATGTATTTACTATCCTAGGGATGTGACAGTCTGAGCTCTCATCCCCTCCATTTGTGGTCACCCCATTTGCAGCAGTGGCCCCTAGAGGGAGCCAAGGAGGAAAGCCTGAAGCTCCACCCGGGGCCTCTCCTAACCACGATGAAACAGTGAAACGTGGCATCTTAGATGCCTTTATGGAATCTCGGGCTGATCCCAGTCCCAGACTCTGGGGTTGCTTCAGAGCTGCCCCAGAACCTCTTCACTTCTGGGCTTGAGCTTGAGTTTCCCTTAGATTCTTCTCTTCCAGCAAGAAATATTAAAATTGGAAGCCGAGTCCAGGGACAGGCTGGGAGGGGTGATACTCTGAAAGGTTTCTGCCTGAGCTGACTTAGAAAGCCAGAGCCATAGAAACCGTAGGGACCACACTGCCCCAGGGTTTGCAAACTGGGTTTATGGGAGAACCCAGAGATGCTCCAACATGTCTCAGGGGTGTCCGAGTGTGTAGGACCTTCAGCCCCCTTCTCAGCATCACTTTTGCCTGCTTTTGTTTTTTTTTTAATTTCACGCTGATTCACGGAACAGATAAACACCTTCATGTTTCAACAAATGCCAAAGGCCTTTAGCTGCTTCAAATATTGGACTTTGCAGAAGACCTCATTGAAAGAAAGGGCTTATGTAATTTTGAGCACCACTGATCTAAAACAACCTCCTCATTGTGCACATGAGCAGGGCCAGGTGTGGTCCAGGGAGCGAAGGAGCCTTCCCTAAGTTTGCACGGTGAGCTGGGAACAATGCTGCCAAGACCGCAGTCCCAAGACTCCCGACTTCTGTGTCACGAGACCACCTCTGAGTGGCTGTGCTCTCTCCCTGGTGTGAGTGCCAGGTCTCCGGCCTGGCCCGGCTCTCCTTCCAAGTCCCAGCTCTCTGGCGGGCCTGGCTCACAGAGGGGGTTCCTTTATTAGCCTCCAGACTTGTTTTTCTCTCTTTAGGCTTGTTTACCAGGAACGTGTGTTTTTGGAACCCTTGTTTCCAAGCCAAACAGTGAGAGAGAGATGCTTGGTTTGCGTCAGCAGGCCAACGAAGGGGCCGGCCTGGGGCCCAGGCTTCGTCACTGTGTTCTCTGGAGGCTGGGATAGTGTCCCCTTGACCAAGAGGAGCAATGCTTCCTTTGTTCCACCCCGACACCCTTTCTCCCTAGGCCACAGGCAAAGAGCTGGGGTTCTTCCCCTGGATTCTTGAGGGGGGGATAGATATTCTGGGATCCTTGGGTGTTCTTGCAAACAACACTGCTTACTTCTATTCTCTCATATAAATCACCCGTGAGCCTCTCAAGGTAGGTGTGTTATTTCCCTTTTACCGATGGAGAAACGAATTGAGGCCCAGAGAAGGAAAGTTACTTTCCGAAGGTCACACAGTTGCTAAGCAGCAGATTTGAATCTACGCTCTGTCTCCAGAGCCCACGAGTTTACCTTTCTGTTCTGCCGCTTCTATAAAAGTGTGTAATCACCCCGATATGGTAGCCATAAGCCGCATGTGGCTACTTAAATTTAAAGTAATTACAATGAAATATAATTAAAAATTCAGTTCGCCCACACTAGCGGTATTTCAAGGGTTCGCCAGCCATAGCTACCACGTTGGACGCTGCAGGTAGAGAATATTTGCATCATTTCCAGAAGGTTCTCTTAGACTGCCCTGCTCCATAAACCTCTTTCTCTTCAAATCAGATTTGATGATTACAGCTCAAATTCTGTGCTTCATGTTCTTAAGAGCCTACGATTCCAAGGCCCACAGTCTAAGGTTCCATGATTCTGAGATGTCCCCCCTGTGCTGACATTCAAGGGGCTTTTCAGTGTCCAGGGAGAGCCCAAAGGAGGCCCTTTATATTTTGAGGGAGATGAACTGGGGGGGCTGGCTGTACTTTTCCACTTTTCCATCCCTGGAGTCTTTCTAAAGAGAGGAGTGACCTCAGCTTCAGGTCCTGCTGGCAGCCACGGGCGGGTTTTCAGCCATCTCCAGAGCAAATAAAGGCAAAAAGGAAGGGACTCGATGTACGGAACAGGGGGAGGAGGCGGCGGTGGGGTGGGAGTGAGCAGTGTCTGCATTTGGTGACCACCAAGCCAAGGGAAACACGCCTCCTGTTCCTCCCCTGGCCCAGGCTACTTTCCTTCCCTGCAACTCAGACCAGTTCACAGCCCAACTGGGCTCCATTCAGGTGAGCACCTGGGAGGTAGCAGCTGCCAAGGGAAACTGTGAGAGGAAGAGCCCGCCAGGGGTGGAGCGGGGCCGCCTGGGTCCTCACCCAGCCCTGCTGCTCACTCCCTGGGGGTCTGGGAAGATGTCTTCCCCTCTCTGGGCCTCACCTTCTCACCTGTACTACGGGGCAGGAAGACATGCCTTGAGCCCCCAGCGGGATGCTGGATTGTGAAAACACTTTGAAAAGGATAGACATCTGCATCACCACAGGCTAAAGAGATACAAAGGAGCGAGTCTTCATTCGATACCAGTCATTTCTACAGGGCTGTTTATATTTTCACTGGGCGGACTGGATCTAGGTTTGGTTGGCAGAGGATGTGTTCTGAATGCTGGGGTTCAGAACTCTGTGTTCTGACCTCACTGGGGTTACTGTTGCACCCCATCAGCTCTGCGGAATGGACGGCTGGCCCCTTTGCCAGACCTGTTTCCGAGAGCCTCGGGGATCTTATGCACGTGTAGAAAGTGTGGTCATGCAGGAAGAATAGTCCAGACATCCCCCTTCCCTCTCAGCCCATCATCTGGAGGCATAGGGTTCTGGGACTGGTGATGTAGCCCTGGGCACTGGGCAGGAGCCCAAATTTTGGAAATTCACTCTTTCTCTAAGATTTTGGGTCATTTTCTTAACACTGTCACTTTCTGCATTTCTCCCCCACTCCCCCACCAGACATAATCCCTAAATAGGCCCAACCCAACTCCACAAGAAGGTAGTTTGCCTGGGGAGTTTGACTTGGAAAAGGCCTGAATGTTGCACGATTTCCTCCTCTCAACCGCAGGCTCATCAAGAAAGTGGGACTGTAAGCCCTCCCGTGCCGTGTCTGCCCGTGTGTCACAGCACAGGCTCCAAGGGGAACAGTGCATATGTGAGCCCTTTAGACGCTAAACGCACTACAAGATTTAGAACTGTTTTTTGGTTCTGGCTGCAAAACCAGCGGCAGGAAGGGTGATTGTGCCACTAGGAAAGAAGTGCAGGAAGGTAGAGAGGCAGGACAGACCAAAGAGCTGACCAACAGACCTTTCCCTGGTCAAGGAGGGGAAGGAACATGGTTCCTCTGCTCACACGAGGGACAGACTGGAGATACTGGCCTTCCTGGCTTTTCAATCGGAAGCTCATTACATTCCCAGTCCTGGCTGGGGTAGTTCTCCGATGACATGACTTCTCTGTCACTGGAGCCCAGACAACACCTTTTTTTTTTTTTTTCCTTCTAGTTCCCAGTCTCACTTTGACCCTTTAACTTCAAACAGCCTCAGACAAGTCCTTCACTGATGTTTCTCTCTTGCTTCCATTCATAAAATCCTATGTGGGGGGTTGTCTTGCTTGTATCTTTCAAATGGGAAAGCAAACAGGGAGATTTTTCCACTTGTAGGTCTGGGGAGGGCCGGGGGGGGGGGGGGATGGTAGGGAAACAAGCATACAACTGTGTGGGGCAGGAACATTCTAAAAATTTCCTGGAAAGGGAAGACTGGACTCGTCTGGGGGTTGGAGCCAGGGTGAAACAATGCCAAGCTCCCAGGTTGATGCCTCTAAATTTCTATTACTTTTATTTCATACACATGCCGTGAAATAAGAGGTGAGGTTTTAGGTCGATTTTAATACAATAAAGGGTCATTATGAATCTGCTCTTCCTCTGCCTGTTTCTACCGTCCCAATACCATAGTCCAAACGAAGATGGGTTATACCACAGGTGAGGACACGTGCCAAGACCAGCGTGTGCCTGTGACATTTTAAGGGCATTTTAAGAACCCAGCCTACAACCTCAAAGCTTACCTGGTCTGACCCTCACAACTAATGGAAGGGGAAGCAAGGTCTGGAGAGGACCAGTGATCTTAACCAATAACCAAGGTCGTTTTGAGGCTGATAGGATCCCCTGGCATTGAATTCCAAGCTGCGTGTTTGTTTTTTTCCATGATGCCAGGGTACCTCCAAGACGCTGGGCCAGTTGAAAAGTCTTGGAAAGAACTAGGAATGACGAGCCCAATATAGAAATTTGTGGGGACAAAAGAGGGAAGACACGGCCGCTGCCCACCTTGACTAAACGCTACTTGGAGGCAGAAGGAGAATTCTTGTTTTTGCGTAGCCACAGGAGGGGGAACAGAGTAGACCAGAAGTTGGAGGGAGGCAAGTTTGGATCCATATAAGGAAGAACTTTCTAAAGCCATCTGGGAATAGAAGTCCATCTAGTTAGAACAAGAAATAAAACGTGCCCACCACAGTTCCTTTGTGAGGGATGGCATTTTGGCAATGAATCATCAGAGAAGATTCTGCCTCCAAATCCCTTGCAGTCATGGGATTTTTGGAGCCAAGGGTTTAGCATCCAGAGGATGAGGTCTTAGCAGCGACCAGGGCAGGAGAAGTTTCTAGATCTCAGCTAACATCCTTCAGCTGTGAGGGGGAAAGAAGAGAAAACATGAACATAAGTGAGCATTTGGATAGTTTCCCTGGGGGATCCAGAGAAGTGCTGTCCCTTCTGGGTAGAATGGAGACAGATGTGGCTGTCCACTGGTCACACTCCAAGACTATTGCTCTTTGTTTCATTTACTTAATGTTTATTTATTTTTGAGAGGGAGAGAGAGAGAGCATGATGACTGAGCCATCCAGGCACCCCTCTTTCTTTTAGAATGTAGATCTCATTGTCTCAAAGTGGCAGGAGGTCTCTGACTATTAACTTCCCCCCTTCTTTCGGAGGGTAGAAAAGAGGAGGAAAAGGAGGAGGAGGAGGGTTTGGAGGATGGGGAAAAAAGAATTCCGTAACATCGGGGATTAAGGGTCCTTGAAGATGATCTGGTTCAGTATTGCCCAAACTTGACTAGTTAGCCAACCACCTTTGGCGAGCCACTTTTTTAAACCTTAAATAAATGGGGGCGCCTGGGTGGCTCAGTCGTTGAGCATCCAACTTCAGCTCAGGTCATGATCTCACACTCCATGAGTTCAAGCCCTGTGTCGGGCTCTGTGCTGACACCTCAGAGCCTGGAGCCCGCTTCAGATTCTGTGTCTCCCTCTCTCTCTGACCCTCCCCTGCTCATGCTCCGTCTCTCTCTCTCTGTCTCAAAAATAAATAAAAACATGAAAAAAATTTTTAAAACTTAAATAAATGTATGGGGAAAAAAGACTTTATATCTTTACCGTAAGCGGAAAAATCTTTTGTCTTTTGTCATAAATGGAAGGAAACTATAAAAAAAAAAAAACACAAAGAAGACAAAACAACTCTGTTGAATTCCAGCTGGATATAGTTTCCTGTGGAGGCTCTGAGCCGGAGGCCTGCTCTCTGTTAAAAAGGAGCGGGGAGCCTGGGTGGCTCAGTCAGTTAAGCGCGTCTGACTCATGATTTCAGCTCAGGTCATGATCTCATGGTTTGTGCGTTCAAGCCCCACGTCGCAGTGGAGTCTGGTTGGAATTCTCTCTCTCTTCCTCTCTGCCCCTCCCCTACTCATTTTCTCTCTCTCTCTCTCTCTCTCTCTCTTTCAAAATAAATAAATAAACTTAAAGAAAAAGGAAGAGAGAGGAGTGCTAGACAGGTATCGAAGACACCTTAGCAGCAAACTGAGACTTTCTCCTCATACAGTCGGAACTGGAAGAGAATGGAATAAAAGCGATTTCCTCTGGCACCTTCCATTATCCCTTTGCATGCACCACCTAAATTTTATCTCAGATATCACAGGAATTCAGCTCAGAAGGGGCTGTCTGTCAAGAAGCCTCCCACTCACTCAATTCTCCATCTCCGTCCCCTTGCAGGGTTCCAGCATCATGAGGGCCTGGATCTTCTTCCTCCTTTGCCTGGCCGGGAGGGCCTTGGCAGCTCCTGTAAGTACTCAAAGAGCATATCCGCTCGGTCTCCCTCCATCAGAGTCACCGACTCTACCGGCCCTGGATACTTGGAGGGGCGAGGGCTTCCCTATCTCATTTTGTGCCTTATTAAAAAAAAAAAAAAAAAGATTTTTCTTACGCTAATAAGCTCAGGAGAAAAATTGAGATGAGGACCCCTGGGTGGAGAGTCCAGGGAAGAGGGATTTCCATGTAAGGAGAAGGTGAACCTTTAGCACCCACAGAGAGAGGGCTGGTTAGTTTTCAAGTCAGTGAGGACTATTTGGTTGCAAGCAACAGGCTCCGGTCTCACCACATTAGGAGGGGGAAGGATATCTACAGGGATAGATTATGAACTCTAAGGCCTTGGGGAGGGCTGGAGAAGGACAGGTCCAGGATCTGGGAGGTGAGAACAGTCTCGGAGATGCTGCCATTTGAATGGATCTGCTCCAAAGTTTTCACTTCTTGAGAAAACGTGCCAAGACGATCTAAAAAAAAATTCAAGGAGAACCAATCCAGTTGAGCTTGGGTCCTGGGCCTGCTTCTTGGCCAGGGGTCATGTAGAGCACCCTGACCAACAGACCGTCCCTGCAAGACTTAGACTTGCACGCAGAGGGCCAGCAGTGGTCATTCAAAGCTAATCCGGAAGCCGTTACCGGAAGAGAGGGGAAGAAGGGTGCGGCAGACAAACAGTTTCTTGCAACCTAGGGTTCCCTCGGCCTGTCTCCACTAGGAGGTGTGAGTGACGGTGGACTCTGGCAGGTAGATTTTGGCAAAAGATCTGGCAGGGTTAGCTGTTGCTAAGGAGCCCCAACCAGCCAGGCACCTCAGAGTTGTCTGCTACCTTGCTTCTTCCTACTCCAAGTTGACATGGCAAGAATAACAAATTCATGATAGGAACATCATACTTGCGGAAAAGATAATGACATCTGTTAAAATTAGCGGTGTTCATGCCCCCGTGGGTCTCAGTTTTCCAATCTATGAGATGAAGGGAGTCGGTCTGCATCAGTGGTTTCCAGATTCATAGGAGTTCGAAGCAATGAAAGTGCTTTTCCAAGCTGAATCTTATTGGGAGAGACACCCCAGATATAAAATATATAAAGGGGGGTGCTCCAGCGTTCCACAGGGCCCCTGTGTTTGGCTTCCCTTTTGCCATCATCACCCTACCCATGGCAGTCCCTGAGGCACAGCCTTTGGGATCTCCAGGGAGCTGCTCTCCCAGCTCCCCAGGCTGGAGGCACTTCAGAGGCAAAGCTGGCCCTGACCTTTCTGCACCCCATTTTCTCTTCCCAACAGCAACAGGAAGCCCTGCCCGATGAGACGGAGGTGGTAGAGGAAACCGTGGCTGAGGTGGCAGAGGTAGGTGGGTAGGGTCCCCAGATGTCCACATCCATTCCCTGGAGAAACCAGGGTGCTGGGAGTCTCGATCCTGGAACGGGACATTTGCCCCTTCCCGTGTGCACGCATAGCACCGAGGTGAATGCCGTGTATCCCCCAATCCTGACGCGTTCCTGAATGTTCCTCGTTCAGTGAAACCCTGGACGTGGGAGCTGTGAGTTTGAAATTTTTTCTTTCTGAGCTGTGGGGAGATTTTTCTTAGGTGATCACCCACAGTCTCCCCATACGTTAAACACGAAGGGGAGCTTCTGTGGCACGGCTGGTGGGGATAGTGGGCTCGGTACCCCTCCTGCCCTAACACCCCTCGGGGCCTCTGAGGCACCTCGGTGGACCTGTAGGAGTCTGTCTTAATTCTGACGCTGGCATCTGTGCTCTCTGTGTGCCCTGGGCCTGGCACACCTTTCCGGCTCATCTCTCCTCTCGTGGGACCTGAAGCACCCGAGCAAGTCCCCTCCAGTCTTTACCTCTGCGGGTAGGGGCCATTGGACTCACTCTTGTCCCCCCACCCCCAGGGACCTGTGGGAGCCAACCCCGTGCAGGTGGAAGTGGGAGAATTTGACGAAGGTGCCGAGGAAGCCGAACAGGAGGTGGTGGCTGAAAGTAGGTCCCTTTCTCGTGTCTTGTCACATCCAGGCTTTGCACTCCACTGCTTGAGCCTGGGGCGTGGGGACAGCCTCCGTGAGGTTCCTTCCCAAGGAAATTCAGGGTGAGGTCCTCCCCCCGGGGGGGGAGGTGGCTGTGGAGGAGGAACAGTGTTGACTCAAAGGTTGGGAATATTCTCTGGAATCTGGGAATGATCTGTTTATAGCCAGGCTGTGGGTCTCAGCAAAGGATGTTCCCAAGCTAGAAATGGCCTTCTCCCCTCACAGCTGTCTGCCCTGATTCCAAAGTTGGGCTTCACGTTCCCACTGAGGCCGCAGGTCACATGTGGTCCCCGAGCTCCTCGATGACCTCTGTCTCAGCCCCTGTCCCACACGGGCACAGACCTCCAGGAGCTTTTATACTCCTTAGCTTATGTGAAAATTGTTTCACACAGCCGTGAGGAAATAAGGCCTGGAAACCTGACAAAGCTCATATAATGCTACCCTTGGAGTTCGTGCCAGAAGGACCGAACTGTCCTAGGGCCATTGGCTCCGGCACACCTTGCTGGCATCTCCGACCCAAGGGGTTAACAGCGTGGACTTGGGAGGCAGACCCATGTAGGCTTGCCTTTAAACTTGCCAACTCCCTCTGCAAGTGCCCTCCGTTGAGCTCCGTTGAGCCCGCTTCCTCACCTCTAACCCAGGGATGACAAAGATAGCGGACCCTCGCCCCACGGCTGTTGGAGGATTATGAGATAAAACGCAAGGGCACTTGGCCCACCGCCTGGCAGGGCAGGCATCCAATAAAGAATGACTAAAATACCCCACATCAAGCACCAGGAGGAAATGGCTAGATTGAGCTGTCATCCTGAGGGCACAGAATTTTTGTCGGAGCAGAGGGGCATCTAATGGGTCTGTTCCTTCCCTCCTCCAGGCCCACCCTCATCCGGTGTTTACCAGACACAGCTGGGCTCTATTGTTCACTGTGGGCCTCAAGGCTCTTCTCCCTTTTCCTTTACAGCCACTCAAGTCTGTTTTGCTTGGCCTCACAGCTCCCTGGCTCCATGACAACAGCTGATTTTCCATCCTTCTAGAAAGTTTATTTTATAATCCAAAAACGTCTCACTATCACTGAGGAACAGAGCTGAGAACACAATGGTTGCTTCGATCCTCAAGGGAGTCATATGGTATCCAGGGCTCCTGGGTCCCAGATGAAGCCTGCAGGCCCCCAAAATGTGCCCGACCCTGACCTCACACTGAATCTCTAATCCCCAGACTGAGCCAATTTCTCCCTTAAATGCCAATTGCTGGGCTCAGCAGAAGAGAAAGGAGGACTCGGGGCTGCCCAAAACCCAGAGTGGGGGCCCCAGGAGAGGAATTCTGCCCCGGTATCAGTCCGGTTGGGTTCGGGTGGACCGGGTGGTGCTAACTACACGCCCTTGTACTCTACCAGACCCCTGCCAGAACCACCACTGCAAACATGGCAAAGTGTGTGAGCTGGATGAGAACAACACCCCCATGTGCGTGTGCCAGGACCCTACCAGCTGCCCTGCCCCCATTGGCGAGTTTGAGAAGGTAAGGGCCGGGGGTTGGGGGATTGGGCCTTCGCAAACGTGGAGTGGCTGCCCAGAACACTGGTGGCCTGGTGACTCTGTGGGGCAGTTCCAGTCTCAGAAGTCCCCACACTGGTCACAGCAGGAAAGTGGAGGTAAGGCTCTGTCCGTCGCCATGTGTCTCCAGCAACCGATAAGGATTTATTCGGCACCGTCAGGTTCCCAGCTCTGTACCAGATCCAGAAGGGAACATATCAAGAACATCAGACACTGAGATAGAGACTTCAGTGCTTGGGAGCAGCCTAGCAAAGCATCCAAAAATGTGGGTTCTGGGGTCAGACTGAAGGTTGACTTCAAACCCCATCTCCACCCGTGTCAACTGTGAGATCTTAGCTAGATGTTGAAACTTTCCAAGTCTCAGCTTTGTCATCTCTGACATAGGGATAGAGATTGTCTTTATTTCATAGGGTGGTTGTGGATATTTGTTAGGTAGTGCTTTGTACTTAGTACCCAATATATGCTATTTAAAAAAAGCTTTCAAACCCATCCATTCTGCCTCTAATAGGACTCATTCACTCAACCAACCATCCATCGATCCAACCGTGTAATTATTTATTGAGTGCCCACTCATGACAACCAATGTGCTAGTGATGACCTAGCTCAGGACAGCATATTTGGTACCGGCATTGTTCCCACAACCTCCCATCCGGGTTCTCCATCAGTAGTCTCTCCCCAATACAACTTATCCTCTGGGCTCCAAATTTTAGCATCGTTGTCAGGTTTTTCCTCCTCCTCACCCCTTTACTCCCATCCCACTGGTCACCAGTGCCCATCAACTCTCCCTCTGCAGTGATCTATAAGCCATAGTGAGTATGTACAGGAGGTTCCACACAAGGCTCCCTGCCTCCTAACACAGATACTTCCTGCCACAGTCCTCGTTCACCCCGCGGCATCTCTGCTTGGCCACCCCCACGTGCAGAGAGAGATTCACTAGGAGGACTCACGTGACCCAATGTACAGTTGTGCTCACAGCTAAGACTTATTACAGTGACATATTAAAGATACACAGTAAATCACGCGGGAACAAGATGTAGGGAGAGCCTGGAGGAATCCAGGCCCAGGCTTGCTTGCTTTCTCCACTCGCATGAGGGGTCTCACAAAATGCACTCTTTCCCCAGCTACAAAGATGCAGCCACGTGTGAACAATGTTTCTGCTCAAGGAAACCCATTAGAGACTCGGCACTCAAAGTTTTCATTGAGCGCTAGTCACGTAGGCACCCTCTGCCTAGCACGTACCCGAATTCCAGACTTCCAGAAGGAAAGCAGATGTTCAGTACAAACCGTATTGTTTGTACAAGCAGCCTAGGCACAGTGAGGCACCCTCATCATCTGTGGAAAGTTTTATAGCAGGTGCAGGGAATTGTTTATCGGCCAAGTTCCCAGATGCCAGCCAAGGGCCAACATCACAAGCGGGCCTTGCTAAGCATGACTGTCCCAGGCTTTCTGCATTAACTTTTTTCTGTACTCTGCCTGTTCACCACCCCCCATCTTTCATTCCTCCTTTCCACATCTGCCAGGCTTGTTTCCCATATCTCTGCCTGATTCAATTGTACCTCCACTCAGAGGCCAACAGTGGCTCTCACCATGGGCTCGTCATCGGCCCGGGAGCCCACAGAGTGGGTTCTTGTTGCAGCCCCAGCACTAACCCACCGCCTGACCTTGGGCTGATCACATTCCTTGCTTGGCCCCTCATGTCCCCATCTCTGAAATGGGCAAGGATGGTGGGGCCAGTGAAGGGCTTTGGGAATCAGGGCGTGGCCCTCTGTGCTCTATGCTTTGCAGGTGTGCAGCAATGACAACAAGACCTTCGACTCTTCCTGCCACTTCTTTGCCACCAAGTGCACCCTGGAGGGCACCAAGAAGGGCCACAAACTCCACCTGGACTACATTGGGCCTTGCAAATGTGAGTCTGTCCTTGGCTTCTTCCAGCGCCTCATCTGGGGAGAGAGCATTGAGCTGGCGCTGATGCGGGCTCTGCACCCCCGTGCTTCGTGACATTGGGCGAGTCTCTTTCCTTCTCTGAGCCTCAGGATTGCCATTCACTACTTTTTAGATGTTTATTCATTTATTTAGAGAGAGGACACATGTGCACACACACAAGTAGGGGAGGGGGAGACACGGAGAGAGAGAGAATCCCAAACAGCTCTGTGCTGATGTAGGGCCAAGGCCCCGAACCATGAGATCATGACGTGAGCCGAAGTCAAGAGTCGGATGTTGAACCTACTGAGCCACCCAGGCGCCCCAGGATTGCCATTTATAAAATGGGATGATTGTCTAGGAGTAGCTGCCTCTCAGCTCTGCATTCGGGACACCTCCCAGGAAGGACTGAGCAGTTGTGGAGGTCAGGGAGGGTTTTTGGATCCTTCCACTAGCATCCAAGACAACCCTTCCTTTTCTCTACTGATGAGGATGTTCTTCTATAGGGCTAACCCAAATCTTTAGTGCTTCAATAGGGCAAAGCAAAAATGATGTTCTCTCTGGGCCTATAAAGTGTTTTTAAAACACAGTAAAACCTTGGTTTGCGAGCATAATTCATTCTGGTGACATGCTTGTAATCCAAAGCACTTGCATATCAAAGCGAATTTCCCCGTAAGAAATCATGGAACCTCAGATGATTCGTTCCACATCCCAAAAATATTCATATAAAGTGATTACAATACTGTAATATAATACAAAATAACAAAGAACATATAAAGTCTAAAGAAAAATAAACAAATTAACCTGCACTTACCTTTGAAAACCTTCGTGGCCGGTGTGAGGAAGAGAAGAGAGAGGAGGGTTATTGTGTAGGGCGACTTTCACTATCACTAACGGAATCACTGCTCTCTATTGGCTCAGTGGAATCTTCTTCTGCATGGGGGCCATTGTATACACTCGCAGGGATGTTGACTACAGTACAGTATTAATAAACTCTTGTCATAGACTGTATCGAATGTAACTGGCAACAAGGCAGCTGAGGAGAGGGTCTCGATCTGCAGGCAGCCTGACCCAGGATGAAGCAGAGCATTCCTAAGCTCACTCTTGTATGGAACAGCGGAGGGCTGTCCATAGGTGCTTTGAAGGGACAAAAAACACACTAGTGCCAGTTGGGGGCACCTTCCAACCTTCTGAAAAATCACTGATTTCTGCCAAACGTTGTGGCCTGAGACCCAGCATCTGTGCGTGGGAGACGATCACCCACAATCCCACAGTGAGAGAGAGAGAGAGAGAGAGAGAGAGAGACAGAGAAGAACCATTGGCCCAGTTGCGATCACGTGATGTTCAGCAACACATACTACTCATATTGCAAGACGTCACTCACTTGTCAAGTTAAACTGTATCAGAAATGTTTGCTCATCTATGGAACACTCACAGAACAAGTCGCTTGCAATCCAAGGTTTCACTGTATTTGAACTTGAATGCTTTAAAATATGAGGCATGCCAGTTTCCTTCAGGCCCCATTACTCAGCGTTGCCCTATCCTTGGCCTTTTCACTCCATCACATTCCCGTCTGCCCACTTAAGACCTACGATTAACCACTTTCCTCTAGAAACCTGGGAGTCAGGTGTTGGGGGAAGGGATGCCAGGATACTGTCTAGCTTCTTGTTAGTGATTCCAGGTGTAGATCCCACTGGCCCAGGTGCCTCTTTCAGCATTGGCAGTCTCCTTATCACTTCAGACACCCAAGGCCACATCCTCCTCCAAGACAGCACCCATGTGGTGTCTCTGGTACATTCTGGCACCAGATGGCACTGGGGAGAGCCACTCACCTGCTTCGTGAAGGTGTGCAGGGTTCAGAAAGGTGGAGGAGAAAACCAGGTTCTCCCGTGGTCAGCCCCATGCTCCCAGTTATGGGGCTCAGGAGGCTGGGGAGGAATGCTGATAGGAGTCCTTGGGCAGTGAGACTGAGGAGTGGGCCAAGAGGCCTTTTACCAAAGTGGTTCTTTCTGTCCTCTGGGGTGTGTGGCTCACTTGCTCCAAATCCTAGTGTGTCCACCACAGGTATTCCCTTCTACTCCCCAGCTCGTGGTGGAGAAGGTAGTTGTCCTAACCACAGAGGGGACTTTCCCTGGACTCAGGATGAGGGAAGGACAGACCTCTAAGCCCCAGGGCAACCACATGCCAGGGATGGTGGATGAGGTTCTGATAACGTGGCCTCGAGCAAGCCCCTCCCCCCCCCCCCCCCCCCCGCCCCATGCTGACCTTTGATAAGTCCAATAAGAGGGTAGACTTGGTCTGACATTCTGGGATTCTAAATTCCAAAGATCAGGATGGAATCGTCATGAAGAATGTTCTGGTGGGTAAGTATTACTGACCTCCCCACCAAAGCTAAGCTGGGCCTATGGATAATGTTATTCAACCTCCCAGCTCAAACACCTCCCAAAGGTTGGTATCACCAGCGTGGGACCCGGACCTCTGCTTTCAGAGCCCCATCACCCAGAAAAGTGCAGGAGTCACTGGAGTGAACCATTGCCCTCAGCAGACTAGATCAGGCCCAGGGAAGAGCAGACGTGGCTCAGTGGAACCTTCTTCCCCCACACAATCTCCTTTGCTCACTGTGGTGTGAGAAACCATCCCAGAAAGGCCGAGCCACTGTGCCCAGGTCATCGATTGAGATGGCTGTAGGAGGAGGCCCTGGGTGAGAAGAGTGGCCTAGCCAGCATGTTGGCCCTCAGGCAGGGAGAGTCGGGGTCTGTGCTGACCACTCTCGTGTTTTGGACCCTAGACATCCCCCCCTGCCTGGACTCCGAGCTGACCGAATTCCCCCTGCGCATGCGGGACTGGCTCAAGAACGTCCTGGTCACTCTGTACGAAAGGGACGAGGACAACAACCTTCTGACCGAGAAGCAGAAGCTGCGAGTAAGTGCTCTCTTCCCAGCCTGTCCCAGGGCCCTTGCCTGGCACTGAGCGAGGTGGCTCCTGGCCCCGGGCTGGCTGAGATCCAGTCCCATCCCTAGAACTAGGCCCCCACGTGTAAACCTACACCGCGGCGCTGACGAGTGCCCTTATTCTGGGCTCTGGGACGCTGGCTTCTTGCTGCCTTTGGAGGCTGATAATACACGTTCACGTCTTAAAGCCCGAGAAGCCCTGTCATAGAGAGACCTGCTCACTTTGGCCCAGTGTTAAACAAAAGGAACACAAACGCCCAGTTGCTTTTTCCTTCTGATCTGTGGATCTTTAACGTTACTGGACATATCAAGCACTTGGAGTACCGATAATGTGCAGATTCCCGAGCCCCATCTCGGGCCCACAGAATCAGTGTCTCTGTGAATCCGGGCCCAGGAAGCTGCATTTTCACACACTCCCCAGGTGCGTTTGGTGGGACCGCTCTAGGCAGATAGACTGCTTTGAGATCACCCCAGGCCTCCGCTTTTGTGGGTGAGATGCTGGTACCCATCTATGCCACTGCCTTCCCTCATTTCGAACCTTGGCCTGGGCTGGTCTCTTCTGGCTCCGGCCTACTGTCGGAAGAGGAGGGGCCCTCCCTGGCCTGGACGGTCTCCCCTGGACCCTTTGTCACGCAGCATCTGCTCTCACAGGTGAAGAAGATCCATGAGAATGAGAAGCGCCTGGAGGCTGGAGACCACCCCGTGGAGCTGCTGGCCCGGGACTTCGAGAAGAACTACAACATGTACATCTTCCCCGTGCACTGGCAGTTTGGCCAGCTGGACCAGCACCCCATTGATGGGTAAGGCCTCAGGCCCTCAGGGTCACAGGGCGCCGCTCTGGCTCGGTGCTGGAGGACGCAGAGTTGTGGGTCAGGGCTGGGAGGTGCACTGGGTATGGCCAGAAAACTCTGCAGACTGCTGCGTGCAGTCCTGGAGTCCCACAGTTTGTGTAGGGGCCGAGCAGGAAGGAAGCCATAATACATGTTCATGCCGGAAGAAGTGGAAGTCAGCTGGAATTGAAAAATCCCTCCTTACCCCTGTGCGCACCGGTCTTGGGTATCCACTTGTTGAGGGAGAGTGAGCTGGAAAGGAGCTCAGACTCCGTGGGGTAGTGGGGCGGAGGTGGGCTGGCCTGTGTGCTCACAGCCCTTCAGCAAAAGACCTGAGACCCAGCAGCCCTGGGAGGGCAAACTGAACCTGGGACTTCTTAAAAAAAACTCCACAGAACCAATCCCATCCACATCGCAAGCCCTTGTTGAATTGCTCTTCCCTGTCGTCCAGATGGGTTTTGACGTGCCGTGCAACCACACGGCAGAACAGGCACGCAGCTGTCCGTGACCCAACACTCACTGAGCAACTATTATGTGCTCAGCCCTGTTCGGGCAGGGGGTTTATCCGTGATCAGAGCTGATGTGGTCCTTGCCCCCATGAAGCTCACGCTCTGGGTGACAACCTGCTTCTCACAATCGAAGGACAACAGTAAAAAGGCCCCCAGAAGGTGTAAGTGGGTGGCCGGCTGCACGTGAGGCCGGACAGTGGTTGTCACGACCCTCACCACAGCTTTGTGGCCTCCTCTTGCTGTGTGTTCTCGGGGGAGCCCGGAATGGAGGGCCACCTCGTTCACATGCCTGGGGGGAGGACACCGGGCCCAGGGATGGTCCTCTCTGGGACGCTCACCCCTCGTCTGTGCCTGGAGCCCACCCACCCTGGCCACAGTCCCCAAGTGGGGGGGTCTCCTGAGCTCTGGGAACCTCCTTGCTGCTTCTCTCCCAGGCTCTTTCCATGGCTGGGATTCAACTGAGTCACTCACTGTGGAGGGGAAAGGGGAAGTCAGGGGGGACATCTGAAGCTCAGACTGAGCCGCTGGATCCCACCACAATGAAAGCACCGGGAGAGAGGCTTCCGGATGGGGCCGCAGGACTGTGCGTCTGGGAAAGTGCTCCAGCCTGGGCCAGGGGGTCCGTGCTCCCGCTCTTCTTGTCCCAGAGCTGCACGGTGACCTTGCCTGAGTTCCTGCCCCTCTTTGGGCCTCAGTTTTCCCACCGATATACAACAGAAGGGGAGAGGATGTTCCTTCCAGTTGAAACATTGTGTGATTCCTTCCACGAGTTGGGTGGCGTGAGGGAGTCTGGGGGTTAGAGAGAAAATTGGAGTCACGGTGCGGCCCCTTGGGGAAGAGTGTTTTGCGGACAACTGGTTGAGGGCTCTGGAGAATAAGGAAAAAATTCATACGTGTGCTCTGGAGGCCAGGCCGGCTGGAGGAAAGGGAATGGACAGCGGGAGAGAAGCCAGGAGGCCTCCCTCTCGCACGTTACCAGGTACAGAAAGTGAAAGCTCTTGTGGAGGTCAGAGTCCTTCTGACCGTCCTGCCAATCCCAGCCCCGTCCCACTTCTCCCCAGAAGGCAGCACCGGCACCATTTAGTGTGTTTCTTTTTAGACTTTTTTCTAGGCATTTGTCGCTATAGACATGTGTGTCCCTGGAAACACGCACGGTTGTTTCATATCAGATTT